>NC_059430.1:67080694-67718819 GCF_021028975.2 Sphaerodactylus townsendi
GAGGGAAACAAAAAATACTCCTGACACCCCAATTACTCCATAGGCAGAACAGGCTTATGGGCCAGTCTGTGGGCCTGGAGGACAGCACTCTTGCGCTGGAATGCCAGTGGAAGCTGACTAATGTCAGCTTTACCCTCGGGAATGCCCCAGCTCAATGCCAGCATCTGTTCAGATGCCAGAATAGCTTCACAGCAGCTCCCATTTCTGGGTTTGCCCACTCAGAACAGGGGGCAGCTGATGCCGACATATTTGTTCCCTGTGCCTGCGAGGGTGCCACTTACGCTGGCAAAAGGGGTCAAATGCTTTCTAAGGCCATTCTCCCCATCTGGACTGGGCTACTCAACTCCATATCTGTTTTCCCATATAGATGAAGAAAAGAAAAAAACTTTACCGTGGATCTTTTCAGCATTTCAAAAGAAAAATGCTGTTCCTGTTCCTCTCACTGGCTGGCTGATTGTCCTTCCAGACTGCTCCTACAAGCCTGCCTGGCACTCCAGTAAGCAACAGTCACAGCACAGCACACGGGTTGATTAGGAACAGTGAGAGGAAGAGGAATTGGAGAAATCCAGCCAATCATTCTGGATGTTCATCCGTTGATGTTTCCATTTGTTTTCTTTACACTAGTAAAAATAATAAGGTTTATCCAGTTTGTTTTTATTCATCTTCAAATGAATGTGCACCTCTGTTATTAATTATTTTCACACAGTGAGTCCAAGAAAGTTCCCATCTTCGTGGTACAAGATAAAATGGTACTGGATGGTTAGGAAGTGTTTGAATTCTGTCTTTGTTTTTCTGAACAAACATCAGCAGCTTGTCCCATACAGAGCTGCTATATTGTTCAAAATATGCCAAATTAATGAATCATAAAACAGAAATGTTGATCTGTTCTGAGTATGATTTGGGAGCATTCAACATTATTTGGGCTTCAATCTATTTTGTGAATTTAGCCTTCATCACAATGAAATAATTACCTGTGACTACAAGAGTAGAGGAACCATTAGCTTTTCCTTTGTTGTTTTCTACAAAACATGTATAATTGCCTCCATCAGTCCTTGTGACATTAATAATTTCCAGACTTCCATCATACCAAATACGCATCCTATTGAAAGAAAATTTATTGTAGAAGTTACCTCAGAAGAATCAATGCCAGTCAGACAGAGATATGCTGAAATTATGCATAGCAAGTGTTCCTTTAAAATTGCTTTATTGTAACTATAGAATAAAAGTGCTCAAAAACAAATACTTTCAGCACTGAAAAATAACAAATAAATATGAACCAAGTCCCAAAACTCTTGAACTTTGGGTATTGATTGTAACTAGCACTTTATACTACCAGACCCTTTAGCCACCATCTTATTCCCAAAATCTAACCTGAAAAGGTGGGGGCACAGCAGAAGCTTTGGAATGGAGACCCTGATTTTTATCACTGATATTTAGCTGGTTTCATCTAAGTATACCCATATGCCTGGGAAGCTGACAGTGCAACTCTAAAGAGAGTCACACCATTCTAAGACCAGTAAACTCCAATGAGGAATGAGTTCTTACATCTTTGTGGTAGTTCTCTAACTTTTTGGCAGCAGTGGATGTTTCTAACAAGGACCCATTAAAAAAATTAAGTCAATCACACAATTATAGTTTTATTACCGTTATAGTTAGTTTTTTAAGGCAAATAATTCATAATCACTCTAAAGAAGTATATTAGTGAAATGAAACACGATTGTCCCTCACAACCCAAACAAAATAGGAAAACCAAGTTTTAATTTACTTTGAAGACATCTACATTTTGAAGTCTCGAATTAGAAAACCATATTGCAGATATACTTTGTGTTTTTAATTACTAATTGCCCTTTTTAATGCTTAAAATAAAATATATTCTAAGGAAAATTTAAATGAGCTGAAAAGTATTGCTCTATGACTTTTTGAAGTAGAACTAGTTATCTGTAACAAAGCACTGTGAGCCAGAATAACAGGAGATCAGTGCAGTCAAAAATCTGGCCAAAATGGGCCAACAAAGTACAGACTGATCTTTCAACTTCAGTACCAAAAATGTTAGTAAAACATGAACATCAAATTGATTAGTACTCCTTCTGCTAGTTAAAATTCATTTTAAAAATTTATATCATCTATATATATAAAAATCTAACAGTGTGTTTGTCCCTGATGGTTTCCCTCAGAAGCTGCTGGATGGATTGCCCCCAAATTTTCACAGGACGTCCCTCCCTGTTGCAGGCAGGTAATCAGACCTTCAAATCGCCAAAAGTCCATACCTGAGTCAGGTAAAATGTCTTTTTCCTGGTGCACCAGGCCATGAAGCTGGCTGTGTTTAACTGTCACCCTTAAAATGTTCATGCAGCCTGTCTGTCTGTGGCCTGAGGGCTTGGTATGAGGGCTAAGAATGTTTGCTCAGATGGCCAGAGATGAGCAGTTAAAACAGTAAATAGGTAATACTGTTAGGTAATACGAGTGGAAGTGAAACACATACACACTTTGCTGCGTAAGACGTCAGGTGGGGTTCCCCCCCCCTCACACGCAGGTAACTTTCACTCTCTGTGCCTCACCCACTGCTACCACACAATACACATACTCTCATAAACATCCAGCTCATCCTCACACACCTCACTCTGCCCTCCCTCACATCCAACCACCACTTACGCACTTCCTCACCCATATTCGCCACAGCTCTCTTTTACTAGAAGTGAGCTGGAGTTTGCCTTTTTCTTCTAAGAAAATCCGCGGGGTGGGGGCAAACCAACACTACCGGCTCTGCTTCTTTTGCACATGGCCCTTTAAGAACCCAGGGAGCTGGCCTCGATCTGAGCGCCTCACCACCCTGCCTCTTCTGCCTGACTGGGATAACCTGCTTGCCCCAGCTCTGCCTTACCCAAGCCAGGACTGTGCATGTCAACCAGCCTCATGGACAGTAGGATTCACACTCTGGACAGTTCTGTTGTGGAATGGGAAGGGTTACCTTATACTAAAAAAAAACAAGACACCACCATATAACGATGTGCATTGAAAAGGGAAAGAGGGATTCCATTCTACCCCAAAAGGCCATGCTGCAGATCATTGGACCTGCATGGACATCTGTGCAGGTTGCAGACTGTGATGAGAAGGACAATTGCCACAGCAATGCGTGGCCAGGCTCGCTAGTTTAATATATAGTCACTCCACAAGATAAATGAAACAATAAATGATTGGCTATGGCACTATTTGTTTATAGGTCAAGTTAAATAGAATTACATGTTCTTCAGTCTTACAGAAAGTTAGCAAAATCTGGAAGTAATTTGGCAAAACTTGTTTCTGATGCGGGATCAGAAATTCAAAAAAAGCGGGAGGACTAGTCTGAATGGATTGGTTACTCATTTGTTATTTGTTGTCTCCCTCTTGGTGATTGAAGCAACTTACTCCACCATTCTCCTACCTCTTAGTCTCCCTATTGTCTTCATTTTCTCCCAAGCAACTTACCACACCATTCTCCACCCCCTCCCAATCATCACAACAACCATCCTGTGAGGTAAATTGACAGATTATGATGGGTCCAAGGTCACCTGTGGAGCTTTTACAGCAGAGCTAAAGAACTGACATTCAAACCCAGTTGTTTCTGAACCTAGTCTACCACTCTGACCACTATAAAATCCTAGCACTCATAAAATTATTCTATTTCAGCCTAATCCTTCACTATTTTCCTTTTATGGATAGGTTATCAATTACAATGTAGTCTCAAAGTTTTCTGTACCATGCCAGGATGCCTAGCTTTGACAAGAATGCTTTCTTGCATGAAAGTAGGTCTTAGGCGGCTTTTGGACCGATGCAGTGAATACTGCAGTAACAACAGCCTCAATATTAACTATACAAAGTCTAAAATTCTGGTATTTTCTAGTTCATAGCAATCTACTAGGTGGTTTCTTAATGGTGAATCAATTGAGCAGGTTAAGCTTTTTAAATATCTGGATATCATGGCTTGATGGCCCAGGCTAGCAAGAGAGTAGCAGTGGCGTAGTGGAGCATTCGGGAGGAACCGGGTTTGATTCCCAGCTCTGCCACTTGAGGTGTGGAGGCTTATCTGGGGAATTCAGATAAGCCTGTGCACTCCCACACACGCCAGCTGGGTGACCTTGGGCTAGTCACAGTTCTTCTGAGCTCTCTCAGCCCCACCTACCTCACAGGGTGTTTGTTTTTGGGGGGGAGGGAAAGGAGATTGTAAGCCCCTTTGAGTCTCCTACAGGAAAGAAAGGGGGATATAAATCCAAACTCTTCTTCTTCTACTGCTTGCCAAATTCCTTAGGTATTCCATACGACTCCTGGGGCATGGCCAAATATTTGTTCTTATTTCCTGACCCCAAGCTGTGTCCTGCACTATCTTTAGCTAGGTGCAATATCTTACCCTCTGCTGTGAGACAAGGAAGAGGTACCAATATCCCACATCATGAAAGACTTTGTGTATGCAGGTTAAATAGTGAGGAATCCATACACCATGTTTTGTTCCATTGCCCTCTATATAAGACAGCTAGATTAAACTGGTTCTGGTGGGTTTTCCGGGCTGTGTGGCTGTGGTCTGGTGAATCTTGTTCCTAACATTTCACCTGCATCTGTAGCTGACATCTTCAGAGGTGTATCACAGAGGGAAGTCTGTTATACACTGTGTGGACACAGTATATAACAGACTTCCCTTTGTGATACACCTCTGAAGATGCCAGTCACAGATGCAGGCGAAATGTTAGAAACAAGATCCACCAGACCACGGCCACACAGCCCGGTTGAACCACACAGAACCAGTTGAATCCACTCGTGAAAGCTGTGAAAGCCTTTGAGCTAGATTAAAGCCTCTGCTATCTCTCTTGGCAGGTTCTGAAGGTTGGACTGATCTACAAAAAACATCGTTTCTTCTGAATAATATTTTGGGTACAGCTTTAGAGCAAATAGCTAGGTTTCTTAGTACAGTTACAAGTAAGCACTCCTAATCAATTTTTTGCCTGGTCACTGTAAGTTCTTATTTGGTTACTGTAGCCTGTGTGTTCTCTTTTATTTAAATGTACACCATTAAAAGTTCTTGACTTGACTAGACAAGAATGTCTAACAAGATGTTATTATTATCATAAAATATACCAATGTGTTAAAACCATATTTGCATGGAGTGGTTATGTGGTTAATTTGTGATTATTTCCAAGATGTATGTCATTTGGGTGTTTGCCACTGATTTCTTTATGAATCACAGCCAAAAACAGTTATATGAATAGGCATGTTTATCACATATGTATCAAAATGTCAGTCTCCTTGTGAGTTAAAGTTAATTGTAAAGGTTCCTTAACATTACGCAAGTAGATTTCATAGCCCAGATATAAAGATAATCTCTTATTAGACTTACGTTGGTCTCCCAAGCATACTTATAATAACTTTGAAGAAGACTGCAGATCATCATTCAACATTTTATACAAATTAGACACAGATTTTTTTCAGGGATTGCTGGTATTTCCAGATCACTAGTAGCAGGCCACCCATGGGGGTAGCACCAAAGAGAGTCACTTCTATATCCACAGCTTTGGGATTATGAGGGCAACAGAATCTGTTTAAGAGGCTAGCGAGGTCTTTTCTATATGAAATGTGTTAGTCTGGAGAGGCTTTTATGTTATTTGCTTGAGTAGTGAGGGTGTGTAGGGAGTGTAACACCAATTGTGTAGGATGGTTAATACCAATGGCAGTCAACTGCAGAAGGAGATTTAGCAGTAGGTGAAGTACTGACCAAGTAAAAGAAGTAAGTTTTTTCCATAATCGGGTTCTTCCTTCAACAAACAGGGCCTGAGCAATCACTTAAGAGACCCATTATGTCTGAAAATACAATTGCTGAACACCAGATCAATCATCATAAGGGGTATCTTATGGAACCATGGTTAGTGAACCACATTTAGATACAGATTGCAACGTCCTGTTATAACTACTAATACTGACCGGGTGGAGTTTACAAGAATTTCTGTCCCTCTGCTCCATGTGATCCTTGGCCTAGGGGCAGCTCTAGGCTTGCACTCAATTATAGCGTGACCTCCCCTAGCAGCTAAGACTTTTTTCTTCATGGGATAGAATTCAAATGTAGGAGGTAAAACTGCAGAGAAAAACAAACATAAATATGATTAGATATTTATTAATGTATTTTATTTAAAACATGTATATGTGGTGATGGACAGCCAACACAATGTTAAAACACACACACACATATATGTATGTGTGTGTGTGTGTGTGTGTGTGTGTGTGTGTGTGTGTGTACACACACACACACACACACACACACATCTATCTATCCATCTATCCATCTATCTACACACACACACACACACACATATATATATAAAACATTTTTAACCATTAAATAAAACATATAAACAGAAACATGGAGGAGGTCAATGGTCCATTCCCCACGGGGAAATTCTATCTAGATCAAACCAAGTTTGTAAAGAAACTACACCTTTTCATCGAGGTTTCAACCTCCCCACTGCAGTGAAGGCATGTAGGCCTATCTTGGATCCCAAAAATGTAGCAATCCCCACTACCACGTGATCTCCTTTGCGGGTCTCTCCTGATTGGCTGGCGTGCTGTGATGGGGCGGGACCTTTTTGGGACAGGAAATTTTTCCCTGTGACCAGTTAACCTGACATTCACTTGTTTGCAAGGATGAACGTTTAAGCATTTAAACACTAAGCAGGTTTTTGCTCATTTGGAAGGGTGAACGCTTAATCGTTTAAGCGGTTTTTTTGTTATGCTAACGTCTCTCACCGATACTAACGGCGAAATCAAAACCCGGAAAAGGCTGCGCACACATTGCTCAGCATCTGCCGAGAGCTGATTGGTTACTAGACTTGCGTCATGCTCCACAGCGGGAATTTCAAACACAGATTGGACCCCTGTTCCTCCCCACGATACTGGATTGAAAGTGTGCTAAGGGAAAAAGTTGCACTTGCAAGCAGGTTCTGCCGGAATGCGGGAGAAGGGGAAGAACGAGTGCCAGAAATGGGATGAATCCCTGTTCGTCGCTCAAGCAGTGGGGAATTCTTGCTGAAACCTGGATATTTCACATGAGTATCACGCGAACAATTGACCGTGGGAAATCGACCAATGAAAGTTAGTGAGGAAACACCAAATAAATGTCCTCACCCACTTGTAGAAGACAGTGATATAAAACATTTGTTCAATATCACATTTTCATTCAGTATGCTAAATATTATGTGTTGCAGATAGGGATGTCAGCCTCCAGGTGGGACCTGGGAACCCCCTAGAATTATAGGTCCTCTCCAGACAACAAAGATCAGTTCACCTGGAAAAAATAGGTGCTGTGGAGGGTGAACTCTGTGGCATTGTACCCCACTAAGGTCCCTGTCCTCTCCAGGCTCCACCCACAACTCTCCAAGAGTTTTCCAACTTGGAGCTGGCATCCCTACCTCTCATTCCCTGCTAGCATTTGGGGGGGGGGGAAGGGTCTGGCAACCCTAGCTGCAGAACTAAGAAAATCTCATCTACCAAGCCCATTCCAGTGGTGTGAAAAGACTGTTTGGTTAATCATCTTCCTTTCAATCAATTAATCAAATCATACAATTGCATCTTACTAAAACATCAATATAAGTGCCAGTTTGGAACTCCTGAAATATATGAAATAACAGATAGTTATTTGTGCCAGTTTGGAACTCCTGAAATATATGAAATTAACAAATGGTATAGATTTCATTCCCTATCATAATCCAAATACCACCAAATGTTAACAAGGGTGTTTTTAATTTACCCGCTAATATTAGTCATTGCTGGCCTAGCTTTACTTGACCAACTTCTTGGTTAAACGAACAAAACTTGGCATCAATATTAACTACATTTTTTTAAATTTAATGATAGTGGTTTCAAACATTATATAAGTTTTCACTAACCTATAACTTTCAGTTCAGCATTTGAATAGATGATTCCATGTACATTTTCTGCTACACACTGATACATCCCAGCATCATCAAACTTCAGATCATAAAGTCTCAGTTCTCCTTTCCAGTACTAAGAAGAAAAAACGCAATCAAGGCACCAGTTAGTTTAAAGGATTTAGATAATCTAAATTCTAAACATTACTATCAGATCAGGATTCTAAATGTTCCTGTGTTATTACATTCATTCAAAATAATCATCCTTACTGGCAAGGTGTGCCTCATAGGACATCTGCAGAGGTGAGTTGGCTGATTTGTGCCTAGCATATGGACACCTTACATCTTTGATAGTGCCAGGCACGAGTTTTGAGGGTTGGATACATTAGTGCCAAACATCTGGTTCTACATAAACTGAACTGGAGGATGTGTTACTTGAATTCAGTCATCCCATCTCTACAATAGATTACCAGCTTTGTCAAACTCACTGGCGGTACTGATAATCAACTCTTTGGTGCAGTACATGTATCTTCAGACTCAGTGACTGAATAAGCAAAGGAAGTTGATTGTTGGCATCATGCCGGGGAGATCAATGTATGTAGCACATTGTCGCAACAGGATTTGCATGCCAAAGCCTGCTTAGATGCTTGGATTCAATTGTCTTTGGGGAGGTTACAAGTGAATAATATACTTAGCATTGATGATATAGTTACAAAAGACACAGAAAAGTATCCTTTTTCAGTCAATTGTTCTCTCTTTATTCTTCATCATTACTATATCCATCTATTTGAGAAGAATAATCTAGTTCAGTTGAAGGACACAATATCTCTTTAATATTGCTGCATTGTATTGGGTCACTCAAATGCTTTCCTTTAAAGTTTTGGCACAGCTTCCTAGTTGGTTGCCGAGTTCTGGATTGGTTAGGAAAACATCTGGACATTTGGTGCGGGTATCTTAGCCTGGGGAGTATGCAGGGGTGTAGTTACCATAGGGGCATGTGGGAACAAATGTCCTGGGCACCCACCATTTGATCACCAGGGGAGAGGCGCAGAAAAATTTGGGATTGGTTTCATGGTACTTTAAAATATTTACCCAGATGTGTTTTTTTGTCGGCCAGCAGAGTTGGTTTTGAGGCTGGCAGCAGGTACATTTCAGGCTATCATTAGGTGACACTCCTGATGATACCAGCCAGGTTTGGTGAAGTTTGGTCCAGGTGATCCAAAGTTATGGACCCCCAAAGGGGGTGCCCCATCCCCCACTGTTTCCAATGGGAGCTAATAGAAGATGAGGCTACACTTCTGAGCATCCATAACTTTGGACCCTCTGACCTAAGCTTCCTGATTTTGTTTGTTCTTTTTGAATTTTATGTCTAATCCTCTGGAAGGAAGCATGCTCCATGAAACATACTGGTTGGAATTTTGTCCGGGTTCATGGCGACCCTTCAAAGGATTCCGTAGTCTAATTATACACTGGCCATTCGAGCAAGGTTAACATAACATGTTAGAAAGAAAAGTTTCTTTTCTCCTGTAATTTAAAAAAATGAAGCACCTTTGTCCCTTTTCAGAGTGAAAATGATCAAAAACTATTTTAACAAGTCTACTGAGTTTAACAAATTAAACACTCTCACAGCAGTCATGGCATTTTGTTTTGTACTGTTCCTAATCATAACACTTAAATAATTGCATGACAAACTAAGCACAATGTGCTGAGTACTGTAGCCAAATATGCAGATTTTATCAAAAAAGGTCAATTTACTTAATAAATGTTTCTTTACAGCCTTTGCATAAACCATAAAGTCATGAGTTTTGTTCTAGTTATCATTTTCCAAACAACCACAGACATTTTTCTCTTTGAACTCAATCTTCTGAAAATGAAGTAAAAAATACCTCTTCTTTATTATTGCTTCATTAGTATATCAGCTTTCATCTCAGCACGTTCTATAAAATATATGTGATCATTTTCATTTTTTAAATTCTGAATGGGTTTTTGGGAGAGGTGTTGAAGAAGTGTACCTTGAATGGTATACTTGCTTTTCCAAGTAATGATCACAATACATTTGCTGCACAAGTAGAAAAGTAATCTTTTAAAATGATCAATAATAACACCTCTTATAAATACTGATATTTTTTTCTGTGGGTAGAACAAAAATCATTTGAAAGCAGAAGAGACTGTATGGACTGGTTAAAACTTTACTTCACAAGCATAGATGAGATCATACAAACATGTTTTTTTCCTATTTATCAAAAAATTGTCTAGTTTAGACATAGTCTTTCTGTTTTTACATTTGCTTTCTGTTACTATGTTAAATGGAAAAAAATGTCTGCATGGCACAGACCATAACTTAAGCCTACCGGTAATCCATTTTTCAACCACCGGATTGTTGGAATCGGCTTGCCAGCAGCTGTACAAATCCAGTGTAAATCACTTCCCAAATCTCTCTCTGTGTCATTGATATGTTCTACCCATTCTGGCATCGCTGAAAAAGAAATGCAAATCTTATTATTTGAAGCTTGATTTATGAAACTTTATTTTTTCCATTTCTACATCCATTTTTTCTCTTCACAGTAGTGCCTAAATAGTTGACATATAATTCAAAACCCTACTTATCATCTAAAACCTAACAGAACCATGGCCACTTATATAAATGTGGTCTCCTTCATTTTGAGAATACATTTTCATCAAGTTTGACTTTTTGATTACACCCAGATTTTCCCCTCTTCAACTCACCCCACTCTTAGGCTATTTCTGCACGGGTCGAAATCATCGATTTTGGCCCAGTAAAACGTCGGAGGGGGGAGCCTTCACACAGACGCCACTGCCAAATTGATGCAGTGGTGCTCTCCCCCCTCTGAAATGGCGTTTTTTGAAAACACCAGTTTCCATCCGTTGTCGAGTAAATGGCACCAGGTAGAAGCCAGCGTATTTCCTGCACTGCTCCCGGACACCTCCTATCTCCTCCACTTTGTGGAGGTCAGGGGACATACCTCCTGGCCTCCAACTCCAGAGGTGTTGCTCTGGACACGGGGGTGTGTCCCCTGGCCTCCACAAAACGACGGAAGGTGGCAGGAGGTAGGAGGCGTCCAGGAGTGGCACAGTGTGAAGGTTGTGCTGCTGGCTGCGCAGCCAGCAAGACCGTTCATGCGAATGGCCCCTGGAGGTGCATTGGCATGAAGTATGCCAATGCACCCCCGCTCAGCTGGCCATGCAGAAATGGCCTTAGATCCAAGAATCCCCACATTTTCTGAATCTTCTTTAAACATGATTTTTTCTCCCTTTATAGGGAAAGTGAAGGAGATCCCTATGTGTTAACATTTCCTTGGGTTTTCTCACTCCTCCTTGCCTTCCCCTACCCACACAATAGTAGTTTCACTCTACCTCGAGGATAATTGGAAGGTTTGGGTAGGTTCCCATACTGGTTTCTCTTTTCTTTCATTTTCACATTTAAAGTCTATTGATAGAGCAGTGAACCTGATGAAATTGACAAAGCTGAGTTCATTAAGCAAACTCTTGCCACCCTTCCTCATTTCTTTCCCCTCTTCAGCTGCCTCTGCCTTCTTTCCTCCCTCCCTCCCCCCATTTCCTTCCTGCTTTTATTGCTTAGCACATCAGATGACAGAGGAACTGCTCTTTGCCCCGGTTAATAAATCAAGTAGTTTCTGCAAACTACCAATAGACAAAAGACCCCCTCTCCCAAATAAAGGCAGAAGGTACCCTCGCAAAATGGAGGTTACATGGCAACAACAAAGACACAAATGGGCAAAATAGCAGATTGAATCAGACAGGGAAACAAAAAAAAGCGGGGAAGGGAAGATGGTGCAAACAGGAAAAACCCACTGCAAAGCAAAGTTAGAGAACTGACTGCTTCTTTGCCATAGGGTAAGTAGTGCATGCATACATAGCCATTGTGGTCTCCAAGTTGAGATAATCAGGTGGTGGGGGTGTAGCCCTAAAACGTTACATTTTGCTAGTCTTTTTGAACCTCTATCCCACCTCAAGATATATTGCACCAGTTTCAATAATAACCACTGTGAAATCTTAAGAACATTTTCCTGGGAGTAAAGTCATAAAATAAATCTGACTAGAATTCTTAGTTGTTTCCAAACGTGCTACATCCCTGAGATAACTGTATGTTTCTATAGAGGTAGAAAGAATAGTGTCTTATAATTTGAACAGTTCTTCTCTATATTAACAGCAGGAAAGCAATCTGCATTTTGTGTTTTATATTGTTGAAGAAAATATATATTGGGCAGCCCAACCCAGTGCAAAATGCAAAGTAAAACCTCCCTAATACTGAAAAGCCCTCCATTGGGCTCCAAAAGGATGGTGTAAGTCCAGGACTCAGGCTGCTGCATATCCATAGGCAAAGCCAGGGTAGAAACCAACTAATGTTGAATCCACCCCCAGCCATACCTCCAGAATGCCCCTACTGGTAAGACTGGCAGCGACACAGGGGTACTGATGGTGCCCTGCTCTGCATCAAGATCCAGTAGCCTCGAACACAGGGCCGGGGGGGGGGGTGGTGGCATGGCGATGCTCGTTCAAGATACCATCTCCTTCAGGACATCCCCTTCCCAGTGATTACAGGCATGGAGTGTTTGGGCCTTCATTGGGATCACCCAGAGAGGCTGGCTGTCTTGCTAGTGTACCAGTCGCTTAGCGTGCCGGAAGACAGCCTGTCATGGCTCTTGGAGGTCGTCTCTGAATGGGCGTTGGAGCACCCATGCTTGATTGTGTTGGGTGACTTCAATGTCCACGTTGATTCAGCCTCCTCTTCAGTAGCCATTGATCTAGTGTCATCCATGGCAACACTAGGCCTCTCTCTTATAAACACAGGGGTGGTCCCATCCATCAAGGAGGCAACACTCTGGACCTGATCTTCACGGCAGGTGTGTATGTGGCCATATCCTCTACTAAAAGAGTGCCATGGTCTGACCACTATGTCCTGAAGGCCCCCCTGTCTAGGCGACGGGTATATTTTGGCCCGCCTGCGGAGACTATTGAACCAGAGCGGAGACTATTGAACCTGCGGAGACTATTGAACCAGAGCGGCTCCAGGATGCTCTGCAGGGGACCCCTCCCACTGGCGGCACTCTTGATGAACTGGTAGAGAGCTGGGACTGATGGTGCAGAGCAGAGCAGAGGCACCATCCAGATGCAGAGCAGGGCACCATCAGTACCTCTGTGTCGCTGCCAGACTATTGCTCCTAGGTGCCCTCTCCATACCTGCACCAATCCAGCTCATTGGTACAACGAGGAGCTGAGGAGGATGAAGCGGGGTCTGAAAAGGCTAGAGCAGGGGTAGGGAACCTGCGGCTCTCCAGATGTTCAGGAACTACAATTCCCATCAGCCCCTACCAGCATGGCCAATTGGCCATGCTGACAGAGGCTGATGGGAATTGTAGTTCCTGAACATCTGGAGAGCCGCAGGTTCCCTACCCCTGGGCTAGAGCAAGTGTGCAATATCAAAAAAGATTTTGTGCAATATCAAGTATTTTTCTCTTAATATATAATAGAGGACAGAAATTGTTTGCATAAGGTACAAGTAAAAACATAAATGAGAATACAATAAGTTTGACTACACTGCAAACAAGTTTCAAATACAATATGAAGAACATGAACAACTTCACAGTACCCTTTGTACTTGAATTTCACAAATTTCCTAATTGAAACATAACCTTTTCCAGTATGAAATGTGAAATTTTCAGGATATAATATAGAATGATGTGAAAAATTATTATACCTTGAACATAAACATTTGCTGAATGTTTATCCTTTCCTTTGTGATTTTCAGCTTCACATTCATAAGTCCCTTCATCTTCAAACTGAATATTGAAAATCTTGAGAACTGCACCAGACACACTTATCTCAGCAGTGGTTGGCATGGGTTCACGATACTTAGACCATCTAATCTCAGGAACAGGACTTTGGGGGAAAATAAGAGTATGTTAATAGAGAGGACTTGACTCATTTCTTTTGGGCCTTTAAACATGCTGCCCCAACCCTCATTTATCAGGTAATTTTTATTTTCTCTCTTCAAGTTCACTTTTTTCAGACGTCAAATTCACTGGAACTAAGTGGGCCTCTTTCCTTAGCTGCTCCTCCAATGTCTGTCAATCCTTTCCTTGACATTCTAATACAAATTAGTATCACTAATTTCTCTAAGGTGCTTATTTTGCCTACAGGGTTTTCAGACTCCCACCACAAGCAAGGGATTGCCTGCTTTCCAGCTCCTCTTCTGGGTGCTGTTCAACCAGAGGGGAACCTTACTGGAAGTAAACTTAGGCCTAGTTTTCTGTTGTTAGCAATATGGTAACAACTTCTAGCATGCACCAGAAGTGATATAACACATTGATGACTAAAGAGACACTCTGGTAATTGGGTAAACTTCTGTAGTAGTTGGGTAAAACTCTATGGCTTCTACCATCCCCGTGGTCATTGGCAACATGATGCCATCAATTGGTTCCTGTTTTAAATATGCCATCAATTTTGATCCACTCAGGTTATGATATTGCCACACTGCTGATGACAGAGGTGTACTAGGTTTGCTGCTAGTAAGTTCTCCCTAACCTCTACCCCTCGCCAATTGCCAAGGGAGGACCTGACAACCCTAAGTGCTTAACAGCTTTTGAACTATAATAATAATAAAGTTCCCTCACATAATGGAAACCTTAACACAAATGTATTGGAAGGAATTGTATAAATACAGACACATTTAATAGCAGGGGAGTGAGGTGGGGTGGGGAACTACTTTCAAACCCAGATATAGAAACTTCAGATAATATGCACTACTTCTGTGTTTTTCAGTGCTGTGGTCATTTATTTATTTAAAATGTTTATTAGCTACCTTTCTTCCTTATGGAGCTCAAGGTGGATTACAATATACATAAAAAGACATAAAACTAAAATTTAAAATGCCATTTTAGGACTGCTTTAATCAAATGGAGCCCTAAATAAAGATAATGCATGTGGCTATTACTGTATGTATCCAATAATTCCAAGCAACAACTGAAGAATATTAAATGTGAATATAAAATTTCATTGCATGTAAAATGTGTATGTAAAAATGGCTTAGATTTTCTGAAACTAAAAAACAGATGCTAAGAGCTACTCTTGCAAGCAGATAAGGTCCACCAACCGTGTTCCTGTTCTACCCAAAGTTTTCCCCTGTGGATAAATACATTAAAACATACTTACTTTCCAAGTGCAAAACACTCTAGTGTCACATTCTGCCCTAGAAGTGCATAGGTATCTTTGAACTTCACTCTGATATCTGGCAGATAACCTTTCGTACCTAACATGAAGGAAAGATGACAAAATATCTAGCCTCTTTCAGAGAATGTTACTACATAAAAATCTCCTTAACACTTAGCAAGATGATACTGACAGGTTCTAGATGATACTGACAGGTTAGCAAGATGATACTGACAGGTTCTAGATATCTGGAGTCCTACTCAAGAATAGCTCAAGAGCTGCATCCTTACAAAAAGCTTCCCATTGATATTTTCTTCTAGCAACAGTTGTCTCCAGTTTTACCAAAGTTCAATTAAACTTTGATACATTACATCATTCATTTATTTATGCTTCTTCCCTTCCATTCAAGGAGACTCAAAGTAGCATATTCATGTTTCTCAGTTCAACATATGTCTCTTCTCTGTCAGTTTGTTTTTATTCAGTTTTGTATTTGCATCTTAATGGCTCCATTTGTACATTTCAAAGTCCCCATGTTCATTAGGTATCAACATGAGGAATTTGCATCACATGCGTGCTGCGAGTTCTGTGCCTCTTAGACTCATACCAGCTTGCACCAAAGCTGGCAGGGAGAAGCAACTTGAGCTTCTCCTCTTACTGTTTTCTAATCCACAAACCATCCCACAGAGCTGATATTAGCTTCACTGGGAAATGTATGTGTAGCCACACCAGTTCCATGAAAATCATCATCAGCTCCATAGGGTGGTTTGCAGTCACAGACATGAAAACAGCACAAGGGAGAGGTTAAAGCTGCTTTTCCTTGCATACTTTGATTTTAAATAGAAAATAGTTGGTGTATGTTCGGAAGGCACAAAACTCCCATCATACTTGTAATGCAAAGTCCTTGTGTTTCCCCCCAACAATCACAAGGACTTTGCATTGTGTAAATGGTCCCTCACTGAGCAATTACATAAGCAACTCAGAATAAACCTAGGTTTACCAGAAAGTACAGCAACTGGGAGACATGAGGGAAGATCTCTAGCATTTTATCTACTTGCACCCTAAGATTCCATGGCTATTTACAGGCTTTACAATGAGCCAATTTGACACGTGATGCCTGGCCTGAAAACACATCTAACACATTCATGCTACATTCTAGAAAATACTTCAAGAGCATAGGCTGTTTAGAAATGGCAAGCCATGTCCAAATTAGATTTGGGAGCCTCAAGCACAGGAAAGAAACAGAACCAATCACAAGAGGAAATGCCCTGGAATAAGCTGCCTATAAATCAGTTGCAATTTCTCTGAGATGGACTCCAAACACTAAAAATTAAAAAGCAAATAATGGTGCAAAGAGGATATATGATGTACTTAATAATATGGATAAAAATACTTACGATCTGGTTGGGGAATAAGTGGAATGAAACTGCTGAACACACTCTTAGCTATTGAGTTGCTGGTCACAAAGCAAGAGTAGTTGCCCTTATCTGATGCTTCAACTTTTGCTATGTAGAGGTTGCCATTTGTCTGAGAAACAAATCGTCGTTTATCCAAAGTAATAAATTCAGGGAAATCATTCAGAACCCAACGGTAACTCAGATCATCTGGAGAAAGAAAAATATGACGTGGCAGTTAAAAAGGCAAAAGCAATTTTGCGGTGCAACAGATGTACAATGTCCAGATCACACGTAGTGATTGTATCACTTTACTATGTTCTGGTTAGACCTTACTTGTAGTATTGTGATTGGTTTTTAGCACTGCAGTTTAAGAAGACTGTTGATAAGCTGGAACCAGAGAAGGGCAATGAAGATGGTGAAGGTCCAGAGAACAATTCCTATGAGGAAAGGTTGAAGGAGCTGGGTTAAGCTTAGCCTTGAGAGGAGATGATTGAGAGGTGGTATGATTGCCATCTTCAAGTATTTTAAGAGCTGCCCTATATAGAATGGTGTGGAACTGTTTTCTGTTGCTCCAAAAGATCAGACAAGAACCAACTGGTTGAAATTAAGTCAAAAGAGTTTTTGGCTAAATAATAGGAAGAACATTAGAACAGTTACTCATTAGAAAAAGCTCCCTTAGGAAGTGGTAGGATCTCCTTCTCTGGAGGTTTTTAAATAAAGACTAGATGGCCACCTGAGAGCAAGGTTGATTCTGTGAACTTTGGCAGATCATGAAAAGGAGGAAAGAAAAGGATGGATAAATGTTTGGCTCTTGTGGCCCTTTCTTACAGGGTGATTGTAAGGATGGCAGTTCTGCTTGGTTCTCTCCCAGCCAGCTGGCCTTGACGGAATGCTTCCAGCCGGGCGGCGAGCCAGAAGCGGCGGCAACAACCTTGGTGGACGGCTTATCTTGCTGTCCAGGATGAGCATTCCGTTCCCATGAGATGGGCCTGGATGGCCCAGGGAGGGGGAAGGGATTGAGTACGTTATAACCTGAAGTTTGGGCGGGAGGTCTCATTCCTGTCATGTCGTGTGTGTGTGCTTTCTAAGATGTCTGAATAAACGGTCTTACATCCCAAAGCCTTTTATTTCTGCTCTTTGGAATTCCTTACATTATGACAGGAATCACTTTTTAACCTTTACTGTTACATCGAAGTGGATCTCTGGTGTTTCGACATGCAGAGATTGAGTACGCTTGACCATGTGGAAGGCACGATAGCCCCCATAGAGGGCTTCGAGCCTTCCCTTCCAGATTCCGAGGATCTAGGAGATGGAGATGGCCCGATCTCTCTGGTGACTCTCTCCAGACCTAGAGACAGTACAAGTTTGCCCTTGTTTCATTGGGATGAACAAGGTGGGTTCGATCGCATGGAGATGCATGAAACGTTTGGTGCATTATCCATGGATCGGGCGCCGGTCGACCGGTTCGTTTCCCTCCGACAACGAGTGGATTACAAACCCCAAATGCAACCAGTCCCTGAGGAACTGGGACTGACAACCATCCATGCTGACACCCAGGAATCCATGGAAAGATTCCTAGACAAGTACTTTGATGATATTCCCAAGGAGCAGCAGTGGCATAGTACCGGGGCGCGCCCCAAGACTACGGCTGAAGCTGGAACAATGACGCAAGTCGGATCGATGATCGGTAGAGGGTTCCATACTAAAACTGCGGCTCCAGAGCCGGGAGCAAGTGAACGGATGGAAGAGCTCCGTGGAGCGGTCGGAGGAATCGAAAGAAGTCCATCTGAAGTGGAACTTAATCCCGACCCTGACCCATTCCCAATGCCCTCGAAGGAAAGTTGGGACGATGAAGTGGCCCTGCTGCATGAAGCCAAACTTGCCTGGGAGTGCGAACGCGAACTCTGGGAAGAGGAACGCGAAAATCTGCAACGGTACCGTGAGAAGCAACGCGCAGAAATCCAAATGGAGTTGGATCGCGAAAGGGAAGCGTTGCGTCGACAGTTCCAGCAGAATCTGACAGTTCATGACAAAGTACTGGATCAATCAAAAATGGATTTACAATGCCAGCGCGAGGGCATCAGGGCCATCCAAACACAGAATGAACTGACTACAGCCATACAACGAGATGAACGTGCTAAATTGGATCGTGAAAGGGCAGCCTTGCATGCGCACCAGGACGCCTTAACACGTAAGGAAAGAGAGTTGGCCGACCTAGAACAGGATTTGTGAAGACAGCGGGCTACGCTGGCAAGGGCTCCAGATAACGCCCACACCTTCTACCGGGCGCCCACAGCCCCCCTCCCCGCCGGAGGCACGATACTTCGAGGCCCGGTTCCAGCGGCCCCTCAACCCAGGGCGCCTCAGCCACTCCCGGTTCCTCCAGCCCCGCCACTTTACCCCTTACAGCCACCAGGCCACCTACAGCAACAACCTCAACACGCACCTCGAGCTGTTGAGAGAGGATTTTACAGACCCCCCATCCCAGCTCGTTTTGACGGGACTGCATCGAAACTCCCCTACTTCATCTTACAACTCGATGCCCATATGCAAGAGTATGATGATTTATATCGTTCTGAACGTGAGAAAGTTCGTGACATTGGATCAGTACTGGATGGCATAGCAGCTGAATGGTTCGTTACCCTCTACGAATTACAGGCTGACGACACTCGAACAGTGGGGGGGTTCCTCCAGGCGTTACGCCTTCGTTTCCAAGACCCTGATGCAGAAAACATTGCTATACGTACAGTAAAAACCATCCAGCAAGGTAACCGTTCTTTCGCTGAATATGCCCGGGAATTTCGTACAGCGGCCAGTAAACTTCCTCCAGATTGGCCGGAACGCATGAAATGTGAGTACTTTTTCGAAGGCATGGACGTCAAACTGCGCGAAACGGTTATCCTCATCCGGATCCCGCGGACAGTAGCCGAATGGATCGAACTGGGATCACAAGTCGCTGCCCGTCTTGCGCGCGCCCGCGCAGATGGCCGTCCGCGCCCAAAACCTGCCACAACACCAGCACCAAGTACTCGCAAGTCAACTCCTGCCGTCGCAACTGAAACCACTTCGGAACGCCGTCGCCGCTTGGGATTGTGCCTTTATTGCGGGGGACCTGGCCACCTGGCTGCCAACTGCCCGAAGAAACAAAAACCCCAAATTCCGACTACACGCACCGTGGCAGCCAAGCCTCCGCGTAAATCAGGTCCGCCGCCTCAGGGATCGTCTAAAGCCGCTATCGAGGAAGATTTCGAAGACGGAGATGTAGCGCTCTGCCTGTCAGCAGCACCCGAGGACATTAACCCTACTCCAGATGCGGTGAGTGAAGGCAGTGCTCCCATTACCATTTTAACCGCCCTAGCCAACCCGAGTAAACATACACGCATTCTGGCCTCCGCACTTGTGGACTCGGGCTGTTCCCACTGTCTCATGAGACCACAAGTGGCCGACGAACTTGGTTTAGATCGAGTACCCTTGGTGAAACCCATTCCCTTTACCCAAATGGATGGCAGCCCTCTAGGCGGTGAAGGTCCGGCACGTTTTAAAACCCAGCCAGTATTTCTCCGTTGTGCCGACCATTGGGAGAAAATAAGTTTCATCCTTGCTCCCGTTGCTAAACACTCTATTGTGTTAGGCATGCCTTGGTTGCTCTTACACGAACCAACCATCATATGGAAAGAGCGGATCCTCCAATTCTCGGATCCCCCCTGTGGAGATCACATGAACAGGGAGGAAAGCCTACCTCTCACTGAGAATGAGCTCATGGGTCCTAAAGCTTTAAATGTAGTGTCTGCCCCTAGTCCTACGGAAATCCCACAGGCGTATCAAGACTTGTCCAGAGTGTTTCAAGAACAGGAGTGCGACCAATTACCCCCCCATAGGGATACTGACTGCAAAATTTTACTGCAACCCGGAGCTCAGTTACCTAAAGGTAGAATCTATCGCATGAGTCCCACCGAGGAGAAGGAACTCCGCGCCTTCTTAGATAAAAACTTGGCTCGCGGATTCATACGACGAGCCACGAAACATACCCATGCCGCCCCTGTTCTATTTGTTAAGAAAAAGGACGGTTCGTTAAGACTTTGTACTGATTACCGCGGATTGAATGCAGTGTCCGTATCCAACAAGTATCCTTTGCCCTTAATTAAAGACCTCTTGGATGCATTGGGCAAAGGGCGGATCTTTACTAAATTGGACTTAAGAGAGGCTTATTACAGAGTCCGCGTGCGGAAGGCTATGAAGATATGACAGCTTTCAATGCAAAGTTTGGACAATATGAATATTTAGTAATGCCATTTCAGATTAGCTGGAGCCCCAGAGAGCCTTCATGGCCCTTATCAGCGAAGTTTTACAAGATCCTGTTAGCATACAAGGGGGTGGTCGTATATTTAGATGATGTAGCGTAGTTTATTCACAAAACATTGAGGAGCATGAGAAGCTAGTACGAGAAGTCTTACAGCGTCTACTAGATGCTCCCTCTTTGTCAAAATTGTCAAAATGCTGTTTCCATGCAGCTCCCTCCACTTAGACTATCTGGGTTATCAGAATCTCTCATGCAAGGTTTGGAAATGGAACCAGCAAAAATGGCCGCGAGTGAGTGAATGGCCTGCCCCCACCAGCTTCAGGAAGGAACTGCAATCCTTCCTAGGCTTTTACCAATTTCTCTCGTGACTTTATTCCCTGAGTTTGCTGAAATTGCCCACCGCTCCACCCGATCTCCTACCTCATTACCGAAGGCAAAGAGACTAAGGCTTCTAAAGTCAGGGCTCCCCTTACTCTGGTCTCTCAAGAATGCCAGTCAGCATTCCAGCGGCTAAAAACAACTTTTACTCTGGAGACCAATATTAAGGCACTTGGACCCAGATCTTCCTTTCATGGTGCGTAGCTGGATGCGTCCCGGATAAAGTAGCTAGGCACTGCCCTCTTTGCAGAAAAATAAGAGATAACAAATTCAGAACCGTGTGCTTGCCCACTTATCCAAAAAAGTTTTCTGGGAGAAGCTGAATTAGAGGGTGGACTGTGGGGGATAAGGAAACCATATCAAAGCTGCATTGACTGTTTAAGCCACTGGCTAGAAAGAGCCAAACACCCCTTCCAGGTTTGGTCCAGATCCACAAAAATCAGCTGCCCTCTCCACACCACTCCGAATGTCTACCGAAACAATTGCATTGGAGTGATTTTTTCTCCAGGTTCTCTTTCACTGATCCATTTCTTCCCTGGTAAAAACAACAAACCTAGCTGATGCGCTGTCACCGCCTCCCCGGAGGGGGGGGGGAAATTCCTCTCTGAGATATCCTGCAGCACAGTTCTCTCTCCCTCCCAGCTGGGATTAGCTGTCACCCGATCACAAACTCTGGTGGCTCCTCCCCCTCCAACCATCCCTAACATCCGTCTCACCCTTCCTCCCAGGGATTCAGGAAGGCGGGGTTCCGCGAACTGTCGAAGCGGAGGAAGAGGATTCACAACTGGCTTCACGTTTAGAAGGATGGTGTTTAGAAGCAAGGAGGGTGTTGAAAATGCGATCCCTCCTCCTCTCCGGAGGCAGGTTCTCGTAATTTGTCACTTGTGAGTGATCAAACAGGGCACTTCGGGTTTTTAAAAACATTGCATCCTGGCCATGGAAACCGACAGTTCTGGGTGGCGGCTCCATGCGCATAGGAACGGTAGAAGCAGTATATCAAAGGGTGTTCTGTCTGTCGCGGAAGTAAGGTGGAATACCGGGAAAGCCGCATGGGAGTTAATAAAACCCCTCAGCAGTGCATCTGGGCCCTGGCAGGTCATTTCCATGGATTTTATAACCAACCCGGTTGCCCGGGAAGCCCACGGGAACACTGTTTTGTGGGTGGTGGTGGATCTTTTTCCTAGAAGCAGGAGCATTTTGTTCCCCTTGCACTTTTAATCCCGTCCAGCACTTCAGCTGGCCCGGTTTGTTTTATCCAACATGTCTATCGCCTACACTCCTCTTTCCTTGACAAGGTGGTATCCAGACCGCTTGGTCCCAGATTTCATATCTAAGTTTTGGAAGGCTTTCCTGGAGCTGTTAGGAACCACTCCAGTGGTCGCCGCCCCCTACCGCGTTCAAAGTGGCGGTAATCAGACGAGGGCCAGACAGAGCGATTAGAACAGGCTTTACGGTGTTATACTAACTATCATCAGGACCAATTGGTACGATTTGCTTCCTTTTGCAAAGGTATGCGCATTATAATGAAGTACCGATTTCCTTGAAAGTAACCGCGCCAAAGACCCCGTTCGAGATTGACAGTCGGTCATTTCCACCGTTGCCCCAACTGCCTGCAGAGGGTACTGCAGCCTCCAGAGAGATCGACAATGGATTTCTTAAGCTAGGTGAGGGTTGGAAAACAATTACAGTCTACACTCCACAGCAGGCCCAAGAATCACTAAAGGTTCCAGCCGGTTTCGCGATACCAGCTCAGACCCTCCCTTTGCGATGATGTTGGGGCATTGGGTCTATTTGTCCCACCTAAAAACCTTAGGGACGTGCTGGAAATATTCAAAACTTGGCAAGAAATTTGTAAGGCCCTTTTAGGATTACAAAGATTTGATCAATGATGTTACTGCTGGAACTTTGGAACTGCCTAACTCATTAAGTAATGCTTATTCACCCTATCTTTTTCATTCTAGCTTGCTCAAAGAGGAGGCTCCCGTTTCAGATGCCACAGCGTCCCTCCGGAACCACCACTCAGATTCCATAATTGGTAGCCACAAAGCACTTTGAAATAGATGCTATTCTGGACTCCAGCTTCTCCCATGATGATCTACAATTATCTAGTTTCATGGGTTGGCTATCCCCTCTAGCCATAATCAATACAGGTATATACAGAAAATATTGGTACCCCCTCCCATATTTCTGCTTTTCACAAAGCCTTTCCTGACAAGCCGGAGGAGAGGAGGTTTTTCTTAGAAATAGAGTGTAAGGATGGCAGTTCTGCTTGGTTCTCTCCCAGCCAGCTAGCCTTCGGCGGAATGCTTCCAGCCAGGCGGCGAGCCAGGGCGGCGGCAACAACAACGGTGGGCCGGCTTATCTTGCTGTCCAGGATGAGCATTCCCGTTCCCATAGGATGGGCCTGGATGTGGGGAGGGGGAAGAGGAGTTGAAGTACGTTATAACCTGAAGTTTGGGCGGGAGGTCTCATTCCTGTCATGTCGTGTGTGTGTGCTTTCTAAGATGTCTGAATAAACGGTCTTACATCCCAAAGCCTTTTATTTCTGCTCTTTGGAATTCCTTAAATGCTCTTTGGAATTCCTTAAATGGCTGAATGCCATTTTGGGGTCAGGAAGCAATTTTTCTTCAGGTCAGAGTTCCTGGAGATGTTTTGGGCATAGAGCAAATGTCATTAGAGAACTGGTGGGGTAGGTAATTATGAATTTCCTGTATAGTGCATGGGGTTGGACTAGATGACATTCAATATACCTTCCAACTCTTATGTTTCAAATTCTGTTTCTGTTTTAATGGTTTGTATTTTTGGGGAAGTTATGTTAATAGTTTTAAGAGGTGATCTTATGATACAAGTTTTAAATTGCTAGCTACCTTTTTTATCTTTGTGAGGGGGAAGGGGTGGGATATAAATTTGTAAATAAACTAAAAATAAAACCATCAATACTAAATCAGGAGCCACAACCAACTGCATTTACCTTGCCAATGCTTCAGAAAGTTCAGAACAGCAAATATGGTTCTCTCTTCCTCCATTTTATAATCATAACAGCCATTTGAGTTACATTAAGCTAAGAGTCAATAATCGGCCCCAAATTCATGGTTGAGTAAGGATCTGAACTTTGGCCTTCCCTTCTATTCACTACACAACACTGACTTCCTCTGTTTCACTGAATCCTTAGTTCATTCAATCCAGTACTGTGTAGTCTGTCTAAGGGTTGTCAGGAAGAGGTGTTTCTGGCTTTTCACCAACATCCTTCTAACCAAAGATGATAATGAACTGAACACAGAACCTTATACAAACACACATAGCATGTGCCTTCTCAAGACCTGTAATCCTTTCCCTCTAAAGTTACAACATATTTTGCAATCAGAAGATTCGTATTCTTTGATCAGAATAAAGTATGAACATTTCAGGACAGATATATAAGCTTACTAAAAAAAATTTTTAAATCATAGCAGCAGCAAAACCTGAATTTGAGGTATTATGTGAGGAGATAACTAATGGAAATGAAAGGACAAATAAGTAAAAGGGGAATATGTAGGGAGGAGGTGACAGAAGAAGTTGCCCTGACAACTTAGACCTTAAAACAACGGAGGATTTTTTCCTGCATTGTTATAAATGCTTATTTTTTTAAAAAAATCAAATCAAGTCACTTCAAAGAGACGTATAGGCGGATCTTCAGCTGCTGCTAGACCCACAAGCACTGAGAGTCTCTGCAGGACACCAAGTCCATCCCACTTCACTCTTTGCAACTGTGGGCAAAGATTTAGGATCTGCCATTCTGACGCCAGAGGCAGGGGGAAGCCTCCAGAGGGGAAAATGCTGGTGTGGTAAGACCAAGGTCAGATCTCCCATACCCTAGTCCAAAACTCAGACCAGTACACAACACACTAAATATGACAGGAGGCAATGTATGCTTTTGTCAGTATGGAAGGACATATATACTTTTATGTTTTCCCAGTGATGACTTCTCTGCTAACTGTGAAACAATATGCTAAAGAATACAGGGAAAGCTTAGGAATAATATACTCTACAGAGAATCACAATAAGACTTCTTGTATCTTCTCTGCCCAACTACCAGATGAGAAGATTTATTTTCTCAGCTACTTTGTTCTCACTATAATTTCTAAGGACTATAACAACTTGCCTTCACTGTTCACTTCCTTCTAACCTCCCAGTTCCTTGCAGAGGACAGGTGGCACAGAATATATTCTCCCTCAATCCTCTTGCCTCTTCTTGCTACACACCATAATGAGGTTATACATTAATGTACTTCTACATGATTTAATATAGCCTTTACTTTACTTTATTTTAAACATTTTTTCAGCCAATCAGGGTCCACAGGTTAACTAACATAAAACACATTTAAGCAATTTAAAATATAGTTACAATTATCAAATAGTTAAATTAAAAACAAAAACAACACGAGAAGAACCAGTAACTCACTAGGGAATGAAACAGCACTCAGATCATTTTTTCTGTCTAAAGAAAAATGTGTTTGCAGATCATTGGAGTACGATTGTTGAGGTTCATTCACCCAACCTTTGAAGTGTGATCTTTTAACAACAAGCTGCAGAGACCAGCCATTCTAAGTCGTGCTAAAACTACAAGCAGAGAGTCATGCTGCACTGCTCTTGTAGTGCAACAGCTTATTAGACAGTTGTATCTAGAGATGTAAATTTTGTAATATTATGACAGTTATTGCTATCCTGACCTCAGGAATATGGAGAACAGATTAAATTACCTGGATAATGACGTGGGGGGTCACAGAGAAGCACTGCACCCACACCTTCCCGAACTTTTACCTCATGTCTCTCTTCGGGAGTAAATGTATTTAAATCTGTTCAAGACAACAAGAAGAGGGAGAAAAGAATTATTTGACCACACTTAAAATCATATAACTATAACCACCTATACAATAAAGTAGTGGTTTACGGATCACTGTAGATATTGACCATTATTTTATTGAATAATAAAGACAATTTATATAAACATTGTTTTCCTATTCTCTCAAAAAGCACTATATTCTGACTTTTTCTCAGAAAGCTCATAATGAACTTAAAAGGTTCCTCTTAATACTATCTATCCTGTTCATAATAATCAAAGTGAAGTGAGCTACAAGCTATCAGGGACACCTATGATATAAAAATATAGGACTTATGGGCCAGTCCAACAGAGGTATGGGGAGGGGAATTCCGCCTGGGGCAATACCTGCTCCTGCCGCCCCCCTGCACCCCACTTACCTTAGCCAGAAGCAGCCTGCAATGGGCCGCCCCTTGAGCAGCCTGGTGGGACCGGCTGAAGGAGTGATGGGGCAGGGCTGCTCCTTCAGCCGGTGGAGCTGAGGGGAGGGGTGTGGGGGAGATTCTCTGCCCCCCCCAAGTGACCAACTGGCGTGCGCCCAGGGACATGGTAGTAGAGAGAGAAAAGATTCTGCCGTATGGGCACCATTAAGTTCTAAACTTGGTGGCCAAACCCAGATGTGGGCACCGCAGAAGAGTTATGCCAGTGTCTGAGCAGACACCAGCGAAGGAAGGGGTGTGTTGAGTCTTCCACCAGGCTTCCAGCCCAGGAATTCCCCCCTCTGTAGTTTTTTTCTATTTCTTTCCTCCCTGAACTGCCCAAAGCCAATTGGAGGTGGCACAGAGGAATCCCCCACATCTGGATTGTGCTGCCTGAATGGTTATTATTCCCTTTTATTATTTATGAAATATCTGGGTGCTATTATCAATGTATCTGTGGGCACATAAATTTTTGGGGCCCTCCACACTATGTCCTTCACATAGCTGATAATATATGCTATATAATAAATTCTTCACATGTAAGCACTGGATTTTTTTTTGTTTTAAAATTCAAAATTATTTCTTTTTAAAATGTAAACTTCAAAATATTTGTGGGAATTACCCTAAATCAACAGATACGACTAGTTGTAAGACCAAATACACACAGGTTGACACGCACTACCCTAAAAATGAATTAGCAAAAACTCTCTTCATAGATTTTATAGATTTTATAGCCCAATTTTTAAAACATTAAACTGTGCTTATGAAATAAAAAATAAATATTTTTCTGATGAGGTATTAAGGTCTAAACAATAATTTCAACTGCATTAATCCAAAGCTCAATGACATCATATAATGTATCTTCAGCAGGATTCCCTGTGTACGGGCAAAGATTAGAACTATATTTTTAACACAAAGTGATATGTACACCTTTCTTCAAATACACGAATCACAAGGGACCACCATTTAACCCTGTTTAAATCCTTGACTTATAATATAATATAAACTTTTATTAGGCATAGAATCTATATAACAGCTAACATTGTCCGAACAAGTATCCCATACATGAGAACCATCACAGGTAATCATTCCAAAGTTTCTATAAGGAACCTAACTACAAAAGTTAAAAATCTCAGAAGCGGAACTGTTTAGTAGAAACGTAATCTTCCCCACGGTGGAGTATTCATTAAGCTCTACAGGACAAAGAGCAAAAAGTCTGGCCCTAGATCCCTCGTATTTGGGGCAGTCGAGCAATATATGTTCCATGGTTTGAATTGCTGTGATACAATGAGAACATTTCCGCTCTTGCAGGTCGGTTTTTCAGAACCTCCCTTGTAACATAGAGCAAGGGAAGGAGTTACAACGAGCCCTAGTAATTATCCATCTATGCTTAAGCTCCCGAAGTAAACTCAAGTAATCTGCCATATGGTTGATTTTAAATTTGATGTTAAAAAAGAGAGGAGAGCAATTGCTGCTCGCCTTGTCCTGCAGAACTTGAAACTCTTGCTCTAACAGTCACATTTTTAATTGAGAGAAGATTTCAGAAGCAGGCAGCATTTGCAAGGCTTCCCAGGAAAATCCCAGGGAAAGTATTTTAGTTTCCACTGCCCGCCACCACTTAGATTCATGAAGCTGGGGGAGGATAAGATAGATAAGACTGTCTGTGTCTGAGTTAAAGCACAGGCGGACCCAAAACTTCAAGGTAACCAGCCAGGCTTTCGTGAACTTCAGGTGGGAGATGTTGTCCTCAGCTTTCCTGCGACAGGAAGTAGCATTTATTACGGAATACAATGTGGCACTCCAAATATTTTATATAGGAAAGCTGACTGAATCCTTTCAACTTTATGATTCCAAGCATTGATCCACAAGGGGATCCCATACAACAATTGAGGAATAACTTTCATATTGAAAACTTTCACTGCGGCAGGAATAAACCTGTTACCTTTTGTAAAAAAAAAAAATTATCCACACCCGCCACAGCAGCTGTACAAGCTTTCATAGCTAGGTCTCTATGTTTGGACCAATGGGCTTTGTGGTGAAAAACAACTCCCAAGTATTTACAGAACTTGACTTGTTCGACAGATGCACCATCGAGCATCCATCTGCTGGGTTTATAGGTTTTAGCAAACACAATCACTTTAGATTTGGCAGGGTTAATAAGTAGAAGATTGAATTTGGAAGATTGAATTTTTGGCATTAATTTTCTCGATGGATCACATCTCACTTGGAAAGTGGTGTTAGTATACAAGGCTTTAACAAGGGCAAGCAGCCTGCCATCTATGCCCATTTTTGTAAGTTTTTCCCATAGAAGTTCTCTGCTCACCGAGTCAATTGCCCCTTCTAGGTCTAAAAAGGCAACATACAAGTTGGATTTGCCCCTTGCGACATACTTAGATATCATCATATTTAGAAGAATGTCATAGTCTAATATAGTTTTCCCTTTAGTAAACCCAATTTGTTCCAGGCCAATAATCTTATTTCTATTGGCCCATAAGGTTAGTTTGTTTGAGAGATATTGAGTAATCTCCATGAATTCTGTGAACAACATCAATTAGGCCACAGTGTTTTGTTTAAGATTAAATGTCAGAAATTTCTAATGACAGAGAGCACAACTTCTCAGAGCACCTTCCTCCCAGGTGATCCCAGGATTCACAGCATAGTTTCTAAAACCAGGTTATCACAAATAATCACAGGGAAGGGGAGGCAGTGCTTGCTACTTGACTGACAGTGCTCAGAGAGAAATCACAGAACATTATAACGGACTTCAGTTTTCAAGAGGCAACAAGAAAGGGGTTGCATCACTGTCCCTTATTTGTAAACATGAAGTGACAAGAATCCTACTGTGTGAGGATGACAAGAAAGGATGTTTGTGGGTGGATGACATACCAATAACAAGAGCATGTTTTTCAATGGCTCAGGATGTTACAATCAATATTATTACAATATAGGACATTGTGGAATGGGGACAAATACAGTCATGTTAATCCAATTTTCTCCTTCTGCCAAACATACAAATTTGCCCATTTGTGTGTTTGGCAGAAGGAAAAGAAAATTGGTGCAAGAATGGAAGCCAGCAAGAAAAGCAGGTCTCACTTGGGCAGCTGCATTGGTTAGAAAGAGCCACTGTATCAGGAAAGACATGCTGCTTGGTTGAAGAAAACTCATATCGCTTAACTCCACTGACATTTTCTGCTCAGCATCTGCTTGGTAAATAAACAGATATTACAAAAGATGCTTGGTTTCCAAAAATCCTTATTCAAACAGAAAATTAGTTTTGTAGGACTCGCTCTGAATCTTGCCCCACTGGAGAAAGTGTAGAGCATATGGTGAAATGAGAGAATGACATCTTTCCTTTGAAAATGACTGGAAAGGGGTTCCCCATAGTCTAAATATAATGAATGCAAAAAATGGGGAAAAAGTGGAACAAGATAGCCAATGTAGTATAATGGTTGGAATGTTGGACTGGGATCCAGGAGCCCCAGGTTTGAATCCCCACTGTGCCATGGAAGCTAGCTGGATGACCTTGAGGTGATAGCAAACACTTAGCCAACGTACTTCAAGGGCTGTTGTGTTGAGAAAATGATGAACAGTGTCTCCATGAGGAGAAAGGGCATAATGAAGTAAACAAACAAAAACTGGAAGAACTGCACTTTGAGCAGGGTATTACAGACCTGTTTCTTTGCTTTGAGCCTGCAGATACATAAAACATGTATATCTATATGTTTTGTTTAAGCCAACATGATCCAACAGTAGAAATGCATTAACATAGTAATCACCAGAAAGTATACATTCACAGATCTGTGCTTTTTTAAAAAAGTACTGCTTACATCCAAACTTTAGATTTGCTTCTCGACTCCGTATGATTCCATGTATGTTGGATGCTATGCAGACATATATTCCTTCATCCCTTGATTTCTCAGGGTTAGTGATTTCCAAGTTACCTCCTACCATAAGGTGGCGCCCCCTTGTAATATCAATATCCCAGTTGTTTAGTTTCCACCTATTAAGAGATGCAGATTTAAGTATTTTTAAACATCAAAGTCATTTTTGACATGCAGAATATCTGTCCTTTCATGTTAATGCTACATTTGCACTAATATAAAGCATGATACCCTTTTGCCATGTTAAGGGAAGAGGGAATTATCTTACTACAGAAGGAATGCCATACCCAGTGGTGGAATTCAAATAATTTAACAACTGGTTCTGGTGGTGGGATTCAAATAATTTAACAACTGGTTGTTTACAAGCACCATTTTAACAACTGGTTCTGCCGAAGTGGTGCGAACCTGCTGAATCTCACCACTAGCCATACCCATTTGTCTTCTTTTAAAAAATCGGAGAGAAGAGATTTTCCCTTATATTATTTAGTTTTCCCTTATATTATTTAGTTCTATGCAAAGGAAAAATGGGCATGAAATCTTAAAGCATTACTGTGAGACACACCATGCTGGAAAATGCTCAGCTTCATAAAAACACATTGAAAAACTGAAAGAAAAGATGTCAAGTTGTTTGCAAAATTGCCCAGGCAAGGTTGTGCTTGGGGGGATTACATTACTTATCACTAGTGATATCATTGTTAGTAGTTTGTTTCTTTGACAGTGATGGTCCATTTAGCACTAACTCAGAAAGGATGGGCTGGTGTTGGAAGGGGAGAGTAATCTGCAAGAAATTCCTACTGAGTTCAATGGGAAATGCTTCCAGGATGCTGGAACCTGGATCCCAGCCAAAATCTTGCTATTTGAGTGCAAGAAAATCTAGATCCCACATTGCAAATTAATACATGACTGTATTTTGGTATTGTCTATCTAATCTGCAGGAAAACAGTCTGTTAAAAACACTACTAAGTAGCATCATCTTTGAATTATAAGTCTTCTAAGTTTCATTACCTATTCCAAAAACACTACTCTTTTCAAACAAAGATCATAAACTGATTTATGAGTACTATGTCTGTGGGCCAAGTTTCTAAAGAAGGAAAGACTCCTTCAGAACTGAAAGCAGTTGGTCTCAGCAGCAGAAAAAGGCATTAATACTTTAATATATGGGTAGTAATCTGAATGTAAAGGCAACACAGCTGTAAAATAGAAGCTGTGGGTTGGATCCCAGAGATACATTGCACTAGTAGGAGTTCTTTCTTTTGTCAAAAGGAGCCTTCTTGACATGTGGTCCAACCCAGAATCTTCTGCCTAGCCATGCCCAGAACAAGGACTTTTCAGTGGATGCAAGAAAGGATGGATTTATGCAGAATGACTAAGCACCTGTGTTTTAAGTATAGATATGGCTTTCCTTTTATTAATGTATCCAGAGCCCTGATATTCTGAGCACTCTTATCCCTTGCCTGTTTGCCTGTGTGTGTATTTTTAAAAGGAACTATGGGCTAATTAATGTATTTCCTTGAGAATTTGTTGCAGTTCCAGTTTTTAGTCTATCCTTACTAATCTCTAGCAGCAGAATCATGGCTTAAATTGGTTGAGTAGAAGTCAAATGCTGAATTCAATGCAGATGGAGCTGCATTGAAAAGATTCCATTATAGTTGGGTACCAAGTCCAGCACATTGTGGCCAGTGTGGAAACAATCAGTTCATTGAGTGGCTAGAAGTCTGCACAGATCATATGACAGCCGGCTATTAGAGGCTCATAGGATCATGCTTGACTCAGTATTTTGGATTACATTATGACCATGCTCTCTATTATGATTGTTCATAAATTGTGGGTTAACATTTGAGCCACCAGGGGGAGTACATAACCTTCCATAAATCCTATAGAAATTTAAACAAGCAACTGGAATACCACCATTTTTATATATTTTAGGGAAAACATTTTTATACATTTTGTGAGAAAGGGTCAAACTCAAATTCCAGTAAGAAAATATTTCAGGGTTTTCTAAACAACAAAATGCACAAGTTGATTCATTCAGAAAACTAGGAGGCAGAGGGAAGGCCTCTACAAGGAATAATGACACCCTCTCAGCTTAACAAACTTAACAAACCCTGGAGGAGTCCAGATGGGCACATCAAATCAAGCTGCATCCCATACGGTTTTCAAGACAAGAGATATTCAGAGGTAGTTTACCACTGCCTGCCTCTTGTATAGTGACTCTCATATTTCTTGGTGGTCTCCTAGTGTCTGACCAGGGCTGACCCTGTTTAGCTTCCAAAATCTGTTCCGATTAGCTAACCTGGGCATATCCATAATGCTACTGGAATGTAATACTCTTACAATGTTACTTCATATTAATTCATAGTAGAATACTAAGATGTTACTAATCGTCACTCCCTTCCCAAGTCACTCGAGATACTGAAAACCAGACCAAATAAAAATGCCTTGCACAATAATATAGAGTGATGTTGGCTGGACAGTATCAAGGTAAGATACATTAAACATATTTACAGCCCATCCCGGGGGTGGGGGGATCGACTTGTAGATGTGGTGCAGGGTATGCCAATGGATTTGCTTCCCCAGGGCTCTTACCCTGGCAGAGGGGCAAAAACACTGGTAGGTGGATGCTATAGAACTCCGGAATGCCCAAACACAGTGTTGAGCACTGCATCAGTACTCCCACAGCAGGGGCAGGCCAAAGGCATTCCTGGGATGGAGCCAATGTTAGTTGGCTCCCATGAGGCTTCCAGCTTGGGAAAACTGCCCACCCTGGCTTCAGATGTACGCCACAAAAAATGTGGCATACACCTATTTTCCCCTATAGGAATTTTTCAGCAGCTGGGGTTCCCCCCTCCCCTCCCCCTTGCTATGCTGTTGGCTGCTACCTGCTCTGGATTGGGCTGTTAGTAATACATTATTATAAAATGTCATAGACAAATAGTATAGGCAGGTTACTAATTCACATTTTAAAGTCATACACATGGTTCAGCTATAGGTTTATTCCCTATTTATTTTAAAGAACCTTTTTTTGCAAATGCAGCTAGAATTGCTTTATTATGAAGAAAACAATGGGAAAAGCTATTCCTGAGATTCATTTATCCTTGTTAGTAAAAATGTATGATTATGTGTATTTTTTTCCTGAACAGGAATGAAAACAGCTCAAGCATGGCTTTTTCCAGGAACAAAATGGCAGAAGAGGAAAAAGTTGAAGTATTCAACGCCCTTTCTCAGTAAAATAACCCTGGTATATACATTTACAAAAAAGTCCTTTAAAATAAATACAAAGAAACCATAAATTAATGTTAATTTCTTTTAGATTGGAATAATTATGAGCAAAAAGTATGTTACTTGTAAATGGGAGCAGGGATTCCTCTGGCTCTGCAATTCATTGAAACTCTTCCATCTGAGGACTCTTCTGGGTAGATTGTGTCAATGGGTTGCTCTTCAAAAATTGGCCCATATCCTTTTAATTCCTCTAAAAATAAAAGATAAATCAATTCTTAAAATTTCAGCTTAAATATATCATCTTAGTGTAAAAGGCTAATGCAAAGTTACAATTCCTAAAAAGGAAACACATATTTTAGTGAATCAACATTGACCGCTGTGTAAAATAGTCAAATGCTATCACTTCAGTTCTCTGTTGTATTATTGTCAGCATATGCACCCATAAGAAAAGAGATCTAGCTCGTTATACTTCCCCTTAAGGCCATTGCTGACACCATCAACAATCCTGCCAACCGGTGCCAGATTTAGCGGAGACGTTTGTGACTCACACATCTGTCTGTCTGAAACACGCTGAGGCTGAAGTCTCTTGAACAGACCAGCAAACAACCACCAAAGTGTGATGACATCTGATGTCCTCTGGCTTGGACAATAAAGAGGAAACTGAAGTGGAAAGGTTAATTTCATGAGCAGTATGCTTACCACACACAGCAATTGAAATTGCCATCCGCTATTCCTGCTATATTGTTTTGGGGGGCTTTAATCTTATCCAGGACATTCTCAATCTAGCTCAAGGACTTTATGACAGTTCCAGAGCTCAGTTCTGGAATGAATGTGGATAGAATGTGTGTGTGTGGGAGGGGGGGAGTCTCTGGGCACATGCAAAATGTCCTTCCACTACTATCAGTGCAATTCAATGCTGATTTATGCCACTCTGAAAGCTCAGTGAAATCAACTGACTTATGTTGGAGTAAATCTGCACAGGATTACACTGTACAAAACTACAACATATATATCTAGCATGTGGAAGATTTTCCAGATAATAGGTTGTATCCAGCAGCTTTTTCCATGAAACTCATCTCCCACCTTACTACAGCCGAAAATGTAAGTATTTTCCAATGCCAATTAAATCCTAATATTTACTGAAAAGGAAGATCATCCTTTGACTTCAGATGACAACTGTCCATAGAAACAATATTGATGAAAGGTTTAAAACCAGGATAGTACCACTTTTCTGACACAGCAAGGGATAATCCATTTTATGCAATGGATTGAATATAAACTTGTAGTTTATAAATACTGCTTCCACGTGCACTATGGTATTTATTATAAATAAAGGTGGTGTGTGAATACACCAGTAAATAAAAATTGAAGGCCAAAGATGTCCCCGTCAAGATTAGCACCTGCACATGCTACAAAATCCATAGTTTTCAGGTAACCAGAAAATGTATTTTGAGAAAGGGCCTGAAACAAGGAGACGAAAAGATAGAATGTTCAGCTATCCAGTTAAAATTAACTTATGGCTTTAGGTACAAGCACATGCCAAAATTACCATCACTTAAATGAAATACTTATTCGACCCAATGGCCTGGAGCAGTATAACACTAATAAAGTTAAAAACAATCCTAATAGCCCCACTCTAGACTCAGACTCATTTATTTATCCATATTATTATACCTTGCTATAATTTGGGGAAAAAACCCAACCCTTTGCAACAGCCAAAGTGGTATTGTGTTCAATGCCTGCCAGGAGCACTCTCAGTTTTTTTTCCCAATAAGTATATTTGCCCTTCCTTGAAGAAGCAATAAAATCCATAATTCTGTTATATCCAAAAGACAATGGTGATTTCCTCACTGGTGATTAATCCTGGGATAGTCACCCGAAATATCCAGGTTTCCTCGAGATATCCTCACAGCCAATCCATCGAACACAGATCAGACCCGTTTCTGGCACTCCTCCCCCCACCCCTTTATCAGGGATTTGCCTGGACCTGCTTGTATATGCACCTTTTTGAAAAAAAATTCTAATGGGAGCTAATAGGAGATGGGGGCTACACATTTGAGGGTCCATAACTTTGGCCCCCATGAACCTGGGTGGTATCATCAGGAGAGTCTCCTACTGATACCACCCAGTTTTTGTGACATTTGGTGCAGGGAGTCAAAAGCTATGGGCTCCCAAAAGGGGTGCCCCCATCCCCCATTGTTTTCAATGGGAGCTAATAGGAGATGGGGGCTACACATTTGAGGGTCCATAACTTTGGCCCCCATGAACCAAACTTCACCAAACCTGGGTGGTATCATCAGGAGGGCCTCCAAATATACTCTGAAATTTTGATGCTTCTAGATCTGTCGTGGCGAACCTTTGGCACTCCAGATGTTATGGACTACAATTCCCATCAGCCCCTGCCAGCATGGTCAATTGGTCATGCTGTCAGGGGCTGATGGGAATTATAGTTCATAACATCTGGAGTGCCAAAGGTTCGCCACCACTGTTCTAGATTAACAATTGCACCCCTGACAGCAGGCACCCTCCCAAAAGGGGCAGGGCTAGATGTCTTCACTAGAAACATGCTGCAGTGAGGATGTTGGAACCTGGATGCAAAGGTGCCGATTCTTTTGAAACTTAGTTGTATCTAGATTAAATTTTCAGTGGGGATTCAGCCATGTTCCAATGTATCAATTCACCCCAATTGACACAAACATAATCTATTTGAGTAAGGAAGCTTCTTTAAGGACATGCTGAAATTAAAAAAATGAATAGGAAAGAAAGAAAAGAAAGCCCTACAAAACCTCTGAATATACGTGGACAAAACAATTATATATATATATGTTTACAATGGTAAGTTTTTACTTTCTGGTCTATGATTTTAAAGTAGGGTTCACCAAGCTTTTCTTTCATGAGAACCACTTCTCATTAATGAAAAATATGTCAGCCTATGCCTTGATCAAACAGCCTGGGATCCTGGCAGAAATTTCCTTGGTCCTTGGAAAACTTTCGCCACATCAACACCAAACTGCTAATGGACTCAAAAGCTATGGCCCAATCATTATTTCAGCTCCAAACACCCCTGGCTTGAGTTGGCCAAAAGCATTTTGCCCTATCTGCTGCACGGGCCTTATCTGGCCCTATCAACTGCACTGACAGCAAGGGAGCATCAGCCAGTTGCCTTTATGGTAAGCTATCAGTAGGTTGCAGTTGACCAGTTCACAACCCTGGTTCTAATACAAACTAGATAGTTTTGAGCTATTCAACACTGGATATAGGTCAGCTGGATTACACTTCAGCATATGGCTGTGTTCTCTGAAGGCAGCAAAATCAGCACCAAAGTTTGCTTTGTTTGTTGTATATTGTTTCCTGCTGATCTTGCTCATGACATACCTTGGTTAAGAATATTGGATCTATCAGGAGATGAATCAATAGCCTCCAGAGGGAGGGAAAGAACCTTATATCCTGTTTTTTTCAGCATAATCATTACATTAATATATTCCAAGAATTATGATTAATTCATAATTTAGAGGCTTTTGTAAAATGAATCCCACACCAAAGAATTTGGCTAAATTTGGCACAGAAGACAGAAATCCTCTTTGGCACCAGTAGTCCAAGAGCTGTAACCAGTGGTAGGATCCAAAAATTTTAATAACAGGTTCCGATGGTGGTGGGATTCAAACAGTGGCGTCGCCGCACACACGCACCTCTAGTCCCTATTGGGCAGGGAGGTTGCTTTAGTAACCCCTTCTCGGCACTCAGAAAAAATTAGTAACCACTTCTAGAGAAGTGGTGAGAACTGGTTGGATCCCACCTCTGGCTGTAACTTTGCAGGCTTCATTCACTGAACTGAACACTGATCTACTGACATTTTGTATTATAGAAGCACAAATGTTGTTTCATTCAAAAGCTCACCTTTCAGTTGGTTATACTTATATGTGAAAACAAAATAAAGAGAAGTGGAAGATTTCCTATTGATACAATGGAAGCAAAATTAAAAATAGTGCTAGGTAAAGAGATCTTGTGAATGGTCTTTAAGACTCATTAACTTCAATACTGAATCCTGAATGGCCCATATTAAAGCAATAATCTCTAAACAATGGTATTTCACTGCTTTCTTAGAACAAAACCAGCATCTTTTTGTACCTGGAAAATTGTCTTTTTTTTCAGGAGTTATAGGTGTTTAGTATCAAATAAATGACATTAATTTTAAGGATTAAATTTAGACATCTGGATAGTCATACCTGAACAATACATAGGAAGAGAGATGTTGAAAAGAAGCTTGTTCCACCTTGTCATGTTAAAGAGTGACCAAGTTTGTTTTCTGCTGTGACTGTTTTCTGCTGTAAGAAGGCTACCATAACATTTTACAAAATAATAACTTTGTTCTATTTAGCAAAGTAGTTTTTACTCGGTTTTATATGTCATTTAACCTTTCTAAAGGCACATCTGCTAATGTTTTTTTCTTTCTTAAAAAGATATTTGGGAACCCACTGTTTTGCTCTTTTTACAATACTCCCTGGATTGCCTACAGACAGACTATCATCAAAATTTTGGACATCACTTGCTTGAACTTGAAATGAAACAGGATATAAATCAGGTCACCTCAAACAAGTGAATATGAACTACATTGTGATGAATAATTTTATTGGTTTTATTTCATCTGTTCCCATGAGCTAGATCTGCAACCATATTAAAGATACCAATTAAAGTGCACAAAATGGAAAACAATCAATTAAAGAGAATTATAAATGACATCATTAACTAATAGCCACTCTGCTCATGGTTTTGATATAAAACTAAGAAGAATGCTGTGACCAATTGTCATAATTTTCATGTTTGAAATGCAAATATTACCCATGCATTTATCCATACTATCATCACAGTATGATACAATATTAATGAAAGTGGGTTCTGGCAAGGGATCATAGGAATTGTAGCTTAGTGAGGTACAGTGGGAAAGATCCCTCAACCCAAAGAATTATAACTGTCAAGTTTTTCAAGGAAGAGAGAACTGATTATCAGGTTAAGTCAGCAGGGTAAATATGCCATTAAAGTATCATGCTGTAGGATGAGACAAAACATTAGGAAGATTATGGAAATTAGGCACATGTAATTCTTAAATTCATCCTTTGTTTCTCCTTTCCTGCTTGCAATGAAATCGCTTAAAATAGTAAAAAAAAATCATGACAATAATATAGATAGCTAATTAAGACCATCGATGATGCACATTATTGCCAATTTGCATGGCAACCAATACCAGGATTCAGAGCTGATTACAATTAAGATTTCTGCATCATAATAAAAGACTATGGGACCACATCATAATGTGGAAGTATTCAAGAATAAGGAGGTATTAGTCAGTACAATTTTACAGTTTTACATGAGCTGGAAGAGATACATACCTCTATAGAAGAATCCTAATAGGAATTACACATATATAACTACTTATAAGTCCATCTTTACCTGTTTTATTTTTGTAAGTCAGAAATGGTGTTTGATAAGTCTTTTTATTATTTTGGCTGCTTACATTTCTGGTCTATAACCATAATAAATAAATGATGATTATGACTAAGTCCATCAAGGTCAACTTGCAGTGGCTCCCTCAGGTAGAGGTCTTTCATATTACCTACTACTAGATGCTTTTAATTGGAGAAGTTGGGATTTGAAACTGGACCTTTTTGCATGCCAAGCACCCCCCTTACCTCTAAAGTTGAATTTTTCTGACTTTAACATAACAATAACTCTGTTTAGAATTCTACTGCGAAACGTTCAAGCAGAGTTCTATGAAAGAAAAAGGGTATTTTTAAAATCTGGATTTCAGAGTGGGCATAATTATTAATATTCGGGTTATTCAGGTAATAAATACTGGTTTTGTATCTGGATTTCTTTTTTTTTTGGTGGGGGAGTCTGATATTATTTCCTATGAGAAACCTTGGGGGGGGGGAGTAGACTGGCCGACTTTCAAGCAAATGACACCCAAAATTGCAGCAGAGCTGGTGCCGCCTACAGAGCACCCAAGTTTAAAGTAGGTTAGATCAGGATTCCAATTCTATGGTCCCCTGAACAAGATGCCCCCAGCCATCTTCCACTGTTTCCTATAAAAAGGAATTCCATAATTCCAGTGGTGGGAGTCAAATAATTTAACAACTGGTTGTTTACAATCACCATTTTAACAACCGGTTCTACCGAAGTGGTGCAAACCTGCTGAATCCACCACTCCATATTTCTTTCTGGGCAAAGAATAGCCAAACACACAAGAACAAGCCTCCCAATACAAAGCAAACCAACAAGCCCAACAGAGCAAATGGAGAGCCAGGGAATCCTAGTAGAACCTTAAGGCTAGATTTGAGTTTCCAATTCACAATATGTCTTTCTGAAGAAGTTGCCTTGTAAAAACTTCATAAAATACATAATATGAAATATCTGTTTAATTATGACAGTGACTCATCCAATCCATCAATGCTATGTGAATTGTCTTGAACAAGATGGAAAATATTCTTTTTAAAAAATCTGCACACATATATTTGTTACATAAAATAAAAAAGTATAGTCTAATATGTCACCCATGCAATTTTGAGGCAGGATAATTCCTTACAGGAGTTATTTACTTATGATAAAATGTTGTACTTAGCCACATTGGTCCATAGAAAAATTCCAAAAAACAAACATCATGTAATACCTTTGCCCTAGAAGCATCTAAAGCTTACTGAAATGGGGCACAAGTGTTTGAGTTCTCCAGAACTCTTCATCAAACTAGTTCCAGACAACTTTCTTCCCCATGTTTTTTGTACAATACTCAGTGAAAAGTCTGCCATTATACTGTTTACATATGTACATGTGAATGGTTGACACAGATTCACAGATTAACTATGAAATACTAAAATATTAGGTAATAGATAAGCTGTAGGAAAAGAAGGATATAATGTCACTAGAAAAATACATTCTGAAACATCTTCTGTGAGCTTGACGCTAACAGTCTCTTTATTCTTAACTTAGTAATTTTTCCCTCATTTCACCTTTTTTCCAAAGAACATGCACCTGAAAGGCACATATCAAACAGAGATGAATAAGTGAAACAGATTTCCAGCAACGATTTATCTGAAAGACAAATAGTTATTGCTTCACCAGCTAACTGCTGAAGACAATATGCTCATCCAAGCAGTTATCGACTTCACACTGACAGCTCTTATGAGATTTTCAAATTAACTGCCACAAAATTTTTCACTCTATGACCTCAATTTTGTTGTGTTCTTCTTTGACCAAAGCAAATTCATATGAACATATGCCTCACATATCATTAGGTTTCAAGAACTATCACAATCATGAGACAGTGTACTCAGAAGGGAAAAGGGGTGATACATTTTTATCTCAAACATGGTTCAGATGTAATCCTTCCTGGGCTGATACTCCCTTCTGCATAAATGTCACCATTCAAACATTAACCATTTGGGGGCACACTGCTACAAGGCAGTAAAGAAGTTAACAGTAACCAGTGTTTCCAAATAAGATACAAATCCTGGCTTCAATTTGAGTTTTTAAGCTACCCATGATCTGTACATATAGGTTACCACTATGCTATAGTTAATATTACTAGAAAAACTAGAAGGGGTAATGGTGCAAGAAATAAGAGGCAAATGTGTGAAATTCATATGTTTAACAGCATTATGTATTGCTGAAGGCTTTTGTGGCTAGAATCAACTGGTTGTTGTGAGTTTTCTGAGCTGTGTGGCTGTAGTCTGGTAATTTTTGCTCCAAACATTTCTGGTAGTTTTTTCTCCTAATATTTCACCTGCTTCTATATCTTCAGAGGCATGTCACAGTAAGACATGGTTATCTCCATAGCATAGTTGGCGTGATTGTGTGGTGGGCTATCTCTTTTGTCCACCTCACAGTTGGTGTGGGGGAGGGGGGTTGAGCACATTTGCATGTATCCAAGTAGAAAACCCACAACAACCAGTTTAACAGTACTATTGTCCTACTCATCCATCATACAGACAGCAGTGTGAACCAGGCCTTTCCTGGGAGTGTGGGAGTCACAGTTCCCATGATCTCTCCCTACTGTTTTGAAAAATAAAGCAGGATTCTATACTGTCAAGTTCTCTTACAGAGGGATTGGTTAACATTGCAGTATAATCTGCATGGTGGCAGTGAGCATACATCCATACAGAAGCACAGCCTGGCCCATCTGCAGCGAGCTGGACAATCGGCCAGAACCCTAAGTGTATTTCTTGCGGTGGTATCGTTTCACTGCAAGACCGCCTCCATACCTGACCCCTCACGTTCCTTTGCTGCTCGCCAAGCAGTGAAAGGGTGGTCCAGGATGGCCGCCTGCAAGCTTGACGGGCGACATCCAATCTCAATCTCGCTGATCAGCCGGCTGATTTCCATCCTCCCCTGGGTTTGCAGGTCCTGCTTTGAGACACTTTTATTTCGCACTGCCTTTGCTTTAGCATTATTTGGCGCTTTCAAGAGTAGCGAGCTAGTCTCAGCATCACACGCTGATACCTCTGCCAGAGCCTTGGCCCAGGATGATGTTTGCATCATGGATTAATATATAAACTCATGCCAGGACACTCTGGCCATTTCCGCACGGCCACGCTGGAAGTCGGGGCGGCGTACATGATGCTGACCCAACCCCCCCCCGGGACCGTTCGCACGAACGGTCCCGGAAATTACCGGGAAGACGGCGCCGCGCTGCACCATCTCCCGATCGACCTACCTTCCCTGTGACCGCGCCGGACGGTCTCAGGGAAGATAGGTCGATTGAGGAAGGGGGGAGGGATGGCGCCTTCCAGCTGCTGCCATTCGCATGGCAGCGGTTGGAAGCCGCTGTTTCCCAAAAACCTCACTCGGGGAGCGAGGTTGGGAAACAGTGGCTTCGCGCCACTGGGGAGGAGCGAGGGCGGCGCAGCTGCAAAGCAGCTGTGCCCCCCCCTTGCGAACAGCTCCCTGGGGACAGGGTTTTTGCCATCCCCAGGGTGCTGTTTTTGGCCCATGCGGAAAGGGCCTTAGAGTCAAATAATATCCGTCAGCTCAGTTCTAGCTTGAGTACAAATACTGTATTTCTGTGAGTTTTCCTTCATGATTTAATCAGGCAAATTCTTTCATTCAAGCTTAGAGCCATGGTGGCACAACTCATAAGCAACTCACCAAACAAGAAAATCCATATCAGCAGATGATACAATATTTTTTCCTTATTCTATAGCAGTGATACTCACTCAGTGGCTCAGTAATCAATGCTGCTCTTCTAAGCACAGTTTTCCCATTGGCATTCCCAGAAAAGTGTGAGCACCACTGCCAGTTGAGAATTGTGGTTGGCAGTTGATTTCCACCTTGAAACAGTCACTACCTGAGGAACAGGTAAACTCTGTGCTCACTGAGGTGCAGGGCTCATGCCAGGAATTGAACTAAATGTGGGTTCTTTGGTTCATGGTAATTGGGAAATATGTCCCCCCTCACTGCTGCAAATTAAATACCACTGTATCATGTCAATACAAACATCTTGTCTTTCAAACTTTCTATCCATAAGTCAAACTCATTAATTTTTCTGCATGTTTAATTATTTTTAATCACATGTAATTTTCTTTCTTGATCACCATCTTTCCTTCAACAGAGCACATTCAAATGTGCTCACTGCTATCCTCAATATTTACTTAGGGAGCAATCCTCAGTAGGCCTACTAGGAAGTAAGTATGTTCCACAGTATTGAATGGATTGCTCCAAAGAAAGAGTCAAGCTACTATGTTCTAGTCTTAAACACTACATTACTGAAGAAATGTAATTGCTAAATGAATAGGAATCCCCAACATGGAATATTTAAGGGGTAGAAACTTACCTTGCATGTGAACTCTATGCCCTTGGAATGCATCAAGTACTTCAGGCACATTTGAGAGAGAAAATAAGAGAAAACACAAGGAAGAAAATTACTTTGCATTGGTCTCAGAATTCTTGTTCATGAACAGCCTTTGTTGCTCTGATAGCATGAAATGCAAGTACCCAGAACTGCTTGCAGAAATGTGATTTGACAGTCAGTTTTGTACAGAATGTAGGTTTCATAAAAAGAGAAACAACCCAGATTGAGTCCTACTCAACAGTACATACTTTTGATTGGATTTTTTGCTTCTGACATTAACTTCTGGTTCGTCTGACATTAAATTTAAGAAGACAAATTCAGACTACAGTACAGGACTGTACAGGACTGTAAAAATTTGTCACTGAAGAATGTTCATGTTTTACCCAGATCTGATGTTTTATATTGTCAGGGCATACATGACAACAATGAGGATCACAGAGCACCATGCAGACAATTTTGGGTTTTGGACAATGAAGATGTTCCACCCCCAAAAGAGAAACTCTGCACCAGATACTATGCCAATTAAAAATATTACAAGGATTCTCATGTGTTTATGCAATCTATTTACTAATTGTGCACAGCATGAACATGTAACTTAAAAAAAATTAAACAATATATTTGGCATGAAAAGAAAACACTGAAGTGATGTGAAGGTGGGGGACACACACAACACAGAATTCTGTAAATCAGGATATTATATGCAAATTTGAACACTTTCCCTTCTCAATTAGTCAAAAATAAACACTTTTAATTCCCTTGATTTCAATGGAAGACGTAAGACTCATTGTAAGCTGTCTTGTTGAATTCGATAGGATTGTAAAGTGATACCGGTATGTTTTGGATTACTGAGATGTGCTTACAACATTTATAATGCAGTAACCAAACCTAGAGATGATACAATGGCAGCCCCTACCCCTTGTAGGGGTAACCCTTCACCTCCGCCTGAGCCTCAGAATCATTCCACACGGCAGCCAGAGAAGCAGGTCAGTAGCACAGGAGCCCTTCAGCAGAACTGGCTTCTCAATGCTCAAGGGAGCCTGGGCGGGAAGGAAGCCCCCAGGATCACATCAGCTGGCAGCACCAGCTGGTAGAAGTCCAGAAATGACATGGGGCACTAAACTGGTAGAAGCAGGACATGCATGCACCTTAAGACACAGGGCTGAGGAGGAGGAGGAGGCCCAAGCATTGAGTTTGCCAATGCATTGAGTTTTCTGGATAATCAATGATCAGATTCATAAAAAATGTATTGTACTAAGAACAGGATCAGGGAAAGTGCCTTTAAATCATTAGAAAAGCATATAAAGTGTGTACAACAATATTTCCAGACACCACTATTTCAGACATTTCATTCTAAACAAGAACAGGAAAAAAACGAAGGTTGTGATTCTCAGAATTCTGTGTCAGATGTTCTCAAACCCAGTGCAAAATTCCATAGGTGCAGATACACAAAAAGCAACTGGCTGATTCTGCCTTCAGATCTTTGACATTCTGGAATTTTGCCTACCAGCCTAGAATTAATCAAAATATAATCAATCATGTGTCTTAGGAGCATGCCACTGCATAAATCTGTGCAGAAGCAAACTGGGAAGTTTGTGATTGTCACATCACTCACCAGAATGTCGCACAGCACTGCAGCACCTCAGCCCTATTTTCAATAAAAGAAGAGCAAACTCTAAACAACTCAAAAGCTTGTACTTTCATAACAAAAATGGGAGAATATTGTTCTGTCTGTTTTAAATATATACAGAAATTGTAGGAGAGAAAAACAGTAAGAATTTATTCAAAGCCTGTGAGACCTTTTTCCTTTATGGCAAACCACAAGGTCAGTCCCCCTAAACCCACTAGGACAAATAGGAATTCACATGGGCTCTGGAAGAACTGTAAAATGAATAGCAGAGATAATATTGTACAGAGATATGCTAGTCAAGAGTTTTTGGCTATAAGGTCCAAACACCTAAATTGAAATCAACAAAAATTTCACATCTCCACCACAAACAGGGTGAAATGCAAAGCATCACATGTGTCTGTGAGGGGCTTTTTAGGGCTCATTCACATATTACTGATTTTTTCATGTTTATTTTCAGTAGTGGTTTTCCTTTTTACAAAAACACCCTTCAGGAAAACTTGTAACATTGGTTGTTTCTTTTCTTCCAATTGTGATAAAAGCAATTCAAGGATAGCTTTTTCCAACAAGAAAATGGTAGAGGGAAGATAGGTTTAAAGTTTCCAAATCCACCCTCTTCTCAAGCGTTCTCCTGATTGATAAAGCAATTCCTGAGTTTTTATTTGCAAAAGAAAAAAAGTTCTCTAAAATACACACACACACACACACACACACATGGTAAACTGTGGCTAAGCAGCAGCTACTGATGCTTCATGAAAAGACATTTCCTTCAGAATGGTACCCCATAAAGCGCAGGTGCTGATGCTGGAAGTAAAAGTTATGTGAGTTTGCACACTAGTGCTCATGTCCAGAAGAGCTGTACACACCCAGACTTTTCTGGATAAAAACCACTGACAATAAATAATTTATAAATGTCTGCCTTCAGGTAGTTAGATTATTTTATTAAGAAAATTAATTTAATGAGATTGACTATTTCCAAGACCACAATTACCACAATTTGGAATCAATCCCTTTCGAATTGTACTAATTTAATATCAACAGTGTCTTTACCATGTGGCACTGTCATATACCAAACTATTATTTTTATTTTATTTATTTATTTATTTATGGGATTTCTATACCGCCCAATCCCCAAAGGGCTCTGCTTTAAAGGGCAATGCTTTAGGTCAAATAGCAGTTAAAGCATTTAAGACAAACAGTGTTTACAATTTCAAGTTCAAACCTTATTAATCTATGCTGGCTCTGTGGTTTCATTATTTGCTGTGGATTTAATTTTTTGTTTTAGTTAGATAAATTACAATTAGTTCCAAATGACTGAAGACTCTAATCACTGGCCCACAAAACCAGCACACTGGTCTGCAACATCAAATTTATTTTCCTTTCAAATTATGTTTTCCTCTCTTTCTCTGTGCAAGAGTGATAGTTGTTTACTTGCACAAAAAGATAATTTATTAGAGTCATAAACAGTTGACTCAGCTATATAAAGAGAAGACTATTGGGGGAAGACTAGCACTTCATCTGGCTAATAAAAGTCAAATTACTGTTTAAAAATAGTATAGTCCAACATGTCAAAAGGAGCTGCAGTTCTGCAAAGAAAAGGGATTGGAATATATCAGAAATAGTCTGTTTCACACCTTTGTCTTTGACTAGACATCTCCCTGGTGCCCAAGTTCTCAAAGTTAAAGTACATGAAATGAGATTCTTGCTCTCCAGAGATTAGCTTTATTGACAGTCCTTAAATAGAGAAAAAAGCCCTTGAAGTTAAGCTCCAAAAAATTCAACACACATATTCCTCTCAAAAAGTCATACTCCATTGGGTCTGTAGAGTAACACCTAAAAGTTAGTAGACTTGATGTAACAAGTGTAATGCTTCCATTTAAATGTGTGTTATATACCATTTAAATGTGTGTTATATACCATCAGTATAACATAGGGTTGCATCTTATGGCAACCCTATGAATTCATGATCTCCAACGCATCCTATCATTGAAAGCCTTACTGAGGTCTTGCAAACTGAAGGCTGCGGTTTCATTTACTGAGCCAATCCGAATCATGTTAGGCCCTTTTCTTTTTCTATTGGCTTCAATTTTTCCTATTAAATATCTGATTTTTCTATTGCTACCTACCTGAACCTGTGAAATAGGGTTGAATTCAAAATTTATTATGAGTAATACTTCAGAATTTCATCAGAGCAGCAGTGACTCTTCCAAAAAGCTGCCCTTGGTCGTTATATATTTTCATTATATCCAACTTCCCTTTTTTGTAAGTGTAAAATTTTACAAAACAATAAATTTTATCATTGGGATCCGAGATATGAGTTTCTCTCTGGATGTGATTTACTTATTAAATAAGGAATCATGTGGCTACAAAATCACCTTTCTAGTACCCCTATTGTTGTCCATATAAGAAGCAGGACCAGCAAATCAAGTTGAAGCAAATCAGGGGCTCACTGTTCAAAATGAAAACTTAAATAGCTATCCATGAATATTACTAGTTTCAGCACATATCTGTCAAACAGTTATCCCATGGTTCTTCCAATATGAATCTCAGGGCGTGCAGTTCTCACCTGCCTGTTTTACCATCCTCAACAATCCTATGAGATAGGTTAGGCAGGAAAATAGAATCAAGTTCAAGGTTACTTATACTTCAGTTCTAAGGAGAGTTATTCCAGTCTAAATCCTTTCATTTCATTGGGCTTAGACTAGAATAACTCTGCATAGAGATTGCATTGTAAGTGACCTACATGGCAAAGTAGTGATTTGAAAATAACAATAGATGAGTTCTTCAAAGAGTGAAAAGAGAAATAAAAAACCATAGTTCGCAATGAATGCAAATGCAGCATGTATATTACATAGTAAAAGGAAGTAGAAAAACCCTAGTACAAGCAAGAATAGAAGCCAAAAAGAAGCTTAACTTCAACACCACAGACAGTCAAAACCAGCCTAGTATTTGACAAGTAGCTGCAAGCCATTCATTATATAGACATGATTTGAACCAGTCTCCTCTATCCCAGTCTAATACTTCAACTACTACACTAGGTTGCCAACATCCAGGTGGTGGCTGGAGATATCCTGGGATTACAACTGTCTCCAGGTGATAGAGATCCATTCACTTGGAAAGACTGTTGCTTTGGAAGGCCAACTCTACAGCATCATATCCCAATGAAGTTCCTTCTCTTCCTTAACCCTGCCTTCCTCAAACTCCACCTCCAATATCTCCAGATATTTCCCAGCCCTGAGTTGGCAACCCTACACTACAATATGTTTTGTTTATTTAAACAGAAAGACAAGAAACACGAAGAGAACAAACAAAATGGAAATGTAATAATTTTGTTTTTATATATTTGAATGTTGATTCAATGTTTCTGTAAAATAAAAAACTACTAATAAAATATTAAAAATGAAACTTAGAATATATTCCCAATTACACTTAAACTGGTGGTTCCCTGTCCCCAGAACAGCGATTGTCATTTCAGAACCTGTGGTTGATTAAACTTAGAGGTCATCTTACCTGCCAGAAAAAAGAAGGAACAGATTGCAACAAAATAACTGATTAAAGGCTGCAGCTTCATCTTCAGATGTGTTTATTTCACAAGGACTTCTGTCCTTTCGCAGTGCACTTCAGATACTAAATAACAGCTGGCAAAAAAAGAAAAGAAAAAGAAAATGTCACCTTACAAAAAAAATTTCAGCAATGAATGGCTTGGATTCATTGGATCATTTCTGTTGACAGAATGGTTTCAGGGGGCATTTTGAGCTTCAGGAGCAGAGGGCAGATGAGAAAATGATGATCCATGGTCAGAAATTGTTTTGCCTGCAGAAATGATGGGGCGTACCTAGGCAAACTGGAGCCCTGGGCAAAACCTGAGTTTGATGCCCCCCCCATGGGTGACCAACCTCTCCCACGGTAACCAAACAATGATTTTTTCCACCAGGTCGTTTCAAAGTCACTGTCACATTATAGAACATGCCCCAACTCACAAATCTGAACACAGCAGAAATATTTTTTGAAAACATTTTCAAAATGATTTCAAAATGTTTTATTACTGTTTAAACAAGTGATGCTGGAATCCACCCCCAAACAGCATCACTTTCAATGGTGTTTAGACTAGGGAGCCCAGATTCTCCTTTTAAATCCACCTTAAAGGGAGAATCTGGGGTCCCAGTTTAAACGACATTGAAAGTGATGATGTTTTGGGGTTGATTCTCCCCCACCCTGAAACAGCATCACTTTCAATGTTTAAACCGGGGACCTCAGATTCTCCCTTTAAATCCATGCCGAAGGGGATGGATTTAATAATAATAATAACCTTTATTAGGCATTGAGAGAATAAAAGAAAGAAAGAAAACAAGCATTGGCAGGAAGGGGTGGATTTAAAAGGAGAATCTGGGGAAATTTAGGGGGTGCCTGCTGTCAGGGGTGCAATTATTAAGATAGCAGCATCAAAATTTCAGAGTATCTTTGTGAGACCCCAATGATGATACCACCCAGGTTTGGTGAAGTTTGGTTCAGGGAGTCCAAAGTTATGGACCCGCAAATGTGTAGCCCCCATTTATTAGCTCCCATTGGAAACAATGGGGGATGGGGGCACTCCCTTTGGGAGTCCATAACTTTGGACTCCCTAAACTAAACCTCACCAACCCTGGGTGATATCATCAGGAGAGTCTCCTGAACAATCCTTGAAATTTTGGTGCTGCTAGCCTAAAAACTGTGCCCCTTGCAGGCCAAAAACTGAAAAAAAACACTGAAAAAACAAAAAATCCCACAAACGAACCTACGCCCCCCCCCCACAAGTCTGCGCCCTGGGAAACTGCCCACTTTGCCCAATGGGAGGAATGCCTCTGCACTGGAAACAAGGCTACCTCCAGCTGTAACTCAAGCGTTGGAGGTAATATGTAAAAAAATAACATTAGATGTTTGAAAGTTTCATTCATTAGTGAAGTATTTAAATATATAAAGGCATATACACTAGATCAAGGAATTGTATCTCAGTTCAAAAGAGTATTAGAGTATTTAGACATCTTTGAAGGAAACAGAAAAGTGTTAGCATAAACTGCCTTGCATTATTCCACATCACTTTAGACTGACCAATAAAATCAAGATCCATGGAAAAGGGTAATGGCCCCCAGGTATTGACCTTCAAGGAAACTATTTTCTTTGCATCTTTTCTCCTCTGCTTACAGCTAACAAAACAATAGTGTACAACTAATTATGAAAAAGTGTTTTATTTTCAGATCAAATCCTTCCACATTCCTTACTAGAATGTGACTTAGCGGGAGTTTGTTTTGCAGTGTCGCCTTGAAAACATTTTCATAGATGCAGCATGAATTTAAATGGTTGCAAAAGGTTGCCCCTGATTAAATTGTGATGGCTCTATGTGATAATAGAGTAACTCAATGGAAGAGAAATGATAATTGTGTATGAATGCATGACAAATATTATAATCTGCTCACTGTACAACGACATTATAAAGGCTTAATAGTAAGTGTATGATACTGATAATGAAGTTATGCTACCCATTTAGAATGGGGCTTTGCTTTTGCATTTATCTAACCTGAACTGGATTAGATTAAAAAGCCTTCCCAATGACTTTTTCCTAAGTTCTGCTATGAAAGCCGGACATTACCAAGAAATCACTAATGGACAAACTCCATGTTCTACACAAGCCACTCACAAATTCCCAAGGGTATTTTGGGGAAAGAAGGATGTTCCCTGATGTTCTACTATTTCAAAACAGAAGAACTCCACTAGTGAGAAGCAAAAGTACTGAGGTGTTTTGATACAATGTTCTGTCAAAATGGACTCAGAGCTGTCTGCTATTAAATGAGGAAGCACACCAGTTACTTCTGTAACGCAGTACCATAACTGAGCAGAAGATTCCAGTTCAGATGCCCAAACAGCAGTTCAAATTGATCTGAGACAGCCATATGCACAAAGGACAGGTTTTGGATGTGTTGTGCAATGCCTCAGGTCTACTATTTGTTCAGGATCTGAAGATCTTTTTCTTTGAAGCTCTACATTACTTGCACATCAGAGAAAGACAGAGACAGAGAGACAGAGAGAGACTGTCTCTATCCTGAAAGACAGTCATTAAAAAGCCAGTGCTCCAGATTTTATTTACACTTACAGGAGAACTGGATGTCATTAGACACAAACAGCTATAGGCATTTCATTGCTTTTTCTCCCTTTCCTGGTAACTTATTTATTATTTAGGAAACTTTTATGCTGCCTCTCCAGAGAAGCTGCTCCAAGTGGCTTACTAAGTAAAATACTGCAAATTATTAATACATTATTTAAAATCTAGAAATGTTTTAACTAGTCAAAGTATAAAAATAGCATAAAACATTGAACAGCTTATAACAAGTTTCAAAAAAGAAGTCTCAGGTGGATTCCACACAGCATGATAATAACAACAGGTTACATCTGTTATTTTTGAAACCGGGTCTATTTTATTCCATTTTTGTCCTTTGCTTGAGTGCCCATTTTCCTTGAAGGAAGCAATCCATTTTTTTCTGTTCCTTCACATGGACTTGCCTTTTTTTTTTAACAATGCAAACACACAGGCGCAAACATCCTGTTTTTCCTGCATTCTGATGGGCTGTTCCATCATCACAGTCCCCCTTCTGCCTACTTTCTCCCTCTGCAAAGGGAATGCTTCTAATTGGTGGAGAAGCTACAGCAACCCTGGGAGCCCAAGCAAAACCTCACCCTCCCATTTCTACAGCATGGAAAAATTTAAGTTTAGGACTTTGAAACCATGACATATGTAAACATGAGGCATGCAACCCCTCCCCTTAACATTGTGATATATGAAATAATAAAAGCTATCCAAAAGGGAGCAAAGCAATATGTCCCATTCACATCCAAAGGTCTGCACCTGCCTAGCTACATGCTCTGAGCATCCCCAAAATAAAATAATCAGTTGCTGTACACATTTGGATGAAATGGCACTCACAGTTGCTACCAAGAGGAGAAACTGTGCTTGGGGGACGTTTCTTAAATGGTGGCTATCACACCGGTTGGCAGCTCAGCAGAAACAAAACTGACATGACGTAGGGCAGAAGAACACGCAGTGGGGCAGAAAGAAAAAATTAAGTGGTTGGGTGCGGATGCCATTCCCTTGGTAACAGGCTCAACTGGGGATTTTTCAAAAACATTGCAATTTTGGTGATTTTTGAAAAATGCAGGGTGACAAATATAACAGGCCAATCCCATTTTGGAGAAGGGACCCATACCAAGTTCTTCCCCAAACTGGGATATTTCCCCTCATCAACCCATTATATTTCTACCATGCAGAATCTACCTCCAGAATACAGAGGATGAGCCCACTCAATTAAAAGTCTAGGAAAAAAGGTATGTTTTCCTAAAAGACACCTTAAAGGCACCTAAAAGACAGGGGGATAGGTACTGGGCAAGACACAAGAGTAAGGGTATTCTTCAGCTGAGGTGCTACGCTGTCTCTGATCATCCCTCACTTCCCTGTGAAGGTAGGAGTACAGAAAGTAGTACTCGTGAGGAAGATTGTAGTTGGTGGACTAGACAGAATGCAAGGATCTGGATGGCAAGTGTACTTGTATTAAATAAAATATTAGGCAATGGGAGGCAGAAAGTTTCCATGTATTGGAAGTAATTCCGCTACCACTATAGAAGTCTGTTCCAAATGAAACCCACATCACAAAAGTGTTCAATATTTACAAGGATTCTAATTCAATATTTGTATCAATTTATACTATTAGCGAAAGATAACACTGCCTTATTCACATCACTTGGTCAGTTCCAAAGCTATGCCCCGGCACAAAAAACTGTTCCAGTGGTTATCCTTGGCAAGGCCTAGCTTCAATTAAACCCTACTGCCTCCTCTTAAATAAAAGCCCTGTTTTGATAAAGCAGTTAAAGTCCCATTAACAGTTCAGGAACAGAAATGTTCACAAGTCTAAAACTGTTTCCAAACTACTCAATCTATCTATATAAAAAGCAAACCGTCTGTTTGTGAGTCATGCTCTAACTCCGAAACCACTGGACAAATTGCTTTTGAATTTTCACTCAATGTGCCTTTCCAATGCGGGCAGGTTTTTGGATATTCACATTGCTGAAATTCAATACCTGAGATAGGTAAAACGTCTTTTTCCTGGCGCACCAGGCCATGAAGCTGGTTGTGTTTAACTGTCACCCTTAGAATGTTCATGCAGCATGTCTGTGGCCTGAGGGGCTGGTATGCCCTTACAATGTTCACGCAGATGGCCAGAGATGAGCATTGAAAACAGTAAATAGGTAATACTGTTAGGTAATACAAGTGGAAGTGAAACACATACACACTTTGCTGCGTAAGACGTCAGGTGGGGTCGCCCCCTCACACACAGGTAACTTTCCTTCTCTGTGCCTCACTCACTACTACCACACAACACACATACTCTCATACACATCCAGCTCATCCTCACACACCTCACTCTGCCCTCCCTCACATTCAACCACCACTTACCACTTCCTCACCCATATTCGCAACAGCTCTCTTTTACTAAAAGCGAGCTGGAGTTTGCCTTTTTCTTCTAAGAAAATTTGCGGGGCGGGGGCGAAACCAACACTACTGCCTCCGCTTCTTTTGCACAGGGCCCTTTACGAACCCAGGGAGCTGGTCTTGATCTGAGCGCCTCACCACCCTGTCTCTGCTGCCTGACTGGGATAGCCTGCTTGCCCCAGTTCTGCCTTACCCAAGCCAGGACTGTGCATGTCAACCAGCCTCATGGACAGCGGAATTCGCACTCTGGACAGTCCCGTTGTGGAATGGAAAGGGTTACCTTATACTAAAAAAACAAGACACCACCATATAACATTATGAATTGAAATGGGAAAGATAGATTCCATTTGACCACCCCAAAAGGTTATGCTGGGGATCATTGGACCTGCAGGAACATCTATGTGGGTTGCGGACTGTGATGAGAAGGACAATTGCCACAGCAACACGTGGCCGGGCCCTGCTAGTTGGACATAAACTCTGTGGTTTGATACAGTTGGCTTTTCCTAATTAAATTAATATTTTTCTTGTTCCCTACATGCTCCAAACTTAACTAGATATTTTCTAAAGTCCTGTAACAGAGAAGACACATCAAAATACATAGGGTTAGATCCATAGTGGAAGGGGAGGATAATTTCCCATTTTCCCTTCTTATTGCAGACACCTCATTATTGCTTGGTCTGTTCTTGTGGGTCCACTGTCTCTCAGGAGCAGCATTTTGGAGAGAACAGTGAGTTGGAGTGAAATGAAGGAGGAAGGAATGTTCTGTTCTATTGACAGAAATGTCTTCTGTTAGTAGAAACCTAACTTTGGACCTAACCAGAGCATCCAGAATCAAGAAGTACTGTGTTACTGGAGAAAACAGGAAGCTTCAAAGGAACATGTGGGTAGTTGTTAGGAGTGACACCTGGGGATCCCCCAGTGTTACAGCCCATCTCTAGACTACAGAGATATTTAATTCCCCTGGAGAAAATGGCTAGTTTGGAAAGTGGACTATTTGGCAGTCTACCCCAATGAAGTCCCTGTCCTCCAAAGCTCCATTTCCAGATCTCTGGAAGCATCTGACAACCCTACCCCACATCCTCTGCTAGCAGCCAGGGTGGACCTGCCAATCCTAGCATTTATGGAGAGGAAAAGGATCTACTTTAAAGCTAGGGTTGTCAGCCTCTAGGTTGTGGCTGGAGATCTATTACATCTGATATCCAGGTGACACATATCAGTTCACCTGGAGAAAATGCCTGCTTTGAAAGGTGGGCTCTACTGCATTATATTCTATTGAAGTCACCATGAGAGATACAGCAGGAAGCAAGGGAAAGAAGGGGTCTGAATACTTGAAGCTGCTCTACATTGAGCTAGATAGAATTGACCCATCAAGGACAGTATTGCCTGCTCTCACTGGCAGTGGATTTTCACCATTTCATGCAGAGGTCTTCTATGACATGTATTACTTGAACAGTTTAACTTGTCATGCTAGAGATTAAACCTGTGATCTTCTGCACTAAAAATACATGCTTTACCAATGAGATACAGCCAAATGCATGTTACAATGTGGTAAGGTCTATCAGAATGCAAGATAATTTCTTCAAGTACTTCTCGCTGCTCTCAAACTATTCTCATTCCACATATACCAATATGACCAACAGTTTGACATTAGGGTGCTGTGTGGTTTCCGGGCTGTATGGCCGTGTTCTGGCAGCATTCTCTCCTGACGTTTCGCCTGCATCTGTGGCTGGCATCTTCAGAGGATCTGATGTTGGGAAAGCAAGTGGAGTATATATCTGTTGGAGTGTCCAGGGTGGGTGGGGAAACCTTGTCTGTGAGTAACAAAGGCGGCAACAAGGTCAATAGTTGAGGGCATCTGAATAGAAGTATGAGTAACAATGAAGACTATAGCCTGGGAGTAACCCTGTAGATAGCAAGGTCACTGGTGGGAGCATCTGAATAGAAGTATCCTGGCCTTTGCTTCTTTTGTCTATGGTCATCCTGTGTTTGTGTGGAGCTGGTTTGACACAGTCTTGACCCTAGTATTTTTCAACACTGGCAGCCAAGTTCTGTTCATTTTCATAGTTTCTTCCTTCCTGTTAAAATTGTCCATATGCTTATGGATTTCAATTGCTTCTCTGTGTAGTCTGACGTAGTGGCTTTCAGAGTGGTCCAGAATTTCTGTTTTTTCAAATAATATTCTATGTCCAGGTTGGTTTATCATGTGTTCTGCTATTGCTGATTTTTCTGGCTGAAATAGTCTGCAGTGCCTTTCGTGTTCTTTGATACGTGTCTGTGCGCTGTGTTTGGTGGTTCCTATGTAGACTTGTCCACAGCTGCATGGCATTGCTGGTTTGGTTTGCGGATGACTAAAACATCTAAAAATGGCAGTTTTCCTTCATTTTCCTTCAACAGAAAGATGGGGTAGCCATGGGTAGCCCTCTTAGCCCTGTAATAGCAAATTTTTATATGGAACATTTTGAGAAACAAGCCCTGAAAACAGCACCAAAAAAGCCCACCATATGGTTCCATTATGTGGATGACACATTCACCATTTGGAGCCATGGAGAAGAAGAACTAAACAAGTTCCTGGACCATATCAACAAGATCCACCCAAACATCCAATTTACTATGGAGAAAGAAAATGAAGGAAAACAGCCATTTTTAGATGTTTTAGTCATCCGCAAACCAAACCAGCAATTGGGACACACAGTATACAGAAAACCTACTCACACAGACAGATATCTACACAAAAACTCCAATCACCATCCAGGGCAAAAAAGGAGCACCATAAAAACTTTGGTACATCGCGCAAACAGAATCTGTGAACCTCACCTCCTACAAGATGAACTGAATCACCTAAACAGGGCTCTACAGGCTAATGGTTACTCTAATACAGAAATCAGAAGGGCTGCAAGACCAAGAACAAGCCACATGAACAAAGATAAAGAGCCATCTAGAGGGAAGGTGTTCTTACCATACATCAAGGGAACCACACAGCATAGGAAGACTGATGAAGAAGCACAACCTACAAACAATCTACAGACCCACTAAGAAAATTCAACAGATGCTACATTCAGCAAAGGATAAGAGGGATCCTCTAGCTACTGCAGGAGTCTATATCATACCATGCAGCTGCTTGGGACAAGTCTACATAGGAACCACCAAGCATGGCGCACAGATTGCATCGATATCAAAAGAACCACGAAAGGCACTGCAGACTATTTCAGCCAGAAAAAATCAGCAATAGCAGAACACATGATAAACCAACCTGGACATAGAATATTATTTGAAAAAACAGAAATTCTGGACCACTCTGAAAGCCACTACGTCAGACTACACAGAGAAGCAATTGAAATCCATAAGCATATGGACAATTTTAACAGGAAGGAAGAAACTATGAAAATGAACAGAACTTGGCTGCCAGTGTTGAAAAATACTAGGGTCAAGACTGTGTCAAACCAGCTCCACACAAACACAGGATGACCATAGACAAAAGAAACAAAGGCCAGGATACTTCTATTCAGATGCTCCCACGAGTGACCTTGCTATCTACAGGGTTACTCCCAGGCTATAGTCTTCATTGTTACTCATACTTCTATTCAGATGCCCTCAACTATTGACCTTGTTGCCGCCTTTGTTACTCACAGACAAGGTTTCCCCACCCACCCTGGACACTCCAACAGATATATAATCCACTTGCTTTCCCAACATCAGATCCTCTGAAGATGCCAGCCACAGATGCAGGCGAAACGTCAGGAGAGAATGCTGCCAGAACACGGCCATACAGCCCGGAAACCACACAGCACCCAAGTGATTCCGGCCGTGAAAGCCTTCGACAATAGTTTGACATTACTTCTGTGGAAAATCCCAAAATGAAATCAGTCCTGTTTAGGAATTGCCCTTGGGTCTCCTGCTGGTTGCCAGACCATGCTTGGCAATCCTAGTTCTGTCTTAACAGAGTTAGTTTTTTCCAAACTCACTTACCGTATATACTCGTGTATAAGTCGACCCGAATATAAGTCGAGGCACCTAATTCTACCACAAAAAACTGGGAAAACTTATTGATTTGAGTATAAATCTAGGGTGGGAAATGCAGTAGCTACTGGTAAATTTTAAAAATAAAAATAGATATGGTCGGGCGCTATTTGGGGGTCTCTGCCACTGACCCCCCATCTTACCAATCCCAAGGTCTCTGCCACCGACTTCTCCATCCCGCAGCTTGTCCAGCTCACCCAGGTCGACTGGCTGTCCCCCATCAAGAGCCAGGGGCTAGCCCAGGGGTAGGGAACCTGCGGCTCTCCAGATGTTCAGGAACTACAATTCCCATCAGCCTCTGTCAGCATGGCCAATTGGCCATGCTGGTAGGGGCTGATGGGAATTGTAGTTCCTGAACATCTGGAGAGCCGCAGGTTCCCTACCCTTGGGCTAGCCGCTGCCAAGAAGAAGGCAGAGGCAGAGAAAGCGGCTGAAAGGGGGAAGGCAGAGAAGAAGGCAGAGGAGAGCGAAGCAGAGAAGGAGGCAGAGAAAGCAGCTGAAAGGGGGGAGGCAGAGAACAAGGCAGAGGAGAGCAAAGCAGGGGCAGAGAAAGAGGCTGAAAGGGGGAAGGCAGAGAAGGCAGAGGAGAAGGCAGAGAAGGCAGAGGTTATGTTGCCGCAGAAGGCACCAGGCAGGCTTACCCAATTCCCAACAGTTTAATAAACATTTTACAAACTATCTTCATAAACTTTGACAGGCAAGTAATATCACAGGCTTCATAATAAAACTTTCCTACAAGATATAAGCATACAAAAATAGAAATGCAATGCAGTCAAGACAGGTACGTTAGGATATTTAGGACTAAAAGCATGGATCTTTTGAACAAAAGAAATCATTTTCCTTAAAGCACACACCCGGTATTTTCAGGGACCCTTGGGTCAGACTATGTGGGTTCTTTATATATTCCTGATTCTGCAAGTCAAAAAGACCCTTTATTCTTCCATGCCCCTTTGCTACTACATCCTGTGTATGTGTCAGTTTGCTTGTCACCACTTTGGTGAGGTAAAGGGCTTGGGCTGAATACGTCTTAGTGCGGAATTCTGGGATACAACTAAAATAGTACTGGCTGAATTAAAAATTAGAACAAACATGCTTGTGAGGTTACAGTTACAGCCAAGCTTTCGTTGCAGAAAATAATCCATTCAATTTAACTGGGTAGTCACAGTAACGAGCTGCTGTAACAATTCTAGATTCCCTACTAATAATTATGCTGGGTGTAGAGATTATCTAGTTATTGTACTAGAACAAAATATAATCAACAGTTATATACTCAATTGATTAAAGACCATTTTTAGAATTGGTACACACACCAATTTTAAAAAGTGTCTTTAATCAATTATGTTATATACTTTTTCTTGAAAGTAGGGCAAGCTCCTGTTTTTACAGTCTACCCATAATTAAATATCCCTTCCAAGCACTGAATGTCTCTATTTCAGTAGTTTATGAAAATACATACATATTACAAGATGCATACATAAATACTTATCTCACATCTATCCATATATATAAATATCAGATTCAATCACTATTTACATTTTTTATTTTATTATTTGATGATCCCTAATTTATGGTCCTTTACAATTATATCTGGAAAAATTAAGAGACCTAACATCCTTGCATAATTCTCTTATTAATTCTATCAGTAATTTTTAAAAAGGCATATATAGATGCTCCTGGTAGGCTAAAAATAAACTTGGGCCCTTTCCGCACGGGCGGAATATGGTGGCCTGGGGACGGCAAAAACGCCGTCCCGAGGCCGCCATTCGCACAGGGGGCGCAGCTGCTTCGCAGCCGCGCCGCCCTCGCACCGCCCGACCGGCGCCAAACCGGCGTTTCCAGAGTGTGCTGGGAAGTGCACTTTTCTGGAAACGCCGGCTGGATGCCGCTGCCGTGAGAATGGCAGCGGCTTCCAGGCGCTTCCCCTCCACTCCCTCCCTTCACTTACCTGCTCTCCGGCGTGTTGTCGGGGCCTGAGGATACGCCCCCCTGCTCTGCAACGCGGAAGCAGGCGCGCAGGGCAGGGGAGGCGTGTCCCCAGGCCCCGGCGACGCGCCGGAGGGCTGGAGAGCAGGTAAGTCAACAGGGCGACAGCGCCTAGCGGCGCCGTCTTCCCGGTTCTTTCTGGGGCCGTCCGTGCGGAAAGGGCCTCTGTTTTCAAGCAGAGAATTCTATCCATATTTCTGTTAACATGACAGATAATTTCACAAATTTATAAAATAACTATGGGAGTCATGTATTGTCGAAGGCTTTCACGGCCGGAGTCACTGGAGTGCTGTGTGGTTTCCGGGCTGTATGGCCATGTTCTAACAAGTGGAGTATATATACTGTGAGGTCAATAGGTGAGGCCAGGTTACTTCTATTCAGATGCATTCACCTATTGACCTTGCGATCATCATTGTGACTCACATGCTACAGACTTCATTGTTACTCACATGCCAAGCTACTTCTATTCAGATGGCCTCACCTATTGACCTCACAGTATATATACTCCACTTGCTTTCCTTTCCTACATCAGATCCTCTGAAGATGCCAGCCACAGATGCAGGCGAAACATCAGGAGAGAATGCTGCTAGAACACAGCCATACAGCCCGGAAACCACACAGCACTCCTATGGGAGTCATGTCAGTCTCATAGAAAAGAAGACATTGGTTCAGTTCTCCTCTCCCTCTCTCCCCCTCCCTCTCCCTCTCTCTCAAGATTGCTGAATCCAATAATATTAATGTGGCATACTTTAATTTCAATGGCAAACTAATTAATTGAATCCCAACCATTTATCAGCAAACTCACAGAAGAGCAACTCATTGCATGCCTGTCAGATCCTTCCAGTTGATAAAATCTGTATCTATTAATATATTGTCTGGTTTTAGACATGCACACAACAGGCCTGCAAACTGAGATGCTATGTGTCAAATCTATAAATTCCCTTTTCTAATGTTTACTGTCAATGTGACCATTCATACCAGATTTTATACTCAGTGGTCCCTGACTCTACAAATGGAATTAATCTGTGGAAATTAATAGAGATTTGTGGCACTGCAGCACAGACGGATGTCTAAGACTCTGTGTATATATTTGCATAGTAATGTTATCAAGTCACAGTTGATGATAATATTGTCAGCCTCTTTCCAGTAATAGCATAGCCACATGAAAGCTCATATTAAAAAAAAATACATGGATTGCAATACGATAATAATCTATCTTTTACATTGCCCAAGGATGGTGGTTTATATTAATATATCTGACCTTGATTGATTTGGTAGCAAAAACACACCTTATATAAAAATGTATGGTTTGGAAGAAGACAAGTTTCATTTGCACCCTATCAATTCTCAGAACTATTTACAAATAAGTCTTCCCAATAAGGACAAAGGCTGCAGAGCAAGTAACTGAAGTTGACCTTCATCATCCTAGTAGAAGCACTATAACTGATATGGAGGTATGGGCTAGAAGCGTATGGGAAGAAAATGGCAGCTGGGGCCAAAACCTTCTCCAGGTGCCCCCCATGCTTGAAGCCGGGGCTCGGGTTGGGGCTGCCCCACCCCCTCCTCCCCCATGACCTGGAAAAGCTCAAAGGCCCCGAGTCAGGCGCAGAGACGTAGCTAGGTGAAAATGGAGTCCAGTGCAAAATCTGAGTTTTGCATGCCTCCCCATGTTCATTTGTGTTTTCTGTATTTTTTTAGTGTTTTTTCAGTTTGTGGCCTGCAGGGGATGCAGTTTTTAGGCTAGCAGCACCACAATTTCAGGATATCTTTAGGAGACTCTCCTGATGATACCACCCAGGTTTGGTAAAGTTTGGTTCAGGGGGTCCAAATTTTTGGACCCTCAAAGGTGTAGCCCCCATCTTTTATTAGCTCCCATTGAAAACAAAGGGGGATGGGGGTACACCCTTTGGAAGTCCATAATTTTCACCCCCTGGACCAAACCTCTGGGTGGTATAATCAAGAGAGTCTCCTAAAGATACCCTGAAATTTTGGTGCTGCTAGCCTAAAAACTGCTTTGGAGGGCAGTGAAATCCTACGCTGGGGAAGCAGCTGAGTTAACCTCGTGAAAATCACCAGGGTGGCCAAATGTGGAATGTGCAGGAGAGACAGTGCAGCTGGCTTGCTCCGGATCCCTGTCCAAACCCATCCAACCAGGCAGCTGCTGCAACTGGCGCTCCAGTGTCTGACTCACCAGCAAAGCAAGAAGCCGCCCTGCACAGCCAGAAGCACTGGTGGGGAAGAGGCCAGCGTCCAGCAGGGGCCCTGGCAGCCCTGTGGCCTCTCAAACTCAGTCTGGACGAGAAACCAGGGAACCCAAGATGGCTCCTGCTTGCCCCTGGAAGAATGCCTGCTTATCCTTTTGAAGTGGTTTGCAAACACCGCAGCCACTTACCATGGGGAAACAACCTTTGCCCTTTTCAGGCTTTCCCTGCCCCTCACCCGCCTGCTCCCCTGAGACCTGGAAGAGCTGGGTTAGCATGGAGGAGGCTCCTAAAGACAGAGCCGTCTTTAGGCGGCTCTTGGGGTTTCATCCTCCCTCAGCCCCGCCATGTCATCCTGCTGCCTCACCTTTGACGACATGAGCAGGACATAGGGAGGCTGAAGATGAAGCAGCAGGATGACATGGGCTGTGCCGAGGGAGGCTGAAGAGTCTTTGTGGCGGAAGGCATCCATGTGGCCAGATTGCGGCATCCACTGAGGCCACATTGCGGCAGATTCATGTGGCCACATGACCACATGTGGCCATGTGGTCAGGTGGCCAGATTCATTGCGCCCAGGGACATGGGTTCTTAAAATAATATTGGAAACAGTTAATTGTACCTGGATTTCTGCTTACTGTATTTGTATTGGACTTTGTACATTTGAAAATGTTGCCTTGATACTTTTGCAAGTGTTGCCTTAGATTCTGTACTTCTGAATCTTTATTATTATTTGTACCTCTGGACTTTAGCCTATATAGTCCAATTGTAGAAAAGCAAGACCTGCTAAGGAAGAGTCAGCATGGCTTTTGCAAAGGCAAGTCCTGCCTTACAAACTTACTAGAGTTCTTTGAGGGTGTAAACAGGCATGTGGATAAAGGGGAACCAGTGGAAACTGTCCATATGAATTTCCAAAAGGCTTCTAACAAAGTTCCTCACCAGAGACTATTGAGAAAACTCAGCAATGAAGGAATAAGAAGTCTTCCTATGGATTCAAAACTGTTGGAGAAACAGGAAGCAAAGAGTGGGTGTAAATGGGAAGTTCTCACAATGGAGAGATGTAGAGAGTGGTGTCCCCCAAGGATCCGTATTGGGACCAGTGCTCTTTAACCTATTCATAAATGACCTGGAAGTAGGGGTGGGTAGCGTGGTGGCCAAGTTTGCGGATGATACAAAATTATGTAGGGTGGTGAGAACCGCGAAGGATTGCAAAGAGCTCTAACCAGACCTTTATAAATTAGGTGAGTGGGCTAAGAAATGGCGAATGCAGTTCAATGTAGCAAAATGTAAAGTGATGCACATGGGGCAAAAAATCCAAACTTCACACACATACTACAGGGGTCAGTGCTATCAGTCAAAGACCAGGAAAGGGATTTGGACGCCTTAGTTGATAGTTCCATGGGAATGTCAACTCAATGCATGGCAGCTGTTAAAAAGGCAAACTCTATGGTAAGGATTATTAGGAAAGGAGTTGATAATAAAACTTCAAAGATTGTCATACCCTTATATAAAACAGTGGTGCGACCGCACTTGGAGTACTGTGTTCAGTTCTGGTCACCACATCTCAAAAGGATATCGAAGAGATAGAAAAAGTGCAGAGAAGGGTAACGAGGATGATTGAAGGATTGGAGCACCCTCCTTATGAGGAGAGGTTGCAGCATTTGTGACTCTTTAGTTTGGACAGGAGATGTCTGAGGGGGGGATATGATTGAAGTCTATAAAATTATGCATGGGGTAGAAAATGTTGACAGAGAGAAATTTCTCTTTCTCACAATACTAAAACCAGGGAGCATTCATTGAAAATGCTGGGGGAAAGAATTAGGACTAATAGAAGGAAACATTTCTTCACTCAATGTGTGATTGGTGTTTTGAATATGCTGCCACAGGAGGTGGTGATGGCCACTAACCTGGATATCTTTAAAAGGGGCTTGGATAGATTTATGGAGGAGAAGTCAATCTATGGCTACCAATCTTGATCCTCCTTGATCTGGGGTTGCAAATGCCTTAGCAGACCAGGTGTTTGGGAGTAGCAGCAGCAGCAGCAGCAGGCCACTGTTTTCACATCCTGCATGTGAGCTCCCAAAGGCATCTGGTGGGCCACTGCGAGTAGCAGAGTGCTGGACTAGATGGACTCTTGTCCGATCCAGCAGGTTCTTTCTTACGTTCTTATGCTGTATTTATTGTTTAGCAATTATTCAATAACTACATTGAGGATTGTTCCCATATAAGGATTTTAGCACCTGTGAAGTAACAGTCCTATATGAGTTTACATTTAAGTAATTTGAAGATTAAACGATACATAGTCCCCATGGGATGCCTTATAGCATAACCTTTTGGGGAGCAAGTCACAAAACTGATCTCTGAGACCACAAAAGCAAAGCAAGAATACATTCACTATTGGGCTTTTTTAATGCTAATTAAAAGTGGTAAATGTTGGAAATTAAATGAAACAATACCAAGATGAGTATGTTAAATACTGATAATATTAATATAGTAAAAGTATTAGAACCACCATATGGAAATTCTGGGAAATGTTTAACACTATATGCCTCCATGTGGTCCAAAAAAGCATCATTATTAAACAATGAGAGACAATCTGTGAACTGCAGTCATTTCCCATTGATTTCAATGATAATGAAACTGATGGTATATGACATTCTGAATGGTATATGCCATCAATACATATGACCTGATAGTTGCGCTATGTTCATTAAACCAGGCAAGCTAACATGCAGTTTCAATTGCTTCCTCGTGGAAAGATTGAGAAGAGATGCTTTTACCAGGTGAATTAGAAATTAACAGAGACGGGAGACCAAATTTCAATCGGAAAAAAAACCACCACTGGAATATCTTAATACCAAACCAGGTAGCTGTTGAAGCACCCACAAGCAAAAGCATCAACACCAAAGGAAAAACATGAAAAAGGAAATGGAGTTCAAATGAGTGGAATAAGTTCCCTCTTTTGTTTGCACAAGAAGAAGGAAATTATTTTGACCAATTTCCCTTCCTTCAGCCCTCTTCTGTACCGAGATAAGATAAAAGATAATATAAAACTTTATTGTCATTGTGCAAGTAAAGTATGAGAAAGATTTGTTTCCACAAACATCCTCTATGAAAGTTATGAAAGTTAGGATTTAATCTTGTAACCAATAGTGGCCTATAGTGGCATGGGGGGAAGGGGGAGAATAGTCTTTCTGCCTGGAGTGCTGCCCTGTCTGACCTGCCAAAACAGTGCCCTGAACAGAGCAGCCAGTTTGAATTCAAAAACTCTATCTTGGAAATGTGGGCAAGACTGCCTAAATGACGTCCTCCCTCGAACTCATGCCTTGCACGTACTCAGGAAACAGAATTTGAATATGAACAGCATACCTGGAGAAACCAGTTCTCTTTTGTCTACATCTCTTAATCTACTCAAGGGTCTTCCTCTGACACACCCTCCTCCTGACTATCTACATAGCCCCTATTAAGGGTACTTACCTGTTTATTGACCAACACTCCGCAAAACCCATCAAGATAATGGGTCAGGCATCAGATCAATAGTGTTACACTCAAGACCACTGCCTCACCTGGAACAGCAGGAAAAATGCTTTGTTCAAAGCTTCTCTTGTGCCCCAAGACACCTTTTCCCTTATAAAAGGCATGCCTAAGACCCAAGTTAGATGTTTGATATTATCAGACATTACCATGCTGTTTGATAATATAGTTCCATCAGTGCTGATCATCCAGAGCCTAGTGCTGATCATTAGGACTTTGTCTCCTGGATGCCCACTAGAGGACTAGTAAATATAATCTTTGATGTCCCATCCCTTCTCTCTACTCTATATCCAAAACCTGTCTTTCACCTCTAAATTACATCTCAGGAAACTTTGTATGTGTGTTTTTACCGCCAGTAACTGAGTGATTGTGAGTGGGAATTTATTTTATTCCATTTTCCTTTTTTTCTCAATAAAATCCTTTTAAGAAATTTATTTCTTATGATGAGCTAAAACCTCTCTCTCTCTCTGTGTGTATGTGTGTGTGTGTGTGTGTGTGTGTGTACACGCTCTTCAAGCCATGTTAAGCAACTTTTTGCTCTACAGCTAACTTCCCCAACCAAAGAGGGTCATTGCGTCCCACAATTTTGGGTTACAATCCGGATTCTCTTATTCTATGGCTGAACTTACAAATTTGAATTTTTGTGCTGTACTGTCTTGTGAAAAGAATAAGTTGTTTTTGCCCATCACAAAATCAGATAGTCAAAAATTCCTGAGATGCAGGATAAGTGTAAGGAATGACTATATGTCAAGATTGTTTTGACTGCTGATATTGACCTTACTGACCATGAATATGGCTGACATAATTTGAAACTACAGAGGGTGGAACTTCTAAATAATCAGGTCCACAAGTTATCAGATTTGGCCTTGCAAATAGACATCAAATGGAATCCTGCATAATTGACATCAAATGGAATCCTGAATAAGCATGATCTGATCACAATCACCCAGGGGTCACACCGCCCATGGGGACATGGGGTATCCCATGTCCCCAGGCACATGCCATTTCATCATGTGGGGGGTGCAGGGTTCTGACCCGGTCCCCCACACCCAGTCTCATCGTAAGAATCCAGCACAGTTGTTTGCAGCAGCTGGTTCTTCCCCACCCCCCAGGGAAGCTGGGGAGGGTAGGAGAAACCCACCATCCAGCCCTGCCCCCCTACAGGTTAGCTCCTGCCCTCCCCAGGGAGGCCAGAAAGGGCAGGATCTGGCAGCAGGCGACCTAGGCAGGCGCCATGGCAGCAGGCCAGTCCTTGGAGGGCAAAAGCCAGCCTGTCACCACAGCACCCACCTGAGCCACCCGTCCAAGCCGTCCTGGCCTCCCTGCTGGCTGCCATAAGTACGGCGTGGGGGGGCAAGGAACTAAATGGTGGGGTGTGGGGAGCTGGTCATACCCTGGGTGTCATTTTTGCCCAGTATGCCTCTGCAATCACCTATGTCTTCTTAACTTCCAGGATAGATTTTCTTCAATGCACTTTGCATGGGCCATCCTATGAAAATGGTTCATAAACTTCAGTTGGTTCAGAGTGCAATGGGTTCATTGGGATGTGTGGGATTTACTCCATCTCACCAATACTGGAAGATCTTTTGTGGCTGTAATTTTGTTTCCAAATCTAATTCAAATTGCTGGATTTGATCTAAAACGTGTGAAATGTTATATTATCACATGAACCCATATGGAACAAATGATTGTAGTATTAATCAGAGCTCTGCTGTCAGTGTCCCATCTAAGGAAATAAATCTAGTGCGTGTTAGAGAAATTATGTATCTCCTCCGGGAATATGATTGAACTCAAATTCAAACTTAAGCATTGTCCCATAAGATAGTCAAGTAAGTCCCTCCCCCAAACAACTGCAAAATTTCACAAAAGGTAAAAATGGAAATTAAACACCTTACATAATTCCTTATAAGATATGAATAGTGAACCAAGAATCAATCATGGAAAGGATTGGGAGGTTGAGTTAGTGAGATAATACAACTAATCTAGAATTTTGTGGGTGAACACAGGTCTTAACCATATATTTGTCTTTCATTATAATGATTGGTACCTAATTGAACTTGCTTGGCCATAACCAGGTATTAAGCTGTCACAGTGTTTAATATTTTAATTGGAATAGGCCCCTTCCGCACATGCAGAATAATTACTTTCAATCCACTTTCAATGCACTTTGCAGCTGGATTTTACTGTGCGAAATAGCAAAAGCCACTTGCAAACAATTGTGAAAGTGGATTGAAAGTGCATTATTCTAAATGTGCAGAAGGGGCCTTGGTCTAGTATATATTTAACCCATCCTTTGTCCCCGTAATTCAATGCAGTGTATGTGATTCTTATTTTCTCCAATTTATCATTAACAATACTGTGAGATGGATTAGTCTTGACAAGGAACAATGGTAGAACGAGATCTGAATCCAACTCTCCCTGCCACGGGCTGATACTCTAACCATTATGAATATGTTGCACAAACTCATTTTAAAAAGAGCAATGGCTCTTTTAAAAAGAGCAATGTATTTGATAAAATAGATGCACGCCTATGAAAACAAAACCTACAACACAACCTTAGGGTAGGCTTGCCAGGTAGTTGCTTATGGCAGAAAAAACTCACAGCAATTTTGACCAATACTCAGCTGGGCAGGGGGCAGAAGCAGGCCAGCCAAATGGAGGGGCAGTGATTATTGCAGATTTGCAATGTCATTACTTCTGCAGCAACACAGAACTACCAGCATTGCACCAGAGGACACTGTAGGACTCTCCTCCCTCTCCCCACAACCATGATTTCCATAGAGTTGGAGGCAAGTGTTAGAGCACTGCTCTGGCTAAAGGCACCAGAAGTGATGTAATTGTATGGCAGCAACATCGCTGCCTTTCTGAAGTAGCCCCCTCCTATCTTCCAATCCCACCTTGGAGGGTATCACCACATCCAGCACCTCCTGCAAGTACATACAGTTTCTCGGATAATTCTTACATTTAGTGAGAATAAAGGACTGTCTGAAGGCAGTACTTTATGTTGTACTTGCAGGGACAGAGGAAAAAAAAACAGGCTAGCACAGGGATAGCTATTGTTTACTTGAAAGCAAACCTCAAGTTCCACTTGCCAAGCCAATTTAAGAACAACAGGATAGTTATCCAAGCACAGTTGCTTCTTCTTTGCTGGAAGCAAACTTCCTGTATCATGAAAGCATCCAGCAACTGCTCACTTCCAAAATACTCCTGTGCCAAGACACTTTGCTCCACTTCCAGTAAGCTACAGCAAACTGAAACACACGTAACTTCATTCCATTTGCACTCTTTCCTGTTGAAGAGCTTGCTTGAGAGCCTCTGATAGGAACACTTCTTTTGTATTAAATTTTGTGAAGCCAGGAGAAAGTAAGAAAAAACTGGATACGCAGTTAGAAAAACAATTTCATAATAATATACTTAATATAATAATATATTTGGAGGGAAGAAAATGTGTTTTGAAACAGAGGTCCCAACCCCTAGTTAGGCTACTGGTTATCTCCAGAGTAGGGTTGGGAGAATTAGGGATTTGCCCTCTGAAGCTGTAACTTTTGAAGAAGAAGAAGAAGAAGAAGAAGAAGAAGAAGAAGAAGAAGAAGAAGAAGAAGAAGAAGAAGAAGAAGAAAAAGAAGAAGAAGAAGAAGAAGAAGAGTTTGGATTTATATCCCCCTTTCTCTCCTGCAGGAGACTCAAAGGGGCTTACAATCTCCTTGCCCTTCCCCTCCCCTCACAACAAACACCCTGTGAGGTAGGTGGGGCTGAGAGAGCTCCGAGAAGCTGTGACTAGCCCAAGGTCACCCAGCTGGCGTGTATGGGAGTGTACAGGCTAATCTGAATTCCCCAGATAAGCCTCCACAGCTCAGGTGGCAGAGCTGGGAATCAAACCCGGTTCCTCCAGATTAGATACATGAGCTCTTAACCTCCTATGCCACTGCTTTGCCAGGAAAACTTATCTTTGCACTCTGAAAATCAATTATAATTCCTGGAGAACTGCAGGCCCACTTAATGGTGGCCACCCTACTTCAGATGCCCAATGGTGAATAGACTGTGAAGGTCTAAAGCAAGTCCCAGGTTGTAATTTATGGCACAGCGAAGAAGCAATTGCATGGGCAACAAGGCTGAGGAGACAAGAATGAGAAATACTGTTACAGTTCACAGTCTGTGAAGCCATGCTGAAGACACAGTGTTAGCTTCACCCAGAAATGTTCTTTAATCATGAATAAATGAGCTGGAATAATATAATGCAGTATAGAGCAGAATTTAACTTTAATAGGATTAAAGCAAGCTTAGAGATGTAGGAATGCTACAGACACAACCAAGTCAGTCTAGAGATTAACTAACAATATTTTAGTATCACAGCAATGTAAAATGCACATTTTCTAATAGTTAGGTCTGGAAAGAAACAATATATGCATAGTACTGTGATTCTTCAAAGTTGAGCTTTATGAATAAATAAAAAGAGAAGAGATTGAAGATTTATTTTTCAGATTTGAGTTTCTTTAAACTACATTTCCTCACCATGATTAAATTGAAAGTATAATTTTTCCTTCATTCTGAAAGCTGCACAGCATTCTGAATTTTCTTTGAAGTTATTATCTGCAGCTTGAAATCTTCAACCTTTAGACATTAGGCCCTCTTGGATTATATTTAGCTACACAGTTCTAATCATGTGGACATGGGAACCAGTCCCAATGAGCTTGATAGGGTACACTCTGAGACACACCACTACAGTCTAAGGCTGATTATGCACAAGTTTGCCATGCTGCAGGGGCGAATGTCCATCGGTGCAATATTTCTTGTGCAGACGTACTCCCCTGAGCCCTGCTTTCACTTTCCATTCTCGCCATGGCAGAAGATGCTATTTCTAGTGTGATTTTAATTTGCCACCAGAATGGGGCAAATTTGCCAGCAAGCACAGCTTTGCCCCAGTCATTTTCTAGTTTACTTCTGGGGAAACCATTTCTGTTTTTGAAACAGTCAGGGATCTATTGATTATAGCAATCAGGCACTCAGGTTTAGCAGTGAGCTCCTTAATTTAATTCTGGAGTATTTCAACTACTTCAAAATGTTAATGACAGAAGCTACCACCTATTACTATAGCCTTTACCTATATCAACTCATGCAGCCCCCTCCAAAGGGCTGGGCACTTGGATGTAAAGCTACAGCCACCTTCCCATTCCTAAAAGGGCTTTCCGGCAGCATGGGGATGTAAAAAACACAAAAAAACCCTCCCCACTGCTAGAAAGTCCCCACAAAAGGTGGCATCAATCTGAAACCCCAGGCACTGGTGTTGTTGAGACAATGGCTGGGTGGGAGTCGATGCTAGTCAGCTTCCACCCAGCCACTGTCTCAACAATGCCCCTGGCAACACCTCTGGGCCACCCCCAGTATGCCATGAGGGCAGTGGGGGCACTGGAACACTGGTACAGTGCTCTGTGTAACATTCAACCCCCATAAAGGGAGCAAAGAGAAATCCCCTGACCATCTGCAAAGCCCTCCAGAGCCCAGAAGGTAGTGTTACCCAGCTTTCACAGGTTGTGAACTTATTTTTAAGGAATCTCCACCAGCTGCTAAGAGTGTAACAGCACACAACTATTTTAAAGTAGCAATGGGGAAAATAACTCGGCTTGGCAATGCAGAGGCAGGCTGGGTAGGGATCTTTTTAGAGTATGTATACCAGAAACGGCTTGAAACGTATCTGCAGAGAATTCACAAAAGACCAAATTGCAGTTTAAATATTTTTATATAAATTTTGGTTGCACACAATCACACAGTAAGAAGTCAAGGCACATACACACAGTTCCTAGGATATAAACAGGGAGGAGAAGATAGGTGGGATGATAGCGCAGGGAGTTGGGGAAGCAGGGACTATACGTAACCTAAATTCAGCTGAAGCCAAATTGAAGCCATCTCTAGTTTAATATTTTATGTATTTTAATTAACTTATATTTATGATGTTTTAAATTTTTATGTTGTTGGAAACTGCCCTGAGCCTTCGGGGAGGGCGGTATACAAATATAATAAATAAATAAATAAATAAATAAAGATCTTGTAGAAGGCAAGGATTCAAATGACCAGCATCTGAATGCAGGCGAAGGACGATATCGTGTCTCAACCCAACCAGACCAAGAGAGGTACAGGCTAGTATTGAGCACTGGAGTTGGGGTGCTCAGTACTTTTATACCCTTTTGCCCAGGTAGGGGCGGGAGCTAGTAAGTTTCTATTCTTGGATTTTCTGGGTTTCCATGCTGGGATTGCAGGGCTTGAGCTAATCAAAAAGCTCTATCTATTGTTCTAAGTACCCGGGACAATGGAAGTCAATTGCTCTGTTAAGCTAAACGAGGAAACACTGTAAGGCTTCATGAGGATTAACTCTGTAGAGACACTGTCCAAGCTATTCAGATTTGGCTGAGACATTTGATTAGGACAGGGTGAGTGGTTTAGGAGAGTCATAACAATAGATGGAGGAAATGCAAAGAGGAAACCATCTGTTGCTGACCTGGTTTCTAGAAGAGATAGTGAAATGCAGCATCTGATACCAAGGTGGCTTTCCATATTCTTTTGTCTTATAGTATTTTAGCAAGGTGTGGTAATCAAGCATGCCCTCAAACAAAATGAGACCTCCAGGTTATGCTGGAATAACTCATCCTCTTGATTAGATTTTGTGAAGCAAACCTTCGACCTTTGGCTTGCTGCCAAGTGGACATGCTGCTACCTACACAGAGTGGTGTTGTGACAACTGGCTTCTGCCAATATGATTTTGAAAGAAAATATTATTGCAGTAATATGTGGGGGGTGATCAGGGCCATAACAGGAGTTATGGCACCCCAAAGGATGATATAACTCTGAGCCCTGGACCACAGTGTACCTGGCTTCAAAGCCTGGATCGAGGCTGACTTAACATTGCCCCACCCTGGAAATGCCCTAGTCAGTTTCACCCCCCACATTGACATTTACTTGGATGCCAATGTAGCTGCACGTCGGCACTTGAGTTTTGCTGCCCCAGAAATGTGAGGATGCCTGGACCCCGGCATGTGTCTCCCTCCACCAGCGGGGATGATCCTTTTGCCAGCAGAAAGGGCAAAGATGCAGGTACAATCCTGTGCCATTACCAGAAGCTGTTTCCCCCTTCTGGATTGGGCCATTACTGGCATCCTGACCTACATTCTAAAAACTTTCAGTCCCTAAATATGCTTTTGCAAAGTGCACAGCTATCTTCAGGAAAAAAATTAATTGTTAATTGAATGCTTCCTTTGTCTTAACTATAAAAAGAAACATATAGCATCTCAGCATTTCTTATTTATTTAGGACATTTTGATCTCACTTTTCCTTCTAAGAGTTCAGGGCACTGATTATTGTTCCCCGCCCCTCCAATTTATCCTCACAGCAACTTATAACTTGCAGGAGATCTAAAAAGTGGGAATATGCCAACAGGCATCACTCCATAATGTTTGGGGGGAATCCTAGAGCAGATTTGTTCCAGAAAATATGTTGCAGAACTGGAGAAATGCCTATTGTTCCCCATTTTCTTAGCAGTGGAGATCAACCGAGATCCTAGCGACAGCACATTTCCCAAACTCCACCTTCACCAAATATCCAGAAATTTTCGGAACTAGAGTTGGAAATCTTAATTCCAGATCATCCAATACATTTACAATCGAGTTAGTTAACAAGTCACCTTTTCAGTGGCAAAGTCATGCACTTTCCAACTTCAGGATACTTCTGTCACACAGTGATCAAATTAAATCTGTGTCCATCAGCCTGTATTTTAACTTCTGATAAAATATATTCTAATTAAATAAAGTGATGTTAAATATCACAATATAATGTTAAATAGCACAAAACAATTTCCTGAAAAACATATTTTTATTATTGTGTTACATAATATATATTGTTAGTTAAAATTTTTAATTTTTCTAGATTCATTCATGGTTTTTACCTACAAATACTTAAAGACCAACGTTCTGATCTGTTATGATAATCTGCTGCTACAGATTTGCTTCCTAATTTTGATAACTTCTTTTTGAAAAAACTACCAATGGGCAATTTATAGACAAAATAATTCTTCTGCATGTTATCTGACTTGCCTGGTGAATGGCATCAGCAATTTTCTCAAAAATGCAGCTTCTTCCACCTTAACTAAATGAAAAACTTGAAGAGAAAATGGATGCTTTGGAGGATTAACGCTGTGGCATTTTACCCCACTGTGATTCCTGTCCTCAAATCTCCAGAAGTTTCCCAATCTGAAACTGGTCTTCTCTAGCCCTTCCAGGGATACCTCCTCATAAGAAAGAGATTGCTTGGGCTAAATACCTTACAAAAAATGGTTTCTGGCAATATTCCAAGTGACGGATACAATATTTAGGGGATGAAAGTTCAATGTGGTTTGTCAAACTTAGCAGTATGAAACTATTTAAAGTATTCAGTAATACATATTACTTGTTTCATCAATATACCTTTTCAGGCATATATTGGGCCCCAAAGTGTTTATATAATAACTCTACACAAAACTTCCCACTAACTGGACTGGCAATTCTGGAGATGTCACAACAAAATGACATTTTTTTAATTTATGTACAAAATCTTTGTGTAAGGTCCTTTCCGCACGGGCCAAAAACGACGGCCTGGGGGCGGTAAAAACGCCGCCCCCAGGCCGCCGTTCACACAGGCGGCGCTGCTGCAACGCAGCAGCGCCGACCTGACTGCGCTCCCCCTCCCCCAGGGCGGCGTCAGACCGCCCTAAACAACAACCCTTTAAAGGGTTGTTGTTGAGGGGAAAGCGTCTTCCCAGCGGCGCGGTGCGAACCGCGCCGCCGGGAACACGCTGTTTCCCCTTCCCTTTCCCATGTACCTCTCGTGTCGCCGTCCTGCTGGCCTCCTAAGTCCCTCCCTCGCTGTCCTCCGACCCCCGGAATTCCTGCCGGCGTGGAGGCACCCTTACGGCCGTGCGGAAACGGCCTAAGTTAACCTAAAGAAATTGCTAAATTCACCTTTAGTGCACATCACAGCCATAGGAGTAATGTTCCATAAACAAACTATATGACTTTACAATACACAAATGCAGATATTATTATTATTTAATTTTGTTTGATATCACAGCTGCCAGTTCTTTAGCTGGTTGGTAGCCTTTTATTACCATTTGAGTCTCACCCAGAGGCCTAGGAAATTGTAATGTATCAATGTAGTATTTGTGTGGATCCCAGCAGGGCTTCCTTTTGAATCTGACAGATGTCCATTTTGTTGATTTGAAGATGTTTCAAGTGCTCTAGAGTTTTTGGAATGGCGCCCAGGATGCTGATTCTCACTGGGACAGCCTTGACCCCCATGCTCCGCTGGTTGGTGAAGAGTACTGGGAGGATACTCAGCAAAGTAGAACCAATGGATAAGCTGATGCTTAGAAATAATGGCATTCTTAATTGCCCTCCAGTTGTGCATTTTCTGTGCTCTGAATACATAGTTCCCTGATCAAAGACAGGCATCAAGGGTTCTCCTACTGTTTCATGTACTACCTTTTCTTCACCCCTCAGGCATTACATCCTGGACAACTTGAGCGGTTCTGCTGGTACTTGCTTCTGCAAATTCTCCCATCTCTTCTATTAAGTAATATTTTAGTTTCACATTACTTCCTCACTTAAAAAAAATTAATTAGCAACTTGCACACCAGGATACAAAACTGACAGAGATTTCCCCCAAAGGAAATATAGGTCAGTGGCAAAAGCAGCAAACACTTTAACTACTTTATTCCACTTTATTAACCACTATTGTATATTTACTCCTATTTCAGGTCAACCAACTGACTGACATCTTTTTACTTAACACTTGGAGAAAACACAGCCAGAAGGGTGTTAGAAACCACTACTTTAAATTTAGCAATTCTATTTATGCCAGCAAGAACTTCTAAGGCTTGCCAGCCTCTACACATTTTTGAGTGATAGAGTTGCTGAATAATATAGTATCAGCAGGCAAGTGAGCAGAGCCCAGAATGCTCATGACTCAGCATCCAGGAGGCCTTCAAAACTACAAGCAAATAATTCTTCCTCACAGACACTGTGTGTCATCAACATTCAAGCAGTTCAGAGACCCAACATGCAAGAGGCACACAGATGAACATACTCTCATTATATGGCAATGAAGTGTTCTGCCTCGTTGCCAAATACAAACATTGATGAGATTGATAAAAGGATCATGGAAGTGTTCATTAAAGAGTAATCTCTCAGCCTTCAAAAGGCCACTTTAATAAAATCACTGTCTTGAACACTCTGCTATGTATCACCTAAAATACACAAGCTGAATAATGCATTTTCAATCCACTCATTTGCAAGTGAATTTTGCCATTTTGCACAGTAAATTCCAGTTGCAAAGTGCATTGGAAGTGTCATTATTATTATTTTTATTATTTATTAGATTCACTATGCTGCCCCTCCCTTTCAGACTTGAAAATAATGAGGATAACAGCAACAATGAAAACTGATCTCAGTTACAGGAAGTATGGGTTAAATATAACATTATTATTACAAAAAAAGGAACAACTCCATATTTTCAATAGCAGAGTGAATTTTTTATATGCAACAGTTTACTGACATATCAACTGTCCTAGGCCATTCTCACCTAAAAATTCAATACAAAGGAAATGGTGGAAAGAGGTTGATTATTGCTTCCCTTCAGTTTTTAATTTAAAGGTCTATATCAATGACTGGAATCATGGGATATCTCAGTCTTGTCAGATTTTGGAAGCTAAGCAAGGTCAGTATTTGGAGGGGAAACAGTGTTGCCACTTGGGGCCTGAAGATCTCCTGGAATTTAATTTCTAACTTACAGAGCAATTCCCCTGGAGAAAATGGCTACTTTGGAGGGTGGACTCTATGGCATTATACTTGCTGAAGGACTGGTTCCAGTGGTGGGATCCAAAAATTTTAGTAACAGGTTCCCATGGTGGTGGGATTCAAACTGTGGCATAGTGCCAATGGGGCTGGGCGGGGCACGACAGGGACGTGGCCGGGCATTTCCTGGGGTGGGGCATTCCTTGGGTGGGAAATGAATGCACGCAGGTGCAGGCTGCCACGCATGCCGGTGCACCTCCTGCTAGACTGCTTCAAGTTCTGCGCGCTACTGCTGAGAGGAGGGGCGTAACTAAGGCAAAAATCACGTGGCAAAATCACCAATTAGTAACCCCCTCTTGGCACACACAAATAATTAGTAACGTACTCTTGGGAACCTGTGAGAACCTGCTGGATCCCACCTCTGACTGGTTCCCCTCATTCTTCCATATAATTATGAAGGCACATGTAGACAAATAAGCAATATTAATAATTACATCTATAAACTAATTAATGATGTGGAGAAAATGAAAATATTTTTTCTGCCTTACTGCTACAGTTCATCCATGGTGAACTTGATTGGAAGTAAATTCAGGAAAGCCCAAACAAAGTACATCACATGTTGCATAATTAATTTACTGAGAAAAACTACCATAAGAGGTGACATCCACTGGTTCAGAAAACTTTAAAAGTCAGTTAGACAGATTTAAGCAGGTGGACCAGTCCACCATTGCACATTGGCTATGATGGCTGAATAGAACTTGCATGATCAGAGACAGCATATGTTTAAATGATAGATGTTGAGACAACTGTGAGGCTCTTCCCTTTATTCCCTGCTGGTGGGATTCCCAGAAGCCTCTGGTTGGCCAGAGAGGAAAACAGAATGTTGTACTGGACAGAGAATTAGTTTGATCTACTAAATCTTTTCTTTTGTTCTTATGAAAGCTACTATGAATGCATAGTATCTTATCTTATCTGCATCCTTGTGTGTTGGTAAAGTGCCTTCAAGTTGCAGTTGACTTAGGGACTTTCAAGGCAAGAGAGAAGCGGAGGTGATTCACCACTGCCTTCCTCTGCAGATTCTTCCTTGGAGGTCTCCATTCCAAGTACTGACCCTACTTACTGAGCTTCTGAGTTCTGACAAGGTTGGACTATACCATGCAGTCTTTCCCATTGGCATCTTTATAGAAGGATTAAAATATAATTCAGTAATTCCACTGCTTTCTTTGCATATTTAAGTACGCTACTGAATTATTAAACTGTGTGGGAAATCAGACTGCTTTTTTCTAGCATTATGGGGAAGGCATTCTGTATATGGCCAGAATTCCACAATTCAGCCTGTTCTAAAAGCAAATCCTTGAGCTAAACCCTAGTGAAATCTTGGCATAAAAATATCTACCAAGTAGTTATGAAAATCAACAGTTAGTAGAGACAGATTCTAAAGAGATAACCATGTTAGCCTGTTGTGGCAAAACAAAAAAAGATATCTTACGGCATCATAAAAAAAATAATGCCACTATATGGAGTATATGGCTGTCTTTTCACATCTACACAAATTTCCTTCCTCATTAAGCGCCTTCACATTGTTATGAGCTTGCTTTTCAATTTTGGATAAGTAAACATATTTTGAAGAATTGTTCAATTAAGTTCTTCTTTAGAATCACATGTCTCACTTCATTCAGTGGGGCTTATTCCCAGGCAATGTGTGTCTCCCCCTGTCTTCTGGCTTAGGTCCCTTGGCTGGAGTGTCTTTCTGATTCGATGTGGGGGTTGTCATGCCCCCACAGAGGCTTTTGTTATTTCCCCATTAAGCTTTAGTTTCCCCATAGTTAGCATGGTTTTAGTTCATTGTTAAGTCTTCTAAAGGAGCGTATTTTAGTTAGCCCCTGTCCTTTTAAGACATTTCCCCATAGGCAGTTTCCTTTCTTCACCCAGCAATCCCATGTTTTAGTTTTAGTCAGTCAGTCTGAGAGAGGTGCTAAGGGTAGTTGGACACCAGAATATTCGTGACATCCATATTAGTATATGGTGGTCCATAAAGCAAAAGTTAAGTTTAACAGCAGTTAGCACATGATAAAGACTGAAAGAACTGAAAGGAAGCAAGACACAGTGGACTTTCTTGAAAGCAACCAAGAGAAGACATCGTCTACAGCTTCAAACTTGCTCAAGACAAGCAAGTACCCTGACTTAGACAGACCCAAGGGAGGAATTAGGGTCTTGTTTCTCTCAAGTAATAAACCCATTGTAAGAATTGTTAAACCTGGCTTGCGTCTCCTCCACTCTGTCCTAGCCAAGTACAGGGCACCTCAAATAGATTCACTTGGGGGGGCAGAACAGGGTTTTTTGGGGGGAGGAATGGGCTATCCTATTGCAATCTGCACAGTTTAAATCATCAGTAAAATCTATTCTTTAACAATCCTGTTCCTTTTCCTTTATTGCTTTTTGCCTAATGAACAACTATTTTTTCTATTCATGTTAACAGGAAACCAAGTGATTTGGTTTGTTATGATACTCAGTTTGAATCAGGGTCATATGGGGGAAGCGGAGATGGAATCTTTGTCAGGAGCCCATGAAGGCAGCCCTGCTCTAACATGTAAACATTACTACAATTTTTTTCTGGTCTGTTCCACGCTATAACATACAACTTCACATGTATTTTTTCAAGAACACATATCCCATTGATTAAGGTCATTATAAAGCCTATCATCAGGCTTTAAAAAATCTACCAGGAAGGTTTCTTTTGAAGGCCAGACAATGCAAATAAAAGTGTTTCCTGGATTGTACCCTATTGAGACTTTTAGCCAGTCTGGCCATCCACTCACTGCAACCTATTTTGACATTAGCCCCTGATAGCTCTCCTACTGTCTACACTGGACACCTTAAAAATGTTAGCAGCGTGAACACTACTACAGAAATCAAAACCTAGAAAGCTCCCATGGCATTATCTCAGTAGGGCTGCTAATGAAACAGATAATTTTTCCCTTCTAGATTCAGCTCAACTACTATGTTGCCCCTCCCCATGATGCAGTCATCAACAGCAAACAGACTAATCAAAAACACATATTTTGGAAACATGTTTCCTGCCACAAAACAGCTATTACAGGCAAAGCTAATGCATAAGTAATTTTTAGATGCTCTCTTAATATTATGCATTCAAAAAACAATAGCTACCTTAAAAAACCTCTGGCACAGAGATCTGATGTGACTGAATATTACAAATGCTGCATCACCATTAGCTTGTCTCAGCACATTCTAGCTTCCTACATTGCCATATTTAAGAAGAAAAGAATCATTCTTTTATTTACCTTAGATGCCGGGTTCTCTTTGGTCTTTTTGTCCATAATATCTTAAGTGTATGCTTTCAAATATACTTGCAAGGTTGTGCTAATAAATTTTATAAACCCACTATTGCAGCAGAAAGCAAATTAAAGGGGGGAGAGAGAGAGGACTTCAAGCTGTGACCTCAGAGCAAAGCACACCCATTAGTATCCCTCAGCCATCCTTCTGTCGAAAACAGGCTTGACAGCAGATAAACAGGCTTCCTATAAGGCTGCAACACTTTCAAATCAAGCATTCTGTGCACCCTAAGCTCAGGGATTTATATCTTCTTAAGAAGACCGTCCCACTCAGGTCTGCTCCGTCTGCATGGCAATATGACTGCAGTCACTTTCTGCAAAAGATCATCCAAGTCATCTTGAGATCCTTGTCACTCAGCTTGGAGACTACAACGAACACAACATGCATAATACACTTACTTAAAATCTCTAGAGCACTTCCTGCAGCCAGCATTACAGCCAGTAATGGGGATATATTGATCAGCTCACTAAAATAATCAAGATGAAGCACTGACTCACTGCAGCAAACAGTTGCTCCAACCCATATCAGAAGCAGATCCAGGTGTCTATTTCTACAGTACTGAAATGCAAACCCAGAACACATGCATTGAGATTTCTATATTTCAGCCTTCTTAATCTAAACCTTTTATCTCAGCCTTTTGGGATAAAAGTGCTGTATCACCTTCTCTTTTTTCATTTTTTCTAAACATGTCCTGCCTGGTTATCTCTACAAATTCCACAAGATGACAGCACAATTGTTCCACTGTATAGTAGCTGCCTGTGTAGTAGCCAAGACTCTAATTTGTCTTCCACTTGCTCATTTCAGGAGTGCTACAAATACATAGGCTAGTACTGGGAACTTGTAACAAACCAAGCAATTGGTTGAATAATTTGGAAATCTTATCTCCTCCATCCAAAATCTTCCCTTCCATGATTCCGTAAAGTTTCAGGGGCTTGAGAAGGCTGACTTCTCTTCCACCACCACTTCTTCCCATTAACAATTTAAAAATTTGTTATCCTCATGGGGACCAGCTAGTTTAGTATTAGATATGCACTACTAAGTACACATACAACTATGTAGCCCAAAAGAAACTTAAGGATTTGGAAGAAGAGGAGGTGATTTCTGCCAATTCTCTCCTTTCACTGCAGACCCCCACTTTGCCCTCTGTGTTGATTCTGAGAGCTGTCTGCTGAAGTAAAATGAAGAAATTCCCATTTCATAAAATCTGTGAATAGCTGGATACATACAAGTGAGACTACAGACGGATATTTATCTGCAACTATAAATCTCATCTCTTCCAGCCCAAGCTATACTTCTATACAAAATCCCTATGAAACAGAACAGAGTTGAAGGTCTAATGTGTAGCCATTGGGAAGGGGATAATAATTTGGAATGTCAAGGACACTTTCTCCCATATGAACCAACCCATCCATGCCAGAGGCCCTGCTTCAGATTTTCCTGGCATCTAATGCTAAATGGATAGCAGTTCAAGAAAGAGCCTTCATGGGTTTGTCAAAACTTTGGAATTCCCTCCCTACATTGTCTCCTTCTATTGTTGTCTTCTGCCAGCAGGTGAACATTTCTTTTTTTTTAATTCAATTTGCATACCTCAAATAACTGATGTTGGCTCTCCTCACTGGTTTTGGTATAGTATGTTAATGTATTTAGATATTTTTACTGAATTAATTTTAAACATTTTAATTTTCAAGTGATTTAATGTTTCGATGTTTGCCACCTTGGGGACCCTATATGGATGGAAAAGTGGCATAAAATATTACATAAAAAATAAATAAAAATAAATATTTCTGTAGACCTGTATGATTAGTTAAAAACATATCACATGACTGATTCATTACTGACTTACTGCCCCATCCAAAGGAGGCGGGGGGGAAGGGCTACTGGGAGTGGTGCTCCCTCATGCCAATTCATTTGCCTTTTCTGGGGCAGAACCTGAGAGTTTGTCCTGCAGCAGGGCTGCACTGACATCCCTCTCAGACACCAGCATGGAAGGGGGCGGACCAGGGAATTACTGGGGACGTAGCCGACTTTAGTCAGCTCTCTACTGGGAGTGAGGACTAGTAGGGTGGCACAGACATACGCTTGCCTTTTGGCAGCCTATGTCTATTCAACTCTATGGAGCTTTTCAGTGATGAGGAGATCCAGGGCTTTTCCCTGTTCCCTGAGTCACCAAAAAGCCCTTCTGAAGGTGGTGGTGGGGGTGCTGCATTGGCACCATGGCCCACTGCCTCCGGATTTGGATGGGGCTACCCGAATCTCCATTGCCTCAACTAGAAGAATGAAAATAACCGAGTGGGGTGTTTTCTGCATATTAATAATGTCTCACCACAGAATGTGAAGCACTATTCCAACAAAATGGAACAAATAACTTCTAGATAACCTCTAGAATTCTGCTTGCTCTCAAAACCTTGCATAAAAAGCCTTGCTATATGACTTGCGAAATATCAGTAAAGAGGTATGGAAGCATCTATTTTAAATAGATCCTACTTTTTCAGTCTGCTTATTATTAAGATAAAAAGCTAGAAAAATGATAGGGTGGCATTTGTTCCCTCCTAAATACTGCCAAAATGTACAACTCCCCCACCAACCTCTGGTAAATACAGCACCTCTTTCAGTCACCTCTTGTGGGAGTGTTTAAGGCACAGTCCAACTGGAAGATCATGTATCAGAAGCTCTCCAGATATTTTATGCCGGTTTCCCAAAACCTCTATCTCAAACTGTGGCAATGATACCAAAAAAAAGCCTCAAATTTAAGGCTTAATGCACTAAAAGCAACTTGCTGGGGTTTGGGGAGGTTTTGAGTGGGGGAGAGGACTATTCCAAGAATGGCTAGGGAAAGTCCAGGAGTTATGTCTTGATTAAGATCACTGCTTTGCAATATGGTCAAGAAAAATGTTAATCAACTGGATTATCAATGAGCATGTTGCTATTAATTATGATAGTATCTTTTTCTGTAATATTGTAAAAATATTTTTTCTGTGTCATTGTTATGCAAAATTCTGTTCCATTGAAAATAAAAAGTGGAAAAGAAAAAATAATGATATCTCAACACAGATTTCTGAATTACCTTTCCAAGGGTTTCATATCAGATGTCAAATATCAGGGGAGACAACATGGAGCCCTGTGGAACTTTTGTCTGGTAGGAATAGAAACAGTGGAATACAGTGGGCCCACTGTCTAATGCTATAAGGTAAGCTAAAGGGTCACTATGGTAATTATTATTGAAAACAACAAACAATAAAAGAATTGTATCTCTTAAGACAGGATTGTTAACTGGGCCAATCAAAAAAGCAGGGTGGCATGTGCGTGTGTTCTGAGGCAGGACATCTACCAGGGCCCAGGGCTTCTGTCAGGGCCAACAGCTATTGAAACATGCCCATATACCTCATCTGTCACCTTCCTGTGTACTCTTCTCTCACCAACTTGCTTGCAAGTGTCACACCTCCTATGCTACCTGCGTTGCTCAGGACTGTCAGAGTGTGCAGATGGTTACAGTCATAGCAGTGGCATTCCCAGGTATACACACCTCCCAGTGCCATTGAAAAAAATGTGTGTAAATGGCTGTGGGAGAGGTCATGAGCAGACAAGGGAAAAAAGAATCAGCAAGTGGAGGATACACAGGTGAGGTTAGGAAGGAAAGTGTGAGAAGGGGTCCTGGTGATGGGGATAGGGGAGGAGAGAGTCCTCAGCAATCTGATTAAGGCCCATCAACACTTGGAACTGGCTCTGCAAACCACACTAAAATGGATTTAAATATTGGTGACCAGATGGTAAATGGAAATGTGGTAGGATCCAGGGATGGCTTCTTTAAAAATGATATCACAGCACTCTCTACCAAAACAGTTGAAACTACTCACTGTCTTCCAGATACAACCAGCCATTTCTACAATGGACTATATATATATATATATATTGTGAATTGAGAAGATAAAACAGAAATTAATTTTTGTATGTATGCTAACAAATAGGTCAAGTACAGCAACTGAGAGTTTAGATAGTTACCTTGAAGTTCTGCATTTTCACCAGAGAAACCACTATATGACACTGAACTGACAATGGTAGCAAAGAAACAGCTTTTCTTTGCAATCTTCACCACAGGGCAAAACAGCCTGCAAGTGAGGTTACTGATTGATCTTCTAAATGGGGCATGACCAGGTCACAGAGTATAAATACTGGATTAAGGCAATATTTTGTAAACTATAAATGTATAAAATACCACTTTTTGCAAGATAGACTGCTTTCCTCACCTTCCACTTCAAGTTCAGAAAACAGAAGGGCCATACATACTGAACACTGAAACAAGAGTAGTCTTCCTTTTTGGACTGCTGTGAAAATATTATTAGGATATTATTATTACAAGTGGGAACCTATAAGTAACTTGCAGGGAGGGAGGAATTCTCCATTTTTGCATCCAGCTCTCCTTCCCTTCTTTCACTTTCTCTTTTCCCCAAGTCAGTTCCCCCTACTTTCTCTGTCCCTCTCCCCACTGCACACAGTCATTCCTCAGGATGGGAAGGAGGTTAGAAAGACAACAAGCACACCTACATCTTGTAGACCTTTGTGCTAATCTGCCTTCCTCTGCCATACATCCCACCCACCCCCATCTTTCCGGAATTGTCTAGCCATCAGAGCTCATCTTGGGGAAAAAATTAAGTGCTTCTGTCCCTCAGATGGCTACACACAGTCTAGCAGTATAACAGTTATGAGCTGCAGACTGTCTAGCAATTAAGACTAATGTAACAAACAAAAAAAGACATAAATTATCTGACAACAAAATCTGAAATCAAACCTGAAGGATCAACAGCAGCATTCGTCATAGGCATCAATCCTTTTAAGTGGCATCAAAGTTCTAATCCTGGTTTTAGGAATGGTGCAATCTGAGTTATTTGTTGGGTAGATTCTCTGGTCTCAAACAGAGTTGTTGCATTTATTGATTAATTATTGATTGATTGATTGATTAGTCACACTTGAAAAATTCCCTGAAAGCCCATGCTAAGACCAACATAAAGCTTAAAAATATAGGGAAAAACACTGGGGGAAAAAAGAAATTGTGTCACTTCCTTTAATAAAGACCAATCTGGGCAATTTAATTATTGTAATTAAAGTTAGGTCAGAAGATGGTAATTAAAGTGATATTACACACAAGAATGCAGGACAGTACATGCAAGGCAATGTATTCAATTTCAAAATCCTATAGAATAAGCAGCATTTTTTTAAAACAAGTCCTGGAAGTTAAAGGGTGGGGAAGAATATTTAGAAGATGGTAGTTAAGGCAGAAAAAAATCCCTGTCTCTAGTGCCCAGTAGCCTCACTTATGATAGTGTGAGTTTACAAAGAGAACATCATCAGCTGTTCTCAGAGCGCCTGCACAAATTATCTTGCTCTGCTTTATTTCTTATTCACATGCTGGAATGTTGTCAATTCACAGACACAGAAGCCAATCATTGGGTTATTCCATGATGTCAACATTCATACTTGTCAATAAGATCTGTGCCACAAAAGTCTGAAATTCTGCTAGCAGCAAATTAGACTGCATTGTAATTAATGTCTAAACAACTGTATATATCACCACAGCAAGGATTTTAAATATATACTAGCATTTAACTTTCTAGGTTGAAGAAATATACAACCTAAGCTATTTATTTAGAGCCCAAAGAGGGTACACTGGTTTTGCAATATATTGAAATAATGTCTTAAGAGTATTGCCAACCTCCAAGTGGGTCCCAGAGAACTCCGGCAATTACAAAAGTCAGTCAATCTTTATTTTTGTTTTTGCAGACCAGCATAAGCTAGATAAAATAAAGCCAATTAAAATATATGTTATATTGAAACAATAAATATATATTTCTGCTGGAAAAATGGAAACACAAAAAAGGTACAGGAACATAAAGTAAAGGGGATAAGAACTTAAATATTAAACGGAAACAAAAACTTTAAAACTAAAAAGGGGGTTAGGCATAACAGAACAATGAAATTGTTAGATAGACTATAACTATCAAATCACAGTATACGCTGGTAAGACAACTTTAATATTCATTAAACCTGATATATAGCACAGACGATCTGTTAGAATTTTACAAGTACCTGCTTCATTCAGTCAAGCAAGAGTTAACTATTGAGTATCTAATCTAACAATACATAATTGGTTATCGAACTAATCGACGATGAACCCTTAGCCAGTGGTGGGATCCAAATAATTTAACAACCGGTTCCGATGGTGGGATTCAAGTTATTTTAACAATTGGTTGTTTCCAAGAACCATTTTAACAACTGGTTCTGCCAAAGTGGTGCGAACCTGCTGAATCCCACCACTGCCCAGCTTAGCCAATTACGGTGCAGGACAGACAGAGACCCAATGCACTCTCATTGGCCACTGCCACCTGCAGAGCGGTTAGTTTTTGGCCTGGTAAAGGCTGTTCAGTCCGCTCCCACCCACCCCCCAATTACAGCTGGGCTGTGAGGGCCCAGCAGGAGCACACACTCCCACTCACACCAAGTCCAGCCAGGTCGCATGGGGCCTGGCAGGAGAGCCCCCACTTTCTCCCACCCATCCCCAAGGGCAGTCAGGCTGTGTAGGGCCCAGCAGCAGCAGCCCCTCCCACCCTAACCATCTACATTCTGCCCACCCCTTTCAATCTTCCCCAACCCCAAAACTCAACTTGCCAACCTCCCCCACCCTTAACCACATCTTTCAACCCTCCCTCCACCCCAGCACTCACTTTGCTGCCCACCCCCACCCCTACCCACACCTTTCAATTCTCCCCCATCCCAGCACTTACTTTCCCACCCTCCCCTATCCCTACCCACATCTTTCAACCCTACTCCAACCCCAACACTCATCTTGTCCCCTCCCCACCCCAACACTCACTTTGCCACCCTCCCCCCACCTCAAGCCACTCCTCTCCACCCCTCCCCCTATCCTCACTTTCCCACCTACCCCAAGCCACACCTCTCCCATTCCCAAGCCACAGTAAGTGGTGCACCACAAGGAAGTGTGGGGGCCGCTACAGCCCAACTAAAGCCCATTGCAGGGGGAGATGCTTCCTCTTCGACGCTTTGCTAGGGTCCATTTCATCTCTCCCACAATGGTCTTTGCTGCTAGCATGGGTAGAATACTGAAGTCACATGCCTGGAATCACGAAGCTTCTGAAAATATCTCTCTGATTTCTTCTTCCAGCAAAAGAGAAGCAGAAACCCAGGCACACTCAGGCCCCTTCCACACAGCACAGGCAGTTCAGCTTGCAATCAGGATAAAGTAACCTGCTCTCCTGTTTTCACATTTGCATGCCTCCGTGCATGCAGCAAATGGAGCCCGCGGACACAATGCAGGTTGCTGTCGCGCCTTCACATGGAGGCACATTTTTTGTTTGGTACTTACCTCCCTTAGCTGCATAGCTACCCAGGCAGGCAGGCATGGACCCCCACAGCCATGCTGCCATCCCTGTGATCCTGCATGGCTACACAGCTGAGAGGCTGGACCTCTACCAACAAAGGGAAGCGTGGTTGCGCTTCCCGGGCAGCAGTTCACTCGTGAGCAGCTGCAACCCATGTTAAATCAAAAGAATTGTGGATAGCACAATTCTCGAATAACCTGTTTCAGGGAGATAACATGGGGTGGCCTTGCTTTAGGGGAGGGAGCAGTATGAACCCCACCCCCCAGGAATGGTTTTTTCCCTTTCCCCAGCCTGGATTTATTGGCCGATGCAGAAGGGGCCATAGACTGCACAAACACCCTGACAGAGAACTTGCATATATAGAGTTTGCTGTTCCTATATTTAGTGTAACTCTATTTTGTTATCTAGTAAAGTTCTACTAAACAACTCACTCATATCTCTGCCCTATTATTTACTCTGCTAATTCACTGCAACGCAACACTATCCTATGATGTATTTCAAGTACTGTTGCACAAAATGTGGCAATGTTGTATGTTATATCAGGAGTAGTATCTGTAAGAAGCATTGAAGTATAAAATAGTCCTGTGTGACCTGGAAATCTGTGCAGCAGTGGCAAAATAAAAATAGAATGCATATTTTTATAATACTGACATTGGAGAAACCTATATTCTATTGTTTCTATGTGTCCAGATTCACAGGGACGTTGTCTCTCCCAATAAAAAATCTTCCTGTATTGGCCTCCAAGAACTGCTGAAGGGGGGGCATGGCATTGTAAAAGTAAAAGCTCTGCGATATTTAGGTATTTCAAGATGAGTTAAATATGCCACAGAAGAGACAGAGTTCCTACTGAATTCACTAGCAATAAAAAGTTGGAGACCTGGTTAGATAGAATTGGTGCTCTATGTCTGTTCTGTGTCTGCCGCATGCTGATAATTGGCTTCTTTGGCCAGTTCATAACCCATGCTGAGTAAAAGCTGTGAAGAAAAACCCAGGGATGAAATTTTAGATACCACTGCCTGTTTCCATGCAGACTGAAAGTCATCACTCACAACCAGTGGAGCAAGGCCAAATGGGAGGAAAGATACGCTGAGCCAACAGTTAAGTATGGCCACACACACTGTACTGTCTACTCTCATGAGGCCTGTGTCTAGTCGCAAAGCAGCATTTACGACAGCAGAGTGTACACTGGTTTTGCAATGCAGAATATATTGAAACAAAATACAAAAACAATTTAAAAAATATAAAATATTCATAGGAAACATTTTCTGTGCTTAAATATTCAAGGCTACATTCAGATATGAAGTTAAGTCATGATTTGCTGCAATGGGCACAAATGTTGCTCTTCTGTGTTCCACTTTCTGCTCCCTTCTCTGATTCAAGTTTCCTGGATTGCTTCCCATGGCATACAAATGCAGACACTTAGAAGTGCAATATTTATTCCTCCAAACTGATTCTTATTTTTATTTATTTATTTATTATTTAAATTTATAGACCACCCCATCCCATCTAAGTCAACACTGAGCTGAATTGGATTCAGCATAGCAAACAAGTTCTAGTAATCAAGGCACCTATATTTGTATGTTAGAGATGCTGTTAATCATACTCAACACACAAGAGGAGGCAGAACAGCGAGGGGCACACATGGACATAAGAAACAAGCTGTATTCATGCCTGTCATGGCAACCCATGGCTTATGAATGTTGTCTGAATGATGTTTTAAATAGTGTTGCCAACCTCCACATGGGGCCTAGAATGTCCCATAATCATAACTAATCTCATGATAATAGACATCAGTTACCCGGGAGAAAATAGCTTTAGTGGATGGACTCTATTGCAACATATCCTCCTGAGGTTCCTCCTTTCCCCAAACCTTGCCCTCCCCAGGCTCCATCCTAAAATCTCCAGGTATTTTCCAGCCCAGAGCTGGCAATCCAGATATCTAACTAAACATTTATCTATAGAAAAAAATTAAGTTAAAGAAAAACTACTAAGGTTTCCCATATATATCTGTCTGAAGTGCCATCAAGTTTCAGCTGACATGGCAACCTCATAGGGTTTCAAAGCAAAAGAAAAACAGAGTTGGGTTGGACATCATCAGTGTTTTTCCCTATCGGTACTGACCAGGGCCACTCTGCTTGGCTTTCAAGATCTGACAAGATCGGGCTAACATGGACAGTCCAAAGTAATGGCTGGTTTACAAATAGTAGTTCACAAAAAGATGTTAGGGTCACTATTGTAGTGAATGATAATTAAGTAGGATCTTGTTGGCATTTCTATTGGTTCTACTTGTCAAGATAAAGATCAGCTAAATGCAGCATGATGCTGTCACAAGTGGGGTAAAAGGAGATCTCTATTGGCTGCCACAATTCTGGTGCAGGTGTAACTCGGGAGGGCCCAGAACACCCTCAGTGTCCCAACTGCTTCTTCTCCCAAAAGAGTATACCTTCTAGGTGACCAAATGAGGCTTGAGGACACAAAGCAGAGTAACAAACCATTTATTAAAGAGGTCTAATAACTGAAGCCACAAATAGGATGACAAGATCAGTAAAGGCTGGTAAGCAAACTAAAAACAGCAACAACCTAACACATCCATTTTTATTGTCCTAAGCTGTCTACTGGTACTAGACCTCAGACCAACTTACCCTCCAGTGTGGCAGCCTCTCCCCAGCTCTGCTCCCTAAGAGTGAACCAGCCTCCTTTTTAGGGCAAGGCCTCTTATTCCTTCTCCCTAGGCACCATTCCAAAATTGGTCCCAGTTTTCCCACAAAATCCCCTTCTACCAGTTGCAAAGCCTAAAAAGGTCCTGGGAAATACAGACCTGATAGCTACTTTCATATAGGTCTCCCTGGGGCTTATACGCCACATGCACTCTAAGCCTAGGATCATGGCAGAAGAACATGAGACAATATATATCCTGGCATTTGCAAATGCTGTGGTATTGGTCTTGCCAAACTAAAAATTGCCACTGAGAAATGAGATGTTGGCATATTGCAAAGGTTCAGCTAAGGTTAATGATTCTATTTATCTTAAATGGGACCTCTAGTTTAATGACTGCATGAGAATACATCAACTTTTTATACTGCACTGCAAATTTGGTGCCTCTACTTAAACTGCCCAATCTTACGCTATGGAAAATCTTTCTGGGGCTCTGGATCAGGGGAGCAGGCTGTTTTTCAAAACAAAGGTACAAAAATTTTAGCATAGCTGCAACTGCCTCTCCTTATGAGAACTGCCAGATTTGGTGAAGATAGGATCAGGGGGCCCCAAACACAGGAAAATTTTATAGGCCCCCAAATGGAGGAAAACTGGGTGCCTGTCAGTGGTGTATTTGCCTAGGGACATGTGATACCCCATGCCCCCGGGCACCCCCCCCGCCCCCGTGGAGGATGCAAAAATTTCAGGTTCGTGTATTTTTGTTTTTTAGTGTTTTTTCAGTTTTTGGCCTACAGGGGGTGCAGTTTTTAGCCTAGCAGCACCACAATTTCAGGAATTTTTCAGGAGACCCTTCTGATAATACCACCCAACTATGGTGAGGTTTGGTTCAGGGGGTCCAAAGTTATGGACTCCTAAAAGAAGTGCCCCATCCCCTATTTCCAATGGGAGCTAATATGAGATGAGGGCTACACCTTTGAGGGTCCGTAACTTTGGACCCCCTGAACCAAACTTCACTAAACCTGGCTGGTATCATCAGGAGAGTCTCCTAAAGACACTCTGAAAGTTTGGTGCTGCTAGCTTAACAACTGCATCCCGACAGCAGGCACCCTCCAAATTTACCCAGATTCTCCTTTTAAATACACCCCCTTCGGCATGGACTTAAAGGGAGAATGTCCCCTGGTTTAAACATTGAAAGAGATGCTGTTTCAAGGTGGGGGAGAATCCGCTCCAAAATAGCATCACTTTCAATGTTGTTTTAACTGGGGCACCAGATTCTCCTTTGAAGGTGGATTTAAAGAAGAATCTGGGCTCTCTAATTTAAACACCATTGAAAGTGATGCTGTTTGGGGGTGGATTTCACTGGAGGTGTTTCGTGAGAGATGATGCTGACATGTTTAGTAAATGTTTGCAGGGGGTGATTTGTGAGAGATTTACATGCTTAATACCCATTTGCACTGCTTGGAGCTGTTTCTCAGGCTAACAACCTATCTTATAGCAGAAACATTCCTCCCACTGGGAAAAGTGGGCAGTTGCCCAGGGCGTCCCCTTGTGGCGGCGCAAAAAATGCAGGTTCGTGTGTGGGTTTTTTGTATTTTCAGTGTTTTTTTCCGTTTTTGGCCTGCAGGAGGCACAGGTTTTAGGCGAGCAACACCATAATTTCAGGGGATTTTCAGGAGACTCTTCTGATGATATCACCCAGGTTTGGTGAGGTTAGGTTCAGGTAGTCCAAAGTTATGGACTCCCAAAGGGAGTGCCCCATCCCCATTGTTTCCAATGGGTGCTAACAGGACATGGGGGCTACACCTTTGAGGGTCCATAACTTTGGACCCCATGAACCAAACTTCACCAAACCTGGGTGGTATCATCAGTAGGGGCTCACGAAAATACTCTGAAATTTTGGTGCTACTATTTTAATAATTGGACCCCTGACATCAGGGACCCCCTAAATTTCCCCAGATTCTTGTAAGGTAGGGGGTTGATGTGTGTTTCTGTTCAGGCATTCTGGCCTTGGTACATTCCAGGATCTGGGCTGTGTGCCCAGAGTGGCTGCGAAGTTAACCTTGCTTTTGCACTTATCATATATGTGTGTGAAGCTTGCTTTCTTACATCGTGGGAATTGGGTTAGGGAGGCATGGGAGGAGCTCCATTACCCGTAAAAGAGGCCGCCTATTCCCGGGAAGGTCAGAATCTGCATTCCATGTAGTGTGATCATTGAAGTGTATGAAATAAAGAACTATTCTAAGTTACTTGTTTCGAGTCCTTCGAGGTTCCTTACATTCTCCTTTTAAATCCACTCCCTTCCTGCCAATGATTGTTTTCTTTCTTTCTTTTATTCTCTCAATGCCTAATAAAGGTTATTATTACTATTATTAAATCCACCCCCTTGGGCATGGATTTAAAGGGAGAATCTGAGGTCCCCAGTTTAAACATTGAAAGGGATGCTGTTTCAAGGTGGGGGAGAATCCACCCCAAAATAGCATCACTTTCAATGTTGTTTAAATTGGGGACCCCAGATTCTCCCTTTAAGGTGGATTTAAAAGGAGAATCTGGGCTCCCTAGCTTAAACATCATTGAAAATGATGCTGTTTGGGGGTGGATTCCAGCATCATTTGTTTAAACTAGGGAGCCCAGATTCTCCTTTTAAATCCACCTTAAAGGGAGAATCTGGGGTCCCCAGTTTAAATAACATTGAAAGTGATGCTGTTTTCTCCAATTGGGGGGAGTGGATACAACACCATAAAATGTTTTCATAGCAGTAATAAAACATTTCAGAAGCATTTTGAAAATGTTTTCAAAAAAATATTTCTGCTGCATGGCATGGCCCATTGCTGTGTTCAGATTTGTGAGTTGTGGCATGTTCTATAATGTGATGATGACTTTGAATGACCTGGTGGAAAAAATCATTGTCTGGTCACAGTGGGGGAGGGTGGCCGCCCATGGGGGGGGCATCAGACTCAGGTTTTGCCCAGGGCTCCAGTTTGCCTACGTATGCCACTGCCTCATAGGGTTGGTGTGAGGACAAAATTAGGAAAGAGAGTTGGTGGGGAGAAAGCCATGTATGTTTTGCTGGGGGTGGGGGGTGTTTTGTGAGCTGGTGCAAAAAACATTGTTTGGTCATGGTGGGGGAGGGTGGCTGCCCATACGGAGTTGGGGGGTGCCAAGCTCAGGTTTTGTCCCCGGGCTCCAGTTTGCCTAGATTCGCCTCTGATACATGTAAAATTAGACACCCCAACCCAAACTTAACCAGTCAAAGGCTCTCATTAGGAGAGGCACTTGCAACTAATCTGAAAACTTGGTGCCTCTACCTCAATAAGCAGCACCCCTAAACCCCCACAAAGACTCTCCCAAGAGTGCAATGTAGGTGAAAAAATCTCCTGCTATTGTAAGAATGATGGGGAAAATTGTCTCAGCTTAATTATCTGATGTAAAATTGCTTGACTCCAATCATGAGACAAATGAAGCTGGTTAAGTGTGGGTTGGGGGATGCAATTTCATAAGCATATAGTTTTTCTCCATAGTTTCCAATGGAGAACAGATGGGGTACCCTCTTTGGCAGCCCATCAAATTGGACCCCCTGACCCAAACTTCACCAAACTTGGGGTTCCTGTAAGGAGAATCACTTGCAACTATGCTGCCAATTTGGTAACTCTACCTCAACCCCCTCCCCAGAGCCCCTCAAAGATTTCCTATATGGTTTAATAGACTCAAAAAAATTGACTATTCAAAAAAAGGTGAAAAATCAATATGGGGATTCAGATTTCATTGGCTTTTCAAAATGTTTTGGGTGTATTAAACACAACACCCCCCCCCCAAAAAAAAACCTGGAAAAAGTTGGTGCACACTTTTAATACACTCAACACAGTAGTCCAAATAAGAGAGAGGTTTGATCCTTTACTAGGATTAAGCTATTTTTTATTTTATTTGTTTACTTCATTTCTGTCTGTCTCTCCAACGGGGATCCAAAGTGACTTATACCATTGTTCTCTCCTCCATTTAATCCTCACAGCAATCCTGTGAGGTAAGTTAAGCTGAGAATGTGTGGCTGGCCCAATATCGCCCAGCAAGCTTCTATGGCAGAGTGGATTATCAAACCAGAGTCTCCCAAATCCTAACCAGCACTGTATTTCTTATGGCTGTTAATCTGCGTTGTTGCAGTTTCTCATAAAAATGGCAAAACAAATACTATTGTTTGAAAATGCTCATTCTTTTTCTCAGTAGGGGATAATTCCTGTTGTGAAAAAACCTCTATGTTAGTTTCAAAAAGTGACTCACAAGACAGGCTTCAAAAATAATAATAGATGATAATTGTTACTACTACTACTACTACTACTACTACTACTACTACTACTACTACTACTATTCTGAAATAATTGGGATTGGTCAATTTAGCTGTGAAAACAACTTTAGATTCTATTACTTTACACTGATTCCCAGTCCCTACAGTTTGTGCATATGGGACATTCCTGGATTGTTTTTCTTGGGAACAAAGGGAACTGGAGATTTTAAGTGTTTTTGCAATTATCAGTTTATTTCCCAATATACAGGCTGAGCAGAAAGAAATATGTTGACAGTCAGAAAGGCAATCTTGAAAACACAGCAGTCTTTTCAAGGAATAACTTCTTGTCAGACAGCCTCTCTGATCAATTTGTCTTGTATCTTCCCAACCAGAACACCATCTCAGCTCACATCCAAACAAGTAACTATGACCTGCATTACTAGCTGACCTTAATAGCCCGTTAATCAATATTCATGTTTAGTGTCCAAGACCTAAAATAGTGTGGTGTTCACAGCTGAATTTCACAAAGATGATTCAGTGGACACAAAGTTCTTCACAACCAAAGTCTCTGCCTGAACTATTAAGTCCACATGCCATTTTAAAACTGTAAGAAATATAATCAGAGAGGCAGGGAGACTATTTTCTATACATCTATAATTTGATGCTTCACAATGCAACAACCCGGTTTGGGATGGTTTCATTCATGGCATTTCTCTGCAGATCAAGCGGATGCCTACAAATTATTCTGAACGTCTGACTCACACCACAGTGCATTATGAACACTCATTTAATTAAAACTGTGCTTTCAAGCTTTGGGTTGGATCCAATGGCAGATTTCCTCTAATATAAACTAGGGGATTTTTGACCAATTCCACCTCATCAGTAGATTAATGAATAATGCTATTCCTGAAAGAGTGTGCTGTGTTCCTGGACAGATACTTTGGAGAGCACTTTTTGCTGCAGAGAGATGGGAGAGGCAGAAAGTTCCATTTTCTGTTGGAAATCCTTTCCACTGGATCCAACCTGATAGATTTGAAATGGTTTCATTTGTAACATCTTTTCTTTACTGTCTGTACAAATTATGTAAAGAGTAGCAATAAAGCCTGTTGAGTGAGAAAACACAACAGGCTCTTGAAAACTGTTTGCAAAGTTGGATCCTGACTTTACAAAGGAGCAGGGAGGAGCAGGGTCCCTATGAAGAACTCTTCCCATCTCAACTGGCACACACTCCCACTGTTTGCAAAGATGGATCCTGGCTTTGCAAGCAGGGTGGGGGAAGCCAGCAAGGTGCCTGTGAAGATGGGGAAAGTTCCCTCCATCTCCAGGGGCACACCAGCACCCATTTCCAAAGTTGAACCCCTGCTTTGCAAAGGTGGGGGGTAGGCCAGCAGGGTGCCTGTGAAGATGGGGAAACTCTTTGTTAGAGTATTTGGCAGCTATGTATGTTTAAGTTTTGTAGGAGCAATACCACTTGCATCCTTGGGTTAATGCTGAGCAGTTGCCTAACTAGAGTGACCTTTACCAGCTCCTTGATTGGGACTTGGCTTCTACATTCTTACTACTGCTACCATTGCTACTCTCTCTCTATTCATGCACGTTACTGTGCATGATTCTATCATCGTAATATTGCTGAGTATGTTTTATGCCAATGTTTGTGCACTCAAGTTTTTTACTGCTTTCTTTTGTATATATGTTTTGTAGCCTGCTTTAACTTTTTAAACTCTATATAAAAAGAAGTAACTTTCTTAACAACTCTGCTGCGTGTATTATTCAACTCTGCTAAGGATACGTGAGAAAACCTTCTATCATTTCTCATGTGCATTCCCCTGTTTGAAAAGCTGGATCCTGTCGGCAGCAGCAGAAGAGTTTGGATTTAAACACCACCTTTCTGTCCTACAGGGACACTCAAGGCAGATTAAAAACTCCTTTTCCTTACTTGCCCCACAACTTGTGAGGCAGGTGAGGCTAAGAGAGTTCTGAAGAACTGTGACTAGCCCAAGGTCACCCAACAGGCTTCATGTGTGGGATCAGGGAAACAAAGCTAGTTCACAAGATAAGAGCCTGATGCTCATGTGGAATGAAGAATCAAACCCAGTTTTCCAGATTAGAGTCCACCATTCTTTACCACTAAACTACACTAGCTTCACAGGGTGCCTGTGAAGATGGGGAGAGTTCCCCCCATCTCCATAGGCACACACATGACTTTGCTTGCAAAGCTGGATCTTGGCTTTACACAGGGAGAGGGGAACCAGCAAGGTCCCTGTGAATCATAGAATCACAGGCCATTTCTGCACTGTGGCAGAAGCGACTAGCCACCAGCATAATTTATGCTGGTGGAGCCATGGGACCATTTGCACAGTCCTGTGCGGGTGGCGCCAAAGCTGCTGCAAACCGCAGAGGCAGATCCACATGGAGCCACCTCCAGTCTGTGTGGTTTGTTTACCTTTTATTCCCTCCAAGGCTCCAGAGGGAGGAAATGATATGCCCATGCTGCCCTCACACGGGATGTCCCTTCTTGCTTCGGAGTCTCAGAGGGAAGACAAGGTAAACAAACCATGCAAACAGGCAGTGCCTGAAAGCAGCGCCCTCACACTGGTGCCCTTTGCATGGCGCTGGCGAGAAGATGGCACTTTCCAAAAAGCTTTTTTTAAAAGCAGCATTTTCTCACCACTGGGAAGGGGTGAGCATGGGGCTGCTGTGGTGCAGCAGTGGCAGATATGTGAACAGCGTCCCAGGGACAGTGTTTTTACTGTCTCTAGGGTGCTGTTTTTGGGCTGTGCAGAAACGGCCATAGAGTTGGAAGAGACCACAAGGGCCATCAAATCCAACCCCCTGCAATCCAGGAACACACAATCAAAGCACTCCTGACAGATGGCCATCCAGCCTCTCTTTAAAAGCCTCCAAAGAAGGAGACTCCACCACACTCCAAGGTAGTGCATTTCACTGTACAACAGCCCTTATTGTCAGGAAGTTTTTCCTGATGTTTAGGTGGAATATCTTTTCCTTCATCTTGAACACATTACTCCTGGTCCTAGTCTCTGGAGCAGCAGAAAACAAGCTTGCTCTCTCACCAACATGACATCTCTTCAAATATCTAAACATGGCTATCTAAACATGTCACCTATTAACCTTCCTTTCACCAAACTAAACATACCCAGCTCCCTAAGTCTCTCCTCGTAGGGCATGGATTCCAGACCTTTTACCATTTTGGTTGCCCTCCTCTGGACCCGTTCCAGCTTGTCAATGTCCTTTTTGGAATGCGGGGCCCAGAACTTTTCACAATATTCCAGGGGAAGTCTAACCAATGCAGAATAGAGAGGTACAATTACAACCCTCGATCTAGACACTGTACTCCTATTGATACAGCCCAGAATCACATTGGACTTCTTGGCCACTGTATCACACTGCTGACTCATGTTCAGTTTGTGGTCTATTAAGACTGCAAGATCCCTTTCGCATGTAGTGTTGTCAAGCCAGGTGTCACCCATCCTATATCTGTGAATTTCATTTTTTCTGCCTAAATGCAGTATCTTACATTTATCTCATGAAATTTATTTTGTTTGTTTTGGTCCAGCTCTCTAATCTGTCCAGGTCATTTTGAATTCTAACTCTGTCCTCTGGGATATTAGCTACCCCTCCTAATGTGGTGTGATCTGCAAATTTGATTAGCATGCCCTCTGTTCCATCATCCAAGTCACTGATGGAAATATTGAATAGCACTGGGCCCAGGGCAGAACGCTGTGGCACCCCACTAGTCACTTCTCTCCAGGATGAAGATGAGCCATTGATGAGCACCCTTTGAGTTCAGTCAGTCAACCAATTACAAATCCATCTCATAGTAGAATTGTCAAGTCCACATTTCATTAGTATACTAAGAATATTATGGGGCACCTTGTCAAAAGCTTTACTAAAATCAAGGTATCCTATGTCCACAGCATTCCCTTCATCTACCAAGCTTGTTATTGTTTATTAAATAATAATAAATACATGAACAAGGTGCCTTAAGGTACACACTTTAAAATATTTTATATAGTTCATCATTACATATTGAGCTTGCCCATCAAACATCGAGCCTTTCATTACTTATGGTCAATGAATGATAGTGTCAATACTAAATTAAACATATCATATGATTTCTTTTCAGGAGAATTAAAACACAGATCTGAAGAACACCACTTATTTGTGATTGACTGGAATCTAGCATTAGTCATTTATTCCATAACGTCCTCCCTTGTGCATGGGAGAAAGGCAGGCACCAGAATGATGGGGAAATGATTGGGCTTCCAGATACTGTAAACAGAATCCCTTGAATGTTAAAGTGTATTATAAAGTTTAAGTGTGTTTGATGTTACTGTATGCCAGGAAATCTTGATGTAAATGGCATTTAACAACACAAAACCAGCAGCAATATCAACAAAGTTCCTACCTAGTTCGGAGAACAAATATGTCCAACTTATAATGTTCAGACACATGTTATGAATAAAAAAAATTCCCTAGTTCATAGTGTACAACAATATGGTATTCAAGCATGGGATCAGATCTAAAGTACCAAGAGCGGAGCTTCAGATCTACAGTCTTTGTATATTTGCTGCCTGGGTAGACACACTTTGTCTCTTCACTGGAAGCATGTGCATGTTGTAGATGAGAGAGATACAGAGCAGCACTGTGGTGCAGGAAAGGGAAACCTAGGAATCAAGAACAACTTAGATATACCTAAAATTTCTCAGAGAACGTACATGATACAAATGTCATGAGTCTATTCCTAAATGGCGAAGAACATCCAAAGCTACTCTAAAAAACAAGAGTTTCGCAGTATGAAAAAAATATTTCCTAACAAAGCTCACTGGTTCTTACACATCAAAAAATGCAGTTGGAAAGGATTCAGAACTTGCAACCCCAAAGTTCCATTTTATGTCATCAAATGATTTAAAAACCCACCTCTTTCATACAGGATTTAAAACAGGAATTTAGAAACATCTATGAGTTCATTTTAACCAGGTAACAGTGACCCAATCTGGAGACTCCATACAAAATGGAGTATTTACACAAAACAGCATTGTTGGGGAGGGAGACGAGTAAGAGATCTTTTCCTCCACTCCAGATACTTTAAGCATTGGGAACTTTATGTTTGCACAGGGATTCTCTCTTCCTCTCTTTCCCCTTTCAAACAGAAGACGCCAGCATGTGTTGGCACTAAGTGACGTGTGATACCCAGCAAGGCCTTCCAAAAATAGCTTACAATCAAGAAAGAAGCAAACCTCGTATTCAAAACAGGCTAAAATTTAAAAAATACCAGATGCTGTATCAGACTTTAATTTTTAGGGAATGTTAGAAAGTTTCTTCCCTTAAAAATACATTTCTATCAAGGAAAATGTATGAAGCTCACGTATGGGGGATCATTTGTAACTAATGCATGTACAAGTCTTGCTGAGTGTACAACTGCTGTCCTTGTGTTATGAAGCCATTGCCAATTCTAGCATATGTACATCCAGGACAACAGAAAGCAAAATAATTATATGGAGGCCTATTGGTAAGGTTTTGCTTTCTAACAGAAAAATGTATAATATTAGAGATAGCCAAAGTAGGGTCCTCACTGTAATCATCAAGTCAAAGAACAATTTACTTAAAAAATAACAAGAAACTTTTCAGATTTATTTTTCTAACCTTTTATTTATTGCATATTTTGCTGATTCAGTTTTACTTTATGAGTTACTTCTCTTAAATTAACAGTTCCGATAGTTTTATTTCTCTTCAAACACAAGTCTCATACTTTACATCCCATGATTGAATTCTGCTAGTTTGGTTTGGTTTGGTTCTCTGGAATATTTGTGCTTGGAGCTCTGGTTTCCCAGGGCAATGGCAGAGTTTTCCAAGACAACAGCCCAAGCTGCCACTCTTGGAACTTGGATGCCTTATCTATCAGAAGAGGAGTTTGACAGAATTTAACTGAGCAAAAATACCATTGAAAGGCTTTTTTGTTCACTTGGACTGCTGAATACACATTACTTTGCTGTTTTTCTCTACTGTTCTTTGTTCTGGTTAGCTTGTGTGTACCAACTTACATAATTTGTTTAAGAGGAAAGAATGGCACTTTAAAAATAATTTGGAGCTATTCTGTTGTAAGAATAAACATATCAATAACAGGTTGTGGTGGATTTTCCGAGCTGTGTGGCCGTGGTCTGGTGGATCTTGTTCCTACCGTTTCGCCTGCATCTGTGGCTGGCATCTTCAGAGGTGTATCACAGAGGGAAGTCTGTTACACACTGTGTTCAATGAGAAGGGAATGTTTTAGTGGGGTATAAATTGTCATGTCCCAGGGTGGGGAACCAATCAGTAAGTGTTTGGGTGGAACTTGCTATGCAAAGGTGTGGTTGATAGTATAGTATTGTGGGGGCGGGGAGGGTTCAGTCCAGGGCATGATTCACATTTGCATTCCCTCTGTGATACACCTCTGAAGATGCCAGCCTCAGATGCAGGTGAAACATTAGGAACAAAATCCACCAAACCATGGCCACACAGCACAGAAAACCCACCACAATCAGTTGAATCTGGCCATAAAAGCCTTCGACAATACATATTAATATTAAATTATATATGTAGACTTGAATTTGCACCAATATGAAGAAACAAGTAGGAATCTGCAGAGAGAGTGAATTGCTTCTTACCCTCCAGTGTTCCTCTCACCGCCACCCTCACTGCTTTCCCCTACCTACCCCCCACCCTTGGAACTACTCTCACTCCTATCCTTGCTGATCTCCTCATCTACCTGAGACTCCTCTTACCCCACCCTTGCTGCTCTCTCCACTTATTACCATCTTCATGCTCTCCCCACCAATCCTCTGTGGTGTGGTCAGGTCTGGAATCCTCTTCAAGTGCTCCTGAACCTGCTGCAGTTTTCTCTCCCCATCATCTCTACCACTGAGTCCAGCATGGTTCACAGCCTCTGCTGCAGAGCCCACTGCTCCTCCTCTGGTGCACCAGGTCTTGAGTGGCTTCTGGCATTCTCCTCACCCTGATTTGTTTGTTTTTAGTTTAGCTTCAGATGAGCCAGCATGAGCGAGGGGTCTTCATCTGCCCACTTGGAAAAGCGGTTGAGAGCAGTTGGGGAGGCCTCTTTTGCTTGCACAAAGGCTTTGGGTGAGCCAGCAACAGCAAGGATGTGAGGGGGGGCAGGCCTCACCCCAGCTTGCCCAAAGTCATGTCAGGCCCACCACTTTAACAGTCTCTGATGTGTCTGTAGACAACTCCCCTCCCTCCTCCTTTTTTTAAAGTTTTCAGATTATTCTGTAAACTTCAAAAGTACACCAAGTTTGAAGAAAAATTGGTGTGCCCACATCTGTGAATTTAGGAATCATGAGGCAGGGGATGTGGGAATTAATTGTTTATTAATTGACTATATTGCATGTATATATCCACAGGCAGATGATAATTCTGACTAATTGACATTTGTGTAAACCACCTCTAAAGCAGCGTTCTCAAATGTGGTACCCATGGGAACCATGGCATTTGCTGGCACCTTTCTTGGAGCCACAATGTGTGTTGTTTTTTAAGTGGATGGATCCCAGTGAGACATTTGATCAGTAGGGCTTCTGACTGACCTTTGAAATTATGATTGGAGGTGCAGATTTTTTTTCCTGAAAAAGTTCCTTTGTCAGCAGCTGCCACAATAGCACAAGGGTCTTTGCTGTGTAGCTGAGGGTAAGCTGTGTATATACCTGAAAATATGTTTAAACAATATGCTCATTTTAAAAGGCACCCTATTACATAGTGTTTCCATCTAAAATGTTGAAGGGTTACTATTAGAATTATGCATAACCTAACTCACTGACATTTTATAGTTGGATCCTTCTGTTGACTTGTGGGAGCCATTTTGTGGTTGCAGCCAATACCGGGTGTCTGAATTCCAATTGCGGCCAATACCCAGTGTCTGAATTCCAAAGGTGTCTTGCAGACATGAAAAGGCTGAAAACCCCTGCTCTAGAAGATCTATATCCAGCAATCATATCCCTTCTCTTTTTTCAAGACTGCATCAATGCATAGTTGAATAATACACTGTAGAAATCATTTACTAATGGTTTTACTGTAAGGAAAAGTCAGTTCAGGTGATGAATAGTTGCTATAGCACATTAGCAGTGCAATATTCAAAAATATGTAGCTATACAGACCATAAGACTTTTGGTAGTCAGACTTAACACCAGATGAGACTGTCCCTGCTACTACTTTTTCCTTCAGGCTTCTTGCCACAGCTCTGTAAGACTATTTCATACACTGCATAATCGCACACACAGATTTGTCACTAAGCATACCCTTGACAGAGAACTGCAATGATTTCCAATCACATATATTGGTAGCTAATCAACCACACATAATGGAAGTGCATGCTGCTCACAATTCTTCCAATATGTGTGATTTCCATTTTATATGACTAGAGACAACATGCATCTTCAGTAAATGCAATCTGAATATTAGACTATCCAGTGTTTGCATAAATACCCAAATTGTCTCTGCTCATAGAACACTGCAGCTGCACATATCTATAGGATCACACTTAACATGCTTATACATGCTTGGTAGGGTCCCATTATGCATGACTGTAATATCTGAAAAGAACTCCAACTGGAATTGTTCACAAACATGTGTTAGTCACATTCACATTTGAAATTGTATACAAGATAGAAGTGTAATACGCTAAACAAAACAGAGAGAAAGATTATTGTGTTTCATAATTGCCATGTAGAGGAAAAGACATAATTTGAATCTATAACTTAGAATTGTGATTACCCCCTCTCTTCTAACCACTTTAGGGAGAAAACTGGAAGAGCAATGAAATTTTCTCTTATGAAATGTGATTTGAAGGATTTGTTTGGCACAAGATCGAGGAATCATGCTGTACTATGCCTAGTCAATAAATAATGGATGTAAATGGAAGGAAGCAGAAAATGCTCATTTAATTTTAAAGGACACACTGGTTAAAATGAAGTGCTAAATAAATTCAGACTACAAACACTTTAAGAAGTCATCAAGACAATTAAGTCCTTGAAGTGTCTGACAAAAGTAGTGATAAAAAATATTAACAAACCTATGAAGGACACAGAATTATACATTCCTAAATTCATATTTAGTCACATAGAGAAATTTGCTTTCACCATGGACCCAAAGGCACATATTTGGATTATCGTGGTTTTTCCCACATGCCCCTCTTCTCCAGTGCACAATTAAACCCATCAGACAATCATTTCTGGGTGACAGATTGAAGCTCTGTGGGCTGAGAAAAACATCCCAACAGGGTGGACTCCTTGCCTTCCTAAAACTTACTCAGAAAAGTCAAATTAGTCATCAATGAAGCCATAACAGAAATTATCAGAACTACAGTTAATTTGCATATTTTTGCCTCCCGAGTTCTGCATCCCATACAGCAGGCAGTGGACATTTTGCAGGTGCTTTACGGAAAAAGGTGCATTCCAAAGTGTTTTCAAAAAAAGATGCCTTGAGCTTAAATAAGGTCTCCTGAGGACATCTTAGGGGAAAATCTGTGGGGGCTTCCTTCCCAAGGCACCTTGTTTCTAGGTCTTCAGGACATCTTATTTGTGCTGTGTGGAATCACCCCGATACACTTGTAAATACCCCTTGGGGAAAAAACCTCCTTGTGTTCCAGTGAAAGGAAACAGACATAGGGTGATATAGACACTATCTCACTACCCATGTCAAAATATTCTTTGTTACTCGATAAGAAATCTATGCAAAGTATTCCAGAGTTCACTCTAATACAGTATGGCTCTCAAAATGATATCATGATGAACAAGATCTGTACCAGCCATTATGTAACCAATTAGTAAAGTAGATAACTGTTTTGTAATAACTTCCAGTCTGGGCCCATAAAAGTCTGTTGCAGCAAACACAATAAAGTCTCTGTTAGACTCTAAGGTGCCACAAGATTCTTTTAAAATTCATTAGTTATTGGCAATCTCTACAATCTTCACATTAATGCAGCTGCTTTAAGACACTTAACAATAACTCACACACAGGTCTTTTACCTTGACTAAAACATAGATCAATTAAGCTTTTGCTTAAACACTTGAATGCAGACTTTCTTCAGATATCACAACTGAGAACTTATCTACTCATAATGGTTTTTAAAGCACATATAAGTGGTTTCCTGGAATTAAGCCTAAATATTCTACTTCTTGGAAAACTTAAATACTCTGACAAAAGAATGCATGTAATTGATATTTTGGGCACGAGTCTCTCAGACAGTTTCATTAATTGATTCTTTTTACTGATCATGGCAAATAAATGAGAGCAAAGAAAATAACCAACGTGATACCCAGAACACATTCTCCATTAATTTCAACAAGGGACTGCTATCAACAAAAAATATATAGATGAATCAAGTCCTTCATTGCTCTGTGGTTGCCCCCAGGCTCTGAAATAGTATCCCCTCGGAGATTTACCATGCACCTACTCTTTATGGATTTAGGTGCATGGTGAAGACTTTTTCTTTGCCCAGGAAGCCCCCGCTGGTCTAGAGAGTGGATGTCATGGGGAGTGGGGTTAATTGTTTTGTTTTAATTGTCATAGCTTATTTATGATGTTTTATTGTGTTCTTTTATTATTCTAACCTGTGTAAGCCACCTAGAGACTTTGGTATGAGGCAGGGTATAAATATTTTTTAAATAAACAAATAAATATGATTCATTTCAAACCATGGGATGAGACTCCTTCTACTCATGGAAGGAATCTCGGGTCACAACATGAATTCTTCCATGAGCAGAAAAGTATATTTGAAGCAAATGTCATTATTTTGCATACAACCCATAGTTAACTTCTCAAACTCACATTTTAAAAAGGTTGAAGTGAATATGAACAGAACAATCTTTTTATTGCTACTTTTCAAACTGATATAATCAAAATCAGGTTAGACATTCTCCTGCAAGCAGCAAGCACTTCCATGCTACCACTCAGCTAGCTGGCTGGGAAAAAAATAATGGGAAAGGGGGAGATGTTAGCAGCTTCCACAATACCCTGGCATCACTCCCCAGGTGCCTAGAAATGATGTCAGTGTGTCACTGGAGAACACTATTGATGCTCTGTAATAGCAAAGTTCCTGAGTGATGCACTCACATCACTTTTGGACACTAATTAAAAAGTAGACCTTTTCCAGATGCGAATAAATGGTTCCAGCTGCCCGGAATATTAAGCAATACAACACAAATACAGTGTGGGTCAGAAGGTTGGAGGGAGGGGGAAAGGATTGCCAGTTGTCCCTGGACATGCCCCTGAGATTTGAGGGATGAAGCCTGGGCAGGAGATCTCCATCTCCATCCAGGAGATTCTCCAAGTCCCACCTGGAGACTCCCACCCCTTACATGATCCCTTTAAGGGGCCAGGAGGGCAAAACCATGACTGGCAGCTCATCTGCCCAGTCCTGTCCCTATTCTCCCCTGAGCTGACTGAGCCATTTCTCTGCCTCATGGCTCCGGCCCCCAATTGACTGCAGGCATCTGTCATCCAGGCTCCTATTGCTGCCTCCCCCCGCCCCGCTGCAGTGGACCACTGTCAAATCTATGCTGTACACTGGCACAATATAGTGAAAACAAAAAAAAATGTTTAGAAATTTAAACTGCGGTTCAAGATTCAGGAATTGGATACAGAGTATTTAAACAAAGCAGAATGAAAAGATTATGATACATAGAGTGTTAACTGATGGATTTCAAACTGAAAGAGGAATATGTCAAGGATGTCCACTAACACTACTTTCATTTAGTCTTGTGTTACAAATGCTGACTACTAAGATCAGACAAGAATCTTGAATTAAACGATTGAAAGAGTTCAACATGAAAAGCTGTGCTGATGATGTGATGCTGACAATGTCAAACCCCCATTTTCAATGCAATATATAATAGAACAAAGATCCAGATAATAAAATCAGTTTTTAAAAAAGATGAAAACAATCTTAAATGTGTTAATGAAGCAGGAAGAGAAAGATTGCAGGATGTGGAGTAATGTCAAATCTACCGGGTAGTTAGATATTTGGAGATAAACATGGCCTGGCAAAATGGTACATTATTTAAATACAAATATAAAACAATAAAGATAAATATAAAACAAGTCTATTAAAAAGTCACTCATATAAGACAATGGGTGGAGATACAAGAGGACCTGCAGGGACAATCTAAACTAAAAAATTTCCCTGCTAAATAGAATCTGCACAATAAAAGTGAATGTATTACTATTTTTTTTTTATTTCTGATGTTACCAATCTATATGCAAGAATAAACCTTGAAGAAAGGCTACTGTTCATGTGGAACAGCAAAAAGTCAAGAATCTGATTAAAAGTTTTACAAGATAAGAAAAAGAGAGGAAGACTAACAGTAGTTATCAGGTTTGGACTGTTGATTGGATTAAAAACCCTGTCCAAAGAGTAATAGAATCAGAAAATGGCAGATTTAGAAGAAAGTCTATGCAATTATTTATGGATTCGAAAATTAGTAAAAAATACAATGCAAAATAGAAGCCATCTAATTAGAGATGGATTACTCAGAATTTGGGATTCTACCCAAAAAAGAATTAGTCCTCAAGTATCCCTATTAATGTCTTCGACAGAGGCATACTATGATAAGAACGTGATAAAAAAATAATGGTTGTATAACATGTAGAGATATGATAAACTCTCAAGCAGATCTGGCTGTTGTGGGTTTTCCAAGCTAGTGCCCTGTGGTCTGGTAGTTTTTGCTCCTAATGTTTGCTCACATCCATGGCTGGCATCTTCAGAGACATGTTATAGTTTCTCTTACCATGACATGTCTCTGAAGATGCCAGTCATACATGCAGGTGAAACATTAGGAGAAACCATTAGACCACAGCCACACAACCTGAAAAACCCACAACAGCCAGTTAATTCTGGCTATGAAAGCCTTTGACAGTACATCTCAAGGAGAAACTAAGTTTTGGCAAAAGATGAGTGATAAAGGGGAGAAACTTCAATTATTACTCTATTTTCAACTAGTTTCAAGATTTTAAGAAGTCACTCATACAGTAAGAGGTATAATAAAGGAGTTGACTGAATTTGAAAAGGTGATAATGCAGCAAAAAGAAAAAGCGGACCCAGACTCACCCGGAGTGCCGTTGCAGCAGGGGAGGATGGAGCGGCTGCTCTCCTTCCCTTTATGCCTCGGAGGGTGGTCATGTGATGGTTGGAACCATCATGTGACAAGGGAGCCAGGCAGGCTACATAAGCCGGTGCCTGGCTTGGCTCGGCCTCTTCACGAGGCTGCGAGCAAGCAGACCCACCCTCCCTCCCTAAGTGATGTGGGAGTGTTATGCATGTTATTTAATGTTATGCTTTTTGTCGGAGTCTGGGCAGTTTTTTGGGGCATAGGGGCACATCCTTATCAGGTAGGCAGGCTTGCATGCCAGACCTTCCTGCGTCGGGGGCCTCAATAAGAGGTCTGGGGTAGTGGAGGGCTTGAGGGTGCAGGCCTTGGTCCTGTCTCGAGCTTGCTAATCCCGGCAGGAGGGGGTGTCACAAATGGGTAGGCGCCCAAGTGTCATCTAGAAACCTCCTGTCCCGATCCCATGACCAGGGTTCAGCGGTACGCTGCTTGGTGGGGTGCTGGGTTCAGCGGTTCGCTGCCCGAAGGGCCAGGGGTCAGCCATGGGGGCTGACCATGACCAGGGTTCAGTGGTACGCTGCCTGGTGGCCAGGATGTGTCCCGTTTATGCTTGCCCAGCTTCCTACAGTTATTGTTAATAATAAACCAGGCTGTGGCCATTTCTATTCCAACAAATAAGAGTTATCTTGTCATTACTGGGCAAAGCGAAGTCCGCACATCTGCACACAACATCTATTAGGATGAATGTATAAGCTATTTGTTACAGAAACAGCAAAAGTTATAACATATATGGTTAAATGGATATAAAATATCTCTCCAACAATGGAAAACCTTGTTGACAAAAGCTAATTACATTTACAACCAGCCAAGCATTAAATGAAAATTGGCACAAGATGTTTTATTGGTATTATATTACTTCAAATAATATTGAGAAGATGGACAAAAACTATAAAGAGAAAGGTCCAATATGGGGGGGGGGGACAAGGGAGTTGGGAGGCGGTGGGGCCTTATGTCAGTGGATTTGACCTCCCTGGGGCACTTATCCCATCAGAAGTGCAAATCCACTGGCAGGAGCCACCATGGCAGTCCATGATGGCCAGATTTGGCACACAGTGCCTAATCCGTGCTCATGCACCTCCACCGGCTCTGACAGCATAGCAGGGGCCTAGAGGCCTAGCAAGGGGGAAAAGCACCCGGTGCATTGGTGTGTCCTCTGTCCCCACCCTGGAATGCGCTCACCCCGCCCCAGAATGCCCCCACCCTGCCCTGGAACACCTCCACAATGCCCTCACCACACCCCGACAGGGGTGCGCGCCCGGTGAGTTGTGCCCCTCTGCCCCCTTGGAGCCTCTGCGGGGGTATGCCAGCAGTTTGGTCAGGGTGGAGCTGATGTTAGTCAGCTTTCACTTTTCATTTGCCACCTGGGATGCTGGCACCCAGGCCTTGAAGTTATGCCACCCTTTTGGATGGCATAAGTCTATTGAGCCTAATGGAGGGCTTTTCAGCAGCAGGATGTTTTTTTTTAGCCTCCCCGCATCACTGAAAAGCCCTTTGGATGAAGCAGGATAGTGCTGCACTGATGCTGTCCCTGGCCACCCCAGGGTCCGGATTGGCTGCCCAGGTACTTCATCCCACCTTGGCCTCCTTCAGACAGTTTGTTCAATAAGAATTGAATTTCACACAGCTAGTAGCTTCTTCAATATAAAGAAAATTTTGGTTAAGATTGGAATCTATTCAAGTGACCTCATGGGTACTTACACACCACAATATTGTACAATTATGTTTTTAACTTATGTTCCGTTATGTAAGAAATTGGTTTTTTTTCACAGCAGTAATCCCAGAAAACACTCAGTCATTATATTACTCAGGGATAACACTGGAGAACAGCAGGAATAGAAGCAGTTGATTAATTCATGTCTCTTGAGAGAAATAAGATGCAATTGTTGTCACTGTACTGGCTGGCACGAACACTTCAACAACAATCTACTATTTAGAAACAGGCTCTCTTTTATCCTTTGTTTATGCTTTTTCTAAGAGTACATCTTAAACTTTTTGCAAATTATGAACATCCACCTGCATAGGACCAAACAATGATTTACCTCCCTTGCACCCACTGCCCACCCCAGAAATTTTATCATAAACATTTTCTTTTGTATTTACATATATTCACATTTAATTTTCTTAACTGTTAATGAAAAGGAGTGAAAACAGACACTCTATATGAAAATATTAGTTTTGCTGAAATATTGCTGAAAATTCATAATACTAAATCTAAATAAGTACTGAACAAAAACGATCTTATTTTGAATATCCAGCTTGAGTCTTCTGAGAATGGTGCGCTATGAACTATGTAAATGAACCACTAAGTTCAATAAAGTATTTCCCATCATTGGTAGATTTTATTATATAAATTTCTTTCCAGAATTGTTATACTTTATGGGTCCAACGTCAACATCATTTTTTTTAAAGACAATAATACCTCACATGGCAATGATAGCATACTATGCAAATAACTATATTCAATTAACTTTATTGCAGTTACAGTGCCTTTTAAAATGTTTATAAAAATTCCTATAAAGGCAGAATAGACACAATAAATAACATTTAACAAATGACTAATAACTTGCTTAATTCATTAGATGCACATTACTGGAAAACTGTTCCTAATTTTCAAAAAGTAGACTTGTAAGAATTGAAAATGCCCAGAATGAAATCTAACATGAGTGATACAGAAACCAAATGGGGGCTGTAACCTGTAACAACTCATCATAAATTTTCCTGCTAACACCAAGGTTATGAATACAGCAATATTGCTCGATTAAACATACTTACCCACTTAACATTTTACATACCACTTTCAAAAAGTGTTTTACCCCTTGGATAATGATGAAGTCATAGACAGTAGCTCAGTATGTTTTCATTACATTTTAAACACACTGGACTGACTGATGGTAACCTTTGCAAAATGGCTGCTACAGCTCACTTTCAGTCACATGGTGACAATTCTTGCCCTCCTGGCAAAGCAACATTGATAAAAATCTGCACAGTTAATTAAATCTTAATTAAATCATAACAGACACAGTGTGTAACAGACTTCCCTCTGTGATACACCTCTGAAGATGCCAGCTACAGATGCAGGTGAAACGTTAGGAACAAGATCCACCAGACCACGGCCACACAGCCCAGAAAACCCAGCAGAAACCAGTTAAATCTGGCTGTGAAAGCCTTCGACAATACCTCCATTAAAATAAGGCTAAAAAGCAGTGCTACACACTTTGCTGTCAGCACAGTTAGTTCCATATCAGTACCTCTACTTCCAAAAGAGAAAGTTGAAAAGGACAGAATGGTCCACTGCACAGTGATTGAACCTCAGAGTCTACAGATTAGTGTACTCCGATGGTGTCAGTATTCAAAAAGATGGTTCAGTGCATGTCTGTGTAGACTTAAAAGAACTGAACAAAGCTGTCAAGTGTGTACACTTTATTCTTTCAACCATAAATGACATCCTTCCAAGCAGAGACGTATATAGGGAAAATGGAGCCTGGGACAAAATCTGAGTTTTCTGCCCCTCCCCCCCAGGGGCACCCTCCCTCAGCTGCCCTCTGGCTCCCTCCACCTTCATCTTGATGAGGATACAGGGAGGGTGGAGAGGAATGGCTTGGAGTGGAAGAAGATGTAACAGAGTGACTTGGGATGGCAGGAGGATTGAAAGGGGAGGCTTGGGGTGGGAGAGGGTAGAAAGGGGAGGGTTCTGGTGGGGCAGGGTGGCAAAGTGAAGCCTAGGGTGGGGGCAGGGCTGTAGGTAAGGTTTGGGGTAGGGAAGGGTTGAAAGGTGTGGCTAGGGGTGGGAGAGGGTTGGAAGGTGAGTATTAGGGAGGAGAGGGGTAGGAAGGTGAGTATTAGAGTGGGAGAGGATAGTAAAGTGAGGCTTGGGGAAGGGTTGTAAGGTATGGTTAGAGGTGGGAAGTAATTATTGAGGAGGGGAGGGTGGCTTGGGGTGGGGGAGGATGGCAAGGTTAAATTTGGGGTGATGGGAGGCTTGGCAGGTGTGGCTAGGGATTGGGGAAGGATGGCAGGTGAGTATTAGGGTGGGGGTGGGGGGTGGGGATGGCTAGGGGTGTGGAGGGTGGCAAAGGGGTGGCTAAAGGTGAGGGAAGGTGGCTAGGGGTCAGCGGAGGGTGCCAAGGAAGGGCTAGTGGTAGGGGAGAGTGGAAGTTTGGGAGCAGGGGTGGTGAGAAGGCCTCTGCTCATGGGCCCAGCTGGCCTTTTGGAGGACAAGGGGTGGCGAGAAGGCTTCTGCTGCGGTCCCCACAGTCCCCCCCGACCGACCTTCCATGGGGTGTGGCCCCACACTCACCTGAGGACAACAAGACCATGGGAAGGGAAGCCAGCAGGGCTGCTGGTGGCCTCCATTCCGTTGTAGCCTCTGGTCGGCCCGGTAGGCGGCCCCAGGGTTGGAATGAGGTCGGCAGGCCCCACCCTAGGCCCTGACAGGGTGAAGAGCAGCGAGGCCAGAAGCTGCCTGGTCTCCGAACACAGCCAGCCAGAAGACCTCATGCCGTGGGGCAGGGTTCAGCCGAGCCCGGGAAAGGTTTGCTGCAGCTGTCTGCAGCTGTGCTGGGTAGTCCCTCTGGGCTCTCCTTCGGCCACCTGTTTGCCAAGCAGGATCCCTTTGTCTGGGGAAGTCAGCCTGCCTGGCCAAGCCCCGGAGAAGCTGCTCAGGTGGCGGGGAATGGGCTGGGCAGCGTCGGCATGGGGGGACTCCCCCTTCATGTGGGGCAGAATAGGAGGAAGGAGGGGTGTGGGGAGGCGATTTTGTACCCCCCACATGATGAAATGGGCTGTACCCAAGGACATTTGACTCCCCATCCCCCCATTCACTGCTGAATGCTGCAAGTAGATTTTGGCAGATTCGTTTAGAGCTTGAAAGTGCAAAGATAACCACTTTTATTACTCCTTTTGGCTGATATTTCTTCTACAGATTGCCATTTGGAATTTCCAGCACCCTAAAGTTATTCCAGAGAGAGATTATTCATCTGTTATAGCACTAGAAGGCATATCCATTTATATGGCTATCTTGGCCTATGACCACACAGAAAGAAGAGGACAATGCTCAATTAAACACCTTCACATCTTGTAAAAAGCAGGTCTACAGCTGAACAAAACTAAGTGTCTTCTATGCCAGAAGTCTCTCACTTATCTAGGATATTCCATCAATGAATATGGTGTTAAACCTGACTTGAAGAGAATGGAAGTGATCTAGAAATGGATCTTCCCACTAACACTAAATAACTTAAAAGCTTTTAGGCATGGTCCACTACCTAAGAAGATTCTGGCCAAACTTGGCAGAAGTTCTACATCCTATGAATTATTTGGTAAAGTCTGATGTAGCCTGGCATTGGGATACACATCAAATAGAGTCATGTCCTTTCAAATGATCTTTGCTATATTAAACTATACTGTTATTCTAATTTTGCTCTGGTTTTGGTCACCATTTTAAAGACAAGCAGAATCAAGTTTCATTGAGGTCAATCGATCTTTCAAAGAAAAGTGGATTTTCTGGCATTGAAGATGTGGCAGCTTTGTCATTAAGTGTATCAAAACAAGGGCTGCATCGACACATCAATGAATACTGTGCTATCACCACTCACTAGTTATCATTCACAACTAGATAGATACCCAATGCAATTGAAATTGATTGTTATACTGCAATGGCAGATCAATACACCATGGATGCAGGCCAAAGTCAGGGTCCTGAGCAGACTAGAAGGTATACTTTCAGACTGCCTGTAAACCATTTCAAATCTGCCTTCAGGCCTGGGTTTGGGACAGAGACAGAGACAGCCTTGCGACTTTGGTTCTGCTCTCCCCCTTAAGTTGTTTAATATTTACACAAGGCCACTTGAAAAAACTGTCCCTAAAGTCAGCGACTTAAGTTGGAAAGTGAGAAGAATTAATGTCCAAAGTGCAAAAAGTCCCAGACAGTTCCAGTAGTTAAGCAATATATATTTCTCTGTAGACCATGCCAGACTCTTAATATTTACATTAGGCCTAGTAAGGGTAGGGATTTCTGAGTGCACATGTAACCCCCATGCCCAGAATGGGTTGGCCCAGAATGGGTTGACCCAGAAAGGGGTGGAGTCTGAAGGGAAGCAGAATGCTGCAGAACTCAGAGCTCTTTGGAGAAGACAAGGGTACCAGACTCGGACCTTGATTTCTATAAGCCCTTAACACCTTGTTAAGGTAATTTGCAATATTGTTGGGAACTACTGGGAAGGTAGTTGTTGTTTTGCTGTGTTGTAAATGTTGGAGTTTATTGTTTCAGGGTTTTCTTTTGTGGTTGTAATGGGTGAGAGTTCTCCTGGAAACCTTCATCATGTTGCAACCTGTTCATCAAGCCCTTGGAGTCTTCAGGAGCCAGCCAACTTGCAAAGGAGAATTTGGACTTGGCAATATCAGTAGACTGTAAATAGAAGGACTTGAAATGCAAACCTGAACAGGACCTTGAATTGTAACGTTGAATGTTGATGTTTTAAAAGTGTAAATTGTAAAGAAAAGTAAACCATTTTGTTGTTTAAAAATTGTTGCAACTCATTCCAAGTACTGCCCCACAGAACCCACAGAAGGAGGTTACACACACAATTCACAAAAGGTCTCCAAGAGAGGTCTTGGATGCAGATTATCAATTTCCCAGATTAACCTGTGGAATCTGCAGCATAGTGAGCTCATCACACATGTCATGTGCATTAGAACCACTATAATTTGATAAATCTGTTTGCCCCATCTTTTTAATTAATGTTCAGTTTATTCCACCTCTCCCTCTGCTCAATGTCTACCTGGTGATAACCAGGTTAATCATACTGATCAGAACAGCAGAGAAAGAGAAATATTCATCTGATGCACACAGCCACCAGTTTAACAGTTGGGATATTTCACATGTGATTTAAAAAATAACTGAGCTATCCTTAAAACTGCAATACTCCATAATTTACTTAAACTCTGCCAATGCGGAGGGGCAAGAATATTCATAAACCTTTTCTGCACCTATAAAGACTCACACAATTTTGGGTCATTTTTTCCAATGTTTTTTCATTGTTTTCAGGGAAATGACCACATAAAAGGTGATACTTAAAAGGAAGCTCTGATTCCTCCATAATTGCCTAGAAACACTCCACAACGTGCCCTATTGCAGCCTAGATTGCTAACAGCTCTATTATTGTTCTCCTTCTTTCAATTAACAATAACATTTAGAATAAACTAACTTCATTGGCCTTATCACTACCCAGTCAGATTTAACTGGTTTTGTGCTGGTACTACTATTATTGAGATAAAACCCAATTCTGAACAAAAACAAAAAAAGTGCCAAAATATGTTCGAGAGGCCTTCCAGGGATCACTGAGTGCCTCTTTTTTTAAGCAAAAGAAAACCCAACTATTTAGCTTAGCCTACAATTAATGCATTTTGCTGCATATAATCGCCAAACATTTGTAGTTTAATACTTACATATTTTTTTCCTGATTAGATTGAAACTATCCTTGATTTAGACCATGAATTAAAATCAGGCCCTATCTCAGTTTTACTTCTGGGAATTTAAAAGATTCAAAGATTTAAAAAGTATAAATATCAGGTTGCTAATTAAAAAGGCACTGAGGAAGCTACTGGTATGCAATACTAATGGTTTTGAACTTATCTGCATTTATTTAATGGACTGGGAATATCAACAAATGGACAAAGCAAAAATGTATTAAACTAGAAAAAAATATTTGAAAGGGAACCAAATACATTAGCCCAGCATTATACTATTTTAAAGTTGCTGCAAAATACTGATTTTAGCCAATATAATATGAAATCCTTAAACTATTCTTATTTATTTTTATGTATTTACATATTTAACTGCATTAAAATCCTACTTTCCAACCACAAGGCAATTGGTGACTTCCACCATTTAAAAATACCCCTCTCTCAAAAATAGCCATTGAACCCTGACTAAATTTTCTGCTAGTGGGGAGGAGGGCATCTCCAAACTCACAGGAGGCATATTTCATAGAGATCAGTGAGTTATAGTGGGAGGGTGGAGGCAAAATTGTTCTGTTCCACTACCAGGAAATTTAGTCTGAATGCGAATCTAGAGATCTTTAATATCTTGACAGCTACACAATAAGAAGACAGATGCATTTCTGCTCCAAATGTTATTCAACCATCAGACAACATCCAAAAGGACCACAACAGGGAGTTTTTTTAAATCTATTATCTGTACATCTTAAGTGTGATCTCCATCTGTAGATATTTAAATCTGTGGATTGGGGCCACTCTTACCCAAAATATATTTCTCCACAAACTCAGGAGACCCCAAATGTTCAGAAAATTCTAAAATGATGAAAAAAATATTGGAAAGGTTAAATTGCCTCCAAATCAAATAAAGCATTATATATGCAAGTCAAACTACACAGTTATCATTGAGGGGCCCAGTGGTGGTAGAGTCCAGGAACTCAGAAGCAGCTGATGTTGTGGTGGAACCTCGGAACCCAGCTACAGCAGAGTCTAGGAACTGCTTCTGGGCTTAGTTGCAGCAGATTTTGGAGTCACTCAGGACCTGACTGTGGCAGTGGCTGGTAGTTGTTCCAGCTCTATCTGCTATGAAAGTGTAACCTTATGGGTTCTTTGGGCTAGAATTTGGAAGGAGTTTGCAACAACTAAATTTTAAACAAAATGGTTTACTTTTCTTAACATATAACATCAAACATTAACATTTAACATAACACTTCAAAGTCTTGTAATTCCAAGTCCATTTCTTCCTGCAAGTGGTTGGCTCATGAAACTCCAGAAGCTTGGTGTACTGGATTCAAGATGATGAAGGTCACCATTCACACACAACAACCCTGAAACAATAAATTCTAACATTTACAATATAGCCAAATTAAGCATCCCCTTTCCCACTAGTTCCCAACAACATTGCCGTTACCTTAAACAAGGTGTTAAGAGCTTATAATAATATATCCAGGTCCCAGCCTGGTAGCCCTGCTTCCTCCAACCTCATGAGTACAGCAGCCTTCTGTTCCCTTCAGACTCCACCCCTTTCTGGGTCATCCCATTCTTAACATAGGGGTTACAGTAGCAGATGCCAGGAGAGGCTGCAGGCCCAGCCACCACTGGGAGCTGCTCTGAGTTTGGAGCAGCTTCCAGTCATGGATGCCTCCAAGCTCACATGAAGGGAGAAAGAAGTGGGAAGGAGAGAAAAAGAAGTGGAGCAAGGGCAGAAGTGGGAGGGAGAGAAAGAAGGGGGAAGAAGTGGATAGCAGAGAAAGAAGGGGAGAAAGAAAAGATGTAGATTGTCTGGGGAGAGAAAGAGAGGGGAGAAAGGGAGGGGAAACTGACAAGGGTGAGGGAAACAGTGGGGAGAAATTGTCTGAGAAGGGCTGGTAAGAGGGGTAAAATGGACATACAAGGGATGAGGGGAGAAGGTAGATAAGAGAAAATAGCTAGAGAAGGAGTGGCAGAGAAAGACATAGTATTTAATATTGTATTATGTTACATGCACTATAGGTCAAGGTAGAGATAGAAAAGGAAAACAGTACCTAGAGCTGTGGTGGCGAACCTTTGGCACTCCAGATGTTATGGACTACAATTCCCATCAGACCCTGCCAGCATGGCCAATTGTAGGGGCTGATGGGAATTGTAGTCCATAACATCTGGAGTGCCAAAGGTTCGCCACCACTGACCTAGAACTAGGTATGTCTTCATGGAGATTGCTTTTCTGTACAGTGATCAATGGAGTCATGTCTGGCCTCTATACTGAGTTGCTCACAGATACAATACCATTTGTAGCAGACTATCGTGGGATTAAAGAAGCTGTACTATGCACAGGAGTTTACAGAACTCAGAGGTCTACTAAGAGAGACCTGGACTTGTGTCACATTTAAACTTATTAAATTGGGTAAATTCTGAAATAAAATTATGAACTTGGGCAGAATAAACAGCTAACACCCAGGGTTTCTTTGTCCCTGCCTTCTTGTGCTGCTTAATTAAGCCTTACTTCCTTTAACTTTCAAAGCTGCCAGCTACTACTGTCAGCTATCCTCCACTCCACTCTATCCTGTCATGCATACTATTCACCTTCTAAATCAGAACTTGTGCAAGCTTTTTATGCACATGTACACAAACTTTCTCTCCCCCAATAGCTCTTGCTTCAAATTTGTGAGCTGCCAAGCTAAATACAGCATAGCTTCCTTATATGGCAGCCTGTCAAGACTCATAAATGTCCTGTTTTTGTTGCATTCTTGGTAATGCATAAACAGGATCACTATCAAGTATGCTGATGGTAATAATATTCATCATAGTAACTAGGCTTGGGGATTCAGGTTCCCCGAATCCCAGATTCGGTTCGAATTTGGGTGCATTTGGGCATATTTGGGCCCAAATCGGCTGAATATGTCCTGCCCGAATCTGAACTAATCTGAATGCATTCAGGCTTTTGGGGGGTATTTTTGGTGTTTTTTCATGTTTCAGCCTGCAGGGGGCGCACTTTTAAAGCTAGCGGCACCAAAATTTCAGGGTATCATCCGGTGATGGCAACCTGATGCCCACAGCAAAGTTGGCTGGTTCCTTTCAGGAGACTCACACCAGCAGCTCTGCAGGAAATTAGATGCCCCTACTCAGAACAACACCCTCCAGACCCCTCCCCAAATCTTCAGCACAGAGCCAGCTGGGCATAACAGCCAGTCCCATTGAAGTCTATGGTGGGAAAAGTTAGTTAACCATGGAACTTGCTGACAAGCCTGGCAGATTCCGTGCTCTTCAGTGGCTCCTTGTACCCAATGGGGAATTTCTGTGCAGGCTGCACATTTTTGAAGATAGTTTGAGACTTTCAAGGTGGCTCCAGGAGGCCTTCATGGTAATAGCATCCAGTCTTGATGAACTTCGCTTCTTGGGGCACTGGGAGGGGCAGGTTGAGAGAATTCTGAGAGAACTCAGACAGCAGGTTTCATGTTTAGGAGTGAGGAAGCAAAATACATCTTTTGCGGGCCCGTAAAATTGAACCCCCAGAAGCCAAGTTCACCAAGCCTGCATGCTATTACCAGGAGGACCTCCTGGAACCACCTTGAAAGTCTGGTGCCTCTATCTTCAAAAATGTGCAACCTGAAAAGTCCCATTAGATATAACAGTGCAAGGTACTGCAGAGCAGAGAATCTTGGGCAATTTCATGGGGTGCCTGTCAGGGGTGCATTTTTAAAGTTAGTGGTACCAAAATTTCAGGGTCTCATCTGGAAACTGTTGATGATACCACCCGAGTTTGGTGAAGTTTGGGGTCAACATTATCATAACATCCTTGTTAAAAGCTCAAAGAAGTTTACAAGGAACTTCCCAGGACCTTCCTTTTGGGCCATGAACAAGCCTGCATTCCTGAATTTCACTGCTGCTAAATACCTTCCAGGTCATACACTGAACTATCCTTTTCTCAGTTCTAGCTGTTCATTACCTGTCTTTCCCAGACCTCTGTCTCTTGTACTTATTTTCACTGAGGTTTCTATATCATCCCTCTATAAATATTTCCCTCATTCTGTTGGCCAATCTGCTTTCTGTTTCCTTGTTGCCTGACACCCATTTTCATTCATTTTGTCTACTTCAACTGCATAACATAGACCTGCTATCCATACACCCAATCTAAGGTGTAGTTCCAGTCAAACTGTGCATCACAAACCAACTATGAATATGCTGTGCCATTTCACCATCATTACAATGATTCACATGCAGGAGAGAGGGACTAAAGGGTTGGGGAGCCAGCATGACCCTGGTGCCAGTGTCATTGCCATCCATGCAATGTAAGCGGCATCCACGCTGGTGTGGAGAGCATTTTTGCAGGTACCAGGGAGCCATGTAGCTTTGCATCACTCAGGCGCCCACATGCCACTGCACTAGTGCTCCTCTGGTGCAGGAGCCGACACTGGCACTGATGGTGGTGATCCTGGGAGCAGAGTCAAGCTTAGTCCGCTTCCTCAGGCCTTGCAGCCTGAGAACACCCCCTTTGCACATGGGCAATTTATGCCAGCAAAAAGGCACAGCCCACTCAAATAGATAGGGGAGTTGCACCATAGCCAGTAAGTTTTCCTCTGTTTTTTTCCTTGCTGTCCCTATTCACCATCCACCTACCCCCACCCTCACCTTGTGGATTCTATTTACATCATGCTAGCCAACATTCTGAAACTTCAGCACCCTTAGCATATAACCATGTAGATTATAGCTTCAAATGAAACTGTATAAGAAACAAAGCCCATTAGAACTACAACAACAGCAGAAAACTTTTTTGCATTTTTATTATTTATTTTTTTCATTTTTATACCGCCCCCCGCCGAAGGGCTCAGGATCACAACCACCTTTTCAATCTATTTAATTAAAAATGTTTTAAATTATTATTTCAAATAAAATCTAATTTAACTTTGTGTATTTCTAATTTCAAATTTGGAATAATTTATGACCTAGTCATATTTTCCTTGAACATTAAAAAAAAAACAGATTTAATTAAGAATAATCATTAGAAAATTGCCCCCATCCTCCCTATTATAAGAGAACATTTTTCAGAGGCTTATGTATTCATGAAATTCCTCAGAGAGGTGTATCATTATGTATTAACCAAAGAAGAAGAAGAGTTTGGATTTATATCCCCCCTTTCTCTCCTGCAGGAGACTCAAAGGGGCTGACAATCTCCTTGCCCTTCCCCCCTGGCTGCCCTGTGAGGTGGGTGGGGCTGAGAGAGCTCCGAGAAGCTGTGACTAGCCCAAGGTCACCCAGCTGGCGTGTGTGGGAGTGCACAGGCTAATCTAAATTCCCCAGATAAGCCTCCACAGCTCAGGCAGCAGAGCGGGGAATCAAACCCGGTTCCTCCAGATTAGATACACGAGCTCTTAACCTCCTACGCCACTGCTGCTCCAAAGAGAAAGAAGATACAAGGACTAAGGCACACATTCATACACACGAAATGTCATACCAAAGCAACCATCGCTATAGCTTTCTATAGCTATATTCTATAGCTATTGCTTTCTATGAGCTATTCCTCATACTTTACCATGATTCACTCTGTATATCAAGAATGGAAGGTTCTGGCAGTTTCAAATACACAAAGTAAACTAAGAACTGATCAGGATAGAGAAAACAACTCACGTCCCATAAGCAAGACATCAGTCAGATTTGAAAGTTTCTTAGACAAGATGCAACTGAGATGGATCCAAAATGAATTCAGGTTGTTTTAACAAACAAATCTGTGAATCTAACCAGCATCAGAGAGAGAATTATTAGTGTTGTGAGATTCAGCTATAAGAGCAAAAGCAAAGATCAGTGTCTAACATGTTATAAATATTAAATGAATGTTCCTCCTTCCAGTGAACACTGCAAGATAGAACACAATTACTCTTTAAGTCTCTCTCTCCAATGGATTAAAAATTCATGTCATAAAATACTAGGAAAGGCATAACAGGTTTGATATGCAAGAATGCGGAAAGGATGGGGATTTCTAGCCCTTTTCCCAATTCACACTTGCCTTCCTTCTTTCTGTACTGCTCACTGCCCCCTCCAAATTTAATCACTGAACTCATAATCAGTGATAGCATCAAAATTCCTTTACCAAATTTCATCGTATTTCCTACACACAAATTGCACACAAATTTTATGCCCGACAAGTACTGTGTATAAGTCAACCCGCATATAAGTCAAAGCACCTAATTTTACCACAAAAAACTGGGAAAACTTATTGAGTCGCTTATAAGTCGAGGGTGGGAAATGCAGCAGCTACTGGTAAATTTCAAAAATAAAAATAGATACCAATCAAATTACATTAATTGAGGCATCAGTAGGTTAAATATTTTTGAATATTTATTTCAAAGAAAAACAGTAAACTAGCTCTGTAAGTGGAAAAGGGAGTCAACAAAAACAATATGGTCTCATCAATAACGTTAAAAGTACAAAAACCTTAGCTCAACCAGAAACCAAGCTAAAACACAAGAGTTAAACTCCTTCAAAACTGGATTTTTGGCCAGGGGAGGAATGTTTATGTCAGCAGTACCAACATTTCAGAGTATCTTTAGGAGACCCTCCTGATGATACCACCCAGGTTTGGTGAAGTTTGGTTCAGGGGGTCCAAAGTTATGATGATACCCTGAAATTTGGTGCCACTAGCCTAAAAAACTGCTCCCCCTGGCAGCCGACAAATAAAAACCCTAAAATATTTTTTAAAATAAACCTGACTCATGTATAAGTTGGGGGGGGGAGGGGTTTCAGCACAAAAAATATGCTGAAAAACTCGACTTATACACGAATATATATGGTATTATGGAAAGTTGGTCATTCAGAATTCATCTTAAATTATTTAAAATTGTAATCCAGGTAGAGTCAGTGATTTCAGAATGGCATTCATTAACTGAACAGGTCTATCGTCAAACCCTGAAAGTGCCCAAAACAAATTTGTTATTTTCAAAATCCTGACTGGGTTCCAAATTGTTTGATTTCTTCATCACCCTTCCCTGGAGGCTCAAGGCAATTTACAACTGTCATTAAACAATATAAAACCAACAATACATACATTAAAATCCTTCATTAAGATGTACCTAGTTCTAAAACTATACACTATTGCAGCAGTCAGACCTTATATGTCTAAGATGACCTTAGATGAGCAGCAGTGGCGTAGGAGGTTAAGAGCTCATGTATCTAATCTGGAGGAACCGGGTTTGATTCCCAGCTCTGCCACCTGAGCTGTGGAGGCTTATCTGGGGAATTCAGATTAGCTTGTGCACTCCCACACACGCCAGCTGGGTGACCTTGGGCTAGTCACAGTTCTTCTGAGCTCTCTCAGCCCCACCTACCTCACAGGGTGTTTGCTCTGAGGGGGGAAGGGCAAGGAGATTGTAAGCCCCTTTGAGTCTCCTGCAGGAGAGAAAGGGGGGGGAATATAAATCCAAACTCTTCTTCTTCTTCTAATCCCTCCCTCTACTATGAGGCCATTAATTTTTGGAAAGAAGAAAAAAAGGGGAAGATGGAAGAAAGGAACACAAAGAGGGGGAAGGGGAGAGGGTACAGATGTAGCACCGCAGTTGCCCCAACCATATGCCTGGTGGAGCAGCTGTGTCTTACAGACTCTGCGGAATTGCATTAAATCCCCAGGGTTCTGGTCTTTCTGAACGTTCCACCTGGTGGGAGCCAGGACTGAAAGGGCCCTGGTTCTGGTTAAGGCAAACCAGATTTCCCATGGGCCAGGGATCACCAATAGATTTTCGTAATGGCCGTTGAAAAACCTTGAACCTGACTCAGCACTCCACTGGAGCCAATGCAGCTGATGTAGCACTGGTCATATATAAGCATGCCAGAGAGTCCCCGTAAGGGGAGGCACATTGTTCTTTTCTAGTGTAAGGGAAGTGTATAGTTCTTTTGTGAGGAAAGTGTATAGTTCTTCTCTAGTTCAGATACTATAAACTTCCCCTCTGTCGTTTGTCCTACTCATTTCCTTGACTACAGCTGCAGCCACTAAAGCACATTTTCCCAGGGCTCTTGATTTCTCAGATGATCGAGGAAAACTGCATAGCAGTTGACATAACTTTTCAAGTACAAGGGAAGGAAGGAGGAATGAAAGAATAAAGAGGATGACTAAGAAAGAGAGAACGTATAGAAAAGGCAGGGAGATCTCTGTTCCTACCATCACTGAAGCAGACATAGAAGCAATCACTGACACTGCCAGATGTAATAGGTTATAGAGTATCATGGAGGGTTTGTGGGAAGCACTTAGACTCTGAAATACTAGATACTATGTTATTAGAAGTGAAAAAATTTCTAAATTGGATGTGGAATAGAATTAAGTTGAATTCTCTTCTAAATAATTCAGTTCACCAAGCCTCATCCAAATCAGAGAAGGTAGCTCCACTCCATTCCAATTTATTTTGCTTCTATGGCCATTGGACCTGCATCTGGGGCCAGCTTCCATACCCAAATTAGGCCCATTACCAGACAAGCTCTAAATACCCTAATGCCCAAAGAGCCCTTACAGTATCAGGGAACCCAGTAGCAGTGACCAGCCTAATCAGTGCAGAGATAGGTACATGGAGAACATTAGAGGCAGCATCCACCAAGGGACAGCATTGCCATTTCTGAGTTGGTTGCCCCTGATATCAGCCAGCACCAGTTGGAGGGAGAGCCTGATGTCTGAAAGGAACAGCCAGGGCAAGACAGCCCAGCTAGCAGCAGTGCCATCTAAGCAAGCAGAATGGGCTCCAAACAACCAGGAGTCCCTACTATTGCTAGACAGGAGGCTGAGGACATGGACAGCACAGCATTGGACCATAGGAACAAATGTCAGCAGCCAGGAAAGACCACGAAGATAAGGAGGTAAGTGGGACCAAATATCTTTAATGTCCAGGAGGGATAGCAAAGGACAAACAGCCCTGAGAGTGGGTACTCATCCCCCTTTTAACACTTCCAGGAAGTATGAGGGTTGAGCCCAGACTGAAATCCAGGTCCAGGGGGAGGAGCCAATGGAGGTACAAAAGGGAAGTTTTCATGTCAGGGAGAACCTGTGGAGAACCTGTGGAGTACAGATGGAGACAGAGACAGAGAGAGAAACCGTGCTTATTCAGGGGAAAGGATGAGGACCCCCTCTCTTTCCCATTCTGGGCCTGGCAAGGATGTTGGCCTAAAACCTATCCAGGATGGCAGAGGGTAGATGAACCAGTATAGCAAAGTGGGAGCTTCACAAACTCGCAGAATCAGAACAAGATAGATCTTCCAACCTAAGATATCAGTATGAATGCATGTGGTCAAGGAGATAAACATATCTTAAACATATGTCACTTGGGTTGTGGATCACTTTCAAGTTCAGCCTGAATCCATAATAAAATAGCCTGAGATATCCATTACTTTTCAGTCCTAAGCTGAGGCAGCTGCTAGTTTGTGTAGTACACCCATTTTAAAGGAATACCCCCAATTAGAGCAAGCTCTAATCTCTGTAATGGTTCTTTCAGAAAGCTGAAAAACACCTCTACAAGCTTGGGAGAAACATTAACAATTACATTGAATGAAATCTGAAACCAAGTTGACTGATTATCAGGTCTGGAAAATTAGCAGATTCAAGCAGTCAAAATAATATTGCATACTCAGTACAGTGAACAATACTACAAAACCTACATGAAAATCCAAACATTACAAGAGTCAATGTATTGTCGAAGGCTTTCACGGCCGGAATCACTTGGGTGCTGTGTGGTTTCCGGGCTGTATGGCCGTGTTCTAGCAGCATTCTCTCCTGACGTTTCGCCTGCATCATGGCTGGCATCTTCAGAGAGGATCATAAGATGCCAGCCACAGACTCTGGCTTAACATCAGAAGCGTAACCATGTTACAGAAACTCCACAACTATAGAAAATCTAAGGAATCTTTCTTTTCTTTTCTTTCTTTCTTTCTTTCTTTCTTTCTTTCTTTCTTTCTTTCTTTCTTATTTATTTATTTATTTATTTATTTATTTATTTCGATTTCTATGCCGCCCTATTCCAGGGGGACTCTGGGTGATGTACAACATAAAATCTACTACAAACAACAGGGAGCATAGTTAATAAATTACAAGCATTCAGGCTCCATCCATTTAAAATATTCCTAGATCCCTTTAAAAACAGCAGTTGATATAATAGAACAGTTAACACAATAAAAAGGCGTCCAGCAGAACCCAAATTTAAGACCTACCCCAAGAGTGGGAGTGTTTAAAGCTGTAATTTCATCACCATCTTCCCCCTTGGAGGTACTCCTGGATTGAAACATCAAGCTGATGCCTCAACCCATTAGATCAACCAGCAATCATTAGGGTTGATTTTTGTCTTTCCCCAGGAAGGAAGGGCTCTTCTTTGTCCTGGGAGATTAAGGATCACTCAACAGAACCTTGACAGTCTGTTTTTCCTTACAAGAAGCCCCCTCTCCTAGTAACTAGTGTTCAATATCTCTGGACACCTCTCTGTCTGTGATATTGCTCCACATAGCATTGTTCTTCCAGAGCTAAACACAGGTCGCTTAACACAAATTATTAAACTTTATTCACCCTCCTGCAAGTTTCTTGCAAAAGCTGCCTTCTGTATAAATAAGTAATTAAGGTATCAAGCTTGCCTAACCTTTTGCTAGGCCAAGAGACTGCTCTCGCTAATTCCCTACTTTAAGAGAGAGGCTCCCACCATTTCAGATAACACAGGAAAGTATCTCTACTTATCCAAGGAGGTGCAGATAAAAGATCCCTAGACATGGGTTTGAATGACTTGGAACCATGTAACAAAAAGTAACCCATGGAGAAAATAACAATGTAGATGCATGAAAACTGTCTAGTTCCAGTTTCCACAGCTAAGTAAATCCTTTGAAAACAGTCTAACAGTTTTTGGTGCAGATTACGGTTCCAATTACAGGACAAGAAGTTTATTTAATTAATGTATACTCCCTCTTTCTCCCCAATGGGATCCCAAGCAACTTACACTTTTTAAAAAAAGGTTATTTTATTTCCAGGTTGGGAAAAGGTATCAGTTATGCCTTGGCAAAGGAGAAGAGGAAGATGGCCCCAAGTCCTGGAAGTATTTCCAAAAAAGGAAACAGAGGGGATGTTTCCAGGTAGAGTGAAGGTATGTTTGGGAACAGTCTTGGTTTGACTGATAACATGTAGTATCTGCAAGCCAATCCACATAGTCCTGATTTTGTTAATGTCGAGCATTTGATATACTTGTGGAAAATGCAAATGTGTGTATAAACTCATCTACTGCCAAAAAGCATAGTGATTCATCCTTGACAGATTTTGTTTGATGGCCTGATTGCGTGAAACAGGCAAGGAACCTCTCCACAAGGAACCTCACCAGTAATTAGATTAAAAAACAATCCACTTACTATCTCTTTTCACCCACCTGCCTTTCTTGTGGCAATGGGCCATCACTTGCTTACTAACCCATAGAAAGGCAGATATTGGTCTCCCCTTGGAGGAGCAGGGAAAAACAAGCCAAATTGGATGATTGATGACTGGAACCAACTGACATTTTGGTACTTTCCCTCCCAGCACCTTCTCTTGGAAGGGACACTCCATCTTTCCCTTTTCTGTGATGCCTCATCAGTTTTAGCCTTCAAAGTCACTTATTTTACTCTTTGTATGGTTAGAAGAAATAGTAAGTGCATCATCATCATAAAGAATGTTGTCTGTAATGAAGATAGCAGCAGGGTCAAAGAGCTTGTCACAATTTTGACTTACCAGATGATTCTCAGATGCTACCGCCCACTATAGTTACCTGAAACAGACAAAGAGATGAAAAATCAGAATTGGCAGTGTTGCTTGCTTCCTGATATCATTATCCCAGACTCCCAAACATTCTTCCTTTCCCATTTTCTTCCCTGCTTTGAGCGCTCCTGGATAATACAGCATTACAGATTCATTGCAGCTGCATCAAGGAACTATGTTTGTTCACTGTTCTTATAGAACAATTCCAAACCGAACAGACCACTGACTTTTGGGTGCATTTTTGTATAAAATGGGGGGGGGGGGTTTTACCATATCTGAACTTTTAATTTTGTGTCCATGCTATTCATATCAGAAGGATAATTAGCTTTAAAATGTGCTTGTAATATATAAAATGTTTTATTGATATAGCAATTACCTATATAATGTTGTTCAATTTAAAGGACAGATGAATTTGAATGACAAACTACCGGTATAGTGAGAAGATTATATTCTTCAGCTTACATGGATGGTTAAAGGATGTTCACACTGCACCTTTTCAAGGTTTTCAGTGTGGCTATAAGGAACAGCATACATTTTTCTTCAATTTTGAGCAACTTTAAGCTCCAAGACTTTTGCAGGGACTTTTTAATAGGGATGGGAGATAGGACAAATCATAAATAAAATAAAATATTTCCTTACAAGAACCAAATTATTTCTAGAAGGAATTTTCTCAAACTCTGGTCTCCAGTCCCCACCTGAAAGTTGGTAACCCTAGCAACCACCCAAATGTGCTTGTTGTCAAGTTTTTCACATTCTATTATTTAATTTCATTTGTTTTGGAAATTACTGTATGCTCTTGCATGTCTCTGTGGAGAAAAGTGTCCAATAAACGTTTTAATGAATAAGTACCGATAAGCCTGTAACAATAGGTCAGTAGTATTATCTATTTACTAAGAAGGAGAGGTGTTGGAGATGCTTATCTTGTGACTCCATAACAGGAATTAAACTTAAACGAAGAACTTCCTGATTTGTTCATCAGTCTAGGGCACTGTGCTGCACTACCCTAAATATTAAAAAAATCATCCCACTATGAGACTTTAGTTTCCTTGCAAAGAAATTTTCACACCATAAACTTTTAAAACACTCAAAAGAAACCAACATACTGTTGGCAAAAGAATCAAGGGTTTTCCCTCCATTCCCCTTGCCACAGCATTCCCTAGGTTGCAGAGGCCACGTAAGGACTTACAGGTTGCGGCACTTCAGTGGAGATGGAAAAGGACCATAATTCTTTCTCCTTCCTCTTCCACTAGCTCTCAGGGGTAGGGAACCTTTAACACTCAAAGAGCCATTTGGACCCGTTTTCCACGGGAAAAGAAAACACTTGGAGCCGCAAATAATTTTTGACATTTAAAATAAAGATAACACTGTATATATTGGGGTTTTTTTTACCTTTTACTCCACTCATTCTGAGAAGCGCATGGATGCGCCCGCCCTGCTGCCTACGAATGCGGGCAAGGATGAGAGACCGGCAGCCTTGCTGGCAGCGGAAGCGCCCGCCCTGCTTGAATGGGGTGGAAGAGGGCCAGCTGGCACTGCCCAGCCCGACCCGCGGGCAGTGGTGCACCTGCCCTGCTGCCTGCAGGGTGGGCAAGATGAAGCGGCGACGCTTGCGTACGGCGCCCGCCCGCCCCAATGGGAGGCCGGCGAGGGAAGCCAGCGGTGCAGCCCAGCCGTCCGCCGGCAGTTTGTTCGCCCGCCCTGCTGCCTGCAGGGCGGGCAAGGATGAAGCCAGCGGCTCAGCTTGTGGAGCCGCAGTGCAAGGGCAGAAGAGCCGCATGCGGCTCTCGAGCCGCAGGTTCCCTACCCCTGCACTAGCTTAACCTCTGAAAGTCCAAGATGCAAGAAGCCATTTTCAGGCCTTTGCCCTCTTCAGTGCAGCCCCCAGCCCATCAACATACGTCTCTATAATCCTGTGAATACTTCAGGGTTGGAAGAAACTGCTGGAAGGATAGGAATTTGGGGAGAAATCTGTGATCACAAACACTTCAACCTCAATGCCTTGCTGAACACCGCTCAGAGCCCTCCGTGGGTGGGCGGTTATAAAAATCTAATAAATAAATAAGGCAACTTCAATGCCTTGCTGTACACTATCCAGAGCACTCCAGGGGTGGGCGGTTATAAAAATCTAATAATAAATAAATAAATGTCTAAATATGACATGTTAATAACCCTGAAACATGCACTGATTCCAAATTAGCAGCTATTTTAATTTATTTCACACTCCAGTGGCTCCTGAGAAATTAAGATTCTGTGGCAACATGAATGTTCACATGTACGATATGTTTTCTTTATAACCCATTAGACCAGGGGTAGGGAACCTGCGGCTCTCCAGATGTTCAGGAACTACAATTCCCATCAGCCCCTACCAGCATGGCCAATTGGCCATGCTGGTGAAAACTGATAGAATGGAGGCTGGCTCTAGGCTGATCTACTGTACTAACAATCAATGGTGTTAGGCAGTGCTAATTTTTCTACCCTCTCAGTGAATGTTTACGAGCAAAGGGAAACAGATATTATAACTTGTGTTACTGATTCATATACCGTATATACTCGAATATAAGTCGAGTCAGGTGTATTTTAAAAAATATTTTAGGGTTTTTACTTTGTCAGCGACCAGGGGGTGTAGTTTTTAGGCTAGCGGCACCAAAATTTCGGGGATTTTTCAAGAGACTCTCCTGATGATACCACCCAAGTTTCGTAGTTTGGTTCAGGGGGTCCAAAGTTATGGACCCCCAAAGGGGGTACCCCATCCCCCATTTCTTCATGAGCTTTATCCTTTTTCAGTCCTTCTGTATTTTGCTGAAATGGGACCCCTTGGGACCCCTTGAACCTGTGTAAAGCAGTAGCAATTTTCTATCCTTTTAAAATGTTTTGGCTGCTTTTCAGCTTTGTCTGGTCTTACTATAGAAGCTATATTCTCACAAAGATTAAATAAGGATGGGATTTTTCTTAAGGGAATACATACAGTACATGTTGAATCCAACAATAGACAGCACCTTTATTAATTTCTTTGACCTGTAGCTAGTATGATCTGAATTCCTGAAAATTTACTGAATTTTTTAACCAAGTCATATTCCAAATAATTTCTCAGAAAAACATGTACATAATCTTATATAAGTTGGGGGGGAGGATACTTAATACAATACAAATTTAACCTAAGACTCCACTCCTTGACCCATTTAATTGTTTTAGAAAATTCTATTGTACCAGCATTGCTTTCTTGGGGGGGGGGGGGGTTGGGGGGGGGGGGTGGATTCTACTGAAAGTCAAAAAAATCGTTACATTTTATATTGTATAATTAAATTGGCAAAATATTTAGGTTCCAGTCCAATGGCTAAAACACCATTCTTTATTTCTGTTAAATACACACACAAACACAAAGAAACAGTGGCAGACAGATTTTTTTCAGATGAAAATGGCCAATTTGTGTAACACATTAATTCTAAAGTACACAATTATCTCGAGCCTAAATTTTTCCCTTGGAAGTGCTGCTAAGTTCCTGACAAGGTGAAACAGTCACCAAATTTGGAGAATAAGACAGCCTGCCTCTTGGATTAGTTTCACAGCCCACCTCACGACATTTTCTTTGAATTGACAGAAACAATAACTTTCAGACTATTTCAGACTGTTTTATGTGGGACTTTGTGTAAGGAAAAAGAAACGAGAAACATCTGAGGATAATGTAGTTGAAAATAGTTTCATTAGATACAATCAAGTAAAATTCTTCTGATTTCTTCAAAAGGTTGGGGAACATTTTCTAAATGAACATATAACAAGTAGAAGATATTGACTACAAGATCAAGAAAAATTTGGTATGATTTTGATTTATCATATTTATAGAAAGGACTTTGCTATAATTGAAAGATTCTTTATGGTGTGAGAGGACTGCATTGGATTACACTGATGAAATGCTTAGTGATTGTATAACTTCACATAGGGTTGCATTTACAGAGTTACACTAGTCTACGTTCTTTGAAGCCAAAGTGCTGTAGTAATTCTGCATAGAACTGTACTGACAGTTTCCTATTAACAGTTGAGAATTTTTTGTTTCAGAGATGGTATCCAGAGACTGCTGCAGGAAAGGCATTTCAGCCATGTGCCATTTCTGGCAATTTTGGATAATTTAGAAATTCTTATATAATTTTTAATTGGCAAGAAACCACTCATCTACTCCAATATGCTCAAGAATGATTTAGCACATAGGCTTCTCAAGCAGCAGCTCCCAACCTGCCCTTCCTACCGCCATACAAATGGTCTAAAAGCAGATAATGATCTCTAAACTAAATATATTAGATACATATAAAATCCTCAACATTATCAGAGAAACAATCTTTGCTCTTGAACCACTAGACTGACCACATGACAAATGAGATTGTTTTGTAAGGCTGCAACTTCTTTGAAAAAACTACAACACAGCCCAACAAGCTCTTGGAAATGTAAAGGATTATATGGTGAAGGAAGATAGAGACTGTCTCCTTCAGGCTGGCAAAATAATATCATATCTTTATTAAAATGGGCTACCTGGTCATTGGGCACCAAACACAGTGTCCCACATTCTCACTGAGATTCCCATTGACCTACCACTATGACTGGTGAAAGGTGGGCTTGATGAGGCACAACTTTCAGACAACAGATACATTCAGTCGCAAAGATAGTATATTCTGTGTCAGTCCTACAGAACTAAGCCCTGACCCACTAGACCTTATGATAGATGCAGTTAGGCTGCTATTCAGCTTTGATTAGGATTCAGGTTCTACCAGCTATACCAGTGAGGGAGCTAAATTTTCTACCTCATCCAAAGATCCCCAAAGGATTATCCAGAGAAAAGTTCCTAAAGAATCCTCCAAGGACTCAGCAATTCCATCTCAACCTTGAGGTTGGAATTAATAAATATAAACCATTTATTGAGGAAACCTGGTCTCCAATCTTAGATTGCTTAGAGCCTGGAGGAGAGTCAGCCTCTATTTCTTTCTTATGCTTATGAGATTTGATTTTCCTCTATGTCAGGTTGCCCAGCCACATAAACAAAAGAGTGTGGCTAACTTGGCAACAGATGACTGCAGGCCACAAAATACTGGGGGGCTGGCAGCCTGACTCAAAATCATTCCACAATCTACAGTCTGCAACAATAATCATCATCAGTGGAAACAGCAACCACATTGATGGTATTTTGGTCATGTAGAAACGGGGGTGGTAGCCTCCCTGCCCCTTGATTTTCATTTTTTCCAGCATGCCATCATCTCAATAGTCAGTTTAGATATCAGTTTTCATCCCAGCTTTTGCACCTTCGAGCAACTAGCAGCTCAGAAGACAACTCAATGGCTCTTCCCATGCTTTACATCTCCCGCTGATCAGCCTCTCTAATCTGCTCTTTTGTTGCAGGCTTTAATGTTCTACAATAGCTATAAGAGGAGGGTTTGAAGTTTTCTGAGGATAGTATATTAAAGTCGAAACAAATTGGCTGGAAACCATCAAAATATATCTCAGTGGCTTTGTAAAGAACAAGGTTTAACGAACATGAATAGGAGCTTCAGAAAAAGTTCTCCACCATCCAGTCCATCACCAGAAGTACTTCTCCCAGTCATAATCCAAAAAGATGGTCTAGAAGGTTACAATGATCAATAATATTCAAATGCTGCTGAAAGGTCCAGCACTAACAGATATTAACATTACTTGGTTTTCATACATTTTTCTAATAATCCAGTTCAGAACATAAATATTTTCTTCTATGGAGTTCAAGGTTAAGTATATTAATTGAAAAGCCAGTTCAACTTCACACAAACTTTTATATTTGATGCTTTAATAACTCATCTTGAGATGATAAGCAAATTAGGTACAAAACAAACATATTAAGAGCAATCCCTATCTTATCTTTTTTACAAATACAGTTCAGGAGATGAAGCAGAAAACTCCTTCTATTGTGATGATCATCAAACACCTTTAAAAGGGAAGTAGACAGATTAATGGAAGATAAGTCTACCAGTGGGTACTAACCATGGTAACTAAATGAGACAGTGAACCTCTGAATAACAATGCCAGTAGGCAACATCAAGAAACTAGGGGTACCAACCTCCAGTGGTAGCTGAAGATTACAACTAGGGTTGGTCAATACTAAAAAAATTCGGTAAAATTCGGATTTGGGTATTTTGGGGCATAAAATGATTTGTATGCCCGAATCTGAATCATAGCCAATTCGGATATGCCCGAAAATTCGGGTAAATCCGAAAAATTCGGGTCCGTTTTATTATTTTTTTGAATTTTTGGTGTTTTTACACGTTTTGGCCTGCAGGGGGTGCAATTTTAAAGCTAGTGGCACTAAACTTTCAGGATATCATCTGGAGACTGTCCTGATGATTCTCCCCAAGTTTGGTGCAGTTTGGTTCAGGGGGGGCAAAGTTATTGACCCTCAAAAGGGGTGCCCCATCCCCCATTGTTTCCAATGGAAGCTAACAGGAAATGGGGGCTACACTTTGAAGGTCCATAACTTTGGACCCCCTGAACCAAACTTCACCAAACTTGGGGAGTATCATAGGGACAGTACTTGTATGATACCCTGAAATTCTGGTGACAGTAGCTCTAAAACTGCACCCCTCATAGTCACCCAAAAAATTTCCCCAGATTCTGTGCTCTGTAGTGGCTGGCTGGCTCCATTGCAGCCAATGGGAAATTTCTGTGGGAGGGCTGTGGAGTGCACATTTCTCATGGTAAACCCACAAAACTTTCAGGGTGTCTTCAGGAGAGTCTCTTCATGACACCATCCAGGGTTGGTGACCGTTGCTTCAAGGGGTTCAATGTTATGGGTAGGGTCCATCTCCCACTGCCCCCATAAGCAAAGTTCCTCAAACCTGGATGGTGTCATCCAAAGACTCTCCTGAAGATACCCTGAACATTTTGTGACTGTACCTTGATAAATGTGCACCCCACAGCCCTCCACCAGAAATTCCCCATTGACAGCAATGCAGAAGTCACTGCAGAAAAAAGAATCTTGGGCAAATTTTTGGGGGTGCCTGCAGGAGCGCATTTTTAGACATATCAGCACCAAAATATCAGGGTATCATCAGGAGACTGTCCTGATTACACTCCCCAAGTTTGGTGAAGTTTGGTTCAGGGGGTCCAAAGTTATGGACGCTCAAAAGTGTAGCCCCCATCTCCTGTTAGCTTCCATTGGAAACAATGGGGGATGGGGCACCCCTTTTGAGGGTCCATAACTTTGGCCCCCCTGAACCAAACTGCACCAAACTTGGGGGGTGTCATCAGGACAGTCTCCTGGTGATACCCTGAAATTTGGTGCCACTAGCTTTAAAAATTCCGGTTTTCATGTTTCACCGCTCCTGCACATGAAGCCTGCTGGAGTGAGTGAGTGGTGAAACACGCAAACCAGCATTTTTTAAAGCTAGTGACACCAAACTTTCAGGGTATCATCAGGAGACTGTCCTGATGACACCCCCCAAGTTTGGTGCAGTTTGGTTCAGGGGAGCCAAAGTTATGGACTCTCAAAGGTGTAGCCCCTATCAGCTACCACTGGAAACAATGGGGGATAGTTGCACCCCTTTTGAGGGTCCATACCTGAACCAAACTGCACCAAACTTGGTGGGCAACATCGGGACAGTCACCTGATGATACCCTGATAATTTGGTGCCGATACATCTACAAATGCACCCCCTGCAGGCACCCCCAGAAATTTGCCCAAGATTCTTTGTTCTGCAGTGACTTAGCTGTATTGCTGTCAATGGGGAATTTCTGGTAGAGGGCTGTGAGGTGCACATTTCTGAAGGTATGGTCACAAAACTTTCAGGGTATCTTCAGGAGAGTCTCTGGATGACACCATCCAGGTTTGGGGAATTTTGCTTCAGGGGGTTTAATTCTATGGGACCCAAAAGGGTAGGGTCAAGCGCTCACTGCCCTCTGAAGTAAAGTTCCCCAAACCTGGATGGTGTCATCCAGAGACTCTCCTGAAGATACCCTGAAAGTTTTGTGGTTTACCATGAAAAAATGTGCACTCCACAGCCCTCTATCAGAAATTTCCTTATTGACAGCAATGCAGCTAAGTCACTGCAGAACAAAGAATCTTGTGCAAATTTATAGTGCCTGCAGGGGGTGCATTTGTAGATGTATCGGTACCAATATTTCAGTGTATCATCAGGAGACTGTCCTGATGATACCCTCCAAGATTGGTGCAGTTTGGTTCAGGGGCCAAAGTTATGGACCCTCAAAAGGGTAGCCCTCATCTCCTTAGTTCCCATTGGAAAGAATGGGAGATAGGGACACCCCTTTTGGGGATCCATAACTTTGGACCCCCTAAACCAAACTGCACCAAACTTGGAGGGTATCATCAGGACAGTCTCCTGATGATACCCTGAAATTTTGGTGCTGATATGTTTAAAAATGCGCCCCCTGCAGGCCGAAACGTGAAAAAACCCCAAAAAATAAAAACGCAATTCGGCTGGTGATCCGAATCCCATGGATTCGGATCTGTTAGGATTCGGACAGCTCAGATTCGGCCCCTCCTCGTCCGAATCCGTCCGAATCAGTGCAGATTCGGTAAAAATTCGGATTTAGACTGTCCGAATCTCCAACCCTAATTACAACTATTGACTCAGTGGATTATACCTTGCTAAGATCCCTCCCCTTCCCACCCCAAACACCACCCTCCTTGTGAGCACAGGAAAGGAAAATTATTTTATTAAAGTATAAAAAGCCTCTGAAATCAGCCTCCATAAGCTGCAAAGCGTGAGGCCACGTAGGCCTTTGCACACGGCCCTTCCAGACTCTGGCCTAATGGAATTTATAGTTGTAGCAAAGACCCCTTTGTCCTAAATCACACCTATGGGAATGTAGGCATCCCCATGATAAAGAAAAGTGTTTCTTTTCTGTCTTGAGAAGTTCCCTCCCTGGCACCATATGTCTGAACCATTCTGAAACCAGAGAAATTGTCAGCAGTTAGTTTCTTTGTTTAGATAAGCGGGGCAATAAAGGCACATAGTTGATGAAAACATCCTCACAAACAGGAAGTCAATATGTGTGAATTATAGTACATCATTCAACAATGTATCTATATATCCGGATGTTTGGGGAACATTAAGAACATCTCCTGACATATTGACTGATTGATTGTTTTAATTATGTTGTAATTCTTTTCCAATGTGTCAGCTATTTCTCTTTTGATGTGCCCTGCTTTTATCCTATATAAATCCTTGATTTTGGCCAGTTGGGTATGACTCTCCTGATGCTAGCAGAGCCCTCGTTGGGTTGAATAAAATTACTTCTTTGATTTTATTCTGTTGTCGGTTTGGTTTATTAGCCTCTGGGTCTGTACCCCCCTTCTGTGGTTACATCCTCAGGATCCACCCCCAAAATTTCCAGGAATTTCCTAACCCAGAACTGGCAATCTTACAAAGCTTTGGTGTCTATGTCCTCTTGTTAGCCCTCCAGAGTAACTGGTTGAGAACTGTGTAAAGATACTAAACGGGCTACTGATCTGATCCAGCAAGGCCCTTCTTATGTTATTCATTGTGTTCTTATGTTATGCAAATAGAAACACGAAAAATAACATTAAATACTATGCCAGTTACCTTTATAACAGACTTCAGGCTTTAAAAATGTATCTTTTCCTTTTAACTTCAATTAATGATCACGTAATTAGTAGGCTTTTTATAATAGTTAAATGGTTATTCAATTTAACAAGTCAACTTTTGTCCAGGGCAATCTTGTATGTATAAAACACTTCCCTGGATAAAGTGACATGTAAACTTTAAAAAATTATAATCTAGATATTTTAAAGGTTAATTAAAACATATTATTTTACAATTACTTCCTTGGTTCCCTATTCTTTTATTCACTTTTAATTTTGTATTCTGAACAGGAGAAAAGCATCTTTTCAACGGATCTAATGAAAACCCTGCAATGGCTAATGAGTTACCAACCTGTATGCACCAAAGTACAGCTGGAAAGAATGTTAATTCTATGCTTCAATGCTGCCTTCAAAGAGATTATTCAAGCCTTCCTGTGACATGGAACACAGTGATCAGCCAACAACCAGTACACATAAAAATAACCTTTATCTTCCTCAACAAAAAGGTAATGACCTAATCATTTACTTTTAGCTGTACAAAAATGTCAGAAATGGACTTCCATTTCAATTATGACTTTGTAGTTGAAATTGTTAAATTAGTTTAGTTTATAATATGGGTCAAAAATAAACAACAATTTCCCCCTGTGGTAACACATCTGTGGAGATTAATTAAGCAGGGATACCTAAGTATTTTATTTATACCAGAATTTTTCATCAGAATTTCAAACTCTGAGCACCACATAAACATTTAGTAAAACCATCAAGCAGCCATTAACCATAAATTGAACAATCCCAAACACCATTCAACAAAAAAACCATGCAATTCCCAATTTCTATTTTTAAAAAGCTTTTTATCTGTGATATAGATCAATCTCATGTTTGGCATTAGTTCCAGGGTACCAGAATAGTTGCAACTCATGTTTTAAATGATGTTTTGGGTTATTTTCTTTGTTGTGAACAAAGTTATCCTTGGTTGATAGCCCTCAACATATCCGGAGGGTTGGGGGCAGAGAAGTGGGGGGGGGGTTCAATATCAAGAAAAACAAAGAGATCCAGTAATTTCTAGAGCTACCTTTTGTCATCTTCCAGTAAATACATCATGCAGCATTTAAAAAAGTGTCTCCCACTGCCACTTCAAGCGGTGGCAAGCAATGGGACCTGGGGCAAGGAATTTCCTGTCCCTACTGGGGGCTTGGCAGCCCTAGTTCCATATACTCCACATACTAAAACACAGTTTATTTCAACTGTATACAAGTTTATAAAATGACTAATTTGAATGTCAGATTAAAGGGAGGTGAAACCAAGGACTGGTGCAGAAAACACTCATGAAAGAATAACAGAAGTTTTTAAAAGTTATGTCTAGAATCCAAGATTTCTATTTCTTTCCATGGAACTCTGTACTTAGCTGTGATTGCTATCTGAAAAGTGTCATTTGACAAGCTATTGAAGGGGATGCAAATTTAGAACACGGTCTAATGCATTCTAAAATTCATTTGAAAATCAAGGCTGCTGTTTCTGTGACAACTCTGCCAAAAGATTACTAAAGCACTTAAAATGCTGGAGTACCTGGCAGCAAAATAATAGGTTGCCAATAAGGCATGATAAATATTTCAAGGACAAGAATGAAATCCATATTTGTGGAGTATGCAAACACAGCTTTCACTTTTGACTTTCAAATGGTAAATCTTTGTCATTCAAATGTCAACTTTTTTTTTTGGAGGAGCTATCTTTGTAGCTATGAAGACACATCATAGCCACTTGGAAGATCAGTCTGCCACCCATTGAAAAGCATTGGGTTGACTTGCCCTCTGCGGACCAAAGTAATTTTTCTGTGCAGTAAGAAGAAAGTCAGTCCATGGAGGGGCAGGTCAACCCGATACCTTTCACTAGGTGGCAGACATGTCTTCTGAGTGGCTACAATTCTCTTAAGTGAGTCTGCATATCTACGGAGATAGCTCCTCAAAAATGTTTAAAAAATAGAGAGAAACTATATATTGCCAGAATTGGCAGGAGCAGCTGAATACATCCATGTACTTTTTGGGCTGAAGGGATAAGAGCCTGCAGAGCCAGGATCAAAGCCTGCAGAGCAAACAGGTCTGCAGAACCTGGGGCAACGTTCAGCAAATGGTGGCAGGGATAATTCCTTCAGCTGCACACAAAACATTGGGTTGAAGCTGAGGGTGAAATTGATCAGAGAGCAAAGCAATGAGGTGGGAAATATAAGATGCTTCCTGTGCTCTGCATCAGGGACGTAGGTAAGGGGGGGGGATTCTCGGGTTCAAAAAAACCCCATTGCATGTCCGAAGCTCCGCCCGCCCCCCGTTTGTGGGTTTTTGCATTTTAAAGTGGTTTGTTGTTTTTGGCCTGTGGGAGCACAGTTTTTAGGCTAACGGCAGCAAAATTTCAGGCTACTGTCAGGTGACACTCCTGATAATACCAGCCAAGTTTGGTGAAGTTTTGTTCAGGGGGTCCAGAGTTATGGACCCCCAAAAGGGGTGCCCCCATCCCCCACTGTTTTTAATGGGAGCTAATAGTAGATGGGGCTACTCTTTTGAGGGTCCTTATCTTTGGACCTCCTAAATCAAACTTCACTAAACCTAGGTGGTATCATCAGGATAGTCTGCTGCTGATACCACCCAGATTTGGTGAAGGTTGGTTCAGGGGGTTCAAAGTTACGGACTCCCAAAGGATGTGCCTCCATTCCCCATTGTTTCCAACCTTTGAGAGTCCATAACTGTGGACCTCCTGAAACAAACTTCACCAAACCTGGGTGGTATCATCAGGAGAGTCTCCTAAAGATACCCTGAAAGTTTGGTGCTGCTAGCTTAACAATTGTACCCCTGACAGCAGGCACCCCCCAAATTTTCCCAAATTGTCTTTTTAAATCCATCCCCTTCGGCATGGATTTAAAGTGAGAATCTGAGGTCCCCAGTTCAAACGTTGAAAGTGATGCTGTTTCAGGGTGGGGGAGAATCCACCCCAAAACACCATCACGTTCAATGTTATTTTTACTGGGGACCCCAGATTCTCCCTTTAAAATGGATTTAAAAGGAAAATCTGGGCTCCCTAATTTAAACACAGTTCAAAGTGATGCTGTTTGGGAGTGGATTCCAGCATCACAGCAGCCGCCCATAGTGTGTGTGTGTGTGGAGGGGTGCGCAAACCTAAGATTTTGCACTGGGCTTTATTTTCCCTAGCTACCCCTCTGCCTGGAGGGGAGAGAGAAGGGATGGCGGCTGCCAGCTGGTGGGGGAGGGGGCAGGTCACAGGAGTCTGCCATCCCTTGCCTCAAGAGAGATGCTTTTTATAAGCACTGAGGCCATGGGCATGGCTTGGGGAGGCGTGACCACACCCCCAGGGGTGGGTGGGGGCATGGCCTCGCTCCCGAACCCCCTCATAAAAAATCTGTACCTACGTCACTGCTCTGCATTCTGCACAGTCAGACAGAAGACATCTTGCAGGAAGCTTAGGGGGAAAAGGTGAACATTGAAGCATTTTTTTTTAAAAAAAGATGTCTTGAGCAGAAAAAAGGCATCCTAAGGATGTCTAGGGAAAAGGCTGTGCAGAGTGCCTTCCCAGGATGCCTTTTTTTGCATTCTCAGAACATCTTATTTCAATGTATTGTTGAAGGCTTTCACGGCCGGAATCACTTGGGTGCTGTGTGGTTTCCGGGCTGTATGGCCGTGTTCTAGCATGTTCTAGATCTGATCCTCTGAAGATGCCAGCCACAGATGCAGGCGAAACGTCAGGAGAGAATGCTGCTAGAACACGGCCATACAGCCCGGAAACCACACAGCATCCAAAATCTTATTTCAACTTCACAGAATGAACCATCACCTACCAGATACTGTTTTCAATATGAACCATTCAATTTATGATACTGAGAGCAATTTTAAACAGGTCTACACAGAATAATAGATAGTTACCAACTGCAGGTTGGAAAATTCTTGGAGATCAGCTATAATTCCAGAATTCCATCATTCTTAAGGTTAACTCCTTGTAATTGGCAATAATAGAAAAAAGAGATTGTGCTTTGAAGAAGAGAAAGCTCGAAAATGCATATACGCGAATGTGTTTGTGTTATGGTCTTCCAATTGTTGCATGATACCATTCACAAACTGGGAGCATGTGACAAGACGCCATGTTATGTTCTTTCAATCACAGCATGAAACCATTCATAAAATCATGAGCCTTTGATCTTGCTTTTCACAATTGGTCTTGCTTTTCACGTTGATCTTGCTTTTCACAATTTGAAAGGAGCCTTTTCGACAACATATTTGATATACGTTTTGGATTACAATTCTGACATTGATTCCAGCCAGTGGGCGAGACAGCATATATCCTGGCTTGTTCTTTGAGACTGAAATTGATTATCTGGGAGGTGCTAACGCCTCCATAAAGCCTGGTTGGGGCATTTAGGAACTGTTATTACTAAAACATAATATGTTAACAAGATTTTGTATTTGAATCTGATGATATAAAGTATTATGAAATTTAAGTAATTAGATCAACTGGGAGGTACCAGTAACATAATAATTAATTTTGAACTCAGGCATGAGTAATTATTATGTTATACAGTCTTATTGGATTTTTCAGTAGTATATAAGAATATATAGTGTAGTTCAAATATATGAAGAGAAATATATAACAATACCATTCTGTATGGGTATGTAAATATGCGTATTTAAGTGTAATTATAAATAGCGTTGAAGCAGTTGCCAGCCAGTGTACTGTGCCTTTCTTGTTGCATACCTAATACTAAAATAATGCCAATTTTTGTGTTCTTGGGATTTCTGTCACAGTTTTTCAGATGTTTTCCAGAAGTTCTGAACTCATAGGGTGAATACTGTCCCCCCCCCTTTTTTTTTCTTGGCTGGGAAACATTGAAGTCAAATGGAAATTAAATATATGCAATACTTACTTCCCTATCAGGCTTAAACTTATGCTACTGACTTTACAACATAAAATGAAACCTTCAAGATCAACATGATTTTCAGAATAAAAATTTTTAAGTGTCAAATGTCCCTTCTTCAGATACAAGTAGGAATGGAGATCTTTATACCCTAGTTAGAAGGTGGTGAGAGAAGAGTTGCAAAGAATGCTTGTAAAGATGCCAAGGTACAATGCATATTATAATCAGCTTGATAAAAACAGGGAAGAAATGTCGCTTGGAGGCTAATCAAGTTGCTTACAATATGCACTGTATTTTTGCTTTCACTAAAACAATTAGCAGGCAAAGAGGGCTTTTGGTGGGAGTCCTTCTGCCATAAGAAAGTACCAGACAACTCCAGTTTTTGCCCTTTTCTTTGATGTGAGCTGTGTTGGTTGCCAGACATGCAAATAAAATGAGTGCAGAAATTAAAACTGTGATTATTTGCATCAAAAAGCACCAGTGCCTTCAAAAGCAGGAAGAAAAGCTGTCGCTCTGGCAGTTCTACATGGGCATATGCTGGAGTGTGGTATCAACCATGTGATATCCAACATGATCCTCTCCTGCTTATGCTGGCAAAGCAATTCACAGAAGTCAGCAAAGGAAATTATCATGACTTACAAAGGTAAAGGAAATTATCAGAGCTTGCAACTTAGCAACTCAAAAGCAGTCAGCTAGCAGAAATGTGTTATGGTCTATCAGGTGCTTAATAAATCATGTTCTCCTGTTCTTCTTGTATGATGAGACAGTTTTTGAGTTCCTGGCTGGATTGCCAAACATAGCTGTGAGATGTTTAGTGGGTCACAAAGCATTCAGGCCAATTGTACAACTTATAGAATTGAACCTTTTTTCCTGACTAAGAAACAGAACTGCAACCCCCCCCCCCCCCACTATCATCACACTCCTCAAACTGTTTCTGATATTGTAAAGGACAACAGGATGGTCCTTGTGGGTTTAACCAGATGTATTTAAAGTTAGCAATGTGAATGGTTGGAACAGTGGTCAGCTAACAGAAGCTTTATGTCTTAACTCCTTCAGTCTCAGCTACCACTGCTTTTTTCAGGTCTCTTAACTCCACCCATCATTTCAAAGTCTTAAAGGTATACATCGGAAGACCCATCACTTCCATTCTGCGAGTTCCCAGTACTTTAGATTGAATCTTACACTTTCTCATAAAACTATGTAGTAAGGCAGAAAGAAACACATTGTTCACTGTGAGATAAATGCATTCAGTTCATTAAGCAGTTATTACATATGCTTGTATTTTTTAAAAAGTATTTAGATTTTTGTTTAATTTGTGTTTAATTTTGTTTAATTTGATTGTATTTTTATACTGATGGACTTTATGCATTTATGTGATCCGGCAATCTCATTAGGGAGATCTTATTATATCTTTGTTTTAAAGCATGCTATTTTAAGTATTAGGTAGAAAAATAAGCTCTTATTAAAAATGCCACTCTGATCTAATCACTTTTGAACAGAATGATTCAGTGAAAACACTGAGTGTGCTTGCAATTATTTTGCTGTATTTATATGAACATATTTGCTTAAGTGGTGTCTTGGAATGAGTACATCTTTACGATGTTATAAAGTTCTGGTGCTTATAAATAGACAGACAATGCATAATTATAGTACTACAGAGACTCCTCTCTGTGAGATAAAATGCAGTCATTTGCAAGGGATAATAACCACTTTCATTTTCAACAGTGTTTTTCACTGTTATTTAAGAAAAAAAGCCATTGGCACAAGGATTAGGGTAGGAACAAGAGAGTACAGAAACTACTGTTCTTAATTTTACAGTAATGTGTAGATGACCTCTTATGCATCAACTTGTTTCCACTATTTACTTGATTTCATTAGTTATTTTTACTATCTTAAATGAGGAAAATACTCTTAATTTTAAAAACTGATCAGTGATAAAATCAAATTTTCTCCAGTATACTTCTGTTTCAACAGGCAGGGGGAACTGAGTCAGGGAAAAACTTCCAGGGAACAAAAGTAGTAAATCTAGGCATCAATGGCAATATGGTGATATTCTTGGCATTGTGGGGACTCTCTGGTAGTTGGGCAAAAACTCCATGGTAGAAGTCATTTTTTATCATGGAGTTTTGCTCAAATAGCAGCGCATCCCTGTGTCACCAGCAGTGTAGTGACATCATTTCCAGTGTGCACCAGAAGTGACACCACTGCCTAGGACTCCTTTTGGCTCTAGTAATTTTTTCCACTGACCAGCTGATCACCCGCAAGGGAAAGAGCCCTGGCACAAAACTCTCTTGGCCCTGGTGTGGGGCTTGGCAACCCCAGTTCCAAATATTGCTTTTCTGTGATATATTTATTTTATTTGGTTTATATACAGCCTCTTCCTATGTAGTCCCAGTGTAGTTTCCAACATATGCAACAATCCACAGAACAACTGAACTATAATTTAACTTACAACAATTAAAACCTATGACAATTTAAATTTAATCCAGACATTTCATCTCAAAGGGCATTTTAGTTGGCGCAAACCCAAACTGAGGGAGGAAGGAGGGAAATGGAAAAAAAGGGGGGAAAGGGAAACCCAACTGTGGGAGAAAGGAGGGAAAGAGAAAAGGGGGGAGGAAGGGAAAGGGAGAGAGAAAAGGAGGGAAGAGTAAAAGGAAGGGGGAGGCCTAGATGTACAACAGTAGCTACCACAACCATATGCCTGGTGGAACTGTGCTATATCCTGGAGGGTTACATTACACATATCTCACAGAGGTTGCATTACACAGAGTGTTCCACCAGGTTGGAGCCATAGCAAAAACGGCCCAGCTCTGGTTGAGGCTAGCCAGATCTCTTTAGAGCTAAGTGTATAAAATGTTTTTTTAACTTTTTTATTCCAGTAGAACCATTCTGTATCTGAGGGTCAGCTTGCACTGGTGAGAAAGTTCCATGTAGGTGATTTAGAAGGACATAATTTCTGTGCAAGCAAATTAATGTAAAGGTATTGTTTGCATGAACTAGTTTGTTTATGCAAACAAGATGGCTAAGCATTTCTTAATAATATACATTTGTGTGGGATCTGCAACAGTTAATGGCTCTGCATGAACACTATAAACAGCCTCTGCATAGAACTACTGGCAAAGCCATCCTATCCTGATTAACACACTTTGAAATTCATCTAAACCAACTGGCTTAAAATGTTAGGTCACTTTCCATTAAGGAAATGATTTCACAGGAAGTGATCTAAAAGTGATATCAGAACATGTCATCACTTGCCCTTTGACCTCTAAGTGGCATCACAGGACTTAATATAACAAAATGACATCACATCCTCATTAAGCTCCACTATTCCCAAATTCCTCTGTCTCCAGGTATTGCTGCCAAAATCTCCAAATATTTCCCTAGTGAAAACTGACACACTGAAATTTACGGTAGCAAAGAATCAAATAATGAATGGAGGCATTCAGAGATGAACCGCCAAAGAAACTAGTGGCTGGTAATGTAAACTCAACATAGGACTTGGAGAAACAGGGTAGAGGAAAAGTTCTCAAGATACAAACAGAAAGAAGGAAGCCATAGCGGAGGCCAAGAAAAAGCAAAGTGAGCGGAAAAAGGAGTTGTGGCTGCCACTTGCATAGCCTCTCAGATTGCTGGAATTGCAAGATAAAATAGAAGTCTCCTATGATGGTTTGAGGTGGCAGAAATATATTTTCACAGGGAAAACCCCTCAGTCATGATTATAGCATGCATGGATTTGAGGACTGAGAACAACCTCCTGCAGCACAGGTGCCATCACATCACCAAGCGCAGCTGAGGAAAAGGAAACATAACTTTTTTTTATTTACTGGCCTGCCAGTGCTTCACATCCTTTACGGTTTGTCAACCCTGAGGTAATTTGTGGCAGAGTTCCTTGGATACCCTGGCCCTGCCTTGAAAAAAATCCAGTTATAACCTTTCTGGCCAGAGAAGAATACATGGGGGTGGGGAGTAGTTTTCTGGTGGCTGAGGACAGCGTAGCTATGCCACCTCCTAAGAGGAATGGAGAACATACAAATATATGCCAGGGAGTTTGGGGTGGGGTGAGATGTTGTTTCTCCTTATTCTCCTACCCACCCTATTTCATTTTTCCTTCCTCTCAGCAACTTCCATATTCTCACCTTTCCCTGCTTCCTTCTCCCGTTCTCATCCACTGAACTTCTCTGCCCTGTCCTCAGCCTTATTTGTTGCATTTATTCATACCATCCCTTTCTCCTCATTGTGAGTCTAAACCAAATTTATATTCTTTTCCTCTCCTTCATTTTATATTCACAAGAGCCCTATGAAATGAGTCACACTAAGTGTAAGTCCTTGGGCAAAAGTCATTCAATTATGGCAGAATGGGGATACAACCTGGGTGGCCCTCCTAGATTCTAGTCTGACATGCTTTCTCATTTTCATGTGGTGGCTACTGGCAAATAGCAATGAGCCACCAGGTGATACTGTTGGCCCTGGGCGAGCTGTGCAAGTCATGTATCACCTGGCTTTTCACTTCTTTATTTATTTTTTATTTTATTCAATTTAATATCCTGCCCTCTCCTGCCTAAGCCAGGTTCAAGGCAGCTAACTCATGTATTAAAATAATTAAAATCACATTGTAGAATAAATACATTATATAATTACAATTAAAAACATTCTCACATAAAAGTTTCCTCGGTGATGAATAGATACATTGTCCATACATACTTACATTTGCACCTCTAGGGGAGTATAATCATGGGGCAAACATAACTCGATATGGCTTTGCTGTAACCATATGGCTTTGCTGTAACTAGAAGTGGGGTAAAAAAGATATGTAGCAAGCAGGAGACTTCCCAGCCCTCCTCTCCATTGCCTACCAAGGCCAGTAGTTGCAAGGGGGGGGATCTTTTTATAAGTGGTGCTGCACCAACAGAGCAATGTCACTTCCAACAAATATTCAGAAATGCAAACACATTGCTGGCATGATGCTCTAATTTAGGTAAAATGTACCATTTTACCATCCAAATCCTAGAATGTCATATCAACCTAACAGTGATGACATGATCTCACATCAAGGTAATCACTGGGCATGATGGCATGTCATTGGCATTATATCATACTTCCCATTTCTGGCCCCACCCTGCACCACTGGTTGCCAGCTAATGGTTGGGAACTTCTACCACTTCGCAAACATGGAATTTGAAAGCAGTTAACGGTTTAAAAACTAATTCTATTTCTCAGAACTCTAGTCATCATTTTAGGAATGGTAGGCTATTTATGTTCACTTAAGAACAAACCTGGTAGAGTTTTAGCCTTTAGTAAGCCTTTTTGTTGCTAGGAAACAATAGATGCCAGTAACAGGATGTAATTATGAAACTCTCTTAACAGTCTGCTCAATTTAGCATCAGACAGCATTATGAAATTATAATAAAGAACATCTATCTATCTATTTATTCATTCATTCATCAGATTTATATCCCACCCTTCCCAATAGGGCTCGGGGCGGCAAACATCAATATAAAACCGGTCTAAACAACAACCACACTATTCAAAACTTTAAACAGCAAAACAATAAAAGATGGCAATAAAATCCCAGAACAGACACCCATGGGAGGTCATGATGTACTGATCAGGCCGGCTGACAAGATATAAAAGGCTGGCTGAAAAGCTCAGTCTTATAGGCCCAGCGGAATTCACAGATGTCTCACAGGGCCCTGATCTCAGTTGGGAGCTCATTCCACCAGGTAGGGGCCAGTCGAACCTGTCTAGAGCTGGGAACCTCCAATAAATCCCCCCCCCCTTGACGAGCAGAGGGGTCTAGAGAGACAATATGGGGAGAGGCGGTTCCATAGGTATGTAGGTCCAAGACTGCTCACAGCCTTAAATGTCAGAACAAGCACCTTGAACCTGATCTGAAACTTGATTGGCAGCCAATGGAGTTGATTCAGGACTGGAGTAATCCAGTCTCCACTAAGCGCTCCCAAAAGGAGCCTGGCTGCCGCATTCTGAATGGCCGTTTCTGCATGGCCAGGAGGCGCCCCCAAGCCGGCAGGAGTTCTGCCGGCGTGGGGGCGGGAGCCTGCTCGCACGCAAGCGTGCGAGCAGGCGAAGGGGAGGCCGGCAGGCGGCAGGCGGCTCCGCACGGAGCTGCCTCTGCGCCCTCCCCCGCCCCACTCACGGTGTCCTCCTCGTCGCCTGCGGGGCATCGCAGCCCCGCCCACGCTGCCCTCCGACCCCTGGAGGTCGGAGGACAGTGTGGGCGGGGCTGTGACACCGCAGGCAATGGAGGACACCGTGAGTGGGCGCAAGGAGACAGCGTCTTCCCGGCGGCGTGGTTCGCACCGCGCCGCAGGGAAGACGCTCCCTCCCCAACAACAACCCTTTAAAGGGTTGTTGTTTAGGGCGGCTTGACGCCGCCCTGGGGGGAGGGAAGTGCATTCAGGTCGCCGCTGCTGCGTTGCAGCAGCGGCGCCTGTGTGAATGGCGGCCTGGGGGCGCCTTTTTTGGCGCCCCCAGGCCGTCATTAATGGGCCGTGCAGAAACGACCAATGAGTTTTAGTGCCTGGGTCAGAGCCAAAGGAAAAGCCAGCATACAGTGAGTTCAAATAGTCCATTCTAGAGGTGACAATTGTATGGATCACTGTGGTCAAGTCAGAGATAGAGAGGTACGGGGCCAACTGCCTAGCCTGGCGCAGGTGGTAAAAAGCAGCCCAGTTTTCGCCACCTGGGCCTCCAATGACAATGTGGAGTCCAGGGTAACCCCCAAGCTGCCAACTGATGAGACCAGATGTAAGGTCTCCCCATCAAGCGTCGGCAGGCAGAAGTTGACTGGTCTCTCTCCTCCATCTTTGCTGGATTCAACACTGGAGAGCCCCCGGGAGGGAGGCTGGATGACCTGCCATTGTGAACACAAGCTGGGTATCATCAGCATACGGATAGCACCGCAGCCCAAAGCTCCAAACTAACCCAGCTAGGGGGCACATGTAGATATTAAAGATAATTGGGGAGAGGATCGCTCCCTGCAGCACCCCACATACCATGGACACCAAGTAGAGTTCTCTCCCCCAACACTACCTGCCATCCCCGGTCCCAGAGAAACGAGGTCAGCCATTCCAAGACTGTCCCATGAACTCTGATCTCAGTGAGGCGGTGGACCAAAAGGTAATGATCTACTTGTCAAACACTGCGGTGAGGTCTAACAACTACAACAGTGCTGAGCTGCCTCAGTCTAGCTGGAGCCGGAACTTGTCCACAACAGTGAGCAGAACCATCTCCATCCCATGGTCAGCACGGAAGTCAGATTGAAAAAGATCCAATGCCTCTGTGTCATCTAGGAAATTCTGGAGCTGGTCCACAACTGCCTGCTCAATTATCTTGCCCAGAAATGACATATTCGAGCCTGGGCAGTAATTGGCTAGATCTAAAGGATTGAGCTGAGGTTTATTCAGGAGCGAATAAACCACTGACTCTTTAAGCCAACCTGGAAAGACTCCTTGCTCAAGGGAGACACTGATTATCTTCAACAGGTGGCTCTGAAGCACCTCCCCGCTGGCTTTCACCAGCCAGGAAGGGCATGGGTCAAAAGGACAAGTGGTAGCTTGCACAGCAGCCAGAAGCCTGTCCATGTCATAGGGGTCAACTTGACTGAAGTAGTCCAAAAAGGGACCAGAAGACAGTCAAGGGGCTTTTGTTCACTTATTGTATCAACTGTGGTAGGAAGGGTTTGGTGGAGGGACAAGACCTTATTTGCAAAATGACTCGCAAGTGCCTCACAGCTAAAAGCCAATTCCTTAGTTTTAGGACCTATAGAAGAGGTTGTAAGGGACCAAATTACCCTAAACAATTGTGCTGGGCATGAGTCTGCAGCCACAATGGAGGTGGCAAAATAAGCTCTCTTCACCTCCTTCACTGCACACTCATAGGCCTTCATAAGCATCCTATATGAGCATCTGTACCCTTCGTCAAGGCCTCGCCGCCACACTCGCTAAAGTGTGTCCTCCCTGATGGGTGGGATCCCCGGTGTTAACCAAAGAGAGGCCTAGCGTTGCCATGGGTGGCACTATATCCATGGCCACTTCTGAAGAGGCCGAATTGGCATAGACATTGAAATCACCCAACACAATCAAGTTCAGGTGACACAGTGCCCACCCAGAGACGACCTCAAGCAGCCGTGGTAGGCTATCTGCCAGTGAGCTAGGCGACCGGTACACCAGCAAGACCACCAGCCTGTCAGGTACACCAGCAAGACCACCAGCCTATCAATGAAGGCCCGAACACTCCATACCAGCGATAGTCGGGACAGGGGACATTCTAAAGGAGATGAATTCCCAGATGAGCATTGCCACGCCATCCCCCTGGCTCTGTGTCCAAGGCTGCTGGATTGCCACAGAACCATCCAGAGTGAGGTTATTGAGGGAGACCATCTCTCCCTCCCTCACCCAAGTTTCTGTGACACATGCGAGGTCGACAGCCTGCTCCCTGAGATAGTCCCGGAGCATAGCATGTTTGTTATTAATCGACCTCTCATTCAAAAGTAGCAGCTCCAGGGTAACTGACCCCCACACCATAACCAACATTCCTCAGGATAGGTCGCAAGTCAGACAGATTGGGAAATTGGGAAAATGGCAGATTAAAAGAGCTATTTTACAATGAATTTGAAACAGTTTCTAGAACCTTCAAATTATCCTTTTGTATAATATTTTAACTTTATTTTCCTGAATGTACATTACTCAGGGATCTATGTCACATCGGAAACTAGCCCCACACCTGCCCATTATATGTCACATATACATTTATCTAAATGTATGGAGAAAAGGCAGTATAATTATTACTATATAAATTCTCAAAAAATAATGAAAAAGCTGTAGCCCAATATATTCGTTCAAATCTTTGTCTTTTAAAGATGTCACTGTGCAATATCTGTCTAGTAGATGGTAAGAACAATAAACAAAAAGTATCTGTTCTATATGAATTCTGCATGAATAGGAATACAAAATAATACTGTTCGCAGTGTCTCTTTTGCTCTCTCATAAAATTCAGTCATGCAAATATTTAATCAGGGACATGTCAGACCACTTTTTTGACAACATCAACCTCAGTCAACGATGCCCTGAGGTTTTAATACATATTGACTCTTCTATTATTTTAGTGGCTGATAAATGCAAAACAAGATATTAAGATCCAAGAAGTAGGTCATTCCTTTTTAGAGTTCCTACTTAATGTTTTGAAGGATAACCTAAGATTTTTCCAGAAAAACAAACAACCCTACTCCTAGCAGTACAAATTCGATTACATCTATGCCAAAAGAGCATTCCTGGACATTCCAGATAGAACTCCTCTTGCCAATACCTTCCATTTAGATTGCCCCTTTTTAAGTCAAATTATTTAATTCTTCATAATAAAATGTTTAATTTTATTTATTCATAGCAAATACAAATATGACACATTATAGTGAAATCATCCTATACTCAATAAAACCATTCAAAACCTCAAAGTTTGAATGCAATTGTTCTTTAACTAGTGAAATATTATTTGTACATTGAGAAATACCATTTTTGATTCAAGCCATTTTAGCATATCTAAAACTGACACAGGATTTCCAGGTAAGCAAAGCATCTCTGTAGTTTTTCAATATTTATAAAGCAGTTCAGGAAATACAACAAAAAGCTTTTCACTTTTTCATTTCCACCTATTTTACTACCCTTCCCATTTCCATGTACTGAGGTGTTCCCCCCCCAAAAAAAAATACATGGCCCCTTGTTTTTAGTTGATTGATTTGTTTTCCTTTTAATGCTTATACCAGCGTTGCCAGTCATCAGGTATTTTGCCTAATTTGTGTTTTTTCGCTTAAAATAAAATACCATTTGTTCTGTCGTGAGTTTTGTATTTTCAGTCTTAAAGCAATCTTCTATTGCCTTTATACCTTAATCTATCTTGATTTTCTGCCTTAAAATAATTTTCCAAGTCTGCGCTGCTTGCTTCTTCTTCTGAGTTCTGGGGTGTCCTCTAGCTGGAGTCTTGTTTCTCTGCAATTCTGTTGGAACTTTCTAACTCTGAGTTACCTATGGATCTCTAACACTTTAAACGTCTGAGATATTGCTGTCTCCAGTCTTCCCCAGATACCTGAAAAACTGAACAGATTGTAAAACAGGAACTGCTAACTAGTAAGAATGCAATAGTGCTCTAGAGGGCTTCTTAAAGGGACAGGGTCTAACAAAGGTTCCCTCTCACAGAATGCTGTACAAAAGGCAACTAAACCCATTCTGACTAAGGGTACAACTGAGGCTTAAATAAGGGAAATAGTGAGGCTGTCTCTAGAGGCATGACAAAGTATTTTTATCCTATTTGTCAATAAAAATTTGTCAGTTCTGCTTCTATTGTACTTCTCAATGCTCTCTCTTCACAAACTGTCTTTTGTAAACTTTTATAGGTCTCAGATATGAAACACTGTGATAAGAATAACTACAGCCTCATACTTTATGCAGTAGTCTATGAAATACCACTGCAAAGAGAAAATTAAATATGCTTAGGTTAACTACTAGATGATAAATTTGTATTGGGTTTGTGCAATTTTTTCGGTATTCCAGCTGTCTCTGAACTTCAAGCTTCAACTCTGCCTCACCTGCTGCCCATGAGGAGTTCAGAGGTGACAACAGTTCTGTACTGAATGCTTGGTTGGGCCCAGGAGTCGAGCCCAGCATTCAGCTCTGTACCTCTGCCCCCTCCAAGACCCAGTCAGCAGGTAAGTGAGAGAGAGAGGGGAGAGGGTTTTTTCAAAAAATAGTAGTAGGGCTGAAGAAGTGCAAATAATGCCACAAAATTGGCATTTGAGGGCCCTTTCCACACAGACACTTTAAAACATTTTGAAGCAGGAAATAAAACATTGCCACTGAGGAGTTCCACATTGTTTTCCCCTAAAATGTTTTACTTGCAGCCTCAAAACATTTAAAATGAATTCCCTTTTAAAACGATTCTCTGGCTGAAACATTTTTAAATGGCTTCATTTGCCTATACTGTCCCTTTAAGTCACCTTTCTGTCTTCCCTGCACTTCCTCATCCGTAACATTTTGTGAGCTCACTCCATGCCTGCAAAAACCCTTTGCTCTGTTGCTGGAGTATTTCAGACTGTTTTTGTGATTTGGACAGACTCAATTTTCACAGCATCGACTACAGAAGGCTCAGGGGTCCTTTACTCATGAAACACTTACCTCAGACCTTTCAGCTGCATGGGGGAGGGGGGGCTGAAGAGTGGTCTCTTCACATTTTTCTGTTTACATGTGAGGAAGCAGCCTAGTCCTCCCCCAGATCTCTGCTTCTTGGTTCTCAACACTGGCCCTCTTAAAGTCACAGATCTAATAACACTCAGTAGTCCCAATACTAAAGAGCTGATACTCTCCCCCACCCCTTCCCCTCCACTTTCTTTCTCTCTCATTTTCTCTCTCAATCTCTGCTGCTGTGGGAGAGGCTTTTTTTTAAAAAAAAGAGGCTTGTCTGGAAAAAAAAGCTTTAAAAAGCCCTCCCAATCATCGGGGAGGACCGATGCAGAATGCGGGAGGTGAGCTAGAGCCAGAAGCAGACCTTACTTGTGCTTTTCCTTGCACCACCCAACTCTGTTACATTGATACATTGATATATCGACATGAGCATTAGAGAAGCAGAATGTAGCGGGCAACAGTGGGGCAAGGAGGAAAACATGGATGGCAGAGCAAGGAGTGGGAAAGATGGAGCTAGGCAGGCTTGCTCACTGGAAAATCTTCTCGCTCTGGTAGCAAAGCAAAATTAAATTTGTGATAGAAGTGATCTCACTTGCCATGGTGAGACTAGAAAGTGAAAGCAAGGCCTGAGGAAATATGTCAGTATGAGAAATCTTGTTGCAACAGACATTTGCCACCATCAGGTAGCAGATGCTTTGTGCATAATCGACCAGGGAATCACAACAGGAAGCTGCAAAGCATAGAAGCACCAATTTGTCATTGCACTGGGAAAAAACATGGAAAAACTGAAAAAGTCAGCAAGGAATCATTTCAAGAGAGTGAGTGTGAACCAAAACCATGTTACTTGGTGGGGGTGGGGGGTCTAAAACATTTTTAAATGTTTTAAGTGACTTGTGTAGAAACAGCCAATGATTGCCAAATGAACAATCATAACTGATCCAAATACTACAAGTTTTCTTCTGACATGAATTCTCTGAGAATTACAACTGATCTTCAGAATACAGGGATCAATTCCCCTGATAAAAATGGCATTTTTCACCTCTCTTTTAAATTCCCTCCCAGGCTCCTCACCCAAATCTTCAGGAATTTTCCCAATCTAGAGCAGACCACCCCAACTCCTACATCTGAAAAAGGACTAAGGCTGCATCTGCATATTATTGGATATTGTGTTATCATTGTACTATAGCCATCATTGGCTAATAGGCATTCCCCACAGGAAAAAGTACATTCTACAAATATTTGCTTCTTTTACTAAATGAGCATAACTGTCACAACTGGCTGCTGAGTGAGTACAGAGTGTAAAGTGGTGGGCTTCCTGAATGACACTACAAGGGTCTGCTAAATGGGCTCTAGAGGCAAAAAGCAAGATAGCCAACTTTGGGGCTGGCATGTTGACCACACATCCCAAGAAACTGGCTGTAGCTAGGAACAAAAGCTTCCACTATTTCCAGCCTAAGACTAGCTACCTTTCCTTGATTATCCCTAATAGCAGTTCAGCTGTCAGTTGTAACCACTTTCTCCAGCCTACGCTGAGTCAAAACCTAATAAATACATAATAGTTGAAGTTGTGCCATGATTTTCTCCAGCCCAGTGTCTCTTATGTTGTTCTTTTCTCCTTCCCCTTCAGGAGTGTCTATACTCAGGACACAATTATCAATTTAAAAGGCTAGCTATTAGCATGTTTTCAACCACAGTACATAATATTCTGATCCTAATATTGTTTTCTGGAGCACCACTTATTTTGCCATCATAGTTATTTCCAGAACTGAGGAAAGCCCATCTATGAGTTAAGACAAGGATGCATTTTATATTGGTTAAAGAGCCATTTGTGCTGTGTCTTGAGCACTCAATAGTTATTTGTAGGTTTTAAAAGAGTGTCAGTGATTAACATATGCTTTTTGCTTCAAGCTTCTCCATTAACAAGCCAATAGGAATGTCACCCCCACCCCCACCATAGCAGCCTCAATTAAATACCAGGGTCACATGGGGCTGAGAAAGAGAGTTTAGGGCCACTTTCACAATAAAAGCAGCATTGGTGAGTGTGTTCAATGTTTGGTAATTTATTTCTGGCATGTGCTTGATATATCAGACTTATTGTGATTTGTGTTTAGAATTGCCTCCCAAAGCAATATGAGAGAAAGACCAACTTGCTGCTGTCCTAGGCCCATAGAGGGAGGGTAATGGATAACGACGATATAGGAGAATATGGGGCTTGACCTCCAATTCTCTCATGTTCTCTCACACCCTTGTGTGAGAACCAGAGTTAACAGGTCTATGGGGGTTGCAGTGTCATGAGAGTTTTTTTTTTTAATGTATCCCACTACATTTACCAGAAGTTCTTACTGGAAGTGACAAAGTCACTGGAACTCTAGGGTAAAATCATAAAGGTCTGGCAATTCCTAGAGCTACCCTTTTCAGTAAGTATACAGGGCTACATAAAAAAAAAATCTTCCCCTGCCACTCTGAGAGGCTGATACTCTCAACAGAACTTGAAGATAGGAGATTCCCCCAACCCCGCTGGTGGCTTGGCAGCCCTACAAGCAACTGCCTAGTTTGGAGTTGTTTCTTTAAGCTTTGTCTAAAACAAAAGTTTGGATAGCACAGTAGTGTTTCATCCTTGCATCAGGCTAGTGTGGATTTGAGACAAATTAGAAACTGAGACACATTTGCAGTCACATGTCTAGAGTAGATATGTTCCCCTGACCATATACTCTAATTTAGAGTTATGTTGTGTCTTGAAGTATTTTCCAATAATGTACTCATTCTTCAATATCCATACATTTTAAACCACGGGAGATTAAAGGAATGTTTGTTTTTCCTTTTAATAGGACAGCCCCTTTCATATTACAATCTCTCTCTGTTCTTAAATATAGCTTCAATCTGCAAAGAAATGTGATATATAACACAAGGGACTGATGGCAGCACAAACTCCTAGTTCCCTTCAGCACCAGGCATGACATTATTCAGGTCCTAACCATCAGCATCTGTAATTTACAGAGGTAAAAGGAGCTGCTTTCTCCTATGTCAGATCATTGGTCTATCTAGCTCAGTACTGTCTTATGTGATTCAGGAGCTCTTTGGAGAATCATGCTGCCCTTTAACTGGATTATGTCAAGGAGTGAACTTAGAACTTAATATGTGCACAATATGTTTTATCACTGAGATAAGAATATATTCAAACTTTGAAACAGGTAACAAAATCACATCCATTAAAATGTCAAATGCAAGCAAATATATATTTTCATCCCTGTCATTGTTTGGGGTTTTTTTGCTGTCAAGTCACATCTGAATAACAGCAACTTTTCAAGGCAAGAGACCTTCAGAGATGGTTTGAAATTGCCTGCCTCCATGACATGCCTCTAGTATTTTTTAGCAATTTCCAATCCAAATACTCACCAGGCTGAGAGTGTGCAACTGCCCCATGGCAGTCTAGCAAGTTTTCATGGTAGAGTGGGGATTCAAACCTGAATTTCCCAAATTCTACTTCACCTTCACTACCACACCATGACAAGAGCTTGCATGAAAGAGGCTGACCCTCTATATTACTAAAGTACTACTATCAGACATTCTAATTCTAAACTTGTATTTGTGTCGATTAACACACACCCCACGCACACATACACAAAACAGAGAAGGAACAGATAAGAGATATTTGTCCCCACATATTACAAAGAAAATAATTTTTAACTATTTAATGATTTTATTGAAATCTTATGCTGCTATGTTGCAAGATCTCGGTCATTATTTTTGAAAGCAGAAAAATAGCTCCTTCCCATAGTATGTGCAAGGTGGGCAGGTGGGAGAAGAAGAAGAAATAGGAGTCACCGCAGTGACATCTGGCCAAGCAGGGGGAGCATAAACTGCCACATTAGCCAGACAGGCAGGGGTGGCAGAACTGCAGACCGGCTGCCAAGCAAATGAGAATGTGTCCTATGCTTGTAAATATTATTTTTATTTACTTTGAATCAATAACATAGAAAAGACCTCCTCCTAATAAAGCAAGCAACAGTTAGATAGATGGTTTGCAGGCAGCAACTATCAAGTGGCCCTCAGGATCTGTTCTCAAGCTAAGGCCCTGTTTTAAGAACTGTGTTATAAGTATTCTGAGTACAGGATTTCTATTACCAAAGACAGACAGTTGACCCTGCTGAAATAAGTTTACAAACTGTAAGGGTATATAATTGTTATTCATTCTTTATTTTCCACTATAGAGAAAAAGAATTTCAAACAGTTATTTTGAAACACTGTTTTAGAAAAGCAGCAAACCAGCAGAGCCACCCACTTGTCAGCTGGTTAAGATGAGCACAAGGCTTGATGTTTCCTTGTGTCTAGTTATTCTACAAAATAGAATAAATCGCTATTTTTTCCTAATGGGAACATAACAAGAACTTGTCTTTCAAAGGCAATATTGTACTGTGAGGAAAGGGAGTGATTTCCTTCACCAAATTCTATGCCAATTCACAACTAGAACAGCTCACAATTCATACTTCTTCAGACATTTGGGAAGAAAGCACCTGCTAATTTTCACTATATAAATAAAAACAGCACAGAATAGAGCTCTGTAGAGGATGCAAGTGTGTCCAAACTTGCAGCTTAGCAAGTGAAACATACAATGAAATTCTTATGCTGCAAATAAAGTCCGAGAACTGAGTTAAAAACAAACAGAAAAATAGTTTCTAAAATTACATCAGGTGTAGAGGAGATTTATAGATGACCCTAATAACAGCAATGAAAAGACATAAAACTAAAGGTTATAATATGAAAGTTTAGCCTTAACTGATATGCTGAAATATATCACATTGAACTAAGAAAGTCAGCTTTGTTTATGTGAATGTTCCTTTCAAAAAATGTCCAGTTGCTGCAAGACTGAAATCCCTGTGATGTTTTCTGTCTGTTTTTTTTTTAAAAAATAAACAGTTTACAAAAGAGAGGTACAGTTTCAGAGTGCACACATGCTTCCTTCCCTATGAACGCCTAACTGTCCATGTCTCCAGCCACAGGAATTCCCTTCTCCCAACAGTACTGGGCAATGCAACCAGCCAGAAGCATGAGTGGCAAGAAGTATCTCAAGTGGAGGAGGATACACCAGCAAATATACTGTGGGTCCTGTTGAAAGTCCTCAGAAGCTGAACTACCTCAGAGTATGCTGATGACAACTTTGAAAAAAAGATTATCTGTAAAAATGTTATGAAACATTGACACTGCTGCTTTCCAGCCTCTTCCCTCAGTCATCTTTAGCAATAAAGTTGGTTCTACAAATTATGTCAACAGTCCCAACATGGCACCAGTGGCACCCAACAACTTTTCAGGTGCCTGTCAAGTTTTGTTAAGAAAATGGGCAGGGTCCATGAGGGCTTTTGCCCAGCAAGGATTCTGATTGACCACTGGAGAGCTGAGTGGCTGTTTAGATTTTTTAAAAGTTGTTTCAGCAGCTGCTACTACACAGCACAAGGATATTCATTGCATGACTGAATTATGGAATGCCTTTCTCACAGATTAGGTTGGCACCTAATTTAGTTGTCAAGTGAAAACTTTTTACTTACACCAAATTTGTGTCAAGTGTTTTAAAAATGGGCTTTTGCTGAGATTTTAGGTGGGCTGTTCAGGTACATTATTGCCTTTATTGGCATTTCAGCTTTAACATGCTTTCTAACCTGGCTTTTAATCTGCTGCCTTTTTGTTGTTGTTGTTGTTGTTAATGCACACTGAATGTAATTACTAACATTAAATTATTTCACAGGCCTCAAATGCAAAAAAAAAACACCTGTCTATTGAGACCTATATCTGTATATTTGCCCTGCACAGAATGGTTTTCCTTTTATATTCAAAAGATGTTCATCTGCACTGTTATGAAGACCTCTTTTACTCATGAACAATACCTACCTTACAAAAATACCTACTTTACAAAAATACTTTCATATAAATGTATGTTATATTTTGCATACATTCTGATGGGACAGTATCAGCAGTCACAAAGACTCCCCTCAACACACTACCATTAAAATCCAGGCAGTCATTCTGACCTCACTGCTTTCATGCTTCAGGGAAAATAGTTTGCTGCATTTTGACTGTTTTGATATGTGTCAGCAGCTAGTCAAACAGCCTGCTTAGACTCAAGGAGCCCATGTGGCTGGCATTTGCCATTAGTTTAACATGGATCACCCAAAGGGCATGAAAAAAAAAAACCTAGGAATGACTGAGAAATACATATACACTAAAACTCAGGAAAACAAAAGGGATGCCTTGCGTGTGTCAAAAAAGACCATAAGGAGAGGAGAAGAGTGGGGCCAAAATTAAGGGGAGCCAAGTCAACTGGAGGGCCCTTATTATATTGCATTCAATTCAATGCCTTTTCAACTACCGGTATTTTCTTTTTGACGCTGTTCTGGCTGCAGCCACTAGGGGCACAGGGAAATTTAGAACAGAAGATTGGATTTATTGTGAAGGTTACTTTTGTTTGAGACTGAAAAGGGTGTCCTAGTGCATTTGAGTACTCCTCTTCCTATCATCCTAGGAGGCAGGAACTAGATTGTTCTTTCCATCTCTGATGAGGAAGGCAGTCCGCTCACCTTCAGTTCAAAGGCTCTCACAGCTCCAAAAGAGACTACTCCAAGTCCCTTGAGCCTTCCTCCATCCCCACCTTGGTGAGGTGAACAAGACTTAAACCTTAACAGGAACAAGTAATACTGTAATACACAGAAAGGAAAAATAGTTTCACAAACTAACTTTCCTGTTGGCAGATGGTTCCCCAACAACCAGAGACTAAAACAAACAAACAAAAACAACCTGGGTGGGTCTATTTTCAAACAAACAGAACCTTCATGTTAAGTCCAAAGTTACTTTTTTTTTAGTTAAAGAAGACGTCCTAGCATATCTGGGATGTCACAAAGTCCAATGGGAGGGTCCTGACTTCTAACCACAAACACAGACCTAACTACATCACCTGCTGCAGCACCCTTTGGTCAAAGAATACACCCACTAATGCCACAGTGTCCATTTTGTAATGCCTGACAAATGTGGAATTGTATGCCCAAGTTGCTACTTTGCATATGTATGGGACAGGCAAATAGGCCTAAAATTGTATTTGATATTCAAGAATAAGGGATTTATAAAACCAAAGATTCAAGAGGGTTTTCTCTATAAATGCCAGATGGTCAGTAGTTAAACAGTAGGGAAGATTTTCTCACTAAGGAATTTATAACATCGCAATACAGGTTCAGAGACATGAGAGAGAGCATATCTAATAGACCTTTTAGGTCTACTCAAATAGATAAAATGGCCTACGAGAATAAACATAGAAATGAAGAGATCAAAGGTTAGAATAGTGATTCATCTGACCAGATAATTGAAAAAGTGTTTTTCTATATTTTAATGAACACTGAACTGATAGTGAAATATATGAAAAGAATATATATATTGCATGTATTCTACTAGAATCACATATTATAATTCTCATAATCATTTTTAACCTTTTAAAGTGAATAAGATGTATGTGAAATCTTTACACCCTGAAGATGTATCTTCCTGGGAAAATCCCACCCTCAGGAATGTTGGGAACTATTTATGTTCATAGAAAACCAGAAATTCTAAGTTCAGTTTTATTGCCCCTTTGCTTATGGGAAAGGACATGTAGCCTAGGGCAGAGAAGGACAGAACTTTCCAGCTTTTGTGTAACAAGAATGTATGTATCTATACAGGTATGATTATGAAATATGACATATGTATTCTTTGTATCTATAAAAGATGAAGGTCTTTGGTTGGGTGTGACTCTCTCTTAGACAGACCACCCTATGTGTGAAATATCAAATTCTACACAGTAAAACATATTCTTCTGTCTAAAGTCTGATTTAGATCCTTCTTCTACACCAGTCTTTCTAAACGTAACTGAGCAGGGCTAGGTAGGGATTCTGGTCCGACAGTTCGTCTTCCACTGAGGCATTTGTATGGAAGGTTGCCATGGTAGATGTACTTCTGGTACAATGGTTCATGATTCAATCAGGTAGAACAATGCCTTGCAATAGGTAGGCTATTGATATACACTCTTTCAAGCACCTGCTAAGAGTATCTTTTTAACCTGTACTACTGGTTGATATGCCTCAAACAAGGCCTCTGACTTTCTAGTTAGTTTAATTCTTCTAATGTTTATGCACAAGGTCCTAAGCAGATCCAGTGAATGCCATTTTTTTTCTTTTGGATGTGATAGACTAGGACAGAAAGATAGTCAGAATAATTCCTGTGCCCTGTGGAAGACTGAAATTACTCTAGTAACAAATGTAGGAAGCAGAACTTACCGGAATATGGAAGTAGACCACCATGTTTTTTTATGGAAGACACATAGGTCCTTGGAGATAGTGCTCCTAATTCAGATATTATTCTTGCTGACATATATGCCCACCAGGAACAGTACTTTAAGTGTCAGAAACTTGAGAAACACCTCTAGGAGTAATTTAAATGGTGGTTCTGTCAGAACCTGCAGCGCTACTTGAAGTTTTCACTTTGGGAACCTTGGAATCACCAGTGGATTGGATAATGATGGAAATATTTAAGGAAATATTAAGGAAATATTTAACAGCTGGAAATGGGGGAACCTGGCATAGAGGTTGGACTGGCCTATTTGTGTCCAGATATGGCTAGGTTTAAATGCTACCCCAGGCTTTGAGGGTAACAGCAGCAACTGTAAGAGCCACGCTGGCTGCAGCAGTAATGCCAGGAGCCACACTGGGTCTGAAGCTGCAACTAGGTTCATAGATTGAGACAGCAATGCTGCGAGCCATGATGATGACAGCCGCTGGCTCTGGGGGTACTGGAATCATTGAAGACAAGTAGCATGACTAGAATAACTTCCCATGATCTATAACATCCTAAACTCAACGGCTTGTCCTGTATTCTAATATGTGATAGGGCATGTATAGAAAGTGGAACAGATGAACTTCGTTTCTCTCATTACTTTTGGGTCCCTAACTCACCTTGGTGCTGTGCTAAAAATAGGCTTGCAAACATTTTCTTTTTAATAAATCCTTCTTAATGTTGGATGCTGGTAGCAGTTCTCTGTACCACATAGACCTCCACAATTTTAGACATGATACTTTAAGAAGTGGGCACCAGGAGGGGGAAGGTTGAAAACAGCTATTCCTCTAGGGAAGCACCAGGCAGTAAATCATTTCCATAGTGCCCAAGAGTGCGGAATTCAGAGACACCGTGGCAAGGCCTCAGAGCTGGAAGGGAAGCTGGGGAGCCCTGACCCTCCCCAGTGGAAAATTACTACAAAAGTCAGATGGCAGCAGTGGTTACCTCAGAACATCAGCAGCGATGTCAACAACTGGTTGTGGTAGGTTTTCTGGGCTGTGGGGCCGTGGTCTGGTGGATCTACCAGACCATGGCCACACAGCCGGGAAAACCCACCACAGCCAGTTGAATCCGGCCGTGAAAGCCTTTGACAACATCAACAACCTTTATTGGCATAACAGTACATTTCCATAAACAATAGGTACCTCAGAAAGAAAAAGAGTCAAGCCCCTCCAGGAGGAGTTGGGACCTCTGAGAGAGGGTAGGGGTGGAACAGGGCCTGCAGGCCAAAACAAGCCCATTTTGCCACACTTGCCATACTAACAGTGACATGAAAATTCTGCAGAGTATTCTGTAAAATTTCAAATCACTTTCCAATCTATTCAAGTCCCTGTATTTCTTATTAATCTTTTACAGACACTTTCAAGCTACAAACATAATATGAGGAAGCAATCCTGCTGAATAGCCAAGATGATATGCTCAGGTTGGACTATTAATGAGATAAATACATTTTCAATTTAATAAAACTGGGATATTGGTGAGAATGGACATAATAGAAGGATTTGAACCCAGTCTAAGGCCATAAACCTACCTTTTTTTTGTAACTATATTTTTGTAACTATATTGTCATTGCAAATTTTATATTCTTTTTTACTCATATGTCTAGTGCAGGGGTAGGGAACCTGCGGCTCTCCAGATGTTCAGGAACTACAATTCCCATCAGCCCCTACCAGCATGGCCAATTGGCCATGCTGACAGAGGCTGATGGGAATTGTAGTTCCTGAACATCTAGTGAGCCGCAGGTTCCTGACCGGAAGATGCTAGATGCTATACAAAGGCTATTTCCAAGTTGGTCTAGTATACCACTAACCCTTACTAACCAGGGCTGTCATTCAAGGCAACCTGACTTTAAGAGAAACAACTTTCAAAAGGCTGATTTTCTGGTCCTGAATTTCAGTTTTGTTTTGTGGAAGGACGGGTGGGAAAAGAGGAAGTAACAAATCCAGCTGTGAATATTTAATGCCAGGGTGACTCTACATAGCAAATAGCAGCAACATTACAGGCTTCTATGGCTAGATGCCTTGAGAGAAGGACTCAGGCAGGAATAGAGCTCATGACTTCCTTTGAGTGCTTCAAATACGATGCCAGTACAATGCAGGTTTTTATAGTTCAATTGCATTTAAGGACTGGGTCAGCTGCTAGCAAAAACCCAAAGAACATTTGACAATAAGAGTGTGTGAATGGAACTGGAACAGCTGTGCTGGATCATAGACCCAGGACTGTTTGAGCTACAAACCTTTCTTTATGCTGGTAAATTGTGTACTATTTGGTGAAATGTATAAAATGTCTTCTTATTTCAACACGTATACTTCAGACACGTCTCATTTGTTTCTACTCCATGCCCTTCTCATAATGAAAGATAGATTCATCTTGCTTTCTAATGCAATTATATTATTTTTATTTATTTACAAAATGTATATTATGCCTTTGTGCCCTAATTAGAACTACCAGTGTAGGCTTCTTATAAAAGTAACAGCTTTAAAAGGGAAATTACACTACTCAGAATGTGGAAACCTAATCTAACAAGGAGTTTTAAGTCAGAACCCTGACTTGTTCTGTATAACATCTTAACAGTATGTAATTATCTGCATTTACCATGCCATCATTTTAAAACAGCATTTATCTATGGCCGTTTCCGCACGGCTGTGGAGGCGCCTCCACGCCAGCAGAATTCTACTTACGCCGAAGCGTGGAGGCCGGAGGCACCATTCCCGCATGGAAACATGCAGGAGCAGCAGCCTCCAGAGAGGCCACGGCGAGGCGGCAAGGCAGACTCCCTGCACGGAGCCGCCTCTTCCCATGGCGCCCACTCACACGTGTCCCGTGCGTGCGGCCTGCTGGCCGTGAAGCCCTGCCTGCTGCCCTCCAACCTCCACAGGGGTGGGAGGACAGCGTGGGCAAACCGGCGGCCAGCAGGCCGGTAATGGGGCGGTGAAGATGAACGGAAGAAACAGCATGTTCAGCGGTTGCTGTTAGCACATCGCCCGGGGCATTTCGCAGCTTTCCCCTCAAAACAACCCTTTAAAGGGTTGTTTTTTAGGGCGGAACCTGGCAGCAGCTGCCCTGGGGGAGGGGGAGCGCAGTCAGGTCGGCGCTGCTGCGTTGCAGCAGAGCCGCCTGTGCGAACGGCGGCCTGGGGGCGGCGTTTTTACCGCCCCCAGGCCGTCGTTTTTGGCCCGTGCAGAAAGGGCCTAAGTATTTTTATGGATAGTAAGTCACACTGAATTCAGTGGGCCTTGATCCCTCATAAGTGTGCTTAACACACACATCAGTTTCCAGAACAAGATATTTATTATGCTATTTCAATAGAATGTAGTTTTCACTGCAGTTGTGCTCCACAAACGAAAGATCTCTAATTCATTAAAATTTAATCTACTGGCTGTGAATCAAACATCTGTTAAAGATGCTTGAAGGTAACATTGTTATGTTTGGGGGGAAGACTGTTTGAAGATCAAGTCAGCAGGTAACAGTTTCACTGGCTAATTATTGAAGATCAAAGTATTTCCAGAGTCCTAAGGAGACCACCACACATATAAATAGACATTTATTCTTGTTCCATGTGGTTGCCACCGTTCTGCACCTTTTCACTGTGGCCCTTTATGCATGCAGTACTTACCCCAAATGCTGCTTGCTCCAAAGTGAGGTTTCCCCACATTTCATAGTTTACACACAAGGAAGTGCCCTGCTGATTCCTCAGAGCCTAGCTGCCATTTTGCCCGCCTCCTCCTTCCTGGACCTCTGCAACCTCCATTTCAGGAGGTTGCATGCCACCTTTTGGGTGAGGGGAATTTCAACATTCTATTGCTCCTGCAATATACCCAAGGTATATTTTAAGCACCACTGATCCCCTGGAAATGCTGGTCGAGAAGTGGGCAGAACTGCTCCTGCATGGGTAGGGGAAGGCACAGAGGGGCAGAAAACCTGGAAACCTGGTCTACTTCACTTTCCCTGTGTAGGCAGGGAAAAAGTCTCACTTTACCCACTTTCAGAAACCGTGGAAGTTATCTCATCTGCAGCATGGTGAGTTTGGGAGGTGGGAAAACATGCATAACTAAGAATATGATCCGAAGATAATGTACGCTCGCTGCAAAGGAGACTACAAGAGCATAAATGGCCTGTGCCTCCTTGGTTTTCAGGATTCTTGCTACCTGATTCCTTGTAGCCTAGGCAGTGGGGCAAGGGGATGGATGCTAGAGTAAAAGCCAGTAGAGCCTATTGTCTACTTTGCATACTGGAGGTTCCAGCTGCAAAAGACTGAACAGGGGAAGAGAACAAGTGAATTGGGAAGGCTCCTATCAAACAAGCTAAAATTACCTTGGACCGCATAGATTCCTCCTTCAGCCCCAAAACTTATTTCACCACATGCACCATGCTCCCCTATTCCTTTCCATCTTTGGTTTCCCTTATCGGATGCTTGAAAGTGATGAGGTTGGTCTGATGCTGTCCCTCTTATGGGCTCAACCCCCACCCCTACCCCAATTCTATCACAAAGAAGAAAGTGTCATGCTACCTGGCTCTCTATATGCTGAGGAAAATCACTCTCCTCTAAATGCCTCTTTGAGTCATGAAGCTGTCTAATAAAGGGATGATGGTTGCCCTTTGGTTCATGTATCTGAGAAGCATGAATTCAAAAGAATTCACGCTTCTCAGATACATGAACCAAAGGGCAACCACCTGAGTGAGCATGTGAAATCTTAAAATCATAGAATCATAGAGTTGGAAGAGACCCAAGGGCCATCAAGTCCAACCTTCTGCAATGCAGGAACACATAATCAAAGGGCAAATCTTCTCCCCATTTTATCTCCTTGCCTGTAAGCTTCCACTTTCACAAGGATAAGAATATATTGTCTGCTTTAGTGGCCACTTTATAACAAATTGCTGTACAGGGAAATTAACTGTCCATGAGGAAATTCAGTTATTGCTGGAGAGCCTGTAAGGTGTCAATAGAGCGTTGGTCCTGGTAGATGCCCTTAGGGAGTCTCTATTAGCCTAACCTAGCTCACAGGGATGTTGTGTAGCTAAAAATGAGAAAACACCATTTTAACATTCCGAGGGCAAGATGTAAGTGTTAAAGATATGATATATGTTTAGAAGAAAGACCCCAAGTATCTTCCTGTTCCATATTAGACCCCCGAAACTCCAAAACACACACTTTTACAATAATGAACCATATGCAAGAAATAATTATTTTTTCTTCACGTGAACAATTAACACTAACATCTTAGTTCCCTACTCTTGCATCACAATCCTATGGTGGATGCTGGCAAGGACAATAGGAAAGGGTAATTTACGCCAGTGTATAGCCACAGCAAAGTTGTGCCAAGTGTGCTTTTGTACAACGATGTCTCTGCAGTGTGGAGCACTGTGTCAACATAAAACAGGGCAAATCAGGATGAGATCCACACTAGTTACTTCCCTATGTTCCTTTAACCTGGAATGCCCCCTTTTTCCAGTGCAAATTTGAACAATCAAAAACAGTGCTGCAGACCACTGGGCTCAATGTTAGCTATTTTTGCTACCGCCCCCCACCTCCAACAGCACAGCACAGCCCACATGAACAAAGCATCTTAGGATGCCATTGCCAACTAAGAGGTTGATGGAGACGTTCTCCAGCGCTGGTTCAGCCATCTCCCCAGGAACTAATGGCAGCTTCTCTCCATCCTTTAAAAACCCTGGGCAAAATGCCACACACCTCAGAATGTAGAATATGCAGCATAGGACACTGTCTGACATCTACTTGCCATGTGGAATTACAGAGACAATACAGCACCTAGGTGGCAGGAAAAGCACAGAGAGAGCACTTTGCACCAACACCCAATCCTAAAGAGCAAAGTCCATACACCTCAACTTCAACTGACCTTTATTAGGCATATCAGTGAAAATAAAACAAAGTCCATACACTCTGTGGTTCAGCTCTCCAACTTAAATAATCTTACAGGTACTACAGCTTCTCAACCAAAACTCAACAAACACACATGCAATGCCAGGTAAGCTGGGCAGTGCGCTCCCTAATCTCCTTCTCCCCTTTCTGTTTTGAGTGGCTGAGTGCTGTCATGGACATGGCAGCTCTTGCACCCATGCCCAACAGCCAGCAGGAATGGCTAGAGATCCAGAATGAATCCACCTATGGCCCCCATTCACAAGTGAATGTGGTGTGCTGGGGCTGAGGCAGGTACAACCTCCAGGAAGGTCTGGCCAAGTTCACAGCTATGCACAGGTTTCTCAGTTTCTGGAGTCATCAGGCACCTCTGATGGATAGGGAGCAAGGGGTCCTTACCACAGCTCCCCCACTCATAGTGCAGTGGGTGACTGAGGACTCCCTAGAGTAGACCCATTCTCTTGCAGGAAAAGATTCAGCCCCCTACCCTTGGAGTGCATGCCAACAAGTACCCATCAGTTATTTGTAACATTGACAGGTGATGGAGATTTGGATGTTTCAAGTCCAAATCTGGAGGGGGGGCTGTGGCACCAATTTCCCAGACCCCTTCCCAAGGGCTGCCAGCTAGACCACTGGAAGGTCCCAAAGGAAAACCTCTTAGTCCTACAAGAAGTCTTTGGCACTTTGTTGCAGCTGTTGTATGTGTTATTTTCTGCTGCAGATAGATAGCCAACAGGTATAGTTCTTACAACAAACACTAGCTCCACTTCACCCAGAAGTTTCTCCACAAAACCAGCCCATCTTTTGAAAATATCAAGGGTATGCACACTTCTGAACCTGTAAGTCCTCCATCTGAACGTGCACAGTGAAGCCTGTTTTCTCCCAGAAGATTGAAAGGTGAGTTTAAAACTTCCTTGCCCCTCCAGCCCTACAAATAAAGTGTTTTGTTTGATCACAACTGAGTTATTCTGACTTTGTTTGGAAGGGTTTGGAAGGGAGGAAGTAGAGCCTAGCAGGCAGAACAAATGCTTAAAGCCATCTGTGCAGTTATGAAGCTCTTCCTCTAAATGATAATGGAAAGTTAGCGCAGACAGACCTCATGGTGCCAGGCTCCCTGCCACAGAATTGAGGGGCCACAACCTAAAGAGCAAACAGTGCCAGGAGCTCCTGAAAGGTGTGGGGTGTTATCTGTGAAACAAAGCAATGGGATGGGGCCTAGGCTGCTGTGCAGGAGGACAGGAAAGCTAAGATGGAGGGTGGGCAGACATGTCCTGAAGCATGAGGGCACATTGGGAACAGGCTCTGTGGGTCCTAGGTGCTAGGTAGGAAAGTGGCCTCCCTGTGCAGAGAGTTTGGGGGCGAAGAGGAAGGAACAGGCAGCCAGGAAAATCTCCCAGCCACCTTAAAAACTGAAAGGCTGTCTTTCAGCAATGGGAAGCTAAGCTGCTCAATTCCTGAGGTATCTCATCTTGTCAGAAGCTAAAGCAGGATTGCCCTGGCAAGTATTTGGATGGGGAACCTCCAAGAAACACCAGCTTCATGACATGGAAGCAGGCAATGGCAAACCACCTCCAAACATGAAAGCCTTGAAATCCCTATGAGGTTTCCATAAATCAACTGTGACTTGATGATAAAAAATAATAATAATATGGAGGCCTAGGAGGGCCAAGCAGCTCTCAGGATCTTCAGCCCTATTTGGGTATGCTAATGAAGGACCAGAAGATAAAAAACATGGAGACTGGCCTTTGTAGGGGGCCATTGGCAAGGGATCAGGGCCACACACACACTGAGCATGCCAAGCTTCCAGCTGATCATGTTGGATAGAGTGCCATCCTAATGATAAACAACCTTCAAATCCACTTTTCACCAGTTATCAGCTGCTGCCTTTTCATCCCAGTGACCTGAGCCATCTGAGCTAGGACAATCCCCCACAGTGAGGTGGATTCATAGAGTGATGCTCCATGGATGGAACACCCTCCTTATAGATGTGCAGACTTGGTCTTTCTTCTAAGACCCCTGGCTTCTCTAGATGTCCTTGGGCAAAAGAAACAATTGCCAAAAGCACTGAAGCAGAATATTTGCTCTTCACCGTTTCCCCCATTAATGCATCTCTTAACGCAGCTCTGAAGTTACTGAAGCCCCCTCCTGTTTTCAGGGGAATCAACCATAAGTAAAAAAAAAAAACAGGACAGAACACTTTAATGGGAAGGCATACATTTGTCTCTGCCTGCAGGGAGTACCCATGGCCATCCCCACAGGGCAGCTGGGTAGCTTCTCCGAGGGTGTCATCTGACTGCACAGCACCACACTCTTGGAGAGGATGAGGCCACATCTCCCTTTCCAGAACTTCAGATTATGTGGGCTGCTGCATCCAGGCTGTGTACCTGGCACTCTGATGATTCTTGGGTGGGAGTGCATGCCCACAGAAAGGCCTTCTTCCCCAGGGACACCTTCATCAAGCATCCTAAGTGTCCTGGGTGCAAAGTATGCCCACCCATAGGAAAGGGGCTGGAAAGTGGTCTCAACTGCAGAATAATGGTGGAAGCAGAAAATCTGTGGTGTTATTATCATAGTTTATCATATCATGCTACATTTAGGATAATTTCTTCTAGCACCAGCAGAATTTATTTATTTAGAATTAGGCTATTATTTTCATGAACTAATGCTTGTGCTCTACTTAATGCTGGCAAATTTCAGGCCAATTTCTCTGTTCTTACCAGCAGGTGTTACTACAATCCTAACAAATTGCTGCAGATATGTTAAGTGGGATTTTTTTTTACAATAATGACTGTAGTTTTGAAATGAAATCAAGAGAACAAATGTAAATGTCATCAACTTGTGGCCTTGTAAATTATTTTATTCGTATATGAAACAATTTTTCCTCAATAATTGGCAAACAGAAAGGGATCAACCTGCTTTTCCAAATGCAAACAGCCTTTACAAGACATCTTCAGAACAACTACTGGATACATGGATATCAATGATAGAGACTAATGACTGCATTATTCATCCATATGCCAGAAGACATCCTGCATCTCAAAAGGAAACTTCATTCTTTACATTGGTCTATCCCTTCTTGACTATTTAAGTTCAAATCATCAAAAATATATGTAAGTAAGATTAAAAAAAATAAGATTATGTACTATTCAACCTAATTTCATGTTTTTAAAAAACAGCCTAGTGTAGCAGCTGATCTAGGACCTGGGAGACCCAGCTTCAAATCACACCTAAGCCCTGAAAACATGGGTGGAGATCTCTCACTATTGTGACTGATCTCCAGGTGACCAAGATTTGGAAGGTGAGATTTGGTATTATACCCCGTGAAGTCCCTCCTCTCCTCTCCTCTACCCAAACCCTGCCCTCCACAGACTCCACCCCCAAAATCTCCACGTATTTTCCACCCCAGAGCTGGCAACATTATTGCTGAGTGACCTCGAGCCAGTCATTCTATCTCTCCAACCTCACATGGTTGTTTGTTGTTGAGAGGTTAAAATGGAGGAGGGGAGAATGATGTTGTAAGCATTGTTGGGTCCCAATTTGGAAAGAAAACAGGATATAAAACAATCTTTTAAAAAGTCACGGTGGAAATTCTTGCCATAAAAGCCTATTTTCTGATTTATTTTCATGAATTGTAAACCTGGATCCAGTTTTTACAGCCTCATATTTTGAAATATATGTGCTAAATGAATAAAGCAAGCCCCACACAAAGGTATCTCAATAAGCTGATATATCTTTGGATACCAAATGTTAGCATGCCTTTTCACAGGAATCCATATCCTGTTTAATACATGGGGAAAATCTAATTCCTATCAATCATCCTCACACACAACTTCAAAATGGGAATGGTTCTGGTCTCCACAGGAAACAGTCATGAGCTCAAACACAATAAATTGCAACCAGTTAGCAGTGCTTACGTGAACCACAATTGTAATGAAAATGTCATCCCTGAGCAATGCCTATCTTGTGTAAGAAAGCTACCTCTGGGAACTTCCACAGCAAACCCGGACACCCTTTTTTGAGAGCAGAGCTGCATTTGACAAAAGAGGCAGAGAAGGAACATATCTGCAAAACCATTTCCTTGGCATCTTGCACAGACAAACACGGATCTGTGTTTTCCCAGCCAGACTCCCAAAAGAACATACAAGAACACATTCGTTTCGACCACCTCCAACCAACACCACCCTTCTCAAACCGAGGGGATTCAAGTCTCTGCCGCCACTAATGTAAAAATCTAACTGGTTACTTGCAAGGGTTTTTTTTTTAAAGTCCGAAAGTTGACTCCGTCTCCCCTTGCGTCGCAGGCATCGCCCCTTCCCCAGCACACGCACACACATTACCTGCTTGCAACTGGACTACTTGGCAGTCACGCCCTTCCCTGGAGTGTCACTTCCCACCACACCAAGCAACAGCATCAACCCTTACCTTATCTCCCGAAGGGAAGCCAGGGCATCTCTGTATTTCAATGCAGCATTTAAATTAAAAAAAAAAAAAACCCGACCCAGTGATGCCGATGCTCCTCAGCGCAGTTCACAATAAAGAGCCTGGCCCTACCTGTGCTGGCTGCCGTGCAGCTGGACTGTCAGCTGGAGGCTTCTGGCTTCAGCTGCAAACACCTGGGAGCGCCCCACCAGCCCTCCTCCTGCCTGTCAGGCTGGCCCTTGGCAACTGCCCTGCCTTTGCAGAGGGCCCTGGGCGAGCCGAGCCGATCGGGGCCAACGGGGGATTTGGGGGAGCGTCAAGCCCTGATTGGATAGGGGTGATGTCACTCTTCAGGGGGACGTTGCTGGGTCAGGCAGGGGCTGCTTTGGGTGGGGAGCAGTAGAAGCCTCCCCGCTGCGAAGAACTGCAGTAGAGGCAAGGGCGGGAGGAGGGTCCAGGGACGGACGCTCGCCCACAGCAAGATGCCTTCAGAAGCCTCCACCGCCTCCTGGTGCGCGGGAGGGTGTCAAGGCGAGGCAACCGGCGCGCTCCGTGCCTACCCGCCCATCTATTTTCTATTCGCAATGACACATTACTGCAGGTGCAAAGGCAGCGCAGCAGTCAGAGCGCCGGCTCACTGGGCATGTGCATCTCCCCCTTGCACATGCCCAGTGGCAAACTGAAGCCCCTGTGTAGCTGCTGCCCTTAGTCCTCCCCTCCCCGGAGAGTCACTCAGATTCTCTCTCTCGCTCAGCTTCCTTTGCGCCCCTGGCCATGAAAAAACGCTGCAGATTTGGGATATGAAGAGGCAGGGAAGCTAAGAGAGATACACGTAGCGATGGAAATACAGATCAAGAGGAGTAATGCGTCGCTAAGCACTGGTGCTGGGAAATTGGGAGAAGAGAAGAATGGAAGGATTATCTGTGGAGACATACCGGAGTGATGCTAAAAGAAATGACTATTGGGGTGTTTTTAGTGAATTCTGTAGGAATGCCCTGATTTTCCAAAAGGCGACTGGAAAGTTTAAGTAAAAGGGACTGGTTATCGGCAAGATGATCTGTGGGGTATCTTAACTAAATCAGAATGCCCTGGGAAGCAAGAGAAACAGAGTAAGTCGGAGAGTGGGGAGTTACCATAATTTGCAATAATTGTTATAATCGATTTGGAAAATTCCTCAATCTACATAAAGTCAGCATTTTTGTCTACTGTATCTGTTATTGTTTTATATTGTGAAACAAGACAGTCCCATGCTCACATAAACCATATGTAGGGGTTCAATCCAGATTTTGTCACCCAACTTCCTATGCTCCTATGAATACAAATCGTTGTACAGTCATCCCTAAGAGAAAAACAGACTCTCAAGGTCATCTTATCCCTTACAATCAAAAGCAAAACAAGCATTACTAAGGAATGTCCAAAATTAAGCCATCCACATTCAATAAGAAATGGGTTTTTAGTACCTCCGGGTAAAATTGTTAGAATCACAATGTTTTGCTCATATTACTCAATTGTTTAATGAATTTATTGCTATATCTGCCTGATTATTTATGGATTTGCCAGAAGAAAGACTTCAACCAAACAGTATTGTTATCTAGAAATACTCAAATATAACATTTGGAAGTAATTGAATTGGAAGATGTTTGAGCCTGCAAAGTTTCCATGTCATCCAAAAAAGAAAGAAAAACTATCAATTTATATTAGACATTAAATAACATTCAGTTCTGTTCATATGCAACAATGTGTACATTTCTGTAACTCTGAAATGGATTTTTTCACTGATCTTGGTGATCTACCCTAGCACTCTTTGAATCCTGTGGTGACTGGTCACTCACCATTTAGAAATGGTGGATTAAAACTGTGATATTAGAGGGAGGAAATAGGACAAATATAATTAGATTGGGATATTCATTTTCCTCCTCCTTGCATTACAAAGAAAAAGAGGCAATAACACTGTGTGCTGAAATGTACGAGTCTAGCTTGATAAAACCAAGATCAAACATTTCCATATACCACAACCATAAGTTACATTTGTTTAACAAATTTATTTGTAACACAAGTTCTACATAACTTTTCCCAGAGTTCAATTCAAGGCCTTAAGTAATCAAAATTAATCAGATTGTCAGAATCCATCTTTGTTTCCATCCTGTACAACCAACTGTTTATGTGAGAAGGCAAAGACTGCTATACATTCATATTTTATCATCTTTTGGCAGTCTTGTAAGGACATTAACTTGTAAGCAGCTACATCCTACATCACTTTTAGTGTTCTTTCCATTTGTTTATGTTCCCTTATTTTTTTAAAAAAAGAAAGAAAATCAATATGCTGCCTTTCCAAAGACCTGTTTCAAGACAATTCACTAAGTAAAACCAATCAGATCTTTAAAACAGATTTAAAACTATCAGTAATGAAACAGTATGCAAAAATGACATTCTGTTAAACAATATAAAAACTGGTAAACATGATATCTCTTCATTAAAAACCTAGGGGACATATTTTTAGCATAGTACCTGCCTAAAGAAAAGTATGTTCAGTGCCAGGCAAGGCTGAAGGTGTGTGTGTGTGTGTGGGGGGGAATTCCACAGGTAAAACACCCTGATTCTGCTCACCATCTGTGTGCCACCTCTGCAGATGGGGATAAAGAGAGCAGAATTTGGGGAAAGATCTTAACTAGCTGTCTGGCTAGTATGAGAAGGAACAGTTCTAAAGTACATTGATTCAAACCCACTTAAAGTGCAATGCTAAGGAGAATTATTGAAGTCTAAGCCCTTTCATTTCAATGGGCTTAGACTGCACTAACTCTCCTTATGATTGCACTATTAGGATTTTAATGGTAAGATCCAGCATTTGAATTGTGCCCAAACTACTGCAGATTTCTCAGTACAGAGATGATATACATTTAGTCCCTAACGACAGATGCTGCATTTCAGTTAACTGAAGTTTTGGGATAATTCTGGTCACTTATGTCCAAAACTTCCACAGACGCATCCAACACAGACATTAAGCTTCCATGGACCCACTCAACTCATTCACATATTGGTAACATTTCACTTCAGACTCTAAACAAGCTCTCCCAGATGCTTCATAAAATTTTTAAACAGCATGAGGAACAAGATGGACCTATGCAGGATCCCACCACATAAATACCACAGGGCAGAGCAACAGTGCCCCAGCACCACTTTCTGGAGTTAACTAATGGAATCAGCAAAGCACAGTTGCCCCCCTCCCCAACTCTCCCTCATTTTGTTGACTTAATCTGATTAGAAGAACACCTACAAAACCATACGGAGTTTTCAGACTGGGCACCAATCTCAAATATTGTATCTTTAATCCTGACATAAAGTGAAGCAAGTAAAAAAAAGGAATAAAATGCAAGATATCCTGGAAAGAAAATAATTATCTCACTGTGATCAGAAGTTGCAGCTGGTGAAATGCCATGACATTTTTCTCTAATGGTTGTAATGAGTGGGTTTTTAATGGTCGATTACTTCTGTGGTCTAATGTGCATTTATATTTCTCTATGTCAGGGGTAGGGAACCTTTAACACTCAAAGAGCCATTTGGACCCGTTTTCCATGGGAAAAGAAAACACTTGGAGCCGCAAATAATTTTTGACATTTAAAATAAAGATAACACTATATATATACGGGTTTTTTTAACCTTTTACTCCGCTCATTCTGAGAAGCGCATGGATGCGCCTGCCCTGCTGCCTGCAGGGCGGGCAAGGATGATGCTGGCGGCTCGGCCTTGCCGGCTGCCGGGAAAGCGCCTGCCCCGCTCCGACAGGGCGGGCGAGAGGGGAAGCCCGTGGCGTGGCCCAGCCGACCGTGGGCAGTTGGTGCGCCCGCCCTGCTGCCTGCAGGGTGGGCAAGGATGGGGCCAGCGGCTCAGCTTGTGGAGCCACAGTGCAAGGGCAGAAGAGCCGCATGCGGCTCTCGAGCCGCAGGTTCCCTACCCCTGCTCTATGTGAACATAAATGCAATCCTGAAAGCATTGCTGTAACGTCTTGATTGCAACTGCAGGTTTATGTGTGGTGGTAGGTGAATATGTAGCTTTATTTATTCTTCAGTACAAAGTTTACAGTGCAGATATGCATTGGATGTCAAAAAGAAGATAGAAAGTAGTAGGTGTGCACTGTCAGAACTGTGGAGAAAGAAGGCTCCCTCCACTGCCTCTTCAATGAAAACTTTAAACTGCACATTTTTAATTTTCTGAATCTTCTGTCTTCCTCCCAATTGTCTAGGCATAAGCTGCAACTATTCAGTTTCTGGAGATTATGTAATAACCAAACAATGTATTTGTTATAGATCAAGAAGAAGAAGGAGGAGGAGGGGGAGGGGGAGGGGGAGGAGGAGGGGGGAGGGAGAGGAGGAGGAGGAGTTTGGATGTATATGCCCCCTTTCTCTCCTGCAGGAGACTCAACGGGGCTTACAATCTCCTTGCCCTTCCCCCCTCACAACAAATACCTGGTGAGGTGGGTGGGGCTGAGAGAGCTGTGACTAGCCCAAGGTCACCCAGGTGGCGTATGAGGGAGTGTACAGGCTAATCTGAATTCCCCAGATAAGCCTCCACAATTCAAGTGGCAGAGCTGGGAATCAAACCTGGTTCCTCCAGATCAGAGTGAACCTGCTCTTAGCCACTACGCCACTGCTGCTCCCAAACCTAATAACCAAACAATGTATTTGTTATAGACATAGAATCTGGTACATTTTCTGTGCATGTTCTGTGTCTTTCAGCACCTGCTGAAAGATGTTTATTTCCAGGAATTAAGACGGCTGACAGGAATATGTTAAGGAAGGGGGGGGGGGTTTGTTTGTTTTTGAGTGGAAGATACTTTCTCTGTATTGTGTATCTCCAAGTGTCCCACACATCCTGTTACTATAACCCAAATTGCCTTTTCCAGAGTGAAGGGATTCACAAAGTGCAAAAGACACACATGCACAGAGCCAACATACAGTACATTGTGTTCTCTGAATTTACAATATACATCATACCCACACTGCACTCTAGCTATTTCTGCAGAAATTGCTGCAGTACTACAGACTATTATGGACAGAGACCACGTGCTCATTCATGAATTTTTTAAGAAGCACTTACTTGTCTGCTAGGAAAGATCCTGAAATTAAGGCAGGGTAAGTTCTATGTGGGGATCTGGCTGTCCAGCACTAACTGAAGGATAATGTCTCAGAGCCCTTCCCTCCTTTTTTACACATCCTCCAGCAAATAAATTCACTTGCTTGCCTTCACATGAGACTGCAAAAGAGGTCATCCATTTGGTGTTATTACAACATAACAAAGGCACAAGCCAGCAGCAGCTTTATTCATATGACACAATTTCTGCAATCTTTGAGAGGATTAATGAGATTAGAAACCCTCATTGTTTAGTTTAATGGCTGTTTATTTGAAGGAGGAAGTTACTTGCAACAGTGAGTAGTAGCCATATGTTAGTCTCCCTTTGCGGCTACCACAAACAAAAGATCCAAACTCATACATTCAAATATAGATGTTATCTATTAAAATATTTTATAGTCCTTTGTTTTGAGGAGTATTTATATTTGACAGATCTGTTAAATATAAATCTCAGTATGTTGTCTTAAAATCTTGCAGCAGCATATACAGCAACAATAGGAAACAAAAAAAACTATGTCAGAATTAAATCCTGATCACTGATTCCATTTCATCAATTAATTTAACTTTCAGAGAAATTTCTATGTGTTTGATTTTTTTTAATACAGTACTTTAATGTAGCAAAATATACATAAGACAGTAATGCAAATTTCCTGGGCCAGATCAGAAGTTTAAATAAATCAGAAGTTTAAATAAATGGGTGTGTTGCTCACACAGAGTGAGGCAAAGGGCATTTTCACACATGTCAAATAATGCACTTTCAAGAAAGAAGAGATATTTAACAGCTGCTGCCTTAGAAATAGGCAGAAATTAAGCCAGTGGGATTTTGGTCCAGTGCTTATACTAGGGGTGGGGGTGGGGAATAGCCTTATGTATTCCTATACTTCATATGGCTTTAAGTTCTTCAAAAAGGGCCAAAATATTTCACAGCAAGATATTGACTAGAAATTACTGTTGCAGTGAGGAGTGTCTAGTAAGTGAATTTGTTTTAGCCAACAAATGGGAAAAGTCACATGATGTGCAGTTAAAAGTATATAGATGGGTAAGTGTTGACTTGAAATTTGTAACAAGTATGCTTCATGTCTCTTTAAGTGTATTTCTTATACATATTAATTTAATATTTATAATATTTAATACTTAGAATGAAATTTATTAAAACACAGATCTTTCCAAATTGGCCATGCAAATATTTTGTGGTATTTACTTGTACGTGACAACCACATGGGATATCAGCACAAAGAAGCATGTGCCTCAATGTGCATATGAAGGGTTGCAAAGCTTCCATTGATTTTACTGGATCAGTACAGTAGCCTTATACCCCACTCCAACAAGAAAATTGTTTTGCATGTGGATCTGGATGTACTTCTGGCCTGTCATTGGATTTTGGCCCCACTTAAGTGGCTGGATGTATTTTGTGATGTGAGCAGGAATATATATCTCTCTTGGGAAGTAAAAAATAGTTTTTGGATCCAAGCCAAAAGAGGAGATAAAAACCACTCACTGGGTATTATTAGATATTCCCATATCAGCCTACCAGTTGGTATTTATAAGTAGAATTTATTATTAAAATTCTTATATATCCCACTGTACATTTTATGTAACATTAAACTTGTCCTTGACTAAGCATGAACATTGTAGACTGGACAAACACATCCCTCACAGCTATGGCGGAATGATGTACTTGCTTTATAATAAAACACAAGGTGCCTTTTTAAGATCTGTTAGAATGGAACACAATTAGTGGACTATTATAAGTATTAGTATTAGTATCATCATCATCATCATCATCAATTTATTTATTTATTTATTTATTTATACCACTCACTCTCAAGGTGCTCTGAGCAGTGTACAACATAAACAACATAACACAACTTAACAAGAGAGCACTCTCATAATTTAAATATAAGTACAATATAAATATAGGCTCTAAACATTAAATTAATTTACTGCAGTTATCTCTATCTGTTTACTGAAGAGGAAACACATGATGTTCAAAGACAAGCATATTAGCATTTATGTAAGGCAGAACACACTCAAACCAGTCGACTTTATATTAAAGGAACGAACTTTATTGATTTGTGTAGCCCTAGGTACAGGGTGCTGGAACTGAGGGTTCTTGCCCTTAGTTCCAGTTTATATAGGGTGTGCAGTAGGCAGTTCTTAGTGGTGGCAGGAATGGGAGTTGCTGGGGAAAAGGAAACTGAAACTTACTGGAAAGACCTTGGCCCTGACAAATTACAGGTGTCATTAAGAGTTCCATTGATCCATATGATAGTATAGCTTTGCTTGTAGCATTATCTACTACATTTTAAAAAATTTATGATGACATTTAGAAATATTTACATATGAAAATTTCAGAAGACAAACACTGGTGTATAGAACCTTAACACAATGGGAAGAGGAGCATGGAAAATTGAAACTCAACTTTCTACTCTATTTTTATAGATATACTATAGAAGTCAGGTGACTGATCATGTCATGACACATTGTCCCAATACTACATTGCTTTCCAGGTATGGTCCAGAAGCTTCTCAAATCTCAGCTCAGCTGTGAGCTCATTGAATGATTTTAAATAAGACACAATCTCTCAGCTCCCTGTGATGTAGTAAAAGAAAGACTAGATTTCTAAGGCAGAGATTGCTGGGGAGGAGGAGACGGGGAGATGGAAAACATAAGACCAAGGGACAGATAACGATAGGTTGGCTGTTGGGAAGAAGAGAAGATTGCTAATTCCAAGTTAAGAACCTAAGAACAAGCCAGCTGGATCAGACCAGAGTCCATCTAGTCCAGCTCTCTGCTACTTGCAGTGGCCCACCAGGTGGGGAATCCTGGAGATTTGAGGGGTGGAGTCAGGGAAGGGTGGGGTTTGAGAAGGGGAGGGATCTCAGAATGGTATATTGTCAGAGACTCTATCTTCCAAAACTGCAATTTCCCCCAACGGTACTACCATTGCCATCCTTCAGATGGGGACTGAAGATCACCAAAAATTACAACCGATCTCCAGATGACAGAGTTCAGTTGCCATGGCGAGAACAGATGCTTTGAAGGGTGGACTCTATGGCATTATATCTCCCTAAACTTTGCCTCCCAAGGCTCCACCCCCAAATCTCCAGGAATTTCCCAACCTGCAGCTGGCAACCCTAAGGAAATAAAGCAGAAAAAGGGAAGAGTTTATGAGGGCTTTCAGGAAAGGGGAAGAGGAAGTAATGGAGGAATAGAAATCAAAATGTCTCTTGCAAGTCTTTGTAGATTCCTCCTTGTCAGTATTTTTAATTCCAAATGTAGTCACATCTGTGGATACTTAAATCCGGAGACTGGAGTCATGAACAGGCAAGACAGATCTTTCTACAAACCTTAGAAAAACCAGGCTTACAGAAAAATCTGAAATATTAAAATATCCTGTAAGATTGTGGTTAAAGTGTCACACTAGAATCTGGGACATCTAGGTTGAAATTCCTACTTTGTCATGGAAGCTTGGTGGGTGTTATTGGCCAGTTACTCTCTCTTAGCCTAATCTACCTCATAAGGTTACCATCAGGATAAAATCTAGAAGAGATTTCAATTGACTTTGGGTTCCCATTGAGTAGAAAGGGATGGATAGATAAGAGAAAGGTTGATTGGTAAGTGGAAAGAGAAGAGGATGTGGAGGCTGGTGGAAATGAGAGTGCCCCCTGGTGGGCTGCATTTGTGTGTTATTATACCTGTTCATATAAAGTTCAGTTTTAAGAGATTGATTGAAATAATTCTGAAAATCAAAACAGCTGCTGTTAAACCATTTTGAAGAGCTGCACAAGAATCATGCATTTGATATCTGTAATTCATCACATGTGCCTTGTCTCAGTTTATTCACCACAAAACAAAGATATGTTTAGGAGTGCAATGTGCAATATACTGTTATTTGTTTCAGAACTCAAAAGTAGGAAAAATCCTGGCCCTTCTAGAATGCACTTTGTCCTTTCTGTATCCACCAATATTTTTATGTAGTGCCACTATTGTTCATACAAAAGTAAGATAGTGTGTTTTGGGCTTTGCAGTGTATTTATTGATTCTAACTTTATTTAAATAAACTATTTATTATGATGGTTTTAATAGAATTTTGATTTGCAGAGGATGTTTTTATAAACTGCCATGTGAACTGTTTTGAGTGGAAAGATAGGTATGGTTTTAATGTCAGTAAATAAGTAAACCTGAAACCATATAAAATAATTAAATGTCTGTTATAAAGAATGGGAGACTGGTAAACAATGATTTCTTACTAAAAGATACAGGTATTAACAGAACCTCTTTCATCAGAGTATTTTAAGTAAACGCTGATTGGACATCTTTTTGAAGAGTTCTGTATATATATGGAAGATGGCAAACTTTTGCCCATGAGAAAATAGTTGGACAGGATATAGCCAGAACTATGAAAATAGCTGAAATATCTCAATGCCATTCCTTATGCTTGCTTATGGAGAGCTGGAGAAAACCAAAGGACTTTACAATGACCTGTTATGCATGAAACACTTACCTCAGGGCTCTTCACTGTCAGTGGGCTTGAAGTGGGCTCTCCTTGTGTTTCTCTGTTTTACATGAGGAGGCAGCCAGCAGCACAGTTTGTCTTTTGGCCTCTGCTTCTCCTGGTTCTCTTAACTCTGCTTATCAACAGCCTTAAAGACAGAAATCTCATCACAATGGATAGTCTCAAGACTAAAGCTAATATCCCTTCCCTTTCCCCATCCCACACACTCTTTGGCGTGTTTTCAAATAAAGGCTTGTATGTGGGGTTGGATTTTGCCCCCTTCCTTTTATTTTTGCCGAATTTCTGATGGTGGCAGGTGTGTTGTGTGCTCTGGTTGGTGCCCTCTTTCCTCACGCATGTTTGCCACTCTGCAGAGTGCTGCTTGTCCAACTCCAGCTGGTCTATGAAGTGGTTCTTCAATTCAAGGGTGCTCTGCTGCCTGCCAGTCATGCCCTGGAGACACAGGCTACATAAAAACATAACACAGGCTACATAAAAACATATTTACAAAAGAAGTCAAAAACATAAGTGCTCAAGCATGGTAGCAGAGGATGGTTGCTGATATCCTCACCAAGCCTGTGAATCGTGTGCGCTGTGAAGAGCTGCGTGGGAAGATGAACTTGATTTGTTGAATGTTCAATCTTTCCATGTTTTCTTTTATTCTGTAAAGATTGAGAGGGGGTGTTAGAGTATTTGGCAATATGTGTTAAGTGTTTGTAGGAGCAATGTCAGTTGCACCATTGGGTTTAATTGTAAGTTAATGCTGGGCAGCTGGTTAATAAGGGTGACCTTCAACAACTGCTTATCAGAGGTGTGGCCTCTACACTCTCTCTCTCTCTACTCTATTCATATGCAGTGTTGCCGTGTTGTTATGATGTGCTATCTGCTATGACATACTTTGTATGGATGTAAGTCTGTTTTTTGCTTGCCAGTGCTTGAGTACTTATGTTTTTTAATTTATTCATTTGTAAATATGTTTTTATGTAGCCTGTGTTATTTTTAAATGCTATAAAGAAGTAACTTTCTTATGCAACTCAATTGCGCGTATTTTTTGCTTTGCTAGAAGCTGAGTGGCTTCAGCTTCAGTCCTTCTATCAAAATCTGCCCACTCTGGCAGCACAAATTAAAAGTTGCACTTGAAGTGGTATTGCTTTCCATGTAGACAATGGGAAGAGAAAGAAGGACTCCAGAAAATATGTCCATACAAGAGATCTTGTATATAAAGTATAAAAAATAAATAAAGTATAAAAAATAAATAAATAATAAATAATAAATAAATAAATAAATAAATCTTGCTGCAACGGACATTCGTTCCCATCGCATGGCAGATTCCTTGTGCACAATAGGCCAATAAGTTAATTCACAAACAGCTGCTAATGATTCATATGTGAAACACAATCTTAAAAATATGTGAATGTGAAATAGTTAGAACTTATATAGAAATTCTCAGTCTAGCAACCTCAGATAAATTGGTAGACCTGTAGAAGTGAAATGAGGGGCTTTCAGAAGAACATAACATAAAAGGACCTGAAGGACTCTTGTCAACATGCTTGAAAATAGCTCCAGGCCACTGAAGATGAAATAGTGAAAAGTAGGTGCAAAGAGAGCCAGAAGCTAATGCTGCAACTTATACAGCATCTACCAAATGACACATTCTATGAATGTAATACTGCTGGTTTGACAGGATAAATTTACAGTAATTATTTGACTTAAACCATACGTCCTTAATTGAATTGTAATATAAGTTTATGGGAAACAGCTTATTGCTAATTAAAAAATCTACAAAAAAATCCCAAAGGACATTTCAGCCATACTTCAACAAGTGATGTTTTGATACTAAAGTCATCCAGAAGTGAGAATTGATATTCTGAAAATGTAAAGATCCCCCTGCTGCCGCCGTTTACACTTGAAATGCACTTTCTCAAGCATTAAAAATCAGATTTCAGAATAAATGGGGAAAAAATTAAAGGAATTTACCTCATTATTAAATTCACATCTACAGGAAGGGGAATTAACAGAACTGGACATACTATGCTTGCCCATGTATAAAAACAATAGGGGTCAGCTTAAAATTACTGTCAATTCATGTATCAAACCATGCCTTGTTTTAAAACTTGAAGTGTCAATATATAAAATGTCATTGCTTATAAGTCCATTTATTTAAGTAATTTTTAAAATTAGATTTCAGTAAGAAATACAAAACAAATGTTGGAGAGGAAAGCTAACAAGTTTCTGGAAAAATTCTTTCAACAGCATTTTGTTTTCACTTTTTCACTGGTATTTGCAGTTCTGATCATTCCTCCCCAAAGTTCCCTCCTCCCAGCCACATTCTCAAAACACCTGGGTTTAAACCAAGTGACTAATTACATGGCAGTATTGAATGTGGCTACCTACATGTCAGAGAGCCCGTATGGTGTAGTGGTTATGAGTGGTGGACTCTAGTATCAACAACCGGGTTCGATTCCCCATTCTTCCTCATGAAGCCTGCTGGATGACTTCGGGCCAGTCACAGCACCCAAAGTGATAGGAAACTGGGTGCCTATAGAATTGGACTCCAGACCCAAACTTGACCAAATCTGGGGATTCTCCTGAGAAAAGTTTCCAGCAGCTCTGCTACAAGTGTGGTGCCTTTGTTTTGAGGATTAGTTCTTCCAGAGTCCTGCAAATATATCCTATTGAATGCAATTGCAACAAAACACAATTGATGTCAACAGTGGGAACTTTTCCCCCCAAGATGCTTGAATGTTACATAGAGGCGTATGGGGGCCATATGGTGCCCAGAGGCAAAAAAAACCCCTCTGGGCATCCCCCCAGCCTGGAGCCCCACTTACTCACAAGTATGCTCCACTTACAAGTCAGGCTCCCTGGTTGCTGGGCCAGGAAAAGGGGCTGGAGCCTGACTCGTGAGTAAGCGGGGCTTACTCAAGAGTAAGCACTTTTAAAAGTACTCATTCGTGAGTAAGAGCTTGGCCAGCCCCTCTTGGCCAGCAGGTGGGTGTGACTTTTCTCGCGCCGTTGCCACTGGGCCAGGAAGAGTAGCTGGAACCTGACTTGTGAGTAAGCAGGGCTTACTCAAGAGCAAGTGCTTACTTTAAAAAGTGCTTACTCATGAGTAAGAGCTTGGCCAGCCCCTGTTCCTGGCCCAGCTACGATGGCACAACTTTTTCTCGTGCCACGGCTGTTGGGTTGGGAAGAGGAGCCGTGGCCAGCTAGCCCCTCTTCCTGGCCCAGCAGGTGGGCGTGACGTTCTCTCACGCTGTGGCTGCTGAGCCAGGAAGAGCATCTGGAGCCCGAGACATGAGTAAGCAGGGCTTATTCATGAGTAAGTACTTACGTTTAAAAGTGCTTACTTGCTAGTATGAACTTGAACCAGCTTGGAGCAGCCCCTCTTCCTGGTCGATCAGCCACAGCATGATAGAAACTTGCGCAGGTGCAGCGGCTGCTAGACTGGAAGGCATCTGGTCATGTGGAGGCTGATTTTGCACCCCCTCATATGACCAGATTAGTTGTGCTTGGGGACATGGGTAACCCCATATCTCCAGGCCACTATGCCACTGGTGTTACATTGCTTTCTGAAAATCTATGGGGAATGTCTGAAGACTCTGGGCCAGCTGTTTTTCAAGATAGAAAGTCCAAATTTGACTCTCCTGGTGAAGTTTGGGTCAGGGTCCAGTGTTATGGACCTCCAAATGGGGTGCTCCTTCTATCCAATCAAGTTTTCAATTGTTTCCAATAGAAAATGGGAATACCCCTTTGGGGGGCCAAAAATATGGTTTCAAGGTTGGGGGCTCCTCAAAGGAAAGTAACCTACAGCTATGCTGCAAATTTGGTCCATCTACCTTGAAAAACAGCCCCCCAGAACCTTAAAAAAATTCCACATAGACTTTGATAGGCCAATGTCATAACCTATTATCTCATGGAAAAAGTTCCCACCATTGACTTCAAGGTGTGTAGGCAACTCTAGGAATTTCCTAACCTGGAACTGGCAACCCTATCTCTTGCCCACCCAACAGCCAAACTATCTTTACATGCCCTTCAATCTTAAGCTTCCTCAGCTGAGCAGAAGGCCACATGCTGGAACTCTATGGGCAGATGGCATTTTCATTGCCAAGGGGAGCAAGCCTTGGACACCCCCACGTGGGCGTTCCACCACGCAGCTTGCTCCACCCCGTAAACCTCCTACAGAGGTTCCCCAAAGAGGGGTAGCTCCCCAGCTCCCCTCCCACACAGATCAGTTCCCATGTGCAACCCGCCTGTCTGGCTATGACAAAGAACACATGCATTAACAATATCCAAGTATCTTGAGGGAGAGGTAGGTGGGAAGCTCATCACTGTCTGCTGGAACAATGAGGGACGGGGGGGCCTTCCACACCTCATAAGGAGCCCACCTTGCCCTTTCTGATGATGCCATGTCACCGTAGCATCCCCCTGGTGTTCCCCATCTGGGTTCACCTGCCTCTCACCTCTGCCTTCCCAGGGGGCGGAGGCCTCTCAGCTCCCCCCTTTCGCCAACCCCCTCCCAGTCAGCAATGGCAGCTTTGCCTATACATGGCTGCTTTTTGTAGATGTTCAAGCCACATTACATCCTAAAAATGCAGTAAGCATATTAGATGGGCACCACCAGTACAAGAACCTGACTTTAAAGAGTACGAAAGGGAGATAAAGCTAGATAGATTGTAGTTACATAAGCTGTATCTTAGTATAGCTGTTTAGTATACCTCTTGGTCATTTTGATCAATTTGAGTTTGATGACACAACAAAGAAAATGTTAAATAATGTTTTTGAATAAGAGTTTCTTAAGCAAAATAGATCCATCTAACTTTCAAGAGAACCAGTGTCCTAAGTTGTAGCTTTTGTCCCTAAAACTACAGGGCAACCGGATCCCCTATACTAGTCTGGAAATATGCCTGAGCTATCTTAAAATTGTGTCAATACTAAAAAGTGTGGGTTTTATTAAACTGCAGTAATAGGATACCAAAATACTGCTTGAGTAACAATATGGTTTCAGTTCTACAGCAGTTCATGGAGATATTATTTTATGATATGATTTGCTAATACTAATGAACATGGCACAGAGAAAACAGTATTCATTGTCCTGGAAAAAAAACCCCTATTTCAATAGTGCCAGAAAATGATTATGTTGGCTCTTTGGGCTGAATTTAAGACATATAATCAATTCAGAGCTCTTTTTCCCCCAAAATAATTTCTCTGCCTGGCCTGAAGTGACTTTTCTGCACATCTGAACAATGAGTTCACTGTGTCCATATCCAAAAAAGAATTCTCCATGCCTCAGGACACTGGAATAGGACGCTGTCAATACCTATACTGGCTCAATGAAATTACCATCAGGAAGAGACTGCACTATGCTGATAGATTATTATTAACTATTCTGAACAAATTGATATACGTGGCTGCATTACCCATAGAATTACTATTTGCAATGTGAAGAATTCATTTAAAAGCGAGCAATCTTAAATTCTGCTCGTTACATCAGAGTTTAATTATTTATTAGTCATATATTACCCATGAGTTCATAATATTTTTAATCTAGATTTGAAATATAGCAGGTACTAAGAAATATTTTATCATAGGAAATCTAAACTGGTCTGGCAGTTTTCCTGGCTCTAAGAGAAGATTTGATAGTCCTCCAGGGTCAATATAATTGCAGTAAGGACCAAGGTATTTGTTATCCATTAGCTTGCCTTGAGAACCACAAAATCAACATCAGATATTCACTTCTGTGCCCTAGCACTATGGCAGCTCTTCTCAGGTTAAACTGATTTTGTATCTTCCCCACTAACCTACCCTTAAGTTTCAGGCCATCAGTACCATTAGGAATAAATCACCCTTTCCCTCAGGGGTGGCATAAAAACAGGTCCCTGTGCTCCTCATCTTCTCTATGTTTCCTGTCAAGGGTAATTAGTTATTGCTCTGGCTAGCTCAAAGGTTCTACTTCTATTGTTCTCAGATTTTAAAAAATGATGTAGAAAATCATATCGAAAGCTCTTCAAATATACGTTTATCATTTAATTATTCTGGTTATGGTGGGTTTTCCGGGCTGTGTGGCTGTGGTCTGGTGGATCTTGTTCCTAACGTTTCGTCTGCATCTGTGGCTGGCATCTTCAGAGGTGTATCACACAGGGAAGTCTGTTACACACTGTGTCCTTCGACAATACATTTAATTATTTATTTATCCCGGAGCATGTGTTTGAACTTATACTTCTAAAGTGGTGAGGAGGTTTGTGTGTGCCAATGAAGCTGCAATGCTGTAAGAAGTGTAGACTCTCAAGAGGCTAACCTTGTAGCAGAGTCCCTCAAGGCAGAATGATCACAGCTGAGACTAACAACCCCATCCAAAGGGGCAGCAATGCCTATGTATGTATGTATGTATGTATGTATGTATGTATGTATGTATGTATGTATGTATGTATGTATGTATGTATGTATGTATGTAACAGTTTTACCCCGCCAATCTCCTGAAGGACTCAGGGAGACTACAAGCTGGTACAAGCTCACACTTGTATGTTTGTTCACATGGGCTTTGGGGTTACGGGCACCGCAGTCAGCACTCTGAACTTATGCCCCATGGGGGGCCTTTGGCCAAGCGGAGAGGTTTGTTGTTTTTTCTACCTCCCTGCACTGACCAAAAGCTCTCTGGAGATGGTGGAGCAGTAATGGTAGTGGAGCCACATGTCTTGCACTTTGGATGGGGCTGTCTGATGTATCCACCCTAATCAGGAATCAGTGACCACAACAGCAGAAGTGAATAGATGGTTCCAATACTGATAGGGCAGAGGAATCCTTAAAGGCTACCTACTGGGCAGTGGCAGTAGTGGAACATGACACTGGAGGAAGATCTATCATATACAATAGAAATGCCATTTCAGCTAACCCTGATTAGTACTGCACGAAGAAGGCTATGGTAAACCACTTCTGATCATCTTGTTCTTTGAAAAGTCTATGATGAGACAATCCAAAATGAAAAAAAGAAATAGTGCTGGAAGGCAGAATCCCCACATTGGGTGACATTCAAACAGCTACTGGGGAAGAGCTTCCAGCAATTATGAGTAGTGCTATCATTACAGTTCAACCCTTTGCAGACAAACTCCAGTCTAAGCCCACAAAAATTAAAGTTAATGAAGGTTAAAGCAGGACTTGTCAAAGCAGGAGTACAGCTGAACATCAAAAAGATAAAAGCAATGACTACTGAGGAATTATACAATTTTAAGGCTGATAATGAAGGTATTAAAATTATTCAATACTTTCTATTCCTTGGCTCGATCATCAACCCAAATGGGAATGGCAACAAAGAAATCTGAAGGAGACTGAGACTGAGAAGGGCAGTCATAAAGGAGCTAGAAGAGATTCTTAAGTGTAAGGATGTGTCACAGGCAACCAAGATAAAGATAATTCATACCATAGTACTGCTCATTGTTAAGTATAGGTAAGAAAGTTGTACGGTGAAGACAGTTGACAGGAATAAAATTGATTATATGAAATGTATTATTGGAGGAGAGTTTTATAGATACTGTGGACCACCAAAAAGACAAATAAGTGGATTTAAGAGCAAATAAAGTCTGAACTCTCCATAGAAGTTAAAATGACCAAATTGAGGCTGTCATATCTTGGTCACATTATGAGAAGACAAGTCACTGGACAAGACATTACTAAGAAAAGTTGAAGGCAGCTGGAAAAGAAGAACAATATGAGATGAACTGACTGAATCAAGGAAATCATGACCCTCAGTTTGCAAGATCTGAGAAAGGTTGTTAATTTTGGAGGTCATGAATTCATAATTTTACCATAAGCAGGAGGCAGCATGACTGCACTTAACACACATCCACCTGTTGAAACCTCTTTCTCTGAAACTGAAAACTTCTCTTTACTTTTCTTCAGGTAATGTATTTCAAATTTATATCCTATGTTGTCCATGAAATATTTCAAAGGTATCTTATAAAAACATTACAACCAATGGCTTAGATTGGCTTAGATCTCCCAGAGTATTTCCACAGGTGGAAGGAAACGCACATTTGAAATGCAACTTTTCATGTTGCCCCCTTCAATGGCATCCTAAAATGTCCTCCCCTCCCCCCCCAAAAAATCCTGTTTCTGGGTATCCCTTGTTCTCAAAGAACAATATTTTAGGGAGCATTTCAGATCCTCTTTGAGGAGATTAGAAAATTGCATATATTGTGCACATATCCTTCTTCCTGCAGAAATACCCAGGGGAAACTGAACCAGAGAATGGTGAGCAAAGTTCTGTCCATGGAGTCCTTTTTGCCTCTCTTTTTCCTTTGTAGTTCTCTGCAATGTTGCTCCTGGGGGCTGGGGCAACCCCATAAAAAGTATAGGCTGCAGTATGAATGAAAAATCTGAGAACATTGTCAGCTTCCATCCAATGCAAGCATAAGTATTCTCCACTCACAAACAGTACCTTCGTATCCAACCTAGTATTAATATATGAAAGAAAGAAAATCTAGAAATAATAAAAAATTTAAAAGAATTCATTAAAAGGTAAACATGTAAGCTTTACTAGGAAATAATTAGGTAAGCCTAATTCCTAGATCAGGTACCTGACCCATCAACACATCCAATCAGTCAGTGTCTAGGTTCTGTGCCAAAGAAATTAGCCACTGTGAGAACTGACCATTTTTAAGATGGAACTTGTAGAAGTGAAAGGGATTATTTGCTTGATTTATTTTATAGCATTTGTGATTCATGTTGTCTGCTTGGTGACTCAGAAAGAGACTGTACTACTACTAATTCATATCAATGGAGACTACCAGTAAAGCAAATATATGCTTTGTTTACTCCTACTGAGTTTCTCAGTAACCAGGATTTGACCACAGAGGGTATATAGCTTGAGTTGTCTGTCTCTTCATCTCCCTAAAGAGATGTAGAATACTTAACAATAATTGCATAGGCTGGCTATGACACATGCGTGCTCTACATCATCTGTGCTGTTCCACTTGCAATTTAAAAATACAGGCTTGTCAGCTTTTATGATTTGATTGTCACACAATTTCCCATATAGTCACAAATCTCCAGCTGTTGTAATAATAAGTATCTCAGCTTCCACAAAAATAGCTTTCTGCCTCTTTGAATTGAGAAGAGATAATAGTTCAGTGGACTCTTAAGTGCCAGAAAACCAGAACGCTCCCACTCACCCTTTCACAACACATGCTTTTATTTTTGTACATAACTTATAAAATAATCTATGTAAACTCAGAATGTATTTGTTTGAAAATGTGGCTCCTAGTTCCAACTCTGAAAAATTAACAGATTTATGTATTACTCTTATCTTAACTTTTATTTGTGCTCTAATACTAGTAAAATAAGTTAATGGATTAGAGCTGATCTCTGTTGTCTGCTGAGAAGGCTTTGACCAGAAGAAGACTTTTCTCTGGTAGAAGGGATTTTATGCCAGAACTGCACTCATCTGTCATTTCACTTCACTATAAATATTTATAAATCTGTCTATTCAATGCATATTGTTCCAACTGCAAATGAGAGTTCTTGAAATGAACCCAAGATCCTGTCTATCTTTTAGATGCTTGGGAACATTACAATGTTATGATAGTATCTCTTCCAGATGCAATCATTAATTGGTTTTATTTCTCTCAGTCTGAGTTGCTACTAATATCTTTTTGAAGTCCTTAAAGCAGTCATAGTATGCTTCCTTCAAAACTTAGACAGGCTTTATATTTCTTTCTCTGCATACTTACATGCATGTTTTGTGTTCTGTTTAAAGCCATAATAATTTTCTTGTTAGAAAAGTATAAACAGCTTTTGTAATGTTGTACACACCTAGCATATTGCATGAATTTCTCATTGCCTCATCATATATTGATTGCCTCCATCCAAAGCAATTGGTTGGATCCAAAAGTTCCCTTTTTGCTTTTGCAGAAAGAAATGCATCGTCATTCTTTGTGGGCAGGAGTTAATGGATCCAGACCAATAATTGCAATAACATTCTAAGAGCACAATTGGGCTTGGAGCTCAGTGGGAAGCTAATATGCAACGTTCCTTACACTGATGCAACATAGTCACAGTTGGAGAAGGCAGTAATGTTGGTTTGCAGTAGAACAGCTAGATTCAAGTATGGTAGCACCTGAATAGATTTTCCCTTTGTCAGATAGTCATTGATAATCAGATAATCAGTGTGTTATGTTCTGCAGACTTTATTTTTGCTCCTGTGAACATATTAAAGAGAGTCTTATAAAGTCATTTGATATAATATTGTATATAATTAAATGATATGGATAATGGATTTGATGCTAACGCCAACTGAAATATTACTCATAATGAATGTGTATTACTATTTTGCTCTATTTTATGGTCTTAGTACACAGTCTACCACATATGGTTAAAAAATCTTTTAACCTCCTCCTGATTCCCAAGATGCCTTTGAAAATGCTGCTCCTGGAACCCCCCTTCTGCAACAGTGGGAAAGGAGAGTTGGTGGTCTGCTATAGACAGAGGAAACTGACAAAATACCAACCAAAAATGTTGAAAAGTCTAATAACTATTCATTAACATACATTTAATATATATTTTTATTGCACTGTGTTATATTCTTAACAATAAAACACCATACATAAAAATCTTGATAGATGTATCCATATCTAAAAACATGTAGAATATCTCAATATTACAAAATATATCACAGACAATCACAAGATCTCAATTGTAAAGTATACATTGCATATATTTTAGCATACAGTTATTAGACTTCTCAACATTTTTGGTTCCTAGCTTGTTTTTCAGGTTGAGTTTGGATTTTTCCCCTTTCTTTGCAAACTGACAAAATCCCACCCACCCCACTTTCAACAAAAATGATCAGGGGGATTCAGCACTGCATGATGACATCTCACAATTTTCTGCACTATGCAGATATCGTGCTCTTGGTAAAGTTTTGTCATAAGGTCAAAAACAAAAAAAACTAACATGAACTCTTTCTGAACAGACCATTTAAAAGTTTGGGAAACATTTTAAAAAGAACCGTTTTGACTTTTTTTGTCTGCATAGCACAGGAAAAAAAAGTGTTTCGGGGGAAAAAAAATTTTTGTCCATCATTTTCTGCCACTGCAGTTTGATTTTCTGTGTAGCCCCCCCCCGCCCCCCCTGCATTTTCTGAGTCTTTCCTATAAATGTTTTCCTCTGCTGGCATCGCAACTGAAGCCATTTCAATGATTGAAGTACAAGAAGAAACTCAGTTTTGCCTGCCAATTATGCCAATGTGTCGTTTCCCCCTTTTTAAATTTTCAGTGAGGTATCTTCAGAACAGAAAGAATTTATAGTGGTGAGGGCCAAGCAAGTGCCAAAGTTTATGAAAGCACCAAGGACATTGTTCATTTAACTCAACATGCTCCCATTATCCATCAGGCAGGAAACAAAGGTAGCCCTGTCCTGTGGTGGGATTCAGCAGGTTTGCACCACTTCAGCAGAACCGGTTGTTAAAATGGTGCCTGTTGTTAAATTATTTGAATCTCACCACCAGAACCAGTTGTTACGTTCTTTCAATCCCACCACTGCCTGTAACCACTTGCATTTCCAAACATTTCTGTCCTTTACCATTATTTTTAGTATTATTGTGGTATAATCCATTCATAAATAAACACTGTAGTTACAGTTTTGAGAGTGTTTTTCAGTCCACCAAATGAGAAAAGCAAATTCTATTCGCTTGTGGTTTGTTCCTCCCTCATCTATCTGTCATCATGATGAGCTGTTTGGAAAGTCCCTCTGGCAAAGTGTGGCCTTTGAACAGATTGTCTCTGGCAGTACGTAAGGAAGAGGAAGACACAAGGAAAATAAAAAGGAGGCAATCAGAAAATGTGAAAATGTCTGAAATTTCAAAGAGAATAATGAAGGATTTTAGTTTAAAGGTACAATATTTTTCTGACATTTTAACAGGCAAGAAAATTAAAATAATTAAATTAAGAATAATCAAGAATTATTTCAATGAAATAGACATTTGAAAATATATATTTAAAATGAAGATATTTTCTCAGTAAGGACATGATCCCCATTATACATGAACAGTCTTGAGTCTCTGACAGGGGTAGTTCGACAAGGGAAAATGGCTCTGGATTAAACTGAACTGATCAGTCTTTGCAGCACCATCAGTGGATATTGGTTTGTTTATTGCTTACTCCTGTAAACTGGCAGCAATGAAAGAGGAAACAGTGGGTCACATGGTCATGAATCATACTGCTAGTTATAGGTCCAAGTTAAATACTCTTGAGGCATTGACAGGATTGCTGGGGCTTGGCACTGCTTGCTCCCAACTTCTAGTGGCCTACCAGGAGATTTCCCTATAAATTAATTGGGCAGTCCTTCTCTGGTGCCTTATCTATAATGTGGCACTTCAATTTCAGAAGGAAGCCTCCAGCCGCAGGCAGAAGTATCATTGGTTGGGCCCATTGGTATGGAACTAGCAACCAAAGAAAGGTGACAGGTAACATCATTTCCACCTTCACCAGACATCATAGAAGGCTGGATAGGCCAGGTGTGGAGGGGTGTAAAGGCCAGGTGCCAGAATGCTTGACTGGCAGTGACATGCAATACCAGATAGGTTGTTGCAGGATCCAGACTAGGAACTGAGTGGGAAGTCAGATATCAGGATGAGCTATAATGCTATTTTTTTAAGTAGGTAAACTAATATGTATTCACAAAGGTGTACACTTGTCAAGGAAAAGGGTAAAGGTTTTCATTCAAATTTCAAATATTCACTCTTATTACAGTCAAAACTGTTAGTCTGTACAATCCACCCGAAGGCCTTCTCTTTTTGCTGATAGTACCTTTGAGCTTTTAACAAATGAATGGCAGGGAGTGATGTAACAAGAGCTCATTACCTCCATGGTGGAGAAAGCTGATATTGAATCCCAATTGATAGCACTAAGACTGCAGTCAAGCCTCCTGAATCCTGAAAATGATGTAGATGTGTTGAAGCTCTTCAGGTTTACATATGCAAGTTGCAAAACCAAAGCCCAAAGACAGTGTCACTAATGGAAGATGATGTAATGGTATCTGTACCTGGATGTCTTTGTGAGCACATCAATCGTTAATAAAATCTAATATACACCTTGCTCCTTAAAAAAAACATTTACAACAACATTACTGGATATAACTGAGGCAGTCCTTAGGGCACCACCTCAGTTTTCATTTTGATGATCAGTGTGATTACACCTAGAGACCACAGTCCAGCATAAGTCTATTGCCTGCCACTAATTCCATTAAAAATATTGTGATGCTAGGTGGTCATGTTCTATTATGAATGGGCATGTTGTAGTTGCTGACTTCTCATTGTTCTGTCTCATTCGTCTCACAGTATTAAAATGTCAGAAGGGATGGCAGCATGATGAATCAATCAGTCAACTTGTATATTAAAACAGTTCATTTACAAAGTGATAACAACCCTACACTGTACTTTCTGCTCCTGCCCAACTAGTTCAGCTGCATGTATCCAGCTCTCATGCTCTAGTCTGAATTTTCAGTGCAGTTGATTCTCCCATTTCTGATTTCATTTATTTATGGCAGTTATGGCATGGTTGCAGCCATTATCACATTACCATTTTCTGAGCAAGTACTAAATAGAAAACTCCTGAAAAATTACTAGTCACCAAGATCTCCATTATGTTCAGGACAGTGAAGGTTACAAGCATGTTGCTACAGATTGTGCTTGCCAACTCTAAGTTGTTGCCTTAGTAACAAAGGAGTCTTCCCTGGCAACATATTATTCCTCCACTTGTGCAGCTTTGCTCTGGTAGATCATACCCAGAGGCCCTAAATAATTACTTGTATGGTGTAGATTGCTGTTATTATAAATGCATTAATTAATTTCCTCAGATGAGGGTATTCATATTTCTCTTGATAAATCATAATAGTATTACCCTCATAATTTTGTTTTATTGGTATGAAGTCATGAGTTGTTCTTGTTGAACATGTATGTTTGTTAAAAACTGGGATGGCTTCATTCCTGGGATACGTTTGTTTCACTTACAAAGAATAGTTGTTGTCTGAGACTGTTACATTCCCACCCTAGTTCTCTGTGTTCTCTAACGCATATTACATGTTTGATTGCATGGTGATATTACGTGGACTCACTTCTCTGTGTCATTCATTCCACAAGCGCCCTCCTGGCACATAGTGTGAGTTTATGATGCTCATCTATCAGCCTGTCTTTGGCAGATATACCAAAGGGTGGGTTTTCAGGCTGAACCAGTTTCCTGTTCCTCATAACTTACCCCACTTGGGAAAATAAACAGTTTGCCATGGGTTCAGGAATCCCTGATCATTACACTGTTTACATACCATCAAGTCAATACATACTACATAGGCTAGGCTGAATTAAAAAAAATGTTAAGTGGTCTTGGTGAAAAGGAAATCTATATTAAGCACATTCAAGGAACCAATCATATTTATTTATTTACTTATATATAAAATGAAAAAGAAAAATGGGTTTTTATACCCCACTTTTCTCTGCTATAAAGAGTCTTAAAGTGGCTTCCAATCACTTTCCCCCCACACAAACAGGCATTTTATGAGGTAGATGCATTCTCAGAGAACTGTGACTAGCTCAGGGTCACCCAGCAGGCTTCTTGTGGAGGAGTGAGGCCCCAGTTTTCCAGGCCAGAGTCTGCATGCCTATGCCACCTTGCAAGTGAATCTGCTTACGGCATCTTAAAAAGTAAAAAATGCTTCAATACATAAACATAATGCATGCCTATGCCACCTTGCAAGTGAACCTGCTTATGGCATCTTAAAAAGTAAAAAATGCTTCAATACATAAACATCATAAAACAATCAAACTGTTGAGAACCCAGAATTAAAACCTTTGCCTTATCACAAAACAGAATCACACATTTAGCCCCTTAAAACAAGTATTATTAAACTGTTCTCAGGGTAGAACACATGGTAAGAATAATTTTTAAAAGATCAATCACTTAATTCAAAGCCTGGGTCAAAATCTATTTCAGCCTGGGACCTAAAAGAGAGAAGGGTAGGTCCCATTCAAGCCTCAAGAGGAAGGCCATGCCAAAGGCAAGATGCTACTACTTTAGCCCTGTCTCTGACAACCACTTCCTTCACATCTACAGGCAGGAATACAGAAAGCAGGGACTGTGAGGACAATAATAACTAGTGGGTTTAGGATTGGCAGGCCAAGCCTATCAACCAGTGGGATGGTTGGGGCCTGGACAAGGCAGGCATGTGACATCACCAACATTACTACATCACAATGGAGTACAACAATAGGTGGATCCCTTTTCCGGATAAAGATGACAGGAGATTTGTAGATTCATCTGCTATTTCCTTGACCATCTGTGTTCTATAATGCTCCACTTGAGTCCTGGTCAGTGGCATACCTGCCAGAGGGACATGGGGTAACCCATGTCCCTGGGTACCACCTATCTGGTCATGTGGGAGGTACAAAATTGTCCCCCACACACCAAAACCTTCCACAGGCCTGCCTCCCCTCAGCCCAGATTCGCAAGAGGAAGAGGCAAAAGACCAGGCAGGGAGGCAGCTGGTCGCAGGCATGGACCCTCCAGTGGCTGTTGCCACCCTCCAGCTCCACCTCCATAGGCGCCTGTGGCCAGCTGCCTCCCTGCTGTTTCATCTTCGGCCTTGTCATCTTGCAGGGCTGGGTCGAGGAGTAGGGAGAAAGCCAGCTGCAGGCACCGATGGAGGTTGAGCCAAGAGAGTGCCAGCCGCCAGCGGGTCTGTGCCTGTGGCCAGCCGCCTCCCTGCCCTTTGGCCTGGCCCCACAAGAAGAAGAGGTCGAAGACCAGGCAGGCAGGCAGTCAGCCACATGCGCAGACCCGCTGGTGGCTGCTGCCACCCCCCGGCTCAACCTCCATTGGCACCTGCGGTTGGCTGCCTCCCTGCTGCCTCGTCTTGTGGGGCCAGGCCAAGGAGCAGGGAGACAGCTGGCTGCAGGTGCCAAGCAGCTTGGAGGGGGGCTCTGCTGGCTGAACAAGCAGCCTGGTGGGGCTGGGCCAAAGGGCAGTCTGCAGCAGGCTCCCCACCTGGCTGCTCTGGCTCACCGGGCACCCCTCAGCCCAGCCCCGCCAGGCTCGACCCTACCAAGCTGCCCAAGACTGCCACCACCAGAGTAGCTGCTGGGACCACCACCACCAGAGCAGCCACTGGCTAAGGTAAGTGGGGTGCAGGGAAAAGGGGCGCACCTGGAGAAGGTGTTGCCCCCACGCTCCATTTTCCCCTTGTATGCCTCTGGTTCTGGTGCCTATCTAGCTCTGTTCTCAAGGCAATAGGACTTAAGCAGAGCATTCTAGAACAATGACCATCTGGGAAATTGCAGATGAATTTGCAAAATTTCTGTCATGTTTACCTTGAAAAGGTTTTTTTAATAGGAATTATTGGAAACTCTTCAGTAAAAAAAATAATAAATACTGGCACAGAGGCAGTATGTCATTTGCATAATAATTTTGGCAATTGTTGGAAGGCCTCTCACATTAGCTAGAGGTCTGCCTACCCCTAGATGGACTAGACGTAAAGCAGGTTGTCCTTTAAGCACCCTGACATAAAGATGCTTAAAGACTTAAAGATAAGATCTACCACGCTGAACTGTGACCAGAAAAAGAAAAGCAACCGCTGCAAATTTTTCAGCATTGCAATCATATGATCCCTTTGTCCTGCCTTTGACATAACCCTGTTGCCACATTATGGACAGAGTCACATTTCTGGACAGTATTCAAAAGCAGCCCCATGCAAAGAACATTTCAGTCCTCTAACCTGAATGTGTTCAGACCATGGATCACCATTGGGCACAGCTGATTGGGCATTTAAGAGTGGCTGTTACTGTTCTATCAGACAAAGCTGATAAAAGGTTTGCACCTTCAAACTATAGATATGGTTAAAATCTCTGGATAACTTTTCTGGTCAGCTTCCTTCCAGCTGAAACCCCCACTTTGAAACCTACTTTTTTGCTGGAATTGAAGCAATCAGAATTTTGATGGTTTCTACATTGAACATGGTGCTTCCAGTGAACACAGATGATGGGGGTGCTCTACACCTGTTTTTTTAAAATAAAAAAACCCTGAAGACATGGTACACATGTAAAGTTGGTAACCGTGTTTTATCATTAGTAAAATTATTTTTAGTTTACTTTTTTTAAACGTAGGTTTGTTAAAAGAATTGTAGCAATAAGGTAACTTAATAAGCAGGGATGAGGCATAACTCAGTGATAGAGCAACTTTTTCGCATGTACAGGGTCCTAGATTCAATCCCTGGCATCTCCAGTCAGGTAGTAAGTTATGTGAAAGATCTCACCCTGAGTCCCTGGGCAGACGCTGCCTGTCAGAGTAGATAATATTGATCTGGAAAAAAACATGGTCTGATTCAGTAAAGGACAGTTTTGGGTGCAAGTGAAGTTTAGCAGTCTGAACTTTGATGGTGAGTAAAGAGAGTGGGTCTACTACACATTATCTTCTGTGCACATATTTGGAAATCAACCTGCATTGAAAAACATTTTTTTTCTTTGTGACCATTGTTGAATTCATAAATCAAAGAACAGGGACTCACACTTCTGTTGCAAGCATGTTGCACTTTCATTATAAGCAGCAAGTACCAGTGCAGTTCATTGCTAGTCCTCATTCAGTGGAGTATAGTTACATGCTAGTTCCATAAGAATAGCCATGTTATTCCACAGCAGCAAATAGAAAGCAGTTACTTGTATTTTTTTAAATAGCAACTCAGTTTTGTCCTTCCAAACATTCATATATTTTTTCAAAGCTTTCAATAATATATATTTGAAAAAAATATTTTTGAAGGTTGTCAAATTTTTGTTTATATGTACAAAGTAAATTGAATAATGTAACATTTTGATTTGGTCAGGTGCTGTACTTATTGAAATATAAATAATTCTCTGTGATTTTTTTTTATATCCTGAATTCTAATGTACTCTAGCATTGTTGTCAAGCCAAATTGAAATGTGGTTTTCTTTAGAATCCACTATGCCTTACAAAATAGCACGCCTACAACATTAATTCCTCTCCCCCCACGCCCTCATTAGAAGACCCAGTGCTGAGAGAGATCAACTGTGAAAGCTGCCCAACCTAAGGTTTGCATGTGATCTTGTTTTTTGATCCCTGATCTTGGAGTTTCACAAATACAAGAAGTTGCTTTGGAAACTCTTTAGTAGCATTTTTTTCAGAAATTCATTGATAATTTACTTTGCTGTGAAGGAAATGTTCATTTGTAATACTCCTTGTCAATGATTTTGCATGTTTGAAGGATACCCATTCTTCTCTGAAGAAAGACCCAACCATCCTTGGGACTTATCAATATCCGGTCTACAACATCCCTGCCACCAGAAATTGCTACTAGCTTGCCAAAATTAACTTTATGGAATCAATAGGAATAACTGGGGGTGCCGATATTTATTCTGTGTCAGTTAACTTTTTTTGTAAATTATTCATAAGTAATTAATTATTCATCATTTGCATGAAAAGAAAATATACAAAGAAATTGAGAAAGACAGCATTGCCAGGTGAAGGACCTCTTCCCCTTCTGGAACACTCTGGGGCCTATTATATTTATAATTAGTTTCCTTCATTTAAAACAATCCTTATTTTGCAAGTTTCATTTAAAACAATCCTTATTTTGCAAGTTTGCAAGAACTTTGTAAGTTCAACTGAAGTGAATGGGAGCAGCAAAAGAATCCTATTAACTTTACTGGCATTTATAGAAGAAACAGCTTCTAGCACATTCTGCCCAATTTCTATTTTTTCAGTGGATATAATGCAATACACAGCAACTCCAGAGCCAGTTCTTTTGTAGGAGTAACATAACTTTCAAAAATATTTTTCTAGTTTTGTAACACATAAAAAAGCCACATTTTGTTTATAGAACATAATTCAGTATTCAAGCTCTGTTATTTGGTTTCCACAAGGGAGAGCCTTTCATTTGGGTGTAAAACAAGGGCTTAGGTGACTATGCATCAATGCCCGAAGCTTATCAAGAAGAAGAAAAAGCTTAAGCTTCTGACAGATGGATATGATTTGGTAGGCATTACAGAGACTTAGTAGGATAATTCCCATGACTGGAATGTAGTAATCAATGGAAATGATTAATTCAAGTTCAAGAAAATTCAAAAACGTTGAAGAGGAGCGGTGGTATATGTGAGTGTGGTGAAGCCCCGTCCTGGCCCCAGGGTTGGGGCCCACTTCTATCCCTCCTTCCCTTTCCCAACCGTTGGTCTGCCCATTCTGGCCCCTAGTGTCCTGGGGGCAGCTACCACTGAACAGCTTCTTTGCCCACGGCTTGCTTGGGCTTGGGGCTACCTAAGCTGCACCCTCACCAGTCTTCTGGGTCAGCCACCCCTCTGCCTCTCTAACTCCTTGCTCTCACTCTTCCTTTCCTCATTTGCGCTCTGCTCCTTCTCTCTCCATTCTACTCTCTCCACTCCTTCCACTCCAACAACCACCCCATCCTCTTCCTCTTTCCACCTTTTATTCCCTCCCCAATCAGGCCTCCTTGACCTAATGCTTGGGCATGCCCTGCTGCTCTTCCTCCTCTTCCTCCCAGGATGACCCTAACCTGACCCCGGATAGTGAGGAAAGGGTTTGCTTGGCAGGAAATACTGGAAGAGATGAGTGACAGCCAGGTGGAAAGTATCTGGGTGAGAATAAGGGAAAGAAAGACAAACAGTACTGTGATAATGATTGTAAACTGGAGGACAGTAAACTGGAATCTAGGATAGTTAGGTAGAAAGGGAACTGGTTGGAGAACAGCATCCAAACAGTGGTTGTCAGTGGCATTTCATCCGTCTGAAGGGATGTGTCCATTGGGGTGCCACAGGGGTCAGTTCTGGGCCCAGTACTTTTCAATATTTTTATAATTGATCTGGATGAGGGGGTAGGGGGACTACTCATTAAATTTGCAGATGACATCAAATTAGGAGGAGTACACTGGAAGACAGAGATAGAGTTCGATGAGATCTGAACACATTGGAAAAATGTGTGGATGTCAAAAGGATGCAGTTCAACAAGGATAAGCGCAAAATTCAACATATGAGTAACAAAAATGAAAATATGCATACTGGCCTCCTATGATATTAGAACTCATGGAACCTAACAAAATTAATAGTTACATCAACTCTACAAATAAACATTTGACTCTCCTCTCCTCCCCGCCCTCCACTGTGTCTCATTTCACATTTACTTTGCCATATTTGTCACCAACCCACCCAGCTTGGAGAAATCATGTTGTGGCTTCTTACAGTCTACTTTTGTTTTCACCAACCTGATCTCATCTAAAAACTTCGCCACTTTGCACCTTACATCCAGATAATTTATAAACAAATTGTTGGAACTGGTAACAATATGGTATCAACACTGATCTATGCATCACCCACTGCTTACTTCCCACCATTGTGAGAACTGTCCATTTATTAGTAGTCTCTGCTTCCTGTTGTTTAACTAGCTTCTAATACACATGAGGATCCACAACATATGACTATTCAGTGTACTCAAGAAGCTTTGGTGAAGGGCTTTGTTAAAAACTTTTTGGAAAGACAAACCTACTCCCAGCATTTCAAAGAGATGCCACAACATCAGGCTCCATCCCTGAAGACTGGAAGATGGCCAATGTCACACCAATCTTTAAGAAAGGATCTAGGGGGGACCCGGGAAATTACAGGCCAGTCAGTTTGACATCTGTTCCTGGTAAATTAGTAGAATCTATCATTAAAGATAAAATTATAAAACATGTAGAAAAGCAAGACCTGCTGAGAAAGAGTCAGCATGGCTTTTGCAGAGGCAAATCCTGTCTTTGAGGGTGTAAACAGGCATGTGGACAGGGGTGAACCGGTGGACATTGTCTACTTGGATTTCCAAAAGGCTTTTATTTATAAATCTTTATTGGAGTTTCCCATATAAATACAATAATATATCACTTTCATCTACAATCTTACATCAGAGTTGTATAGTGTATAATAAAAAAGAACTACCAGTTGCTTTAGTATAACTCAAAATTACTCCTTTGTTTCTAGTTCTCACTCCCTCCCACTCCTACCCTCCCCTACTTACCACCCTTCACCCTTGACTTCCCCTCTTATCTATAAGATATTTGCGATCTTTCCTAAGCGACTAATTAATTCTCCTCGTTTCCAATAATATAATCCTAACCCTTCTTACCTATATTTCAATTTATTATTTACATTTTGTACTATATACATGTAACAAGAAACAGTGGTAGTTTGCTTAAGCTGTACTAAGCTTTTTTAACTTCAAAATTTTACTGGAGTTATAGTAATATCATGCATTCTGGATTGATAACGTTGTCCAGGGAATGCCAGATTTCTTTCATATTTCTGATGGTATTTTTCTTAATCTGGACCAGGCCCGGAAGATCATATCCAGTTATATAAAGAGTCTGTACTTTCACGCAGCCATTCCTCCAGCGTTGGTACTCTGGTCCTGATCTCCAGTGCCTTGCTAATTACAATCCTTGCTGCTGAAAATAAAGTGGAATAATAGATGTTTATGCTTTGCGAAATTTTTTCTTCTATGAATCGCGGGTCCCAATAGGTGAAGTAGTAACTTTTCTTTTTTAATTTTATAACCTAGAATCTTGTTTACCTGATTTTCAATATCCTGCCACACTTTTTTTTTTCATTCTTTTACAGGTCCACCATAGATGTAAGAAAGTTCCTGTGGTTCTGTTTTGCATTTCCAACATCTAGGTGAGTATTGGGAGTTCATTTTAGATAATACGGCTGGGGTGAAGTAAGTTCTATAATACATTTTTATACTATTCTCCCATAAATCTGCACACGGAGTGAATTTATATATCTCATTGTAAAACTTGTTCCAGCTTTCTAGCTGTTATTACTGTTCCATTATTTTTTTCCGCCCATTTTATCATATTGCTTTTTTAACAATTTCGGAGTCCTCTGTTTTTTTTGTTGTATTAGGATCTTATATATTGTAAACTGATATTTTTTTTTATTTCGAGGGTTTCATTAAAAGCTTTATCTAGGTCAAGTTACTTCCTTTTTTGTATGCCTCATGTATGTAAATCAGATTTAAAATTATTGTATAGTTGGACATATGTATACTAGTGGCATGTATTATCTTTAAATTTTATTAATTCTTTTTGTTTCATTATTGGTTTATTATGGTTCCATATCAGGACATCCTGGTAGCGTGGCCATTGGTTTTCTTCATTTCTATCCTGAATTAGATGTGCTTCCATTCTTGATATCCAACCTGGAACCTTCATATAAAATAATTTCTTATATTTCATCCATATTTTTAATATATTTCCTCTTATATAGTGGTTTTTAAACACTTTATCTGCCTGTTGGTTCTTGTCTGTTTGTGGCCATAAATATGCGTGCCATCCTTTTTGAAGTTTATATCCTTCTAGGCTTAATAATTTTGTATCTTTTAATAGCACCCATTCTTTTGCCCATGACAAAGCTCCAGCGTCATGATAGGCCTGTAGGTCTGGCATTGCTAGACCTCCTTCTTTTTTATTTTGTATTAAGTATTTATATCGTATCCTCGGCTTCTTTCCTTCCCAGATAAATTTAGTTATTATTTTTTTCCATTCTCCAAATATTCTGTTTGATGTTATCAGCGGTATAGCTTGAAATAAATGCATAAATTTGGGTAGTATAGTCATTTTTACTGCATTGATTCTTCCTAATAATGAAAGCTTCTTATTTGCCCAGTTATTAAAGTCTTCCTTCATTTCTTTCCCTATCCTGTCATAATTATTTTTGATCAAATTTTTATTGTTGTCTGCAAGTATAATACCTAGGTATTTTATTTTTTTTTCTGTTCTAATATTTGAGTTCTTTTCTATCATCATTTTTTCCTTATGTGTCATGTTCCATAGGAACATTTTAGTTTTTGTATAATTTATTTTTAGTCCTGCTACCTTCCTGTAATCATTAATTATATCCTGTATAATGTTTATTTTTGTTTGTGGTTCGTCTAGAAAAATAACTATATCGTCGGCATAGGCCATCAGTTTATAGTTGTTACCTTTCAGTTTAATACCCTTAATTCTTTTATCCTCCATGATTTCCTTTAACAAAATCTCTGTTACTGTAATAAATAGTAACGGTGAAAGGGGACACCCTTGACGTGTCCCTCTAGAAATCCTAAATTTTTCAGAATATTCATTATTTATTTTAATTTGTGCCGTTTGATCTGTATATGTTTTATTGATGGCATTGAAGAAATTCCCTTGTATCCCCATTTTTCTTAGAGTTTCTAGCATGAAGCTCCAGTCCACCCTATCAAAAGCTTTTTCGGTGTCCAAAAAGATCGCCGCAAATGGTAAATCTGGTCTTTCCTTAATGTATTCTATTACATTTAGCACAGTTCTAATATTTCGTTTTATCTGTCTCCCTGGTAGAAAACCAGATTGCTCTTCCTGGATATAATTTACTAGTACGTTTTTCAGTCGTTGTGCCAATATGGTAGTAAATATTTTATAGTCCACATTAAGTAGAGAAATGGGGCGGAATTCTTTAACCTCTGGATCATCTTTCTTTGTTTTAGGAATCAACGAGATTGCAGCTTGCTTCCATGACTCAGGTATGTTTTCTTCTTTGAATATTTTATTTATTAATGTTACTAAGTGTTCATTTAGTTCTTCTCTAAAAGTTTTATAATACATTGCTGTCAATCTGTCCAATCCTGGTGTTTTATTCTTTAAATTCCTTATTGTTTTGTCTATTTCAATTTTCGTTACTGGTTTATTAAATTCTCTTATATCTCTTTCTTTCAATTGCTTAATGTTTTTCTCATTTAAATATTCCTTGATATCTATCCTTACCTTTGGTTCTTTTTGGTATAGTTGTCTGTAGAATTCCTGAAATGCCTCCTTAATTTGTTTTTTGTCCGTTATTGTTTTTGTATTAGTTTTAATTTTATTGATTATGTTTTGATTTTGTTGTTTTCTTAATTTATTGGCTAGCCATTTTCCTGGTTTGTTATTTAATGTGTAATATTGCTGTTTGATATATGTCATATTTCTTAAAATTTGATCTGTATGTAATGCTTCAAGTTGATCTTTTAAGATCTTTATTTGTTTGATAATTTTCTTGTTATTTTTCTTTTTCAGTAATTTTAATTCTAGATCTTTTATCCCTTTCTCTAGTTCTTGTTGTTTTTTCCTCTTTTCTTTTTTCAGGTTGCTCTCAGCCAATTTAATTTGGCTCCCCCCTTTATGACCGCTTTTATGGAGCGTCCCCTAAGGTTCCTTATTTCTTAACAGAACCTTGATTTATTTCCCAGTATTCTGTGAGACTTTTCCTAATATCTTCCTTAGCTTGTTTATTATTTAGTACCCAATCTTTAACCTTCCAATTTATTTGGTTTCTCTGAGAGTTTAATTCTATATATATTGGGTTATGGTCGGATAGTATTCTGGATTTTGTATTTATTTTGTTAATTTCATTACACAGTTTCCCTGAGGCCCATATCATGTCGATTCTTGATAGACTATTATATCTTGGTGAATAATAAGTATAATCTTTTGAATTGCCCATCTTAACTCTCCAAACATCTTTAAACACAGAGGTCTGTTGTTAACTCAAAAAAAACACTTTAAGGGGAGTTTATTGTCCTTTCTCACAGCTTATTCTTATGTTTTCTTATTCAGGTCCAATTTTATCTATTTCTGGGTCTATTACAACCATTGAAGTCCCCTAAAATAATCCAATTTTTCTCATATATTGCAGATTTAGTTAATGTATCTTTTAGATGTTTATAAAAAAGCATTTTCTTCTCATTTGGGCCATATAGTCCAATTACTAAGGTCTTTATATTATTTATTGTAATTTCAACTCCTATGTACCTCCCTTCTTTATCCATTATTATTTCCTTAGGTTTCACTTGTTCCTTTACATATAAGGCTACTCCTCTCTTTTTTTTTGTGTAGCCGGCATGAAAAAGAACCCCCAATTTGGGGTAATTAATATAAGCCTCGTCCCCTTTTTTGATATGCGTTTCCTGCAAGCAGGTTACTAATGTATTTTCTTTAATAAGCTGAGAAAAAACACGTCTCCGTTTCTTAGGGCCATTCAGGCCATTAATATTACAAGATAATATCTTACTATTCATTTCCCCCCTTTAGACCCCTGTCCCCCCCTGTTTCCCCCCCTCTTACTTTCCTTCTTCTTGTAGGCTTTTCCTGAGTCTTTGAACCACTTCTTGAGCCCTGGTCACTGTCGCAATGTTATGTCTCTTGCCATCCAGCATGAAGGAAATCCCTTCTGGAATGATCCATCTGTATGTGACATTATTAGTCCTTAATAAGTCAGTCAGTGGTTTATAGTCTTTCCTTCTTCTTTGTATTGATATAGGGACCTCCTTTAAGATGATCAATGTTCTTCCGTCTATTTGTAGTGGGTGGCGTGAGTGTCTTCTCAAAATGTCATCTCTTAAACTTTTTCGTGTACAGTTCAATATTATATCCCTTGGGAGTCTCCTATCCCGCGCCACTCTCGAGTTCACCCTATATAGGCGGTCTATCTCTCTCTTGACTTCTTTTTCATCAAGGTCCCATATGTCCTGTAGTATAGGCATAAGCCTCTTTATCAGGATTTCCCCCTCAAGCTCTGGAACTCCTCTTATCCTTAATGTAGTTTCTTTCTGCATATATTCAAGCATTGCTACAGTATCTTCTTGTTTCATGCAATGGTCCTTTAAGTTGTCCACTGTGTCTTCTACATCAGCAATTCTCATATCATGGTCTTTCAGTCCATCTTTCATTAATTTCAGGGTCTCGTCAATTTTTTAAAAATGTCCCAATTCTTTCTTTATATTGGCCAATTCAGATTCCAGTCTGGACATTCGTTCTGCATTTTCTTTCTGAAATACAGCATTTTCCTTTTGGGAGTGCGTTGTTAATTCAATCAGGTGTTCTAATCTTGCTGCATATTCAGTATTTTTTTCAGGTGTTGCCAGGTCCTGGGCAGGGCCTTTAGCCTGTGCACCTTTCCTTGTAGTCATCTTATAGCTGCAGCGCGTCTATTATTAAGACCTTCTGGGAAATGTCCCACTTTATTTTCAAGTTTCAGGTCTTTATTCCCTCTCCGTTTTCCCCCCCTCTCCTTTCCCTCTCAGTACAGACCGTTCTATTGGCAAAGTGCAAGGCTCCTTTTCCTCCAGCGGGGTTTTCCTCCTCCTCTTTCAGGTATTTCTGTTCGTCACCTTTCCTCCGGAGCCGAACAGAGCACTTCCGGGTTCTCTAGGTGTGATTCCCTTTCAGTCTTAGTATTTTTAAAGGTATATTACTCCTTGCACTGCCGTCTCTCCCCTCTACAACTTTCTTTCTTTCTTTCTTTTTTGCAAGAAGTAGATTTTAAAGGTCACTTACTCTCCGTTTTTCAGTCTCTGCTCCCCTCCGCAACTCAAAGTCGTTCTCTCACTGATCGCGGCTCGGGGTCGGGACGATCAAGCGTCTCCTTTTGTTCTTCTAACGTTGGCTTTTCCCAGCGATCAGATTTCACCTCCTCCTCCAGTCAAGTTAGTTCACTTTCAACTGCCGGTGAGTCGTTTTTCTTATTGTTTGTTAAGAGGGCTTAGCTGTTTGTTGTTTCTTCCTTTCAGCGTTTTTTTAAGCAGGCTGGTATGGCCGTTACCTTATCAGGTTTCTGCGTTTCCTTCTGAAGCTTTCTCGTTGTAGAAACCAGACCGCTCCTGTGTTGCTCAGCACAGCACGGCAATAACAGCGATTTCGTCTGGATCCAATTCTCTCGGTTCCCTTCTTTCATGCAAGAGAGGAATAATCCCCCACTAATCAGGGATGTTAGAGATTGCCTTCAGATATCTCCCGCACTATCTTGGGAGACGTCGATAGCGGCCATTACCCAGACCGGAAGTCAAGCCCACAATAATCTGATTTCCAAAAGGCTTTTGACAAAGTTCCTCACCAGAGACTGTTGAGAAAACTCAGCAATTAAGGAATAAGAGGGGAAGTCCTCCTATGGATTAAAAACTGGTTGAGAAACAGGAAACAAAGAGTGGATGTAAATGGGAAGTTCTCACAATGGAGAGATGTAGGGAGTGGTGTCCCCCAAGGATCCGTTTTGGGACCAGTGCTCTTTAACCTATTCATAAATGACCTGGAAGTAGGGGTGGGTAGCGTGGTGGCCAAGTTTGCAGATGATACCAAATTATGTAGGGTGGTGAGGAACCAACAAAGGATCATGCCGAAGAGCTCCAAGCTGACCTTTTGATAGAATTAGGTAAGTGGGCTCAGGAAATGGCAAATGCAGTTCAATGTGTAGCAAAATGTAAAGTGCGATGCACATAGGGGCAAAAAATCCAAACTTCACATACACGCTTACAGGGGAATCGGGTGCTATCAGTCACAGACCAGGAAAGGGATTTAGGCGTCTTAGTTGATAGTTCCATGGGAATGTCAACTCAATGCATGGCAGCTGTGAAAAAGGCAAACTCTATGCTGGGGATAGTTAGGAAAGGAATTGATAATAAAACTGCAAAGATTGTCATGCCCTTATATAAAAGCGAGTGGTGCTGACCAAGCGACTTGGAGTACTGTGTCCAGTTCTGGTCAGCGCATCTCAAAAAGGATATTGAGGAGATAGAAAAAGTGCAGAGAAGGGCAACAAGGATGATTGAGGGACTGGAGCACCTTCCCTATGAGGAGAGGCTGCAGCGTTTGGGATTCTTTAGTTTGGAGAGGCGGTGGCTGAGGGGGGATATGATTGAAGTCTACAAAATTATGCATGGGGTAGAAAATGTTGACAGAGAGAAATTTTTCTCTCTTTCTCACAATACTAGAACCAGGGGCATTCATTGAAAATGCTGGGGGGAAGAATTAGGACTAATAAAAGGAAACACTTCTTCACGCAACGTGTGATTGGTGTTTGGAATATGCTGCCACAGGAGGTGGTGATGGCCACTCACCTGGATAGCTTTAAAAGGGGCTTGGACAGATTGATGGAGGAGAAGTCGATTTATGGCTACCAATCTTGATCCTCCTTGATCTGAGATTGCAACTGCCTTAACAGACCAGGTGATCGGGAGCAACAGCCGCAGAAGGCCATTGCGTTCACATCCTACATGTGAGCTCCCAAAGGCACCTGGTGGGCCACTGCGAGTAGCAGAGAGCTGGACTAAATGGACTTTGGTCTGATCCAGCTGGCTTGTTCTTATGTTCTTAACATAATGTTTCAGGACATGTTTAGTTAATTTATTTATAGTCTTGTCTTGAAGCACCCTTTATTTGCAATTGGATGAGAACAGTGTCTTTCCTCTGAAATGTTACATTGTTAAACAGCACTGTTTTCATTGGCTGTGTGCCTCTATGCCTATGCTTGCCCTTCTGAGAGCATTATTACCTTGCTTTTCATAGGATATTTTAAAATCTGCATCTTGATATGAATTTGACTGCTTTTGTTAAGGCGTGAAAAGCGGCATTGTGACATCTACTTGAACTGTTGGGAGTAGGTTTACTCAAAACTCCTCAGATGTTAAAGAAGTAACAAGGAATGACATGTGCATATGGACCAGGCAAAAAACAACATCATTTTTGCTTCCAGGTCGATGTTAGTGGTGACTTGAACTCAATTTCCTACCTAAAATGCTTTTTCAGTCTTCATGGCCTCTCAGGTTAGAACCTCTGGATTGCTGTGGCACATTTTGAAGCAGATGAAATGTGACTGCTGAGTGAGATGGACTACTGACCTATAAATTAGCAAGTCACGTCACAGCTCTGCAGTTGTTGTTTTACATATGCTGCTTGAGGCACTTCAACACTGCCTACAAGCAAAAATTCCATGTTTAGGGGATTTTCAGTGAACCACAAAATTGGACACAAACTCAAAATTTCAACTGAGCAACTTTTTCATGGTCTCTTTGTAGCTATAGAATGTCTCAAACAAAAATGTTTTTCACAGAAATACATTATACCTAGAAAAGTGCCAGCATAGCAGAGTGTTGACTCCACAGGCCTTGATAAAAAAAGCTATCCATTCTAGAGACTCACTGAGTTAAGTCATTATCTCAGCCTAATCTATTTCTAAAAGGTTGTTGTAAGGCTACTATGAAATACTGCTATTATTTTCAATTCCTTAGAGCAGCCATTCTCAACCAGGGTTCCGTGGTACCCTGGGGTGCCGTGAGCATGTCCCAGGGGTACCGCGGCAACACTACCCCCCCTCATTTTTGTGGTGTCTCCCACCGGCGCCAGCAAGGACATGGAGCTGGCCCATGGGGCAGGGCCTGCCACAAGGTCAGCAGCCACCACCACCCCCAGTGCTTCCCTTCACCCTGGGAGGGGAAGGTGGAGGGTGGCGGCAAGGGTATCGTGAGATATGAAGAATGAGGTCAAGGGTACCCTGACCTTGAAAAGGTTGGGAAACACTGCCTTAGAGAATGGGTAGGGTATGAATAGGATACTCAAAAAACAAGACACACTAGGATAACAGTATCATTCTATTAGGTTGAATCCTCACTCATAGTAACTTCTCTTTAGATCAAATTCTGATCTAAAAGAAGTCAGGTCTGCATTTTAAAAGTTTTCCAATTTCTCCTTGGTATCTACAAAGACTATGAATACATTTTTTAAAAAGAGTCTGAGACCTTAAGGGCAACGAGGATGTTTGAGGGTTTGGAGCACCTTCCTTATGAGGAGAGGCAGCAGCGTTTGGGACTCTATTTAGTTTGGAGAGGGGATGTCTGAGGGGGGATATGATTGAAGTCTATAAAATTATGCATGGGGTAGAAAATGTCAACAGACAGAAAATTTTCTCTCTCACACAATACTAAAACCAGGGGGCATTCATTGAAAATGCTGGGGGAGAAGAATTAGGACTAATAAAATGAAGCATTTCTTCATGCAACGTGTGATTGGAATATTATGCTGCCATAGGAGATGGTGATAGCCACTAACCTGGATAGCTTTAAAAAGGGCTTGGACAGATTTATGGAGGAGAAGTCGATCTATGGCTACCAATCTTGATCCTCCTTGATTTGAGATTGCAAATGCCTTAGCAGACCAGGTGCTCAGGAGCAGCATCAGTAGAAGGCCATTGCTTTCACATCCTGTATGTGAGCTTCCAAAGGCACCTGGTGGGCCACTGCAAGTAGCAGAATGCTGGACTAGGTGGACTCTGGTCTGATCCAGCAGGCTCTTTCTTATGTTCTTAAGATTTAGAAACCATCTGCACTACTGCAAGGCAGATTCTTACAAATCCCTTACAACAAAAGATTATGCCCTTGCCCCCAGGGGTCAATAGAGTCAGTTGAACACATCCTATTATCTTGTGAATTCTATCTCTTGCTTAGAAGTTCCCTCATTAACCCTCATTTCCGAAACTGTCAATTTGCCTCTGACAAGGCGAAAATTTGCATTTTGCTGTGTGATCGAAACCCCACAGGTGTGAAAATGTGGCAAAATTATTGGTGCTTGCCCAGCATGCCGCTCTGAACATTTAATTATTCCATTATTTTGCATTATTTTGCTTTTTATCCTGTTTTGTTATTTATTTATTACTATTTATTATCTGTCAATGCCAACAAAAGGTTGTTGTTGTTGATGATGATGATGATTTAGAAATCTTCGATTTAGGAAAAGTACATCTGTGTGTTGCACCAGAAAAACATCATTGAAAAGCGATAGAGAAAAACCCAATCATATTCTTGGTGTGCACATGTTGGTACACAAAAGTGTTACAAAGGGTTTTCAAGGGGTTACTTTTAATTTCATTTTGAAGCTGCAATATGTGCTTTGGGTATACTTCACTCAGGATCCTCAACTCAGGTTCACAGAAATTAGCACTGTGGCTCACATGGCCTCTGAAGAAATGGGGACGAGTATTTCCTCTTTGATCCTTAGATACTGCTCCTCAGTGTTCTTTTAATTTCAACAGATTTTTTTAGTAAAATCTCAGGAGCAAATCTCAGTCATGACATCTGGCACAATGCATCGACCTTAAGAAATACTTGGATGAGGCAATGACCATGTTTTCTAGGTTTCTTCCAAATGAATGTGTCATCTCACAGCCTGCATTGTTCAGATGAGATCTAAATGTAATAAATTATTAGTATTATTTGATCTATTTATTCTCTAGCAGTATTTCTGATATAATACTAAAGGCACCTAGGTTTGGGTGGATCAAAAATCAAAATTCAGGGTTACCTTTGGATCTCTGAAAGGATCTGAGGAGTGGGAAGTGTGTTTCTGTTATAATATATGAAAATAAGTATTTTCAGAGTGGCTTTTAGCTATGCAATGCTTCTGCTGCTCTGTCTTTTCCACAGCTGTCTTATTCAGCTGGCTATAACCTTGATGGTCTGGAAAGTTGTTTCAGGGAAAGTTGTACTGAGGGTTTCACACGTGGGTTGGGGGGGAGCACATTCTATAATTCCACTGTTCTGAAAGCCTGAGCTTCAGAACAGGCTTTGGTTTCTTTCCTGTCACTTGCAATAAAGCTTTGAACTTTCCAGATTCATCTGTTTCATTGAAAATGCAGGGGAATTCTGACAAACTCCTCCCAACTCAGTATTTTTTTCTGAGGGTCCCCCAAGGCACAAGAACTGCAGTGGGAAAGCAGAAATGGCCAAAATCACATCTTACAAGCTCCATTTGTAGAAATATAGGATTCATCTTAATTGCCTTTTTAGCAGTGGCAAAGCTATAATGGGGACATCCGGGGACATTTATTGACCTTGGAAGCGCATTCTCCCAAAGTTAAGCTTCACGGGGGCAAAGCAAAATCATCACTCCACATCACTCTCCCTTGGCATTCCCTCAGGCCCGGCCCTGCCCCAACAGACTACTCCCGACAGAGCTGGCTGATGGAGCAGTCTGTTGGGGACTGCCCCACTGCCAGCAGAGTCAGCTGAAAGAGCAGTCTGTTGGGGAGGAGCCAGGCCAAGGAGGGAAGGAGGCTGCCTGAGACCACCCCAGCACCAAAGATAAGTGGGGTGTAGGGGAGGGGGCGCGACCTGGTCCTGCAGAAGCCTTCTCTCCCCCACCCCCAAAGCCCAGCCGGGCCTGCAAGGGCCCAGCTGAAGCCTTCCCTCCCTCCTCCCCCACCCCAAAACCCAGCCGGGCCTGCTCTGGGCAATGCCAGCTCTCCAGCTCCCACCCGCCCCCAGTCAGCCTGCTCTGCCCATGGATCACAGGATCCATAGACAGACCCAGTTCTCCTTGCATCCCCGCCCCCAATCCCCTTTGAAATGACCTGGTGCAAAAAAATTATTGTTTGATCATGGTTGGGGAGGGTGGTTGCCTACGGGGATGTGTGCAAAACTCAAATTCTGCCCCGGGCTCCATTCTTCCTAGCTACACCTCTGCTTTTTAAACATTCTATGTGATCCTTCACTCTTTTTAAAATCCACATTGGTATAAATCAAAATATTATTACCTTTTCTTCCGGAAGTAGGTGGCACCAAAGATGATTTCAGCAAAGAAAACAAATGCATAAAATAACGGAATACGTGAAAGGCTGCTTTTACATGGCCTTATTTAAAATTATATATTTCCATTTTCCTGCATATAAGAGGGAATCTGAGACTTTGTTACTCTGTTGTATAGTATTGTATAGAGACTGGACAGCAAATGAAATTTTAAAACCACATTTATTTTCATACAAAATGTGTTGCACTATTACAGAAGTGATCTCTGTGTATCGTTACATGCATGGATAAATTTAGCATCTATACTTAATGGATAAAAGTATGCTTGTCACCAATATTGTTGGCAAGTTCTGGTAGGAACATATTCTTGTTTGTGCTTTCCAATCAGTGCTATACAATCGATTTTATTTTATTTTGCTGCCTTGTGTGAATATGTGACCTGTCTTGGGGCTGCTTATAAAGTGATTAATGCAAATTTGTGCTTTAATGACTGTCTGTGAATCAAATCTGCAAAACTGGATTGTGATCCAGTGTCAATTACTGATACACAGACACACAAATAATATTGGGTGCAACTAAGCACTGCTGCTGGTACAACCACCATTCATTTACCCCGGACTCCTGTGGGCTCAGAGAAAATGAATGGAAGCTGCACAGTAGCTGATATTAGTTGATTGACACATGACCTAAAAAGCTGCAGCCAGAAAGCAGAACATCTCATTATACCAAATTTTCATTTCATAAATATTTAGTAGATGCTTTAAAATACCATGCACTGGCTAGAGTACTTCTTACACAGTACAACAAAAAGAATTCTAATTTGTAACACCTAGAATCATATAGCATCTACACTTTAAGTGTATTTACAAATTCAACAAAATATCTACATATCAAAAGCTTACTTAAAATTAAACTTGATGCAAGTTATGAAAAACCAATTTATTGGCAAATGAAACTGAGCATTCCTTCAACCATAGGTTGGTTATATAAAATTTCATATTTGGAGGTAAACCATGATTGTGATATAGATTGTGTGTGTGTATGTGCAATTTTCTAACAGATGGCTATCCTTGTGACTAAACTTACTTATCAAATTGAATGCCATGGCTGTATTGTGAGCTACATGCCTCTTCATGCCAAGCATCATGTTAAAAGTTGCCTCCCATTAAGTAATTAATGGAACTCCAACTTTTGGAAGAGTGCTGTTGTGAGCTGAGATTTTAATATATTATTGGGAGATTTTTTGATTTGTTTTTTAAGTACAAATTCAGACACTTGTCTCTGAAACCGCATAAGGCATTAGCTTCTCTACACAGCAATATTCATCTCTATTACAGAAAGGAAACCTTAATGTATAACTTTAAATACTCTTTGTTTCAACCAACCATTTTTCTACCTTATTTGGGAAATAACAAAAACACAAAACCTAGATTACTTTGGCAATGATGGCAGTTAATCAGTCATATGCTATTATACTAACTGACAGGGATACAATCCATTGGATACATTTCCTTGCCAAGCCCCACTAAAATGCATAAAGGTGCACAAGAGTTCTTTTGAAATTTCTCTTCATTTCAGTACAACTTGCACAAGAAAAATTCCAGGTGGGTTATGCCCAATTATAGTACATTATGGAATGCACATTATTTGAAGGCACTGAATGTACTCTGCCTGTATGTTTCTGGAATCATTTTCATTTCACTTTAAAATTTCACTTCCACAGCTGTACAAATCCAAATGCATTCCAATGCATACTGTATTATGCCCTAAAAATACAACATACATAGGATGTCCCCCCCTCCCAAAAAGAACACTGTACTGCGGTAATACTTGATAGATAAGAAAGGCTATAAAGTAAGACAAGCAAGGAGCAGATATTGGGGTCGCAGTAAGCATCAGCAAATGCAAATGTCGTACTTAAAGTCATTTATCAATCATATACTGTACATACTGTTCCTAACTGTCTTGAAAAAAAGACATAATGATAGCTAGACATTAAGTTACCAATTTCACAACAATGTCCACAAAGACATTGAAGTTCTATATAATACTACCATAACACTCTGACAATGAAAATTGACTTAATATCCAGTATTGAGGACTGCATAACAAAGTATCAAAACGATTTTCAGTGGCATAGCCAGCTGTCTATGAATATCCAGCACTCTGTATGCATTATACTGTTATTTTCAATATTCTTAGTTGTTGCTGCTCTTTTTATTTATTAATTTAACAAAATTGTGCAAAATGTTTTGTTTTGCATTCTTACTCATACTAACATACCACTTACTGTTGTTATATAGTATAACCATTTCACCTCTAGGCAAACACTTCTGCGGTGTAGAACAATGGAATCTTTCATGTTCAGTAACAGGGAAGAATGTACAAGTGCTTGAAAAAATAATGGAAATGTTGGAATGGGGCAGAGTTGTTGGCTTTTCCTTTATTTAAACAAATGAATTCATTGCGTTGACGGGGGAAGGAGCTTCAGAACTTTCATTTCCTTCTGCAGGTTCTTTCTCTTTTTTACCACTGTATTGTCCAATAAAGGAGCCATCCTCATTGAACTGCCCATTGACACCTTCTCCATAGTCAACTAAACTATCATCGCTGTCCTCTTTTTTCACAGTCCTGTCTGAAGGTGTCCTGCTTCCTTTTTTTAGAGGTTTGTGGTCATCTGCATCACTGAAAAAAAAAGGAGTTTTTAAAAAATTGAGTTAGCATAAAATAGTTGGGAATGACAAGTGCAAAACAAATCATGCATGCAGCTTTCTGAAAAAAACATGTGTGGGTCTCACTGTCCTTTTAGTAAACCAAGTCATATGGTACAGCCAAATTAAAATGATGTAACTGGCATGAACATATGATGCAGTAAATGGTTTAAACACAGGATGTCTCCAGCAGAGGAAGTGCATTTTGCCCACCGTGCATGGCTTCTCAGAAACAAAACCTTCAGCTCCCAGTTTTGAAACACCGTAGAAAAACTGCAAGCATTAAAAGAGGCCACAAAAAAGAGCTTGTGGTGTGCTGTGAAATTAGTCTGTTAAACCTCTTAATTCTTGATTCCTGAATATGAACGGGAATGTATTTGATTAATGAAAACACAGATTCTCTTCATTAGGAAAATATAATGAACAGAGTTGGAGTTGGAGTAATTTGTTACATTACACACACCAGGCTGGAAATATTTAACCTTACCTTTCAAGAGACCTATATATTCCATTAAAAGGTTGCAGAAGAAACAAATGAAAATAGCCTAAGAAGAAAGCAGAATCCATAACCCGATAAGTTAAATCAGAACAAGAGCTTAATGGATAAAATGTTCACCCATGCTCTATGAAAATAACTTCAGCATGGGATTTTACTAAATTTTACTAAAATCCCACTAAAATGGTAGAAGAAATGGTTTATCAAAATCTGTAACACTGGTGGAAAATAGCATTTCTAAGAATGTAAAAACATATTTTTATTAATTTTCAAAACATTTATATTCTGCCTTTCCCCATGGTTTAAGGCGGCTTACAATTATAGCTAAAACATCCCCAGCTAAAAACAAAGGTAAAAGGTAGATTACTTACATATCCCTTATCTTAAACCTTGGCATAAATGATCTATACAAAGCACATGAGGAAGGTCCTAGTTTCACAGAGTTCCCTTGGAACTCCCCAGTGCATCAAGGGACTACAAGTTTGTTCCCATCAACATGAGCAAAGAGTGTCTTGAAGGCTAAGCAGGACCTCTTAGAAGTCCTGAGAGACCTAGAGCATTTTCAGCTCTTGAAGCTACTACCCATAATAAAAATTAAAAAGTATATAATATATAAAATTAAAATTATATAGTAAAATTAAAAAGTATATAATAAGCATAAACACAAATTCTAAAATGTATCAAGTACCCCCAATATAATTAGTGTCAAAATATGAGGCTCTCTTTGAACTTGAGACCCTCCTACACCTCATCCTAATTAGCCCTGGGGAAGTTTAATGTACAACAATTTAATACCATCCCCTATTATATCTCTTACCAACAAAGTGACCTACTATAGGGTCATCTTCATTTTCAGATTTCATGAAAGACTGACAGATACAGCATTTCATAGATACGCTGTAGGTTGTTAGATACAGCATTTCATAGAGGAACTCAAGAGTGGGAAAACAGGAAGCTTATGTCATTAGGCTCAGCTTTTAGCCTGTTGCGTTAATTTCAAGATAATGTGTCATCTACTTTCTCCAAAGTAAAATACTTCTCAGTTCTCCTCCCATTAGCCAGGAACAAAAGGCCTAATCATTCTCTTAAGAGATATCTGGTTCTGAGGATCAATCAAGATAATAATTTTTCTTCCACTGTGAAGTGATTCTGTAGTAGGATACAAGTTCAATGTACTGTACAGAACTTTTTGCAGACTGGATTTTTATATCACTTCACAGAGTGCTTCGGTGAAAAACTGGTTAACTGAATCCTATGGAATTGCACCTTAGTGTGCATTGGGAAGAACTTCCACGGTCAACTTAATAACCTGGCATGCTGTGAAAGAATGCCCCGGTCCCAAAACTAGCAATGTGACTAATTAACATGTTAGTGCAAATCCACCATAGATAATTTGTAGAGGGAAAATAAATATGCTGAACTCAAAAAGGAAGTAAGGTAAAAATAGGATGAACAATTAAGCACATTTAAGTTAACGTAGTTGCACATTATAACTAATGATAATGAAGCATAGGAAGAGAAAATCAAACAATTTACACTAAACAGAATTACACCATTTTAGGTTTATTGAAGTCAATGGGATTCAAATGGTGTAAGTTACCCTTAGGTTGCACTATTAGATTGGTTCATAGCAGTATAATACAGTGAGAGTCACTAGAAAAAAAAACTACACACAGCCCAGCAAATGCTGGGGGCAAACACTAATCTCTAGTTTGAAGAACATGCAGATATTTCTTTTCTAAAGGTCTTGTTGCATCACTAAATGTATCTTTCATTTCCATTTCCCCATTCTAAAACATAGTATGACGACAGTAATGATGAAATAATACTATAACCAAATGCATGTTTTTCTTTTCACAAAACCATTAACAGCTTTTCATTGTACAATTATGAAGAAACTTCCTAGGTTTTTTTCTTAAGACAGCAGCAGGATCAAAAGGCACTCTAGCAGCGCAATCCAGATCTTGGAGAGGGCTGGGGACAATGCCACTCCCAGGCCGCTGCCCCCAGAGGGCTTTCAGGCGGAGTAGGGAGGCAGAAGAACTAAAAAGCCTCCCTGGCCACCTGAAAGCCCTTCATAGAGGAAAACAGAATTACACCAGGTGTCATTCCCATTGCCAGTGGCTGATTTTGCATGGTAAAGGCGCCCCATTGTTGGCATAGGGACTGACCCGGTGCTGCAATGTGTCTGCCACTCAGTTGCCCTGGTGCTGCCCTGCAGCAGTGGTTTTGCTCCAAAACTTTCCAGAACCACAAAGGTTGAGGAGTTTTGGAATACCCCTCCGTTGCTCCGGTGGCTTCCGCTGCCATGAAAACTCCTTGGCAGCAGAACGAGGCCATTTTTCCTGCCTTGCTGCTCTGGCCCACCCTCCAATAACGTGCTTCTCCCCCCATTGCAGTGGAATAAAAAACATGGAGGGACAAACCTTGCAAAACCTTGAGAAACCTTGCAGAAAAATGGCGTGTGAAGGCACTGCGAACAGGAGGGCAGCGATTCCCTTGCATACGCAAGTAGTTTAGACCAGGGCAGGGGTGTTGAAGTACCACGATTCCCTCGCATATGCAGGAATTTTAGACTGGGGGGCGAGGGCATTGATTCCCAGTGCCTGTTTTGTGCAGTCATTTAAAACTAAATTGGTGAAAGTGAGTGGGGGGAGTGGGGGGAGATTCAGACAATCAGAATGCAGGAAACATAGGTTGCCCATGTATGCGTAGAAGACATTGCCGAAGACCTTGCAGTGCAAGTGGAGGAGAGCTGGGGATCAGTGCAAAGTCAACAGCAAGGTAAAAAGAGCCACAGCAGCTGCGCTCCCGGATATAGCATGGGACATTTTTACTGTGCAAAATCAGCTAGTGTTCCTGGAGGGAAAGCCTTGTGGCAATACTCCTGGGATGCTCCCAGTTGCACTTGCCTATAAGTTAGGCTTCCACAACTCTTGAAGCAGTGACTGGAAGCATGTCAGGCGCTACCGAGTTCTGTGTCCCCTGCCCAGCTCCCTATTTGCACTCCCAGCTGGTGTAAGTACCAGCCAAGCTTACGCCACCTCCTATGGCCATTCCGGCCCACCCCCATCTGGATTGGGCTGTAAGAAAATTTATCATGTATATTTCACATGAAGTCTCTCAGCTCATGCTAGCAATGGCAACCACTTCTGAACCTCTCTTGCCTTGAGAATTCTACTGGGTCTCCATAAGTCAGCTATGACTTGACAGAACTTTCCACCACCATTTCAAATGTTATAGACCCTTTCCCATGTATAAAGAAAGCATTATTTAGCTGTATTGTTATATGAAAGTATCCTATTGACTATTTTGTATAGACCAAAAGCAATGTAGTGAGATGATGGGGTTACTATGCAACTCTTTCTTTTATATACTGTGGAACTTCACAAATGGCCTGAAAACCTGTATGCCTGTGAAATAAAATTAAGTTGCTAAAGTCTAGGCTACTTGAAACCAGATATTTTCATCTAAAACATAACATACACATTCTAGTTAACATAAACCTGATAAACAATGTCACAGTGCCCATGAACAACACTTGCATGGTAGCCCAGTTGCCTGAGGAACACAAGGAAATATTAAAAACCCTATTTCACATCTGCATCAACAATTAATTGTACTGTAAGCAAGCTATTACACAATCCAAAGAAAACAATGTTGACTGTGATAGATTAAAGGAAATATATTTTTGACCAAACAAAAAGATAATGAACTGAATTCAGTTACTCATTGCTGTCACTGGATCCTAATCCAATGAATGAATGTCCTAATATTGTACTTTTAAAATAGCTAGATATAGTTCTTATGTTTATTGAAATAATTGCTATTTCCTTTCAACTCATAAAATTCTGGGCAACAAATACTCAAAATATAAATAAAACTTGTATCTTTAACTGCTGTACTGCATAACAAAAATACAAAGCATGAAAATAATAGTGTACAATCTTGAATCAGAAGAGACAAGATATAGTCAAGTGATACAAAAGTATATCAACACACTTCATAAGAATATCTAGGACATAAGTCAAGCATATTTACTATGCCTACAAAACAGGGAGACTAGTTTTGTTTGGTTTTGTGAAATAATATTTAAGACAAGATTTCACTCAGAATGTGTAGTATGACACTTTATGCTAAATAATTTATATCATGACATCATAATTCCTGTGTAAACTATAGGTGAATAATACATATTTTCAAGCATATTTTATTATTTATGTGATAAATTTTGTCCACAATTAATGTGATAAAATGTTTACAATAATATAGTACTGAAGAATTCAATGTTAACTTAATAACCAAAATATGCATATTGTGAGACTGTTTCCATACAAATAATGTTAAAGTTTTTATTACAAAACTTTTGTTTTCTATTTTCAACTTTTATTTTTCCTATTTTTTTATATATATATGTCTAAGATATATGTGACAACAAGGCCACGGTACAGCGTTTGCAGCAAATTTGCTAGTATTGGGTATGTTTTGCTATTTTGCTTGTGGAAGACTAACAGTGCAATCCTAAGCAGCTACACCTTCCTACACCCACTGAAATTTGGCTTTAAAATTGCACTATAAACCATTTATACTTCAAAATTTTGGTAATATGCCAAATAGTGTGATTTTGAAGACTACTTCATAAATTATGCCATTAATAGCAGCAACCGACTCAGCGGGGGCAGCCATTGCGACTGTGGTGAGCAGAATAGACAAAGAGTGGTTGCATGCAAGGGCAATGCTTGCAAGGGCTTGCAAGATCTGCAATGATTGGCTCCCGGCCATAAAGGCGGGAGCAGCAAGGGTATATAAAGCGCCGCACCCTGAGCTCGGCCTTCTTGGCTGCCGAGACTCAGGACCGGCGTGACCCACCCACCGTCCCTATGTTATTATGCAATTATGTTATGCTGTTATGTGTTATTATGTGCAATCTTTGTCGCAGCCCAGTGGGTTGACAGCGGGAGTCGCAACATCTGGGGGAGAAGCCGAGCCAGGCGGCCGGTCTTCTCCATGCTTGTGCCCTGCAAAGGGCTGGGGTGTGTGGTGGGCTGGTTGGCAGGCCGGTAGGCTTGGCCGTGCCCGACACCCCAGCAGGAGGGGTTGGGTTGGGCCAGTAGGCAGCCGGTAGGCTTAGCTGGTGCCCAACACCCCAGCAAACAGGGGAGGATGGCGGGCTGGTAGGCAAGCCAGAAGGCTTCGCTGGTGCCTGCTTCCCCAGCAGCAGGAAGGGTTGAAGGGTTGAAACCAGCTTCCTGCAGGTTGGCCCCAATACGGATTGTGGATGTTTGATGTTGCGACCCGTTTGTTGCCCGGCTTCTACGTAAATAGTTACTGTTAATAACTAATAAATTGGGCTGCGGCCCAATCCATTTTCCAAGCCTGTCGTGGTTGTGTGATGTTTTGCCGGAGAAGGGTCTCACCATCTGTACGCAAATGGTAAAGTTGTAAAATAACACTAGTCTGATAAGAAAATATTGTATATATGTTTTCTCCAAATTTCTGTTCAACCCTTTCCCCATGACTTCAAACATTTTTAAAATGCTTACATCTTTGTGGGTTTGCACAAAAGTTCCATAGACTTCAACAGTTATTTTTCATTTCCAATCAGCATTGCTATGACACAAATCAAAAGGCAAATAGCCATCTGATGCAGTCATGACAGTGCAATTTGGAACTGTGCTATCATTCGATTGATATCATTTGGATGGGCGGGGGGAATGCGGAAATATACCTTGACTATGGTTTGTGAAAGTGGAAATGCAACATGGGACTTAGGGCAAGTGCAATGGCTTTCTTTTGCTTCTACTTATGCAAGACAAAATGCTCTGTGGGATCAAGGCCAATAGCATCATGTGACATGGTGATGCTGCTTTTAGTGGGTCATCTGATGCTGACACCCACATTCATGCCCTTCCCATGCCTACTTGTTAGTACCTCATGAGTTTGTTAGTATGGTGCACTTGGCAGGCAAGAAGAGGGCTTGTAGCAGGTATAGGAGGCCCCTGGCATCTCTCTGCCCTGGACTCATCCTTGTGTGGGATCCACATCTAATTGTACTTAGACATTAAATACTTACTGATAGCTTTAACCAATTGGTTGAACAATGAGGTTAGAAATGAAACCAGGGATTCTCCAAAAGCACTGTGTCCCTGTAGCCTAGTCTAGATCATTGATCTAGTATTTAATACAAAACTATAAATAGAGATGACAACAAAAGGACACGTAGTTAATTAGCCACTGATGCAGCAGTCGTTAAGCAGGTAGGTGAGAGGCAATAATCTCTACAAGAGTTATAGTGGGCAGGGAAAAAATGTAGAGATACCCCTTTGAATGTATTTGCAGATCAAGTTTCCATTTTATGGTGTTTTATTAGTGTGCATTAGTAGCACAGATTCAAATTAACTGGAGGAACTGAAAGCTACAATAAACTGGTGATGTTTCAATTTGAAATTTTCCTAGCTAAATTGGAAATAGTAATGCAGCATACAGGTTACATTTCTTCTTCATTACATGCATACATGATAAAATTTAGAATGAATAATTTTAGATATGTTAGGCAGAAGTCTATTTTAAAAGTACATAATTGTTTTCAGAACTACAGCTTGCATTTAAACACCTGTGAATGGAACACAGAGTTTCCTGCATCTTTTTCCTATTCCAGAGGCTCTTGAGACCCCTGCCCTGAAATAATTCACTGAGACTGCAAGATGAGTGGAGGTTCCCTCTCCCTCTTTGACAAATGCAGCTCCGGAGGACCCAATCTCTATCCCTGATCCCTTGTTCTAGTCCACTGACGTGCTTGGTTGTTATTTCATGTGGGTCCTGTGGCCCCAGGAGCAATCTTTCTGATGGTTGGAAGGAGAGGAGGGGAACTCAGGAAAACTGTGTGCCATCCATGCACAGATGGTTACACACAAGCCAATAACATTCTCAATCTCACAGCTGAAATAATTTTGTGTTTAAATCTTGTTTTCACAACTCACTTTGCCAACACTTTTTTCTAGAATCTATAAAAGTTCTCCATTAAAAAAAGGAACTCAAATAGCAGAAGACAAAAATATACATCTGTTTGGAGCACTGATTAATGTAGTAAACAATTCTGAGAAGCATTACGTTGATTTGGGAATCTGAATTTTGTAAAAAATGGCATCCAATTTAGTTCAATAGAAGACTAAAACAAATGCAAGTTAAAGTTTCATATGCATTTTGTAACCATCCATAATGCACATATATACATTTGAACTATAATGTAGAAAAGCTACCCATAATGAGAATGTTAGGCATCTATAGGTCCAAATATTTTGTGAAGTTTACTTCCACTTAAAAATACATTGAACATTTATTTTGATTTTGTTTTTGAAAACATTTAGTTTTCTGCTCTAAGGTCAATGCGCTGGGACAACACATCAATCTTTGTAGGGTGCAATACTTACAGCTTTCAACATTTGGCTACTTTGTTTAAAATTAAGAATTAGCACAAAATATTTGGATTTAGGTAGAAAGAAATGATCCAAGCAGTTGAACTTACTTTAATCTGGAATATGTTTTTCAAAATATTTTATGAAAATATAGTCAATGGCACTAACACACTTCTTTTGTTTATTATCATAGAAAAGAGGGTTCGGTTGGTTTTTTACTTCAAGGAAATATTCTTGTTTTATCAGTTTGTCTTCCATTCTGATTCTCTTCAGATTTTGTTTTACAAGATTATCCATGTTTATAATCTAAATAATGAAAAAATACTTACACAGTTGGCTGCAATGTTTCTGTGATTTTTCTATATGCTAGTAAGGATGCAGATTCTAATGTCTGTATAATTAAAAAACAAAAAACAAAAACAAAACTGCAGATTTACACAAGTGTGTACTCCTGCACAGAGCTGGACACTGGTGTGAGTGCACAGTTACAGCATATGCAAAAATCAAACCTGGCAATAAGATTTCCTGTTCTTTGCATCATAAAAAATAAAGTACTCTTGCCACACAGACTGCAGCAGATGTTTAGTTGATTTACTAACAGAATCTTTCTCAACTAGAAAGGAATGAGTTCAAAGCACCATGACATATATACCGTATATACTCGTGTATAAGTCGACCCGCATATAAGTCGAGGCACCTAATTTTACCACAAAAAACTGGGAAAACTTATTGACTTGTGTATAAGTCGAGGGTGGGAAATGCAGCAGCTACTGGTAAATTTCAAAAATAAAAATAGATACCAATAAAATTACATTAATTGAGACATCAGTAGGTTAAATGTTTTTGAATATTTATTTCAAAGAAAAGCAGTAAACTAGCTCTGTAAGTGGAAAAGAGAGTCAACAAGAACAATATGGTCTCAACAATAACTTTAAAAGTACAAAAACCTTAGCTTTTTTGTAAGGAAGGGTTTTAAACAATGGACCTTACAATAAAAACTGGAATGAACATGCCTGTTCACTGTGACTCAAAACTACCCTGCTTTTCAAAAGAATAGTTCATTATTTTTAGAGTACATATTTTTAAAATTGCACATGGCAGGTGTCATTTTGGAAGGAACATTCACACAACCTGTCAGGGGAGGAATGTTTATGTTAGCAGTACCAACATTTCAGGAAGTCTCTTTAGGAGACCCTCCTGATGATATTACTCAGGTTTCAGGGGAGTTTGTTAGCTCATGGGTTCCAGTTATGGGATTCCTCAGGTAGCCCCATCTATTATCTAGCCCTTCATTAAACAATGGGGGATGAGAGCACCCAATTTGGGGGTCCAAAGTTATGGATCCCCAAATTGGGTGCTCTCATCCCCCATTGTTTCCAATGGGAGCTAATAGTAGATGGGGCTACCCTTTTGAGGGTCCATAACTTTGGACCCCTTGAACCAAACTTCACCAAACCTGGGGTTATCCTGCAAAAGGTTATCCTGATGCAAGAGGTTATCCTGATGATACCACCCAGGTTTAGTGAAGTTTGGTTCAAGGGGTCCAAAGTTATGGTCCCTCACAATGTAGCCCCATCTACTATTAGCTCCCTTGGAAACAATGGGGGATGGGGCACCCCCTTTGGGAGTCCATAACTTTGGACTCCCTGAACCAAACTTTACCAAACTTGGCTGGTATCATAAGCCGAGGGTGGGAAATGCAGCATTTACTGGTAAATTTCAAAAATAAAAATAGATACCAATAAAATTACATTAATTGAGGCATCAGTAGGTTAAATGTTTTTGAATATTTATTTCAAAGAAAAACAGTAATTTTGGTGCTGCTAGCCTAAAAACTGCGCCCTCTGGAGGCCGACAAAGTAAAAATCCAAAAATATTTTTTTAAATGCAGAATCGTGTATAAGTCGAGGGGGGCTTTTTCAGCACAAAAAATGTGCTGAAAAACTCGACTTATACATGAGTATATACGGTACCTGAGATGATGGTTTTTTTAAATACAAACAAATGAATTCAGCATTACTGGATTTTGAGAAATAGAGGAAAAGAGGTGGGACACAGGAAAAATCAGGATCTACAGTTTAATAAGACCAGTTACTGGGAATCACTATGACAGTGAACATAGGGGGGAAAGTGGCCAACTTGAGGGAACAGAGCAGGTAGTAAACAAGAATTTTTGCACCATCTGCCAGCACAACTCTCCTTAAGAAGAATCAACAGTCTGAATTATTAAATCAATTGAATGAAATACATGATACAAGGGACAAAAATGTTCCTGAACATTAAACAATTACACTACAGAGGGAAATTTGCCAAGTAACCCCCTTTCATCTTTGGATGAGAGCATGAGAAGCAGAATCTACTGCACAACTACAAGCTCTAAAGGACCAAGGAAGAACTCCCTCCTCCACTTAACCCTTCCACATACCCTTGGGCATCTTGTATTATCCCAACAGCAAAGGAAGTTGTGATGGTTCCAGAGAGTGTGGCATTAGGCCAGACTTGGTGGCACAAGTCCAGGGCACCCATATTTGGGGGTTTCAAAAGTAACAGGGGGCAAAAAAACCGGCTATAACTTTGTGTTTGAAAAATCATTTAAAGGGGTAACCCATAAAACTATTAAGATCTAATTGCACTGGTGGTTCCATTTCAGTGAGGTAATATAAATGGCCTAGGAAAAAGGCCTCAGACTATAATCCTATACAAATTCAGCTGAATGTCCCATTCACAAAAATGTCCATTCGGCTCTAAGTTCTTTTTAAACAGTGCTTCCCTTAATAGCAAAAATACACTACACATCCCAAGATGTAAGGTATGTAGTTTTTTGAAATCCTAAATCGAATATATAGGAGATCTGTGAAACACTTTCACCAAGATACCGACAAAAAAAAAATCACATAGTCATGCAAACATCACAAATCCATTTTGTTAATTGTGGTTAAGTAAAGTATGTTTACAAAATAAAGCAATGAAGGAGGGAGTAAATTCAGTAGTTCACCACAATTACATGCAGTTTTCATCCAGGAAGGACTTGGATGCCCTGTATTACATTCTACCATCTGTCTGGTAAGATGAACTGTGACTTCTATTCTTTTCCAAAAGATGGCAGATTTCCTCCCTTTAAATTGCAGAAATATAGAAGCTAAGTGAATCTAGATTTTTTTTTTAATTTCAAAGGAAGAAATGAAGTCAGAGACTATTGTGCTACTAGTGAGGGCTGAAAAACAAGGGTAGAACTACCACTGAGAAATTAATAAATTCTTCATTTGTTGCTAAAACACATACTACAGAAGACAAATTAGCTGTCCCATGAGGAACTTTAAGGTATACAAGAATTGTACACTCATCTCTAGGATTTTAATAGTTTTATGGTAATAACATTATGTCTAATTTACAGTACATTCCTACACAATGTCAATGGGCTTAGAAGGATGTAACTTTGCATAGAATTGCACTGTTTATGCAGTACCATAAATGCTTGCTCTGCCTGTTTATACATCTTTGCAAACAATTCTGAAAATACAATTTTGTAAATGACTATTGGATACATACTCACATATTGGAAACTTTAAAAATTATTATCAGGAAGGTGGCCAACAAATGTCCATCAATATTGAAACAGAGCATTCTGAATTTTTTTCAACCATATTACCTGTATTAACATTAAGATTGGAACAACTTCATAGGGAATAATATATTTCAGAATATATAATGTTATTGTGAGATGAGGAAATCACAACAGTGAGTTCAATCAAATACTTGCTATTTGTAAGTTCAAAACCAGTTTTATAAGCTAATAATTTGAACATTTAAACAAAAATATATTTAATCTAAGTATTATCAGCTCAATAGTGGAGACTTTATGTATTTAATAGTTTCTGCAAACCATCAAATGTTCCTTCTCTAATGTATTTTAATTATATTATTTTGCCTAAAAGTATGTGCTATATAGACTTCCTTGAATAAATGAATGACTGGAGAATTTAGTTAAACAGCCTTGCTAAATTAGTATTTCTGTCTTTTCTGATAGAGACTCATTTTTACATATGAATTTTGTGAAACAAATAGCAAACTTAAAAGTAATAGATGAAATACAGGACAAATGAAGAGCATGTTTAGAAAGAAGCTATCACACAGTAAATTAAAGAAATCAAAAGATTTTAAAATGCATAGTCAACTCCATGACTTTCCCATGACATTTTATTACCTGCTATTAACCTTTTTCCCTTCAGCAACAGGCAGATGCAATAACCAGTCAAAACATAGAAGAGGATTTGGGGGTGGGGGTGGGGGTCAGTGCCCATTATGCAGTTCAGCAGCAAACACAACCCAATAAATTCTTCCACAGACAACATGCAAAATAATTTAAAATATAGACCCCTTCCGCACAAGCAAAATAATGCGTTTTCAAACCACTTTCACAACTGTTTGCAAGTGGATTTTGCTATTCCGCACAGCTTCAAAGAGCGCTGAAAGCAGTTTGAAAGTGCATTATTCTGCATGTGCGGAATGAGCTATAGTTAGCTATTCAATTGACCAAATACATCTTTGCTTTCCTTTTTGCTTGAGGACAAACAAAAACAAATTCATGCAAATTCTGGACTGATGGATCAGAAGGAACAGGTAAGTACGACCTTTTCAAAAGCCTCCTAGACTCTTACTTCAGTTGAGGACTTCTCTGAAATGTCTTGATTTGTACAATGTCTTGATTTGAACTAAATTTGTACAATGTCTTGATTTGAACTAAATTAGTACAATGTCTTGATTTGAACTAAATTTGTACAATGTCTTGATTTGAACTAAACTATTTTAAACGAGAGGAATAACTGATTGGAAGTTATTAAAATGATGTTTAGAAATTCTGAAACTATCAAAGAGGATGATTTAAAAGAAGATTCAGAAAAGATGGATCAAGATGGAAGTTTCAACCTTGAAAGCTACCCTGTGAATATTCTGAGACAGAAATCAAACTGTACAGATGTATTTGATATTCTATGCTAAAAGTGTGTATGTATGTACATATGCCAAACACATTTCTCTGGGGAAAAATGCAACAAGGAAAGAATAAATTTTTCAAAATATATTACAGATTTAAAGTTTATCAGGACAGAAATTATATCCAATCAGTTTTCACAGGTCAAAGTAATATGGTTCCTATATGGTTTACTGGTGAGCAGTTTTATGAAGTCAGGAAACCTTTCTTGGCACTCCTGTGATTTCTTGGAACTCTATATCATTTCATATTGCTTACATGTAAAGAATGTAAAACTCTTCCTCTTTTTAACCTTATGGGTAACCGATAGGATGTACAACACTTGTGAGGATAACAAAGAAAGCCTGAATAATAGTTTTTTCTTTTGAAATGATGGAGGAATCTCTTCTTTTGGACATAATCCTTGAAAACCTGCTCCAAGCAATTTCCAAATAATGTTCCACCAGAAAATGGTAACAAAAACAGCTGATGTTTCATACCTATGTCTAAAGGCCAATTACGTATCCAGATGGCTCTCCTGGCTACTGTGAGGCATGCTATGGTCTTAACAGTGAGTCGAGGAGAATCTTCAGCTGCATCATGGATAAAATTTGCTGCAGTTCTAGACAGAACATATGTTCTTGACTTGCTAGAAGAAGTACTCAAGGTCTTTTCTCCTCTCATTTGTTCTTTTTCAAGCCAAGCTAATAAAGCTTTAGAAGCATAAGCAGAACATAGGGAGACTCTAAGTTGGGCTGAAACTAAACTGAATGATATCTTGACTGCAGTTTCAACCTCTCAATTGACTCATTAGGAACAGGGCCATTAACACAAGAGAGGCATGATCTGGCATTCCCCTTGACCACTAAAGTATCTATCTTGGGTAAGGTTCCCTATAAGGCTGTTTTTTTCCAGTGGAAGAGGATACAGCTTATGCAGAATTGCTGGAACTATGTGTTTTACATTAGGGTTGCTCCATAGTCTACAAATTAATTTTTGGATTGTTGAATGAACTGGAAGGGATTTATCTCTCTTTTCTTCTGAAGACTGTTCAGATTTGTGGAACTTTGACTCCCAAAATCTTCTGGAATACAGCCTGAAGAAGTAATTTTGGTTCCCCAGTTTAAATGTATGTATAGGCTCACTATCCTATATCTAATGAGGAAACAAAGGATTTCACCATTCTGTGGAAGTGACTCATCTTTTAAAGTCCAATGAAGCTTAGATTTCTTTGTAGATTTCCTGTCCTTTTTTTCGTAGAAGCTATGAGCTCTCTTTCCAAAACATCTTCACAGCTTCCAGGATATCACTGGATAGTTTTGGACTGGATGTCTCAGCTGCTTCCAGGGGTGTCAAAGCAATTGTAAGTAACTTGTAACTCCCCAGGAAACCGGCACCCCGGAGAAAGACCTTAGCAGGGGTCTTAGTAGATGGGGAGATTAGCTCGTTCCCTTGCAGAGCAAAACTTCAAAATGGCAGTAATCTCAGGTGCTACAACAGAATTTATTTGTGAACTTTTGTCAGATTTGGAATAATTTGTAGTAACAGAAAGAGAAGAAGGTCTTACCTTCTTCATTTGGAATTTATGGTTGTTGTCAGAATATGAACTGATGTCTAGAGTGTTATTGAATGACTGTAGAAAGGATGGTCTCATGCTGATGGTCTCATGCTGATTGAATGACTGTAGAAAGGATGGTCTCATGCTCTTTTTTGAAACAGGGAGTACTTTCCTACCTGAGAATCTGACCCTTCATCCAGTTCTGTTGCTGTGAAGTGTAATATCTAGAATTACCTTCAGATTGTCATTTGGTTGATATATTTTCCTCTGACAAAGCAAAGGGGAGATGGAATCAACATTTGAATGTTCTGAAGAGTGCCTGACTCTCCTAAGGAAGGTCTCTGAGTTTGTGCTGAAGGATTGATCTCCTGTCCTTCTAGATAAGCTGGATCTGTCAGACCAAACAGACTCTGATTTGGTAAAGACAGGGTCTGCTTCAGGAACTTTGGAGACTTCACTACATTCTCTTTTTCTTCCTTTGTCCATTTCTTTATTGTCCACCGAGACATGGACCTGAAGTGATGGGAAAAAAGTTCAAGATACATTCTTGAAGAAAACCAAAGTTCTCCTCAAAAATGCACTGTATTGTATCATAGGGCTGCCTGAGGCAGCATGAACCAATTGACCTGACTGTAGCAATGCTGAGATCTACAAAGGGTATAATTATTTGTGTTGTATTGGTTAAAGGGCGGTTCAGAATTTAGCAGCATTTTCGACGTTGCTCAGATCTGTGGCTGGCATCTTCAGAGGATCCTCTGAAGATGCCAGCCACAGATGCAGGCGAAACGTCAGGAGAGAATGCTGCTAGAACACGGCCATACAGCCCGGAAACCACACAGCACCCAAGTGATTCCGGCCGTGAAAGCCTTCGACAATACATTGGTATAAATTCATCTTCCATGATTTGATTATTTGTCTGCATCTGCCTGTCTCTAGAGAGAAAAGAGGTAAGTCTTATTACTGATGAACTCCAAAAGGACATTTTAACAAAATGAACTGGATGATGGATAAATTTACTATCTTCTCAAGCCACAATGTTCAGGTTCATGCAATTAAGTACACAAACCAAATGAGCAATGCAATAACGGTTTTATGAATTAACATGCTAGTCATTTCAAAATATATGCTCAAATCCTAGCTTAGGATTCACATGAGTATAGATTTGACAATCGCATCTAGAACTGAACTGTCCATAACACTGGAACTGAAACATCCATAACACTGGCATAATTCTCCATGAAATGAAGTAGTCCACAGATAAAAAGTCATTAGAAGTACAAGTTATTATTTTAACAGTATCTTTGTGAACTATTCTGCAGATTGATCTAGAAACTGTTATTTACCCATAACTTTTATAATTACTAACATTTAACTATGAACACTGTTAACAGAAAAACAAATCACCTTATAATGATTTGTATTGAACTAAGCACAAAAAAGTACAGGAACTACTTTTTGGGATTCATTATTAAATCACAGTCAGATGAATGTGACTGCAATATCTATGGATAAAAAAGACTACAAAAATATACTAAATGCATTGTTTTTTTAAAAAAACATTCCAAGCACTACTGTAACTCACAAATGAGAAGGAAAATAAGATTTTAAACAGTACCACAATATATACAGACATATGATACAATATGAACATCAAAACATGAAGCCAGAATAATCTAAGAAAATAATATTTTCTTGTTTAAACCTGATAGGTTGAATCAAAACAGTAAAGCCCATGAAAAAATATTGTCACTCTTATAAATTTATGAGTTTGAAAGCAGGACTTTGTGATTCAAGGCAATTTCTTAATAATGATGAACTGGTTTTGAAGACAGACAAGAACAAACTGCAGTTACTATGAGACTTCCTTCTGCTTCTCATCCTCTGAATTATATTGAAGTGTTGTGCTCATCCTTTGTATGCTGCTTAATGCTTAAAAAAACCCCTACCCACAAATGAATTCCTTATAAATTGTCTACAACTGGTCTGGACATTACCAAAATGAAGTATACTTTCACTACTAAGCCTGGATTTAAGTCAGTACATTTATATACCCTGCTTTATTCCTGCCTTTAAAGGAATAAAGAGCAAATTATAAGAGGGAAAAATCACACATGCATAAACAAATCTGAAAAAATATCACAGTGGATATCTAAGGCAAATATACTAGAATCATGAATGAGGTAAAACCATGGATCCAAATTCTTCAAGTATCAGGATGCCAATACTGCAATTTGGATCTGCATTTTACATTTTTGATTTATTATAATGAACATTTCTTGTCTTCAAAAGTGACCCACAGAGCCCTCATAGGAACAGGTATATCAGCAAAGACAAGAGGAAAGGCTGTATAACTTCTTGTGATCATTAAAAATTTCTACAGCAATGACTTCCTATGTTTTTGTTGCACTGAGCTTTTCCTGCACCCATGACATTTTCAAATTATTCTTAGAGTCAATGAATTACTAAACAGACATGTTGATATATTTGTCTCTGAATTGAATTACAATGGCAAATGGAACCATACACCAAAATATTTGCCTTTAATGCCAGCATTCCTTACTGTTGGCTGGAAATCATGTTTAAAATCAGGATGAAGCTGTCTATTTCCCAGCATTAAATGTTTCTGAGTTTTGTGCAGCAGGTCTTAACAATGGACCCATTGTAATGTCAAATCCCAGGTGACATGACTAGTAATAATGAAGAAGCTTGCTTACCTGTATTCTCCAAGAGTTCCATCGTCTTCTTTCATAGGCTGTATTTCTGGATCGCCATGAGCATCTTCCTTTTCTTTCACTTGAAGAACCAAAATTGTTGTTTTAAAAAGGGACTGGGATGATATAATTAAGAATAATAATTACATACACTTGTGTGATGATAGATTCTGATTGGCCCTACTGCCAGTACCAACTAGGATAGCTAGACATCTGCTTGTTGGCTCACATATTGTTTGCCAGTCTTAAACAGTACACCATTCTTTAAAACTTGCTTTTTTGGCATGTTGCTTCAACTGTTCCTTCTTAACCACACAGTACAATCCAATCGGCTTAGTGCACAGGAGTTCTTACCCAGAATGATAGAGTTCTACTTCCCTGCCCCTGCACCCATTCTTTATGCCCTGCTGGTCTGTTCTGCTTGCAATTGTTTAAATACACAGTTAAATAAGCCACAAATCATATAAATCAGCCATAGTGATATTTTCAAAATATCCTAATGTTCAGTGCTTAAATAGGCCTTAGCACACTAATAGATCAACAGTGCTTTTGTGCACATGAAGGTTTGCAAAATCCTGTCACAAGAACATTCAGCAAGCATTTGAGAAATTTGCTGCTGAACTGAAAAAGACCCAATAATTGCCTCATGTCTGGTTACCACAATCAAAACATTGAACTTGTTCACTGCAAAATTAATAGCATCTTTAGCATTAAACTGACATTATAGATTGTTATGTTGTATGATTTTTATACTCCTTTACCACAACAACTAATACAACTTGATCATTAGGTGCAAGTTTTCCTTATGGAATAAGAATGGACTTCAGAATTTTTTGTTTAATATGACTGCAGGAGATGAATGCATGACTTTTGAAGATAAATGTATTGGGTCACTGATCTCAGTACAAATGTATGGCAGAAATTTCTGCTGAAAAAGATTGCATATTTTTAATTAAAGAGCCACTAATCTTTTGTTGCCTTCTTTAGTCTGCTTATTCGGATTTAAAATGCTATTTTTAAATGGTTGATCAGGGAGTATGCCATAACATCAGAGTGGGCATTTAGGCACATTTTCACATATCCATAGCAGAAAGTATGGCTGGGCTCTGGCACGGTGCCTTACTTTTTCCATTGCAGCTGTAATACCTGAATATTTTTCTCAGTCATAGTGACTAGAGGAGGCAAGTAGTGAGTATTGACAAACTTTTCCAGTGCATAGTGCCTGATGTGCCACAAGCTTTGGCTTTGTAGGCAACCACCAGGCAATTTGGGACAGAATTTAGTTTCTGTGAAGCTCTGGCCTGCAAAGAATGGTCTTTACATCTGGAACACTATGCTGTACTTCTTCAGTTCTATGGCTTGAAGGCTGAGTGCATGGCTCCTTTGAATTGTGCTTAGGAAGCCAGAGATTAAGCATGTGAATAATAAGAATTCTTTTAAGTAGGTGGGAAGAGTTGGGTGGAAGAATCAGTGCAGGTGGATCACTGCACTTAGTGAGCATGACAGTATTGGCCCAGATGCTTCCAGAGGAGGTCTCAGCTCTGTGCATTCTGCCACAGGTTATTTCCTAGAGCGTACACTGAACATTTGAGGTCCATTTTGATGGTGAGGTCTTCTAATACATCAATGTTAGACCCAGTTATCCTGGTGTCACTGTTTAGGTCTTCCCTGGTGTTTGGGTGTCATTAAGAGATGATATATTCAATGGCACTTCAGGTTTATTTCCAAGAGAAGTAGGTTGCAGTTCATTTATTCCTTTGGGAAGAAGGTTGAATTTGGTTTGCCACAAATACAGTTAATAGCATTGAGGGACAGAGTAAGGACCACTGCCATTAGACATGTGTACAGTGGGATGGGGGAGACATCCTCAATGGATGTGCTCAATATTTCCAGGCAAGCAAGGGGTTGGTGGTGCCAGGGGTGATGGCATAGGAGGCACACGGAATGGAGTGGCACAGATAGCTTAAGTCTCTTTTGAGTGTGTAACATCTTGATAGAAGGGTGCAGTATACTGATGCTAGAGGTTATAGTGAGGGTTTCCCAGAGCTTATGTCATCAGTTACAAATAAACATTATTTTTTGCTTTAATATAATTAAATTTTTAACTTACAATGAAAAATATAGTACCTGGATATTTTCCACCTTTGTTTCTTCTTATGAAACAAACAATCAGCAAAATCAAGATGAGAAGAGCAACTGCACACATAAGACCAATGAACCATCCCTGAGTTGCAATGTCAACTTGTCGACTTGCCTTCGCTAGCAAATGGAAAAGAGGAAGCATTATGCCCAAGAATCTACTATGTTAGGCACATATTTTTCACAGCAACGTTGTAAGATGCATTATTTATTTATTTTCACTTTGACTACAAATGTAGATATGTAAACAATGTGGAGCATGACACCATCCAAAGACAGATGACCTTTGATAAATTTTGGAACAAAGGTCTTAGTGCTATTGTAACTGTTTCATACCTTTTTTTTGCCTCGTTCAAATTGTGAAGATTTGCAGGTATATGTTATTCAATATTAATTTGACCTGCTTGATTTGAAAGTGACAATAACATTCTTATGATAGGTGGGGATGGTGCTTGGATCTATAGTATGTGTAAAGTTGCATAGCCAATGTATAACATCTCTTAAAATGGTGTGTGTATACTAAAAAGATAGCAGCTGATGATTAAATCAGTTCCACATATCAATAAACATGTAAGATTAAATTACCCAAATTTCTACATTACCTCATCAGCATATCAGATCATCTAATCTGTGGGTGTTGGCATCACCTACATCCATCAGACATTCTTTTACATATAGGAAAATGCTATCAGATTCACAGTGTAGATGAAACATTTGCTCCTTTCTTAGACTTCATTAGATTATTGCACTCTGCTTTTGAAAGTGCAGTTTTATAAAGGTGACAAATAAAAAGGCGGACAGAATAAAAATGTATTCATAAAAAAGTTTTGAAGAGCATTTGTTCCTTTTAAAAAACAAAATCCAGCAACCAGTTTAAAAACAGTTCACCTAGTTTAAAAAAGACAAATATATACTCCTTGGATTTTCAATTAATTTGTAAAACAATTTTCTAATATAGTTAAAGAGATTTAGTTTTCCAGACTTGCAGTTATGAAGAATTAAAAGATTAGTATCAAACAGTATAGGAAGACACACACGTAGCTTTAAATGTAGAATTTGTCACTTAAATAAAACAATCCATGCATGACACATGCCAAAATATGTGATAAATTACTTACTTAATTAGATGCACCCGAATAACCGGGGGCAGCCATTGCTGCCGGGGTGAGCAACGGAGCGAAATATGGGCATGCATGGTTTTGGCGGCATGCTGCAGAACCGGGTGCAATGATTGGCTCCCAGCCGTAAAGGCGGGAGGAGCCAGGGTATATAAGGACGCCTCGCTCAGTCCGCGCCCTTCCCGGCGGCGAGACCCAGCAAGGCGTGGCCCACCCGCCCTCCCTGTGGTTTAGGGGTTGGGGGTTGTGGTCCTTTACTGTCGCAGTCCTGGCGGGTTTGCAACGGGTTTCGCACATCTGGGGGGAAAACGAGCCTTCCGGCTGGGTCTCCCAGGCTTGTGCCCTGTGGAAGGGCTGGGGGTGGGGCGGGCAGGCTGGCAGGCCGGCAGGCCGGGCCGCTGCCTGACACCCCAGGGAGTGGGGTTGGGTCGGGCCGTCAGGCGGCCATGGGCTTAGCCGGTGCCCGACACCCCAGCAAGCACGGGAGGAGGCCGGGCTGTCAGGCGGCCATCGGCTTAGCCGGTGCCCGCCTCCTCAGCATGGGCGGGAAGGGTGAAGCCGGAGTGCTATCTCTGGGGCTTCCCTTCCCGTCAGTCCCATGGATATTGGGATGTGATGTGCGACCCATTTGCCGCCCAGCTCTAATGTACATAGTTCTGTTTTGATTGTGTTATTATATATTTAATAAACTGGGCTGCGGCCCATTCCTTTTCCAGCCTGTCGTTGTTGTGTGATTATTGAGCGAAGAAAGGTCTCACCATCTGCAGCAATGCAGTTTCAGATATTCTTTGTTACAATATATTCACATAATATGTTTCTAAATTTTTGTGCTACAAAAATTTGTTTCAAGTGAACTGCTTAGACTCTTTGGTGAATGTGGAAGCTGCTACTGCATGTGAAATCTGCCCCGCTGCATTTACTTTACATAAATTGTCCTATGAACATGGTACACAAGAATCTCTTTAAATACTACAACATCCTGTATTTTCAAAAACATGCTTGGACTATATATTTTTCTGTTTATTCCATTTTACTACCCTTTATACCTTGTCATTTAGCAAGCATTTAGATGTTGAATTATTCTGTATATTTTAACTAGACCTGAGTTCAATAGTACCTTAAACAAGATTTTCGGCATCAAGAATTAAAAAAACCCTTCAAAGGAGGTGCTATTGGACTGTTCTACTGCAGACCAACACAGCTGCCCTCTGATGCTATCTCTATATATTTTAGACACTTTGTGATAGGCAGAAAAGAGTGGCATGGGACCTACCCCAACCGCCATTGCTGTCCTGCAGAGGCAGGAGGCTGGTCTGTCCTCCTGTACCAGCAGCCGGGCTCCATGTTGGCTGGCTGTGTTACTGGGCCAGCATAGGCATGAGGAGTCAGCATGATGGTCAAGGCCAGGAAGTGCATGGAGCCAGCGTGGTATAATGGTTAAGAGCAGGTGCACTCTAATTTGGAGAACCAGGTTTGATTCCCCACTTTGCCACTTGAGCTGTGGAGGCTTATCTGGTGAACCAGATTAACTTGTGCACTCCAAGCTGGGTGACCTTGGGCTAGTCACAGTTCTTCGGAGCTCTCTCAGCCCCACCCACCTCACAGGGTGTTCGTTGTGGGGGTGGAAGGGAAAGAAGATTGTAAGTCCCTTTGAGTCTCCTTACAGGAGAGAAATAGGGGATATCAATCCAAACTCTTCTTCTTCTTCTATAACTGCACAAGGCATTCCCAGCTTTCTCTGGCTTCCACATCAATAGTCTTCCTGCCCACCTGCCCATCATTGCATGGTTTGGGTTGAGTTTTTAATTCTGTATTTGGTATTGTCTTTGTTAGGATGTTCATTTCTTCTTGTCACAGCTCGGAGTATTGTGCATGGGGATGGATCCTTTTGGGGAGACGCTGAGCCTGCATACCTGCCTCCCCATTACGGGGGGGGGGGCGCTCAGGGGCCTTGGGGGTACGGTCAGCCTTGATGCTAAACATTTTTATATAAGACATAGCATTTGGTTAAGTCCTGACCACTTACATTAATTTTATCTATCAACATTCAATGTATTGTCGAAGGCTTTCACGGCCGGAATCACTGGGGTGCTGTCTGGTTTCCGGGCTGTATGGCCGTGTTCTAGCAGCATTCCCTCCTGACGTTTCGCCTGCATCTGTGGCTGATCCTCTGAAGATGCCAGCCACAGATGCAGGCGAAACATCAGGAGGGAATGCTGCTAGAACACGGCCATACAGCCTGGAAACCAGACAGCACCCCACTATCAACATTCAGTTAAGGGTGAGTCCAGTGGAATAATGTTTTAAGAGATTGTCTCTAATAGAAATGCTATGATAACTTTCTAAGGCTGTTCTGGCGCCCACTCTCTTGCAGAGATGAGGGAAGAAGGTACACAGTTTGCTGCATAAACTTAGTCCTTTTATTGTCCTACACAACAGTGTTGGCTCTACCTATTCCATATGTCAGCAACTGTACCAATGAAATTCAAGGAGACATTTTAGAACAGAAATTACAACTGCAGCAGTATAGAATAGTCCAGGAGGACATCTCTATAATAGAACTAGATTAGAGTCCACTGCAATGTCTACAGTAGGTATCACTTGCTTTTATGCCATTGTCTTACCTTGTAATCTATTTTTATACTCTGTAGCAAACACCCTGCTCTAGATAGTTTGTTGTTTGCATTGTATATGTAGGTTTCATTGGCCTCCATGCCCCTGCTATCAATAGCTGCCTTATTCATCACACCCTTTTTGTCCTATTTGGGTTTGCAGAGCTTCAGAATTGGAAAGTGGAGGGGATTTGCAGCACCTTTTTGTTCTTCCTCTGTACTGGGTCTATCTTGCACAAGAGGAGGAAGAACCTAGTCAACTTTCCCACTGGCCTGCTTCTAAACTCCTTATGAAACTAGTGCAATCTGCTGCACATGCTCAGTCAATTCTCCTGAAGTCTTGCTAGAATTAGCAGTCTTGTGGGACCTCAGGTGAATTTAGGGCAGTGTTTGAAGCTTCTGTCCTCCTCCCATTGCCCTGGCCAGGCATAACTATCAGCAGCTGTTGACAATAATTGAAGCCCATACTGCATTACTTTTGGTGCAGCATTCCTCCTCCTTTCTGCTGTTGTCCTGGCTGGCTTGGAAGCTGGTGGGTGTGGCTGAGTCGGGGCCTTGAAAGGGCAATACTGTGTTGCTACATTTCTTCTTGTTGCCATTATCCTGGTGGGCTCCCTTGTTGCTGGCACCATGATTTCCAAATGAGCGTCCTATGACTCATGGATAAGTCTAAGGGCAACTCTAGCAATCAGAGTGAGCCTGCTCCCAGACACTCTACTTCTGTAATCCTAGTCCTATTGCATTGTTCACTAGGTGTCTTACGCTTATAATAGAAAGCTGTTCATATTATTTTCTGATTCAGTCATTCCAGTCCTACTGCATTGTTCATGCAAAGGTCTTAATGATTCTGGGGACCTGGTAAAAGCCCAAGATGAGGCTTCAGAAATACAGTTTCCCCAGAGGCCACTCCCCAAACCAGGCTTCATAGGTTCAAAGCAGTACCTGCACACCATGCAGGATCCGTGGGTGGGCCTGTCAGTAGCCACACAGTTTAAAGCTGGACCCAGCCAGACCGAGCCCAATGTTAAGCTGTGTGCCCCACCTCCAAACTCCATGTGGAGCTTGGCCTGGCAGGGTACGGTGTTCAGCTGTCAACTGTCAGTGTGAAAGATCTTGTGCTGCTCTTAATCCATTATATTTCCTACCTGTGGTTTGAATCCAGACATTATGTTTTCCCAGTAATTAGGAAGATCATGAATAGTCCCTGGAAAGCTTTCCCATGTGTTGGTACAGAAACCTCTTTAAAATGAGCATTTAGCAAGCTACATTTGCATTGAATCTTATCCCAAAGGCAATACAAACAATACACACACACAAGAAGGAAACATGTAAATACTTGTGGGGAGAAATCTCATTTACTACTACTTCCTCTTTCCCTTCCCTGAATGCTCCTAAAACCTTTCCCCTTTTCCAGCTCCCTTTTTCCTTTCCACTCACCAGCCAACCTATCTTTATCAGCCTCCTGCCTTAAGGTTTCCCTCCCCTGGTAACTTCTTACTGGGAAAACTACATTGCACCAGCTGCCAGGCCAGGACCAATTGTGTGATGCTGGTTACCAGGCCAGGCTGAACCCAGCTGCATAATGGGGAATCCAAACACATGTAAAGGGGAAAAACCCCAATCTGACAAACAAGCTAGAAACCAGCAAAGTTAGGAACCAAGAAGAAAATAAAATAAATTATATAACGAACATTTATTACATACTCTATAGAATTAAAAACTAAATGAAAAAAGATCATATAGATAGATGCAGGGGTGTATTCAGAGGAGCGATCCAACCAGTTCTCACCACTTCTCTAGAAGTGGATACTAATTTTTTCTGAGTGCCGAGAAGGGGTTACTAAAGCAACCTCCCTGCCCAATAGGGACTGGAGGTGCATGTGTGTAGCGGCACCACTGTTTGAATCCCACCACCCTTGGAACCTGTTATTAAAATTTGTGGATCCCACCACTGGGTGTATCTACTAAATATGGTGCCCAGTGTTAAGCTGGATGCTCTCTCCCCTCCACATGGAGTGGGGGGGGGTGCAGTTCAAGGCTGGGCATGGCTGGCCCCAGTTTTAAACTGTGGGATTTACTTCTGAATCCTGCAGTTTAAAGCTAGATGTAGCCAGGCCAAGTCCAGTCTTGAATTGTGGCCTCCACCCTGGCCAGGTCCAGTTTTATATTGCTGGCTCCACTTTGAAGCTCCACAGTATAAAGCTGGACTCAGACTGACTAAGACTGCAGTTCAAGGCTGGCTTCTGCCTGGCTGATCCAGGTTTAAACTGTAGGCTTTGAGACAGAGCCTGTGGATTAAAGCTAAACTCAGATGAGTCCAGGCTTGAACTGCGCACCCACCTAAACGCTTTGTGGAGCTTGTAGGTAGGGTGCACAATTGAACACAGGGCCCAGGTCCACCCTTGAACTACTCCCTCACTCCCGAACATTATGTGGAGTTCAGGGGTGAGGTACACAGTTAAACAGTTGACTCTAGCCCAGTCTTGAACTGCTGGCACAGTTCAACAGTGGAGGACAGGCTCTTGGGAGGGGGGGGGCTGTGGCACTCTCCTCAAGCAGCACCTAGGGCATGAGCCCTGGCTTGCCCCATCTTAGATATGCTGTGCACATAGCCCATTACCCAAGGACCTAATCCAAGGAATTGTTTTTCCTCAGAGATAAAACTATTGCACATATGTACAATCCTAACAATGTCAAAGAATTCTTCTTCCAGCTAGGCAAGTTATCTGTGAAACTAAAATATATTAAAGTTCCCAATCAATTTCTCAAACAGTTATATAGACACTGAGGAGCCCACATCCATTCAATGTGGTACCACCAAACCACCATATGAAATACAGTGCCGCTTATGATATACATCTTAAATCATTCTGTTACACTAAGAAGCCCTCTATTGTTCAAGGTAGTATTTAAAGACCACCATTATTTCCCAGACTGAAATAAAAATCACAATCTGTGTTCTTATGTAAACCAAAGCTGTTTCTTAGATTTTTAAAATATGCTGCTTAGCGGATAGCTTCAATTTTTGGTGTTCTTCCTAGTCCATGTTCTGTTTCTGGGACAAGACAAAACCTGGCAACATTCTAATTTGAAAAGAGTATCTTGGAATATTTTCAGTAACTTAGAAGTAGTTTTCATTAAATAAAAGGACTAAAAAAATACTCGAATCATATTATTTTAAAGCACTAAGCAATCGTTGTTTGGAGAACTGCAACCTATTTAGTATTTAAAAGTAACTCATAAAATCTGGTCTAACTTTTAAAAAGAGGTCAATTTGAGGCCATTTACTATTATAATATTTTGCAATGTATTCGTGGTCTTGAGAAAAATTCCGTGAAGTATCTGCTTACAGCCTGGCACGCCATATTTAGCATAAGAGGTTCATGAACTGGAGTCTCATACTCCCAACAACACTGGCATATGTCTCAGAAGTACATTTCAGATCCTTGGATAAACTGATTGAATGGAACACACAAGAAAAAAAGAACATAATATGAAATTGATGCCACATATATTCAATATCATCCAAACTTAATTACCACAGAATTAGTAGACTATTTAAGAAGCAGCTGTAAACACAAAAATATATGAAGTACAACTAAGAAAACATTCTTGCCAAAGGGAATTTTGCAGGCACTCTAGATAAACACATGTGATTGAGACACATGTATATAGCTGAATTCACATGTGCTACTTGAAACATTCTTCATCCATTCTCCTGCTACCAGGCTGTGTGTGTGAAAAGAAAAACACACAAAGCTTTAAAGTCAGTGTCTGAATTGACTGATGATTACAGAAGGAAGTTAATTTAAAATTGTATTTCAACCATTCTCTGTTTCCAGTGCATCTGTGATTATGTTTTATTAACTGTGCTGCACATTTTAAAAGTGAAACCACCTAAAATTTTATTTCAGTCACTTGATTCCTTTGGCAGACATTCTACATTCTACAAAATCATGGAAGGTAATGAAAGAACATAATGCCATGCAAGTGTATGTCTTCCTATTTCAATGTTACTTTGTAAATTCCATAGCTTTTTATAAACTTCTGCTGTGAAGCACTATATTTCAACTATATCTGTAGAAACTTATACTGCCAATCAGAGAAATAATAATGATCTTATCAGCAAAGGGAAAACTGTGTGTATTAAAGGAAAGTTTAAAACAGTTTCTATGGTTCTTTCTCATCACAGAATGCAGAAAAGAAGAAAAAGAAGAAAAATAGAATGAAAGGTTTCCATTGTGACTGGAAAAAAAGCACATCTAAGAAAATTGAATTAATACTGAAGCTGTAAGAAACCAGTGAGAAACATTAATGTTAGTCCTCAAATATAATTGCTCTAAAACAGTTTCTCATTCAGCATGATTAAATAAACACTGGCTTAATTAAGACATTATCCAAAATCATAGTTAAGGATGTTTAAACATGGTCTGGCATAGCCAGAATGTAAAAGCTGTGGATTATGAACAACTAGCAAGCCATGGGTTATGATCAGATTTAAAGATAGTATGCAAACCATGGTTTGTGCTAACTACAGTTTAGAATTATATCTGAAATTCCAACCTCTTGTGGTACCATTTTTCCTTTTTCATAGGCCACTATTCTCAGGGACTGGAGTATCAAGTAGACAGAAAATGAAAAGATACATGACTGTGGATTGCCTGATTGGATAACAAACTATTATAGCACAAATTATAACAAACTATTATAGCACAAATTATGGTTTGGTAGGATGTCTGAATTGTATCAATATATGCAAGCATTGAAAAGGTTCCAACAATGGGCAATTGGGGTGTACTAAAACACATGGCAAAGTAACAAAAAGAACTGAAACAAGAATGTATTCATGGAAAATACATGCGAGGGTTGCTATAAGACAGACAGTTTATCTGTACTTTAGAAAGAAAAAATGAATGTTTAAGTACAATGCTATATTTGTAGTTTCAGCACTTAACATATCACAATTCTGAATGCAAGGCAGAATTGGTATGATGTGCCTCACCTGGACCTGTCTCAAATACAGCCTCTGAACTGCTAACACCAGAAAGAGCAACCCGGACTTTATATGATGTTCCTGGTGTTAATCCCTTTAACACAAAGAAGCTTCGGGAACCATTTACATTTTCTTTTTTCAATTCTTCTTTGCCTACAAAATGTTTAGGAACACAACACATTGCACATTTAAATCCACTGTCTCAAACTCATTTAACATAAGCTAAATCTTGCCTGGCCTTCTCAAATATTTTGCATGTATTTCCTAATATGAACATCTAGGTAAACTGCAATCTCCAAAAGTTCTTTCCTATTTATTTATTGCTGTAAACTTTTTTGCATCAAGGTAACTAAGATGAGATTTAACAGAAAGAAACTGTATGTACTTCAACAGATTGGATTATAATCTTTATTTTATTTTCTTGATAACCAGGTTTTCAGTTTTAAAGGTGGAGAAAAATAAATTCTGTACTCAGGTTTCCTTTTGAAATTTTCTCATCATTTACACTACTAATTAAAAGAAATTTCTACTATATGTTAAGCCATAAGGTAAGGAATTCTTAAATTATAAAAAATTAATTGAAATGTAACTGAACCTAACTGTTCAAACCAGACCAGATTTTCTAGCAAGATTGAATGTACTGCCTTATATAAATTAGCTGTATACACATTTCCCCAACTAAATAGGCTTTCTCGCACACTGCATGATGATATATTTCCTGTGCAAAACATCTTCATGAAAGGTTCTTCTCTAATAGCTGGGGACACATGCATCTTTCTCAAATTCTGTTGTTTGGGAGAGGGAAGATGAGATGCATTTAATGACTCCTGCTTCCTCAGCAAATTGGCAGGATTTGAAAGACTCTGGTACATGTGATTCAGTTGGCTCCTTGGATACAGTCCTATGGATGGGTGAACTTGATCTTAGCCAAAAGGCCAAGAAGTAGCAGGTGTGCTTGAAGCTTCTGGATATATAAGCTTGAAGCTTTAATATGTGTTATCACAGTAAATCCAGACAATACAAGCAAACAGCTCTATAGTGTTTGTTTGAGTATTAAGCAATTAATAATTTAAATTAGAATTACAGGGATGGTTATTTAAATGTAACTCATATCAAAGTAATTTTTAAAAGTCAAATTAGTTTTTTAAAAGTTAGGTCAATATCAGACCATTTCCTCAAATTAAATGTTTTTAAATGCATTAATAATATTGATAAGAATTCAATGAAATATCTTCTTACTGCGGGCCACACCATATTCAATATAAATGTTTTCATGATCTGGACCCTCATACTCCCAACTGATATTGGCATAGGTCTCAGCAGCTGCTGCAGTAACATTTCTGATCCTTGGATTAACTGGTGGCACTGAATATACAAGAAAAAAAGAGCAAAATATGAAATTGTGTCTTTATGCTTAACCTTCCCCCCGCCCACAATTTTAACTATTCTAGTAATCTGAATCTTACAACATGCAATAATATTATTGTTTTCATCATGGGAAATTAGTGAGCACAGGATTAACAGGCATTGCAATAGAAGTATGTGGACAAGTACTGCCATGAATCCTATCCAGTCCTTACAGTAGAACTTATAAACAGGTATAAGGTAGCCTGTGCACTTATGAAATGTACTACTCATTAAAAAGGCAATGCCCTGATATTCTGTTGTTTATAGAAAATAGCAAACATCGTGGCAAATATATGACTTCCTGTTCTTATGCTGTTTTACGATTTCCACAATTTCTTTTTGGTAGAAGACTGCTTTTCAAATGTTTTCATGGTGCTTTAGATTGACAAAGAGTAATACCCTTATAAAATGTTGGGTGGGCAGGATGCATTATACGGGAGGTTTCAAACTGGTTCTCTGAATATCCTTCATCAGAGAAAGCAGGAAAAAAGAAAATAAACAGTAAAAATATTTTGCACAGTAAAAATATTTCAAATTACTCAATGTCATCTTGTAAAATGCAACAATACATGCATAAATGTATATTCATAATGATCATTTTTTAAGAAAAAACATTTTTACTAGACAAAAAGGTGAACAAGTTAAATGAAAAGAGAAATGAGTTTCTAACAGCCCATCAAAGCTATCCTGAAATGATAATTACCCATAATTCTACACACACTTTTAATACTGGGAGGGATCTTCCAAGTACACCTGCTGTTCAACCTCTGTTCTCTTTAGTAGTATTCCTAAAGAGTTTTCATACATACTCTAGTGGCGCAAACTTGTAAGCAAACTATTGCATATAGCATTATTCTGAGACTGAATGCCCTCAGAGACCAAATAGATAAGCATCCTTAGCTGTGGGATGCTGAAGAGAGTTCAACTGTCTGACTGATGTACCATCTGCCTAATGCACTGGCCGATACCCTGCCAAGCCTGTGGAAGGGTGTGGCTAGCTGGGTGTGGAAGTTCCCCAGACTTCAATGTCCATGTAGATGCTGCTGCCCCATGTGGACGATGGACCTCATGTGGCAGGATTAGGGCAGGCTACATTGGACAGGTAGGATTAAACAGAAAGCACCCTGAGACATCAGTTTAATGGAGTGCCTCTCTGGAATAAGCCATCATGTGCCATGAAGTTGTGTGCACTGTGAAGGTGTGCCCTTGGTGATGAATGTCATCTTTTGAACCTGGCACATCAGGGGACATGGATGAAGCTGGATACTTCTCTGCACATAGATTCCTTTTTGAACTTGCCCCATCAACACTTTACCTAATACAAACGTTATAATGTATGTGATAACTCAGAAAAATAATCCATGTATGTTTCAAATAAGTGACCTAAAATGGCTCTCTGTACACATTAAAAAGGAAAACTTCAAGGAATCTTCTGCAGGATCCTTCTTGTTTGCACATATTTCATCTTCTCACACCCACACTTGCAGAGCATTATGTGCACACTGCAGAACACAGGTCTCATCTAGTTTTATTAGGCTGCTGAAGTGAAGCTGCTAGATCCTTCCTGGTTACCAGCAGAAGCTTCAAAGAGGGAAGGCTAGGGACAGTGATCTGTGTGCTTGGTGAGATGATGTCACTTCCAAGTTGATATGGAAGCACTGGCACCACTCTGGGGACACTCTAGCACTCTTCCCAAAACTTGATGGAGTGCAATGTTGGTGTTTCTGCAATGACCCAGAACTGATGTGATCACATCAGGCATGCAGATTGCTCTCCCCCTTCCACTGGCCTTCTTCCATCTGCCAACCAGCTGAGGATCACCAATTAGTCACAAGGATTGGCGGGCAATTGCCTGCCAATACTAGACAGTTGGGAAATCTATGCTGAAGATATTTTATCATATTTTCTTATTGAAAATTTATAAATATTTTGAGATATGGCAACACCACAAGGCTGCATTAAACCGTAAATTTGGGTGCCATTAAATCTGGCAAAGATAGCCAGTTCTGGACTGTGAGGACAAGCTACAGAAGAATTCTTCTGGACTCATTTGTTGCAATGAACTTTCATATCTGTTTTCTTTTTCAACAGCTTCCTAATAGATATGGGTTGATTGGATATAACTGAAAAGAGTGCCAGCATCCCATGCAAAAGATTTCATGGTTAAATGAACGGAGCTCCTCTGCCCTGACTATCTGTCATTATTTCCTGACCTGAAATCAGGCTGAACTATTGAATTAATATCTATCGCTTCATTATAGTAACCAAAAAAGGAATACATCTCCAAGTGTCAAGATAAGAAAAGGGAAAGAAAATAAGTGCATATACCATAAAACAAAAAGGGATAATACTGTATAAATTTTCCCAATAGCAATATGAAAAATTCTTGCAAATGTGCAAAATACAAAAAGGTCATAAATCCTCGTACTAACATCACCCCACTCCACTGCACTTTATGTGTCAATCATTTCTAAAATGTATGAAGAGTGTGCTTATTTATATGGTATATACTTATATGGTATATACTTATTTTATTATATGCCCTAACTTGGATAGCCAAGGCGGGCCTGAACTCTTTAGATTTCAGAAACTAAGCAGGGTTGGATTGGAGGCCATCAAGGAATATCATAGTAACTATGCAAAGGAAGGAAATGGCAAACCACCCCTTTTAGTCTCAGTCCTAAACGGCACCACACCCACACCCACACCCACAGGTTCTTCCATCTTTTACTCATTTAACTGTTTAATTACCTCTGCAAAAGTAGCTTTTTTTGGAGGAAACTGAAAATTTGGCAGAAATAATAGTAAAGCTTTCAACTACAGAAGGAAATTTTGGCAAATAGAACAAAACATTTAAACCAAAATCAGGAAGTAGTATCTAGTGAATAAAGTATTCAAGCTACTAGAACAAGTCAGTTTCCACTTGCTTTGAATGTTAATTTTAGAGAAATTGGGATCCATTCTTTAGCAGTAGAAAGATTCCTGCTGTCTGAGTCAGCACACATCTAGTGGTAGTTACAATTAACTTTGGAAAAAAACCCTACTGCTTATTACACCAATACAACATTTGTGCTCATCAAGATAGTAGAATCTGTACCTTCAAGTCACCAAAACATGAAGAATTTGCAGTGAAGTTTCAAACAGACTTACAGCATTCTTTTGGAAATTGATGGGCTTAAGAATATCATGATTTTGTTTAGGAATGCATTGTTGGTATACTGGCAAATAGTTACCATTTAGCATTACAACTGACAATCAGTCAGTCAATCTTTATTATGGTCACAGACCAGCATAAGGTAAATAAAGTAAAGGATAAAACATACTACATGGTAAAACATAGTAAAACAGTAGATATGTATCTAAAAGGAATAAAAGTAAAACTGCTGGTAAGATAAAGCTGGAAATACAAAAGATGGGAATATAAAGGAAACAGAATGAAAGCACAAATACTCAAGGGGAATAAAAACTATAAAACTATAATAGGGAAAAGACATAATAAACAGTAGCACTGGTAGTTTGAAGGCTTTAACTATCAAATCATTGAACCTATTTCATTGCACAGATCATCCTGTGGTGAACCCCAAATGCTGCTGAACAGAACTCGGCCACATTGTATGTCATGTAAGGATTAGTATCTGTGAGCAGCATGGAAATATACAATTGTTCAGTGTCGTCTTGGAATTGTTACAGCAGAGCTGAAACAAAACGATCCACATTCTTTTTTTGTAAAAGCAACAGAGGAGAAGCATGTGTTTTATTGTTTCTATGTGCCCAGGTCCACATAGTCATCCATACTCTAGCCTCCACTGTCATGAGGCCTGTTTCTAATCACAAGATAGCATTAAGAGACATTTTGGAACCTGGAAGGCTGATCTTAAGAATTTAGAATGTACCAGTTCCAGTGGCACAGAAAGAGACCTAATGGGGCACCACACAAAAATTGTGCAATTGACTTGGCTTCAAACAGGTGCTCTCACGCACCCAAGTGGGCCTAAGAAGAGTTCTTAAGCGCTGCCAAGAGTACTGCAATACCAACTGTTTAACCATAAACTACTCTAAATCCAAAGTTGCAGTTTTTTCCAACACACGCCGCCTGTTGCAATGGCCCCTTAACAACAATTTCTTGGAGCAAGTGAAGACCTTTAAATATCTAGGCCTTAATTACCATCACAAAGCTGACTGGATACATCATAGGAACAAAGGGATAGCAGTGAGTAAAATTTCCTGTAAAGCTATAATCAGATTCTTTCACAGCAAAGGCCACAGATATATCCCAGCCGCTTTAAAGATCTTCAATAATAAAATGTGCCATCAACTTCTTTATGGTTGCCCGCTGTGGATCCAAGCATGGAACATTGAAGCAGAGCGAATTCAATCCAAGTTCCTATACAAGATTTTTGGAACTCTTCGCTCTGTACCCTACGCAGCCAGCATTTGCTGGAAACTAAAACCTGGTGTCGCACTTTTAGGTTCTGGCTACGCATGTTTTTCCAATGGTCAGCCCAGTTTTACTTCCAACGTGCTCACCTATCTGTATTTAACGGATTGGTGGTCTCATATAAATACTAAATTGCAAGATCTAGCACTGTCACTGGATGATCTATTTCTCATGACTGCCAACGAAATATAGCGGCTTATAAAGCAAAGACTCTTTGAACAGGAATCTCAAAAACTGATGACACAGGCAAATAAAGTTTGTTCTCCCATCCATCTGAACATTTTGCCTCGCTTCTCCATTCCAGCTAACTATTTACATCTCCTACATGATCCCAACCTGAGACGTGCTGTTACCTTGGCCAGATGCAATGTTCTCCCCTCTACTAGACGATATAATAGAGAGTGTCATATTTCATCTATTGATAGAACTTGCAGCTGTAACCTTGGTCTCGAGGAAACTGTTCACCATGTTCTCCATCACTGTCCCCTATATGAAGCCCAACGGGAAAATTTCCTCAATCCTCTTATGGCGGGATTAGGCAACACTGCAGATGCTGCCAAAACTCTGTTCCTGCTAGACAGCAACTCTATTGCCACTCTTGAACCAACTGCCAGATTTCTGTGCGCTGTCATTATGATACGTTCTCAAATGCTTACCAATTTTAATTCAACGGTTTAATATTTTAGTTTCTTTATGCTGCATGTCTAAACAGATTTTTAAACTAATTTATTTCCATTGTATAACAGATATGCCATTAAAGGTCTCATATCATTTCATTAGTTTTTTTTTAACAGTTCAGCAGAGGAATCAGCTACCTAGGGATATGGTGAACTCTCCATCATTGGCAGTCTTCATCCATCCAGTCTTCAAGTGGATGGATGAACACTTGTCAGGGAAATTTAGACTGATCCTAAATTGAGCAGGGGTTGGGCTAGATGGCCTCTCTGGCACCAATGAATTCTATGATTCTGTGAATTGGATCATTATTACATCAGTATTGTATCATATGTTCTTTTTGTAGTGTTTGTAATTTATAAGGAAATACATTATTGTACATGTAATATGATCAATAACCTCTATGGACAAAGTAGAAAAAATGATGCAACCACCACCAGCAGCTCCCTGGATTCTGCAACAATTAATCTGATAATAAACATATTTGAGTTTATATTTTAATTAGTGTTTTACTGAATCAGACCATTATAATTAGAAATACAAGAGGTGGGTGGCAGTGGCATATGAAACTTGTTCATTCCTCACACTGGTAACAATCTCACTCTGGAAAAGGAGAATGTAGGACAAGGGGCTTGCCTATGAGAACTCCCATCAGCTGCACTGCTGCCAAATGATAGGTTGAACCACAAGGGAGGGAACCAGTGGCATAGCACCCATGGGACAGGGGGGCGCGATGCCCCAGGTGGAGCAGCAGTGGAGGCGTGGCTGGGCCGTTGAGGGGGCGTGGCAGGGGCGTTCCAGGGTTTATTTTATATTTACTCACACCTATATTATGTTGGAAAATAACACTGTTAATAGAGGAAAATAAAAAGGGCATTAAACATTACAACAAAAGGAATTTTATATAAATATATAGCATAAATCTATAAGGTAATATTAAAACACAAAAACATGCAGTTAAAATTTTTTAGAACTAAGGAAAATGACAGCAAAAGTCTACTATTAACAGCGACTGCAAATTCCTATGTTAATAATCATGCATTTGTTCATAATCGTGCACTTGTTAATATTAAGTTTCAAAAATTAACATTCTTGAATAAATAACTGACAGCCCAATCCACAGTCCAAGGCAGCTGGGGGTGGCGCTGCTTCTGCCCCGTCTTGCCGCCTCCAGAGGGCTTTCTGGTGGCATGGGGAGGCAAAAAAAGCAAAAGAAAATTAAAATTAAAAAATAAAAGTAATGTCGCCAGAAAGCCCTCCAAAAGGTGGCATAAGTTGATCTTCCCTATTACAATCTTCCCCAGGTACAAAGCCCAGGTACAAAGCCCAGTGGGAGCTGGCTGATGTCGACTTTGCCTCTGGGAAAAACCTCCATGTTAGGCCAGTACATCTGTGGAAGTGCAGTCCAGAAGAGGGTTGGGCACAGTGGTGCCCGCCTGCCTCCCTGTTTGCCCTCCCAGCTAGTTTAAGTGTCCCTTATGCCAGCTGGGAGGGCAAATGCATCTGTCGTTCAACTCCCCCCCCAAAAAAATCTGGATTTGTCTGTTCATCTTAAGTAAATTCGCAGACTATCAACCTGTATGTAAACAGGTATAATATAGACACATGAAAATAACTTTAAATAAAATTTGCTTTAATACTGAAGATGTGCAAATTTTAAATTTCAGTCCAATACTCCTTACAGTAAATATGGGTTGGTTCCAAATTCCCTGAATGGGCAAGATTTGCAGAATCTTTCCCACCTTCTTCTTCTTTCAGAACTTTGCTTCATCCTGACAAACTATTGACCCTCCTGAACAGTATGCTCCATTTTGCCTATGTAGAGACTATTCTGCTTGTGTGGATGGCAGTAATCTCTCCCAGCCCCTGCTAGTTCTCCCTTCTTCCTACAGCTTTTCAAGCCATGTGGTATATATATGGTTCAGGAGGATACTTTTACCAGAATTGCTTGGGGAAGGTAGGGGCTTTGGGGCAAGGAAAACAGTAAAGGAGAAGCTCTTCAAACTATTCATTCCATACCCTAGAGACTGAATCCCATACAACTTTCCATAAAAATGTCCTACCACAAAAGTTCTATTTATAAAACTTGCTTTCACCTCTAGTAATCTGTCATTGCCCACAATATTAAGTAATCATTGCCCTCCCTTTTTGGGCAGGTAGCTGGGGTAGTTATATTTACTTAAATAAACAGAATGTTGTATTTGGTTCTGATTCTTCTCTTCTATATGTGTTTGGCATACATAATGCTGGGTGGGGAGGAGGTTCAGGGCCAGCATCAGCATACTCTGAAGTGATGCATCTGCCACTGACCCCTCTCTACCTGCACATACTTGCCCTGCATACTTGCTTGCAAGCACTCCTTGTTCTCTGCTCCTGAAACCCTAGGCGGTCAAGGGGTACCATAGCATACAGGGGATGCACCTGGTGCACCTTTCGGCTACAGAAGCAACAGTACGAGCTGCACACACTGCCCAGTGCCATTGAGAAAAGGGAATGCAGGTGGCTGTGTGGGTAGTGGAAAGGAATGTGAGTGGACATATAAAGAAGGTGGGGTATATGGGTGGGAGCAAGAAGGGCAGTATAATGGTGGTGTGGGAGGGGGGCTTAGCACTCTCTAAGGCCGTTTCCGCATGGGCCAAAAACGGCGGCCTGGGGGCGGTAAAAATGCCGCCCCCAGGCCGCCGTTCGCACAGGCGGCGCTGCTGAAATGCAGCAGCGCCGACCTGGCTGCCCTTCCCCTCCCTCAGGGCGGCGTCAGGCCGCCCTAAAAAACAACCCTTTAAAGGGTTGTTTTTGAGGGAACAGCGTCTTCCCGGCGGCGTGGTGCGAACAGCACCGCCGGGAACACGCTGTTTCCCCTTCCCTCTCCCACTTCCCTCTCGCTGTCGTCGTCCTGCTGGCCTCTTAAGTCCCTCCCTCGCTTTCCTCCAACCTCTGGAGGTCGGAGGGCAGCGTGGGTGGGGCTTAGGAGGCCAGCAGGACGACGACAGCGAGAGGTAAGTGGGAGAGGGAAGGGGGAAGGGCCCCTCTGCTGGGGCCACTCGCACGCTTGCGTGCGAACGGCCTCCACCTCCACTCCGGCAGAATTCTTGCCGGCGTGGGGGTGCTTCGAGGCCCATGCAGAAACGGCCTAACATAGACCCAATTCTAGGGATATTTTCACTGCTAGCATGTCTGTTCTCTTCTGGCTGAAGTTAATGGCAGATTTCTGTGTTCCTGGCTGCCTTTGTAGTGAACATCTTGAAGCACTAGAATTTACTCAGGGTGAGAAAAATATACTGTTCTTACTAAGAAAGTCATGATAGGAACTAACTGTCCATGTTCACTGAGTAGACTAGGCAGGGGCTTGTTTGTGGGAAGCACAAAACAGCAAAATAGCACCACTGGAATGTGAAGACTAGAAATGTTGAATACACACCACCAATCTCCAGAATTAGGGGCACTTTGACGTGATCTAATAAAGAGCAGGAAGTGAGGCAAACATATACACATAATACACAGGTCTATTGTATCCAGTTAAAATGATCCCCAGATCACAGATTTTTTGTCCCTGTGGGCCAATTTGAAGTGACTATGTTGAGTGAAAATTATGAAAGCTTTTTTTCTGGTAAAAGCAGATATGAGCAATTATATGGATATATCATCTCATATCCAACTTCTCTTTTTTGATAAACATTCTTAAACATCAACGTTAGGATGTTACAAACATTTTTAAGAGCATTAGATGCTACTTAAAAACAAAGCAAGACCACTTTTTAGTTAAAATCACATTTATAAGTGAACCCTCCTTATACATACCCATCTTACCTTCATTCATAATTGTTACTGCCTCCTCTGTTATTTGACTTCCAGATCCAACTGATGTTTTTGCATAGAAGTAAAACTTGTACCGAGTGCTGTAATTTAAGTTGCTTATTATCATGGTGGTCTCATTGGCTGGAATACTGATCTCTTCCACGTGGCCTAATTCATGTGTGCTATTAACTGTCATAAGATAGTAGAAAGAATAAAGTTAATATCTAACGGCCTACATTTTGTAATAAAGGCTGAATCAAAGAGCTTTATGCAAGCAGCTATGTTCCTTTTCTAATCAATTTAGAGAATTATTCACTTTTTTACATGAAAATAGTTTATGTGTGGTAGATCCCCACATATCATTGGCTTTTTTTTAGATCCCTTATATGTAACACCTGTAAAAGCACCTTTCTGTGGTATTTTGGGGTGATGTGTGTCATGCTGCCTCCTTTCTTTCCTTAGTACTTATTTTCAATGTCGCTAAAGACTCTTGCCTTAAAATTCTAAGTTGAATTCAAAGAATTCAAAGAACAGGATTGCTTAGTTATATGTGGTAGAATTTGATGGAATAATAGAACAGTCAGCACATGAAGATGGCTCTGAGGTAAAAGGGAATCCTTTACTCTAAATAAAGGAGTTATTTTAATGTAATGGATTCAGTAAAGTGAATTTCAGTAAAGTGGATTCAATTAGTGAACTGGAGGCTCCCTTGCCGTCTTCAGGCCCTTGTTTGGCCCAGTTTTCCTTGCTCTCTGAAGCCGCTGTTGACAGGACCTTAGCTGCTGTTAGACCTACTACTTGTCCTCTGGATCCGTGCCCATCCTGGCTTGTAAAAACCTGCAGGGTGGAGCTACGACCCCATCTGTTGGGTATCATCAATGGCTCCCTCGAGCAAGGAGTCTTCCCGGATGGGTTGAAGGAGGCAGTGGTCCGCCCACTCTTAAAAAGACCACCGTTAGACCCGAGGGATCTGGCCAATTACCGCCCCGTTTCGAATCTTTCGTTTCTGGGAAAGGTAATTGAGAGAGTGGTGTTGGAGCAGCTTCAAGGTTTTCTGGATGACACATCGGCCTTCGACCCCTTCCAGTCCGGCTTCCGTGCTGGGCATGGGACGGAGACTGTTCTCGTCGCTGTCACAGACATGCTCCGTATTCAGCTCGACCGAGGCGGATCGGCGCTGCTGGTACTGTTAGATCTTACCGCAGCGTTTGATGTGGTCGACCACGACCTTTTGACCCACCGCCTGGCCACCTCCGGGGTGCAGGGCACTGTCCTCCAATGGATTGCCTCGTTTCTCCAGGGTCGAAGTCAGCAAGTGAGGTGCGGGGATCAGGCCTCCCGGAAGTGCCCGCTTGATTGCGGCGTACCCCAGGGGGCTTTATTATCCCCGCTGCTTTTCAATATCTATATGCGACCCCTTGCTTGACTGGTACGGAGTTTTGGGCTGACTTGTCATCACGCAGCTCATTCTGTTGATGGAGGGGGGAGCAGTCGCCGCCCCTGCGGCTCTCCAGCACTGTTTGGAGGCGGTTGCTGATTGGTTGCGACAGAGCAGGTTAAAACTGAATCCATCGATGATGGAGATCCTCTGGCTTGGCCGCGAAGGAGGGGACAGGATTTTCCAGCCACCGGTGTGGGAGGGGGTCACATTGGCGCCGACCCCCTCCGTGCACAGCCTGGGGATCCACCTGGATTTGTCTCTCTCAATGGAGACCCAGGTGGCCCACACAACCCAGGCTGCCTTTTTCCACCTTCGTCAGGCCCGGAGGCTGGCTCCTTTCCTCTCCCAAGCAGACCTAGCCACTGTGATCCATGCAACTGTCACCTCCAGATTAGACTATTGCAGGGGTAGGGAACCTTTAACACTCAAAGAGCCATTTGGACCCATTTTCCACGGGAAAAGAAACACTTGGAGCCGCAAATAATTTTTGACATTTAAAATAAAGATAACTCTGTATATATTGGGTTTTTTTACCTTTTACTCCACTCATTCTGAGAAGCGCATGGATGCATCCGCCCTTCTGCCTGCAGGGCAGGCAAGGATAGGGTCAGCAGCTTGGCCTCGCTGGCCACCGGGAAAGTGCCCGCCCCGCTCAAATGGGGCGGGCGAGAGGGGAAGCCTGCGGCGCGGCGCAGCCGGCCGTCGGCAATTGGTGCACCCACCCTGCTGCCTGCAGGGCGGGCAAGGATGAAGCTGGCGGCTTGGACTCGCTGGCTGCCGGGAAAGCGCCCGCCCTGCTCCAAAGGGGCGAGTGAGAGGGGAAGCCCACAGCACAGCCAGCCGTGGGCAGTTGGTGCGCCTGCCCTGCTGCCTGCAGGGCGGGCAAGGATGGGGCTGGCGGCTCGGCTCGTGGAGCCACAGTGCAAGGGCAGAAGAGCCGCATGCGGCTCTCGAGCCACAGGTTCCCTACCCCTGGACTATTGTAACTCGCTCTACGTGGGTCTTCCCTTGCGTTTGATCCGGAGACTAAAGCTGGTCCAGCACGCAGCGGCGCGTTTACTTACAGGCAGCGCCATTTATGATCATATTCAGCCTGTATTGCGCCAACTGCATTGGCTCCCGGTGGAGTTCCAGATCATCTTCAAGGTGCTGGTGTTGACCTTCAAGGCCTTACGCGGCCTGGGGCCCGTATCTTCGAGACCGCATCACCCCGTATGTCCCTGCACGGCCTCTCTGCTCAACGGAGCATAATTTATTAGTGGTCCCTGGCCCCTCAATGATGCGGCTGGCCTCCACGCGGGCCAGGGCCTTTATGGCTCTGGCCCTGGCCTGGTGGAACACCCTTCCTCCGGCTGTCCGGGCCCTGCGGGACCTTAACGAGTTCCGCAGGGCCTGTAAAACGGAGTTGTTCCGCCGGGCCTTTGGAGGGACCAGCCGCTGAAATGGTGCCCCCGGTGCCCCAGTCGGCCTGTTATTTAGGCTACCATCTAATGTGGCTCGCCTCCCTCCCCTCCCCTTTTTTCTTTTGGGAGAATTTTAATGAAATATGGGGCTGGTCGGACGCCTCCTATTATTATTACTATTAGTGCTCTGTTACCGCTGTTTTAAAGATTTTAGTGACTTATTTTACTATGTTTTTATGTTGTACACCGCCCAGAGCCCCTAGGGGATGGGGCGGTATAAAAGTCTAAAAATAAATAAATAAATAAATAAAATAAAGTTCTTAAGCATAATTGTTGCAGATAGTTAAAGTTCTTTTTTTTAGTTCCTTAAAAAGACCTAACTACAACACATTTTCTCATTTGCTACTAAAGCTAATAACTTGTACAAATAATACAGATTCCCCTTTCACTTCACAATCTTCATCCACTCAACCCTACCCACTAAACACCCACTGAACAAATGCTCTCTCCAAATCAGTTAACTCCACCCCCAAGGTTGCAGCTACCATCCAATCATAACACACTTCAATCGCCCATCCAGCCCCCCTTTTTTTACTCCATAGGTCTCTATTTAACTCACAGAAACAAACATATAAAGCCCCACATTAAATCACAGAAATAATTACAGAAATAATCAACATGCAAATGAAGCAACAAAGCAACATAGAAAGAGCTTTTTTTGTTTTAGCACGAGCATTCGATCGATTTAACATGACTATTAAGCAACGAAGCAATGCTGAACACACAAACGCACGCACGGTCACACACACAAAAAAGATGGCAGACAGCAGAATCAAGGGAACTGCAGGTGGAAATACTTGTGGGGGAGGAATTGAGGAAGGGGCTTCTTTGTAGGAGATCCAGTGAGGACTGATTTTCAACAGCAAACGAGCATGCTTGGGAAAAGCAAGGGGGATCAGCTCAGCTCAGCTGGTTGCTTCGTACAGAAACCTGCAGGGAAACCTCACTCCAAAGCTGACCACCCCAGGATAAGTGGGTAATGCATAATGGGTCATAATTTATTCTATTAAAAGATGGCTGAACATTAAGGACCTGCCAGATTGAACTATGGAAAATGCAGGGTGCTTATGAGTGAGATTAACTGTCACTATTCTTAGGTATATACTATGTTGCCTTTTGTAGTTTTCTCTTTTACTGGTTCAGTGGCATAAAGGGAAAGAATGGAGACAGAGAAAGAAATTGATAGGCTTTTATGAAGCACTATTTTGCTTTGTATATTATACTTATGCAGAGATGGCAGAACTGTGGCTTAAATCTTCACAATTATTTTTATTTATTTATACCCTGCTTTTATCATCAGTGCAGACCCAAAATATCTTCCATTTTATACTCACAACAACCTTCTGAGGTTGGTTAGGCTCAAAGAGGGTGACTGGCCCAGGATCAGCCAATGAACAACCACGACTGATATTTGAACCAAGTCCTACTCTGAAACTATGGCTGTTTCCGCACGGGTGGATAACAGCAACCCAGGGATGCTAAAAACTGCGTCCTTGGGGAGGGGTTCGCACGGCCAACGCTGCTGCACCCCCGAGTGGCGCGAAGATGCTGCTTCTGGACCTCGCTCCCCGAGCGAGGTTTTTCGGAAGCAGCGTCTTCCAACCGCTGCCGTGCGAACTGCAGCAGCTGGAAGGCACCATTCCCCCCCACTGTCGCAGAATGCCGTACTTCTCCTCCTGGCTTCTGGCGCGTCGCAGAGGCCAGGGGACACGCCCCCCTGGCCTGCGACTCCAGAGCCGCCGCTCCAGCCTGCGGGGGGGGGGTCCCCTGGCCTCTGCGATGCGCTAGAAGTCAGGAGGAGAGGTACGGCATTGTGCAACGGCGCAGCCTGTGTGAAGGCTGCGCCGCTGCCTGCTGCTCTGCCAGGACCATCCGTGTGAATGGTCCCGGGGGGGTGCATCGGCATTGTTTATGCTGACGCACCCACGCTTGGTGCCCGTGCGGAAAGGGCCTAACATTGCAGAGGAATACACTGTGGCTGAATGTAGCCTTTAGTTGGCACATTGCCTCTCCCAAGGAACATTATTCCTTCAAGTAAAACACAAAGTTTTCAACAAAATTCATGTTATGATTGAATGTTATTTGCTCCCATTAGAAACATCACGTAATTCCCCTTACCATATAAAGAGATATTGTGCTCCATCATACTAAAAGCTACAATTCCATTTTAAGGGAGAAGAATCTGTATCAATAAAGGGGAAAGAACTCTGCATACTTACTTGGTTGAAATTTCAGTGTATATCCTATCAAAACACCATTTGGATGAGTAGGTGGTCCCCATTCCAAAGTGAGGGAGTCCAAACTTGGATTAGTAATCTTCAAAAAGGAGGGTGCACTGGGAACTTTTATGATCACAGGAGGATATATAATATAACAAAAATAAAACTTCATACAAGATAATTATTTATAGTTTTTTACTTATAAACTACACTCGTTGAGATGAGGGCCTACATCCTAACTCTATGCATATATGAAGTTAACTGTTGATTGCAGTGGAGCTTAACTTTGATTAAGTATGCTTATTGAGCAATATTACAAAACCTTTCCTTGGAGTAAGCCCTACTGAATAGACCTCAGTAGGATTCTGAGCAAAGTAAGGACTGCAAGTATGAGTACCATGTGCTTATATAGCAATCAGATACAGACAAAAGAAAAACATTAAAAAGTTGCAATTAAAAATGCAATATGAATGCAATATGACAAATTTTTAAAGTATATACTTTAGGTTTTGCTTCTATATTATGTTCCTTTGGTTTGAGCAGCTCTCTCCTTTTTCTCCTTTGTAGAATAATATACATGCTATTTTTTATGAAGATCAGTGAAAACATTCACAGATATGATTTCTGCAGTAACCAGTCAACACTTGAGTTGGTATTGCAAAGTTTATCATTGCATACCTCCTTCAGGAGTTGTAAACTTTTTGTCAGGGGTTGCTGGTCCTTCTCCTTTCCCATTAAAAACTTTAACATGCAGTTTGTAAGAGCTATACGGCTCCAGTCCTGGTAACATCCCATGTGTCTTATTTCCACTGAAAGTCAATATCTTTTTCTCCACATGCCGCTTACTTTTTCCAGATAAGTTTTGTACTTTCCAGTAGTAAATCTACACATTAAATGAAAATATTTAATTAATCACATCACTCTTAGGATTTACACTATAGTTTCAGAAATGGCTGGAATATATCTGGGAACAAGTGACACTTGATATTTTCGATATATTAACCAAAAATAAGACATGGCAAGATAAACAGAAATAAATTTGGAAGATATGGACAATATACGTGGGCTGGATGAAAGAAGCTCGAGTCATTGAAGAAATATGAGAGAAGAGGCTACAGAGAATGAACTTACTGCTGTTTGTGTGATAAAACTATGAAGAAGATGTAATGGGGGAGGGAGAAAAGGGGGAAAATGTATTGTTTGAAAATATATGAAGAAGGATATTATTATAAACTGTAGAATTCAAATCAGGGGCGTAACGAGGCAAACTGTAGCCCTGGGCAAAACCTGAGTTGGATGCCCCCCATGGTCGGCCACTTTACCACGACCAAATTTTTTTTGCACCAGGACATTGGTGCGTGCAGGGGGTGCATTTTTAGACATATCAGCACTAAAATTTCAGCGTATCATCAGGAGACTGTCCTTATGCTATCCCCCAAGTTTGGTTCGGTTTGGTTCAAGGAGTCCAAAGTTAGCCTAAAAACTGTGCCCCCTGCCAGCCAAAAATGGAAAACCACTAAAATACCCAAAAACGAACCCAGCATTTTGATGCCCCCCACAAGGTGATGCCCTGGGCAGCTGCCCACCTTGCCCAATGGGCATTACGCCAGTGATTCAAATGATACAATAAAAATTATTTTTAAAAAGGATTTACACTATAGTAACATTTTGGTAACTTAAATATATATCTGAAATGTTAAACATACTGTAATGACACAGATTAATTCCTAAACTATCTGGCTTCAATGTCTTATTTAATTCAAGGATATATGTAACCTAGTCTCATGAATGTTAAATATACATATATTTTTATTGTGTTTAAGAGTAGCAGTTATTTCAATGAGTATACATTTCATCAAACCTAGGATGTAGGAACATTTAGTCAATGATCACGGCAAAGCATTATTTTGGATGTGGCTTAATTTTTAACACTTGAAAAAACTACACAACTTTTACTTTAAATAATGTAGTAGTATATGAATAGCAACTGTATCGTGTTGCTACTGTATGGCACCTCCCAGGTTTACCTTAGACATTATTTTTGTTTCATCTGGTTTGCTAGTATAATTAAGAATAGCAGTGAAAAAATATCGAAGTGCTAATACTGTGTCTCATGTATTTCCTTTTCACAATAAAAATTTAATATGGCTTAGAAAATAATTTTTGTAGATAAAATGAAAACAAAATAGTGCCATGATGAGTCATTCTATTAATTTTCAGTATGACTCTAATTCACTTTTCAGAAAGCAATTTGGAGTAAAGGATATCAACAGTCAAGGTAAAGATTATTTTTGATAGACATTAACTCATGGCCATTCTTCTAGGTAACACAAAAAATGATTCATGCTGAAAGCTGATGGAATATCTCTTCACTTAGTCCTTGCTGCTAAAAACAAGCAGCTTTACTACTGTTCAGAGAAAGCGTTGGAACCCAATATTTACAGCCAGATGTTCCTTCCTAATATACACAACTGAAGAGCACTTTGCTGCAGTAAATAATTTTTAAGAAACTTCCTTTGATAACATACATTGTATCCCCGAAGATGGCCTCGGACAAGATTTAGTGGAACTGAATCCCATCGCACCTTTGCTAAGGTGCTATTTACAACATGTACCTCCAAATTCTCTGGTGCAACCATTGGTACTGTTGGGAACAAAAGCAACAAAATTCAGGTTAGAACCACCCACATGAACTTGAACAGTATTTCCGACTTCATGATTTTAAAAATCTGGTGGGGAATCTATGTAACAAGCTTTGGATCACCATATGATTATTTCTGAAGCCTTAGATATTATTGAAAAAATCAATCTAAGATACTTACAGTCTTCCCCGGAATATCCAATTGCTGTTGTAGGTTCTGGGGCAAATCCCAACTCATTTAACGCCTGTACTTTTATTTCATATGGAACAAAAGTTGGTGTACCAGACACAATATACTTAGATACATTAGCAACTGTAACAGATGTCCACTCATCATCAACATCCTTTTGCCGCCAACTGACTTGATACTGAAGCCCTGGACCATTGGACTGAATTCGTTTTAATGGCTAAAATGTAAAAGAAATTATGATAGAAAAATAGTTGCCAATACATAAAAAATCAAAGCCTTAAAAAATTAGTGTCTCAGTACAATCAAGAGCAGTCCCATGAAAACTCAGAGGCAGAGGGATGTGGCACCGCCCCACTGCCTCCAATAGGGCTTTCTGGTGGCACAGGGACTTCAGTAAAGCCCCCAAACTGCCCCACCACCAGAAACCCCCATAGGGTTTAAAAGATATATGCCACCAAGAGGGTGGCATATTTCTGAGGGCCAGTGCACTGCACAACCAACCCTAAACTTTGAAAAAGGGCTGACTAACATCAGGTCCATCCTGGGAATGCCCCGTCCAGCCCCCCATGCTGGCATCTGAGTAGGATGCTACTGCAGCCCTACTGTGGCCTGAACTTCCAGGTTTTGCAGCAGTGGGGCTGCGGGACACGTGACTGCTGACATGGGGAGAGCAAATGCACTGATGCAAGGTCGTGTTGCTTCCAGAAGTCCTTTCAGCCCTCTCCTTTGGATGGGGTTGTTAATCAACTACCGATACGGAAATGTTATCATGAGTTCCCACAATTTCAGTGTAGTTTTGAGTACCTTTATTCTCATTCTAAAAATGCAAATATAGACTACAACTAGAAAGAGGCGGCGCCGACTTACCGGGGCCGCCAATTGCCGACGGGGGAAGGGAGCTGTGTCTCCGCAGCGGCGGTAGCACCTCCCCCCAATGGGTGAACACAAGGCTGCGCTGCGCATGCGTGTAGCAGCGCAGCCGATTGGATCACGGGGTGGCGAGGCGCTCAGTTGTGACGTGGGCTGACTGGTGCCTCCCACCCACGTTAAAACTGCACATCTTGTGTGGCTAGGATTAGTAACATAGTATATACTGGCACATATTTAAACTATGCTTTGTTATTTTTAGGTTTTGAAAGCAAGTTACTCCAACAGTGCCATCATATTACTAGATGATACTTTTCAACCCTAATGGACAACTAAGTGACAAGAGGGTACTTTGTATAGCACTAAATAATACTTCAAGAATGTTTCTGCACTTTCCCCCATGTATTGAAAAAGCAAACATTAATTTAACTGCCCTCAGATGTTTTTCAGAAGGTTCCAATGATATTTTTCTTGGATGTGAGTGTTATTTTAACTAAGTCCTTACCTCCCACATAATCACCAACTTATCAGGTTCTGATCCATTCCCTTGAATGACAGATGGATTTTCATCTGGCTCTAGAGGATAAATATTTATAATAATGAGCTATTTTTCCTGAATAATACCATCTTCAAACTAAGCTGACATTGGTAAGGCATAATATTTATTTACTTGCAGATTCTGTGAAGTATTTTTCAGAGGGATCACTTGGCTGACTCATTCCAATCTCATTGACAGCTATTACACGAAATGAATAGTTAACATATGGTGACAGCTTCAATTGTACAGTTGTCTGGATTCCAAGGACATCAATAAGGTAATGCCATATCCCTGGTTCATGCATGGCATCTTCATACTCAACTATAAATTCTGAAATAAAGAAAAACTTTTGTTTCAGAAACCATGACTTTTTCATACAACATGCCTAATGGAATTATTTAGTACAAAGTGTATTTACAGTACATTAAACTGTAATCTCTTAATAGAATCTAGCTTAAGCAAGCTTTCTACAAAACATGAAAGCTTTCCTACTACTTTGTAATGTTCCTGTACTCTATAACGTTTCCTATTTTTATAAACTCTATAATATGTCATCGAACACTCTTACAAATTAATGACATTAGAATCTGGAAAAGCACTGCATTTCATTAAATGAATGTTATTGTGTCATCACAGCATTTAGTGGAAGTTCATTCCAATATGGTGAACCATACTTATGATAGGGCTGTTATTGTCATTTCCTGGAACCCATGTGAGTTGAATACTTCTCTCTTGCTTGTCAGTCAATTCCAAATCAAATGGAGGATCAGGATGATCTGTAAGCCAAATAAGCACAGAAAAGATAAAAATATCTGTTATGTCACAGGAACACTAAAACTGCTTTTAGTTATGTAAAGATGATTTAGTGGTCACACTCACAAGCATGCTACGGCAATGAAATGTGACAACCAATGTTGGTGGGAATCATTGGCAGGAAAAAAGAATTATTATATGAGTCCAGTGCCAGATTTTCTTTTGTATTATGAAATAACTGAAATTGGAAAGTAGAAAAGATGAAATGTATGGTTCACCAGCAGTTTCAGTTTATGATTAATGACTATGAGTAGTGAACTACTGTGCATGAAGCCAGTCTTCCCTTACAATGAAAAGAAAAATGAACAGGCATATAAATATGCACCCCCCCCCCCAAAAAAAAAGTAGAAAGAGAAAAACTGTTTCAGGATTACAGTATATAGGCAACTTGATCAAACATTTTACTTACAGGAGAAATTTTTAGGATTTTTAAAAAACACAGATATTAGTCCAAAACATTTCTTATTACCAAAATATCTTTCTTTATTCATTAATATGAGATTATTTACTGTGGACAAGTGTGATATACACCTTTAAATTAGTTTAACTACAAATGTATTATCACTTCATAGGTATGAGGTGGTGCCGATTGTGAAAACAGTAAGAATCAAAATCAAAATAATAAGTTTTTGGAGGACAGTCAATTAAATTAGCTTACGCTTTAAGTATATGCAAGATCTTTGTGAAATTCTTCCCTGTATGTTACTGAAAAATTGATTTTGCTGCTTTTTCACTAAACTGCTCTTCAAGCTGAGCTGAGCTGGTCTCTTCCAGCTGAGCTGGTCTCTTGCAACAAGACATGAGGCATAAAGAGAACAGCTACACTATATCCCCATATTCTAATGACAGGTTAAATTTGACATTCACTGCTGCATGGATAAGTTTTGAGAAGCTTATTTCAATAAGCATACACACATCCACCCCCTCCCACTAAAATAAAATCATGTACGACGTGGACATAAATGTCAAAAGATAACAAATGATCAGATTTCAAATATATAACCAATTCAAAAATGTGTGCCTATGACTGACAAGCCCTGACCTGGATAGCCAAGGCTAGCCAGATCACATCAAATCTCGGAAGCTAAGTAGGGAGACCACCAAGGAATACTAGGGTTGCTATGCTGAAGCAAGCAATGGCAAACCACCTCTGAATGTCTCTTGCCGTGAAAACTCTATGAGGTCATTGTAAGTTGACCATGACTTGATTCATGGTTTGCAGTGTAATTTGAAGCAGGATTATACCCTTTTAATCTACTGAAGTTAATGAGTTCTGAAGGGATAACTTTGCAGGATTGCACTGCAAGAAATACCTGGAGTAACCTCTCCATGGCTGCTTTCAGCCCTGATATAAGGTTTTGGAAAAATAGAAGAGAAAATAATTTGCAATATCAAAGGCTTTCATGATCAAAATCAACTGGCAGTTCTAGGTTTTTTTGGCTGTGGGCAGTGGTCTGGTAGTTTTTGCTCCTAATATTTCACCTGCATCTATGGCTGGCAACTTCAGGTACATGTCACAGTGAGATGTGTGTCTCTATGTGGCACAGTGGCACAGTGTGGAGTGTCTGTGTGGTGGGGACTATATTTTGTCCACTTCACAATAAGGCAAGGCACATTCACCCAGACACATGCACTCTGGATCCCTGGGAGAAGTTATTTAGAGGGGATTTGTCATCCTAAGCTGAGTATACGTCTATGAATATATTGAACTCATTTGGCTTACAATGCATAAGCTCTGGTTAGGATACTACACGCCACAATAAAACCAAAGCTGACACCTAAAGCTTAAGTTTATTAGGACACATATTTCTAAGAATACTGACTGTAGCTTCATCGTGATTACAAATGTTTACCTCAGCTTCATAAAAAGGATATGTGCATATGGGAAAAGGAATAGTATATTTACCAAGAAAACAGATTTAACTATGCAGAATTTCATAACCAATGATGACATTTGGACAATCATGTGCAGCTTAATATTTTAAACTGCATTAACGTCAATGGATATGAAATGCTTAGTTGTGGACAAACATTCTTGGACATTGTATCAATTTTCCATTCTTCATTCAAGGTAGGATCAAACTGAACATTTCTAAATATTAATTTAAAGGCTTCAAAGAAATGATGAACTTAATTTTGATTAGCACATTGTAGAATTATTTATTTTTATACTGCCCTTCCCCCATTGGTTCAGGGTGGTTTCCAATAGATTGTGTTATTTTACAAATAAGATGATGTTATCAAGAAAAAGAGTAGTTTGGATAAAACGTTTACCCAGGAATATTCATTCTGAACCCTAGATTTTGTTAAACCATAATAATGAAACAGTTTGAGCATTGTGCTTATAAGAATAATGGTAATTAAGGGGAAAAAATCAGATTCAAACTAAGTTAATAAAATATAATGTAACAGAAAAAATGAAAACAACTTGATAGGTAGAAAGTATATGCATATTTGATAGATGAAAGCAAACAAGACTTTCCATTAGTTTACCGTAAACAACAGGTGGAGCTGTTGGAGGAGCTGCAAAATGATATTAATATGAAGTGTTTAATCAGTGTTAGTGGGAAAAACACAAAAGTGTACAATTAGTTTATTACAAAGATTAAATATTATAAAGGAAAGTTATTCTTATCTTTAAAAGTATAGAATTTTAATCATAGTTAGTGGTCTTAACATAAAATTAGCAATGCCCATTTATTTGAGGGTTTAGGTGTTAGAATATGTGGTAAGTAGAAACCAACAATTAACAAAAGAAAGATTTTTTAGTTACACCACCGTAAAAAAACTTTCGTTCATTAACATATGGTGAGATTTCTTTTATTGTTTTGCTGAAGGTCAAGCTGTTTCCAAATACAGACCCATTGTAACTACAGCAGAGGCTTATATGCCGTTGAGTTTGCAGCCTCCCAGAGTAGAGCTGCTATGGATATAGATTTATGGATGTATGAGCCCATTGGCTGTGCCAGGGTATTTTTTTCTTGCCCCTTGTTGGTGCCCCTTAACTGAGGTACCACATTTTTCTAAAAATAACATTTGTTATTTTTGCTGAAAGGCAATTGCTGAAGGCAAATTTAAAGCAAAACTAATTAGGAAAACCCTACCGTTTCAAGCACCCAGTCCCTCAAAAGAATTAAGGGATTGTTGGATATGTTCTTTAATACAAAGATAAACAAACTTTTGGTCCAAGTACTGAATGAAATGGAGAGTCTAACTGTAAGGACATTAGAGAGCTGGTAAACAAAAAAGGTTTGTGGCAGTCGCGGTTGTGTTTGCCACAGGGGCCAAACCATCTGAGGGGGTTTGAGGGTAGTGGTACTGATGGTTCAGATTGTGTGCCAGGTACAGGGAGGTGGAAGCACTGAGCAGGTACAGGCAGGTGGAAGCACTGGACAGCTCCTGTACCCAGCTCACAATCTGAACACTCTAAACAGCAATAGTGCAACCTATGCAGTACAGCACAAAGATGATATTATTGCTTCAGGCCCACAAAGAGCCCCAAAACTGCATGCTGGCCTAGCCTGATTTGATTGCAAAATTTTTTGTGCCAGACAAAATTGTGTGCTCTAGCAGGTAAAGACAAACAAAGATTTTTCAAATGAATCAAGAAGAAACAATAGTTGGGGTACAGGCTATAAGCAATGCATAAAGGACTTGATCCATACACACTGAAGAAAGAAATAGCAGAATGATAAAATAATAGAACATATCACTTAAAATTAGAGGTGAGGCTTACCTATAAAAAGCTCAGCACAAAGGGAAAGGAGAAATAGTCTATCTCAGCCTTTTCCCTGTTGTGCCAGCTTTCTGTCAACAGGGAACCTTCAATGTAGGGTGGTAATTTAAAACACAATTATTCACCTATGGTCTGAAATAGTTCAATCCATTCTAACATGTTAGTCTACTGCATGATTACACTTGCCAATACAGCTAGAAAAAAATCATACAGGATAGAACTGGAGGATCTAAGCAGATCACCCTTTTGATCAGGTCCAGTACGCAAAAATCCTTATATACAAAAATCCATATACCCAGAACTCCCAAATCTGAATATGATGATTTATGCAAGACACATCTGTATGGTGAGTATTGCCATGTTTGGAGTTTAAGAGAACTATGTGGTCTCACAGTATGGATACATCTGTGGTCCCACAGTATGGACATAGCTTTCCCACTACCCTGCTAGAATATTAAGAGAAATCTTACCAACAACAGTAAGCACAGCACTTGCAGAAACACTGTCCAGAGTAGTGTTAGCTAGGCAAGTATACGTTCCACCATCTTGATCAGTTACATTCGTAATAGTCAAATTGTATTTACCGACAATAAACCTGCAATTACAATAGATTTAATCAGTCCATTGCTGCATAACCGAATGTTATGTACTGTAACAAAATGTAGTGACATCTAACCTTCTCTTCCTACCATGTAATACAAGTGCTGAAAGAAATGTAGAAATCATCTGCATTTACTTCTTAATCTTAAAGTAGTGTGCCTCAAGCAGCAAACCACATCTGGATCATACACCAATCTTTTACAAAATGCTCCTGTAATCGAAATTACTGTATGTTATAAGCGAAAACAAATGAGTAGCACTTCAACGAAGTATTATTGACTGCTCATGTTAACTTCTATGAACCAGTTATTACTAAGCTATTATACACATTCCAGTACTAAGATATCAATATTACTTTTTACGTGAAAGTAATTCAGTCCTTGCCAACTTCTTCTGGAACCTTTTAAAGTAACTATTTACATTTTACTGGGTAATTGATGTTTACAAAGGATTCACTTCCATAATTTTCTCAAGCATGTCTCATGTGAGATTTTGCAAAACATCAAAAACAAACCATAACCACCAACATAGAATTTCTCCAATGAAAATAAATTAAAGGTATTTGCTAAGAATATAAAGATCTCTTCAGATTGGAATTATAATTATACATAAAATTCTACTGAACTCACCTCTAGCTAACTGCTAGACCTGATGCCAAACCTACCAGCTAAATAGCTCACTAGTTAGTGTGTGTGTGCGTGTGTTTTAAGTGACATCAAGTCACCTCTTGGCAGCCTTATAATCTCCCCAAAAACATCCTATCTTTAAAACCTTGCCCAGATCCAGTGGTGGAATTTAGCAGGTTCACCCCACTTCGGCAGAACTGGTTGTTAAAATGGTGCTTATAAATAACCAGTTAGTAAATTATTTGAATCCCACCACTGGAACTAGTTGTTAAATTATTTGAATCCCACAACTGCCCAGATCTTGCAATTCAGGTCCGTGGCTTCCTTTATTGAATCCATCTATCTCATGTTGAGTCTTCCTCTTTTACTGCTTCCTTCAACTTTTCCTAGTGTTATAGACTTTTCCAGTGACTCTTGTCTTCTCAAAATGTTATCAAAGTACAGCAGCCTCAGTTTAGTAAGCATTTTAAACTTCCTTGGATGGAACTGAGTTTTTGTTTTTTTTGCTGGCTCAAATGAGGAGATACGTTGGGGATACACTGACAAAATGTTCAGTAGGGAGTAACATCAGATGAGACTGGCCCGTCTCCCTCTCTTTTACGCCAATGGAAAAGGCAGTAGAATTAAATCCCCAGCTACTGCTGTCTTCTTGAGAGAGGAGTTGGCATGCATCAAACAAACTACAGCACACAGCCGGTGAGCTTGGTGGATTGTAAGTTGCCCAAATCTCATCTAATAATTCTTGAAAGTATCATATGACAGTATGTATATTGCCTTGTATGAACAGTAACAATAAAGGGTAATAACAGAGTCCCTTATTGTCTATGTAATCTATTTAACACACTATTCTGCATAATATATGAAAAGAAAATGGTCTCTGAGTGATCCTGGTGATGGATTTTTCTACCTACATGAAAGTATTTATCCTGGCCATACCTTTCATCATTCGGTAATTCACCACTGTTTTTCAACCATGTAACTGTGGGTATTAACGTAAAGTCATATTTAATTGTACATTCAAAGGAAACCTGCCCATTCCTTTGTACCATTTTGTATTCAGGCTGCTTGATAATCATTGTAGGTTCTGAAACAAAAAATTGCTGTTAAGACATTTAACAGTTGGAAATTCTTAATTATATTGGGTTTAGGAGTTTTGTAATTTAGGATTGATTTCTTACCTTTAATTTCTAATTGAACTTCATTTTGTATCTTTCCTAATTTATTTCCTGCTACACAGGTGTATGTACCACTGCTATCCTTCTGGGCCACAGGAATTTCCAAGGTGCCATTGTTATGGAAAACATATTGTTCTCCCTGGAGAATACTACCTTTCACTCCTTTAAACCTGTTTAAAAACAGAATTATATTTTTGAATGTTATGCATTTATTGGAACTTGAATGTGGGATTTAGGGATGACTATTAAACTCACAGATTCACTCAAATCCAACAGTTAGACCAGTGTTTACTCAACTGTAAAGAATATGTGTCAAAAAATGACAGCATCCAATAAAACAACTGTGGAAAACCCATATTTTTATTGCATATGCCAATCTGCTTCCACAAGTAGCAACAAAAGAGCCACAAGAAGGAAAAAGAAAAAGAACACTGTGATTTGTACTTTATGATTTTCAAATAGGGTCAAAGCTTTGCTACCCATTACCCATAGGAAATGGGGTCTGTGAGTACATTAAATGTGCTTGATACTCTGGTTTATTACTCTTCCCACCCACTACTGAGAAGACTACATAGCAATCCCCACTGGAAACACCATGGCAATAGCCCACACCTAGCAGGATTCTCTCCCTCCACGACCAAGTCACAGAATCTTACGCTTTAGGCCAGGGGTAGGGAACCTGCGGCTCTCCAGATGTTCAGGAACTACAATTCCCATCAGTCTCTGTCAGCATGGCCAATTGGCCATGCTGGTAGGGGCTGATGGGAATTGTAGTTCCTGAACATCTGGAGAGCCGCAGGTTCCCTGCCCCTGTACTAGACTTACTAGGTAATTCTAGTTCATTCCAGGCCTGATCATTGAGAATTATTCAAATGAAAAACCCCTCATCTAAAATGCACATGAAACTGAGCTTTTCCTCTTCATTATATTTATATTTCACCTTTCCAGACGGAGCTCAAGGTTTACATGATTTGCCCTTTCTAAATTATGTCCTACCCTGTGAAACCAGTTGCATTGAAAGGAGTTGAATGGCCCAAGGTTACCCAAGTACTTCATGGCTTGGTCAGAAATTGAACTTGGGTCTCTTGGGTTCTCAGTCTGACAAACATGATGTCCATAGGCATATAGTGACCCTTAACACCTTTCTTAGGCCGTTTCTGCATGGCCACGCTCAGGGGTGTGTCAGTGTATATGACGCCGACGCATCCCCCCGGGACTGTTCGCACGAACGGTCCCGGTAGGGGCGGGAAAGAGGGTGCAGCCTGCGCAGAGGCTGCACCGCTGCCCAAATGCCCTACCTTCCCTCCGACCTTCTGGCGCGTCGCCCAGGCCAGGGGACATGCCCCCTGCCCTGCGCGACAGCTCTGGAGTCGCAGGGCAGGGGCGTGTCCCCTGGCCTGGGCAACGCGCCGGAAGGTAGGAGGGAAGGTAAGGCGTTTGGGAAAGGGGGGGGAATGGCACCTTCCAGCTGCTGCCGTTCGCACGGCAGCGGTTGGAAGCCACTGTTTCCGAAAAACCTCGCCCAGGGAGCGAGGTTCGGAGGGACGCTGTTTTTAGCGTCCCTGGGTCGCTGTATTTTGCCCGTGCAGAAACAGTTTTAGTGTCAGAGGTGGCGCAAGGGGAAACTGCGCCCAGGGCACATGCGCACCCTGCACCCCTGCTGCACCCCTGCTGCACTGCTGCCCACCCCTACCCCAGAATGCCCCCGTTCCCGTTGGTGCTACGCCACTGCTTAGTGTCCACCAAATGTTTTTAGAAAGCAGATGGGAGCTCTTACTTAGAAGGGTTTCTGATTAGCCACTGAAAATCTGATCAGTGATACAGATTAATATTGTTTCAGATGCTTCTGTCACCACAATGTTTGGAACCTTTCATTTTTCTTTCTCAGTTTATTTTTTAATTGGCCCTCTCCTTCCCTGCACTTGGGCTTCTTCTATGTATGTGGCTCCACTTCCTGCCGTGGCCATTTTGTAGTTGAGTCTGCTACCTCATGTCATAATTCCAAAAATGCTAGCAGGCCCAAAAAAGCTGGGGACCTCTGATATACCTACTATAGCACATTGTTAACTCAGTAAATTCCTGTAGTAAACCCCTGGGTTAACAGTTTTGTATAACACAATTCTATACAAAGCCAAATGAAACTTTTATTTATAAGTCACATCCCTGTCTCTGTAGCCTTTTCCCTCAAGTTTTGTTTCACTTGCACTTCCCTCAAGTTGTTGCCAACAAGCCCATGTCCTACTCACACTCTTCTACAAGATTTTTACTCCTAGGCATTATTGCTCATGACTTTCAAGCCTGCTATGACTTCTTCCCTGTAGTTATTTTAACTTCACAAAACTAGTCCTATCCCCCAGATTCCAAGCGAGGTTTAATCATCTTAGCCAAACAGACATTTCTTTATCTCTCAGAAGGTTCGCTGTAGATATTCTGGCAACTAAATTCTTTAAGCTTTTGGACTTCTGTAAAGGTTCTATGCTGTCATACTACCTTGGTCTGTTTTTCAAAAAATGCTGTTTTATGTGTGTGTGTGCACGCATATACCTGTATGTGTATATACTGACCATTGTTTTGTTCTTTTGTTAAAATCAGCTGCACCTTACTGGATAAAAGAACCTACCAATCTTGTGTTATCCCCAGGAGAACATGGTAATTTGATCTGCAGAGCTAATGGCAATCCCAAACCTAGTATAAGCTGGTTAGCAAACGGAGTTCCCATTGCAAGTAAGGACTGTTTTTAACATTTCCAAAACAATATAGTCAAATGTTTTGGTGATACATCTCTTCCAGGATTATTGAAAGCTCCGCAGCTTTTGTTGACAACTCTACCTGCCAAAGTGTTATGCGGAAAGAGTAAGAGAGAGCAGGGAGGGAGGGAGGTCTCAGTTCCTATGGTTCCTTCATCATTAATTGTTGTCTTCCAGGGTTTTTTTAATGTTAATCTGTAAGGGAGAAAATTACAATAAAATTAAGTTGGATTATCCTACTACTCCACTGAGCTATGCATGGAACCTTTCTCTGGCGGAAAGAGCATTCCTCTGGTAGGTCTTTTCCTGAGGAAGAAGCACTTCATGTGGAGGAAGGCTCCACGCTTAACTGAGCAGAGTGGTACGGTACTGCTACATATATCAATTACTTGGCTGAGAATACAATATTGCTACAGTTCTGTTTTAGTCATCCATATTGCAAGTCAAGTATCATCTCCTGAGGAAGTTCTGAGCAATTCTCAGGGTACCAATATGCGGATGACACCCAGCTCATTCTGCTGATGGAGGGGGGAGCGGCCTCCGCCCCTGCAGCTCTACAGCACTGTTTGGAGTCAGTTGCTGGTTGGTTGAGACAGAGTAGGTTAAAGCTTAATCCAACGAAGACGGAGGTCCTTTGGCTGGGCCGGGGGGAGAGACCGAGGGAATTTCAGCCGCCTATTTTGGAGGGGGTCATGTTGACCCCAACATCCCTGGCTCGCAGCCTGGGGGTCCGCCTGGACTCTTCATTATCAATGGAGAGCCAGGTGGCCCATGTTACCCAGGTTGCGTTTTTTCATCTTCGCCAGGCGCGGTGGCTGGCTCCCTATCTCTCCCAGTCCGACCTGGCCACTGTGATCCATGCGACGGTCACCTCGAGGCTGGATTATTGTAACTCGCTCTACGCAGGCCTTCCCTTGCGACTGATCCGGAAGCTGAAGCTGGTCCAGAATGCAGCGGCACGGCTTTTGACAGGTGGTGGTTATTCAGACCATATCACCCCTGTGCTGTGCCGCCTGCACTGGCTTCCGGTGGAGTTCCGGATCGTTTTCAAGGTGCTGGTATTAACCTTTAAGGCCTTACGCGGCATGGGGCCCACATACCTGCGGGACCGCATCACCCCTTATGTCCCACACAGGTCGCTGCGCTCGGCAACGGCAGATTTACTGGTGACCCCTGGTCCCGCGATGATACGGCTGGCCTCAACCCGGGCCAGAGCCTTTACGGCTCTGGCCCCTGCCTGGTGGAATGCCCTACCTCCAGCTGTGCGGGCCCTGCGGGACCTTAACGAGTTCCGCAGGGCCTGCAAGACGGAGCTATTCCACCGGGCCTTTGGAGAGGCCGGCCGTGGACCTACTGCCCCCTACCGAAACTGTAATCGAAACCGAAATTGAGGCTGCCGTTTCCATCTTATTATGGCTGGGCCTGATTTATTTATAGATTCCATCGCAGGCCCTGCCTACTTCCTCCCCTTCTTCTTTTTTGGCCTTCGACTGGGCGCCTGTTTTAAACAACTTTGTTTCATAAATCGGGTTGTTTAATTTATAGCTTTTATCGTTGTAAACTGCTGCTTAGGTTTTACTGTTTTTAGTGTTTCATGCTGTCGATTTGCTGTTCAATTCAACAGCCATATTGTGAGCTGCCTTGAGCCCTTCGGGGATAAGGCGGCCTATACGTTTAATAAAATAAAATAAAAAATAAATAAATTCATCCTCAGCTTTTTGCAAGAGAATTAAAAATTAGTAATTTCATTTAGATTTGAATCCAATGGTCTCTGAGTTCCTTTCTGTTATTTACTGTTCTCCTTGCTTGCTGACATTTTTTGCAATTAATGTACATTTTTTAATTTTTGCTGCTTTATTTGTTAAAATTGTACATGATTCTGAATAATATTTTATTGTATTATTTAGAAAGTACTTTCTTCAAACATTCCTTTTTCTTTTGCTCAAAACAATTCAGTAAGAATATGTGTGTATATGTATGTGTGTAAATATTTATCTATCTATATGTATATACATTTAACATTTGCAAACAGTTGCTCCTGAGGATGCTAGCAGAAGAGTAGATGGTGATACAATTATATTCACTGATGTACAAGAAAGTTCAAGTGCTGTTTATCAGTGTAATGCCTCTAACGAATATGGATATCTACTGGCAAATGCATTTGTGAATGTTTTGGGTAAGATCAACTTTTTTAAAAAAAACTGATCCTAATGTTGCCTGTCTAATCGCAATTACTCTGAATGGGTTAGCATTCATGAAAACATAGGCCTTCTGTGCATGTTGTCTTTTCAACAGTGCTGTATGCTTTACAGCAGAGATTCTACTTGTTTCAGTGGCGTAGCTGCCATAAGGACATCTGGGGACAAAAGCACTGAGTGCCTCATGGGAATCATAGTGTGTGTGGAAAAGTCACCCCCACACTTCCAGGAAGGAGGAGGGGTGTGGCTGGGCCTCATCATGACGTGCAGCTCCCTAGCTGGTCCCTGGGCCAGGGAGAGAGGCAGCCAGGGGCTCCCCCCTAATCACCTGTTTGAAAATAAAAATACAGGAGTAGGGAAGGCAGCGCGCTAGGCCCAGGAGGTAAGTGGGGCATGGGGGCGTGGCATGGGGGGACTTGGTGTGGGGGTGGCATGGTGCAGGGGGTGTGGTGTGGGGGCCCATGGAGCTCCATTTTCCCCAGCTACACCTCTGACTTGTTTACACATGAGGGGATACCCCACTGCTTCTCCCAAGCCTAGCTGCCATTTCGCCTGCCCCCTAAAGAGAATGCTTCTGGGTTTTGGTGGTGGTTTGCTTTCTGATTCTTTTTTTAAAGGCCATTGCTTTGATCTATCACTCCTGGGATAGATTGAAGTGCTTACTATTCAAGCAGAAACAATCGTTGGGATACAGACTATAAGCAATGTATTAATGATCCACACATGCTGCAGAAAGAAATAACAGAATGATAAAATAACAGAGCAGAACATATCACTTAAAATTAGAGGTGAGGCTTACCTGTAAAAAGCTCAGTACAAAGGGAAAGGAGAAATAGTCTGTCTCAGCCCTTTCCCTGCTATGCCAGCTTTTTATCAGCAGAGAATTTTTAATGTAGGGTGGCAATTTAAAACAGTTATTCACCTATGGTCTGAAATAGTTTAATCCATTGTAACATCTTGCTCTGCTGCATGGTTACACTTGCACTCTTTTTGGAGCTGTTTGTCTTTAGGGTAGCAATTTTACCATTGTGGCCAGGCAGAAGGCAAACACTCAAAATGGCTGCAGGTACAACTTGTTTTTCAAATAGTCCCCTACAAAGGACAATCTCCATGTCTTGATGAGGTGGAGGTTGCTGGGAGCTGCTTGGCCCTTCCAGGCCTCTGTATTGCTAGATTCCCTGAAGTTGACAAGTGTTGCTTCCCATTGCTGAAAGATAGCCTTTCAGTGCTTAAAGTGGCTGGGAGCCTTTGCTAGCTGTCTGTTCCTTCCTCCCCACCGTCCCCCGAATGGGATTCCACTTTGTCACAGAAACAGCACAGTTGAGTTAGGGCTCTGTGCCAGCATATATCTACCAGATACACTAGCATAGGGGTCAATCTGCCTCCTATGGCCTTTTGCCCCTTCCCCCAGTTAGCTTTGCACTGGTAATATGCCAGTTTTAAACATCTTCTGTCATGTTGACCTTCTCCCTTACCTACACCATGAAAATCAGTATCTGAATTCTGTACTACATGCTCACTATCTGAAGTGAGGTAGATGGTGCCTTTCCCTATGGAGGATTAGCTTCCTTCTTTTATTTATTTTATGAAATGCTAAATAACAATCAAAAGAAGAAAGATAATTTTATGCACTGTGATTTTAATATTGTTTTGTGTATGCAATTTTGTCTTTTAGCTGTGGCACCAAGAATTCTTACTCCTCCAAATCAGCTCTACCAAGTCATTGCAAATAAACCTGCATTGCTACACTGTGCATTTTTTGGTTCACCTGTGCCTACAGTGGAATGGTAAGTCAGTTGCAGAGGTTCTGTTTCATTCACAACAATATTTTAAGGAAATGTACAATACAAACTTTGTTATCTGGAAGGACAAGCTCTTGTTTCTTGACATTGCTGGGCTTCCGACAGCTGACATCATACTTGGGCACCTCCTTACCCCTCAATCTGACAGGAGCCAAATCTGCTGAAGAGCTCCTGAATATGTGGCCTGCTTGTCTGCCTAAAGCAGGGGTAGGGAACCTGCGGCTCTCCGGATGCCTGAACATCTGGAGAGCCGCAGGTTCCCTACCCCTGGTCTAGTATATTCCAAAGAAACTCTATACAGTGCTAGACTGCTCAGCAGAGTATATCACATTAACATAGCTATCCTTCTGGAAGTACATCAATCCCAGCCGCTATCCTTCTGGAAATACATCAATTCCAGCTGCTTCTGAGCTGTCCTTTATACTATAACATCTGATTGACAGCAATAATGCCTGATCTTCCCCTCCGGAGGGTAGAGCTGAAGTTCTATGGTTTGCCACCTATATGTTTTGTAATTTTATGCATTGGCTTGTTTAAATGTACTATTTATTGCGTTTTTGTATGTTTTTACCTGGTTGTACACCACCCAGAGCCCTTCGGGAGTGGGCCATGTAGCAAAATTCATAAATAAATAAATCTTATGTAAGATAATTTCATCATCTCTAAGCATGATGAAATGAAAAGCCTCTACACATGCATAGCATGCTGTATATGCCGAACTATATTTCTGATATGGCAATTGTGAACCCTTTTACCTTTCTATTTGCTGTACACTTCTCTTTTTCTGAGAAGCGCAGGGTGACAAACATGGTTCCCCTTCTTTCCTTCATATTATTTTCACAGCCATCTCATGAAGCTGAAAGAGACCTGGTTCCAAGTCACCCAGTAAGGTTCAGTGAGAGGTGTTTGAACTTGGGTTGCCCAAGTCCCACTCCAACAATCTAAATGCTTCTTTAACACAACTAAGGGGTTCTATTCTCTCTATAAGCAATGGTCTCAAATTCATCTGAGATCATGTTTGAGCATCCGAGGCCAGGAGAAATCAGAGGAGGCTGATCCTGCTGGCCCTGTACCAGCAGTATGGAGCAAGGAAGAGACAGGGGCCCCAAAGTCCAGTTAGCAACAGGTGGCCTGGGAAGGGCAGGGAGCCTGGTGAGCTAGTATGTGCTCTTTCTGCATGTGCCACCCTGCCCCTCCTTTACTTAACTGAGCTGCAGCTGAGCCCTTCAACTCACTCAGCTCCACCTCTCCCACCCACGCACCCCTTTGGTTCTCAGTTGTATTTTCTCCTATTCTCTGCCTAGGGTAATGCCAATTGTCACTTTGGGGTCAGAAAGGAATTATCCTCCAAACTATATTGCCAGGGATCTGGGAGTTGGTTGTTGTTGTTTTTTTCGCCTTCTTCTGAGAATAGAACAGAGGTCACTGGAGGAGTAGGGGGAAGGTACTGACGAATGCCCTGCCTTGTGCAGGGGGATGGCCTTTGAGGTAGCTTCCAATTTTATGTTTCTATGTTTCTGTTACAGATGGAATTGCAGTTTGGGCATTGGGGCAGATTCATTGTGGGGAGGGGGAGGTTGTGCCTACGAGTTTGCCTCCCTCATTTTTAGAGCTTATGGGGCCTGGGGGTTGGAGCTATTCAGCAGCATGCCCAGAGAGAGCTTGCACCCATGTTTGATCCTGGGTGCTTGCCAAGTGGCAGGCTTGGAGAATGGCTTTATTAGGCAGCAGCTGGGTCACCGGATATTAGATCTGTTCCCATACTATGCCAATGGTCTTGCAGTTGGGTTGATTAAAGCTGTGGCCCTCTTTTCCCCATTTGGTGGTATGTGGTGGATTTTATCCTCCCCTGCTCCGTTCCTTCTTTTGCCTCTTGGTCTGCAGCCTAATTTCTTTATGAACTACATTGATTTCTGGCCTTTTTATATACTAACAAGTTGACATAAACTTTACCTTTAACAGTGACTGTAATAACATGGTGAGCAGAATTTAATCGATTTATTGCTGAACATTTATATTTTCCAGAATCAGCTTCTGTAATATCTATGATTTTGAGAGTTTTTCTAAAATTTTCATAGAAGGTTCTATTGGCAGGAAGATCACCACCTTCTTTAATCCAGCGGATAACTGGTGTCGGTCTGGGGAGAACAACAGCTGAGAGTGAAGTTACTGGAGTGAGAAGCATATTTATAACATATATCAGTTTACCAATTATAATTCAATTTTTCCTAAAATTATCACTATGACTTAAAGTTCTTTAAAAACACTTTTTCCAGACATATATATGGAACTCTATTCTAGAATTTAGTAATAATAACAGGAATAATTTTCTGTTCAGCACAGTAAAATTTATACAATTTCAGCAAAACAAAACTGCAATCCTAGCCAGAGAGGTCAAGAGAACAGGGATGCCAACACACCTGGAGAAGAATGTTAGGATATTAGAGAGTTAATATGTAGATATGGACAACTGAAGCTTTTCATGGCATGTAGGTAAATATGACACCAGTGACATCTTATTAAACCTCTATGACAGGAACAGGACATTTTTTTCTCCAGGCATTTGGCAACCATGGGAGAAGCATGTGTATATATGTGTGTGTGTGTGTATATATAAAGGGGTGTTTTAAAAGTGCTTTGCAGATATCCTTTAATAGAAGTTTCTAGTTTAAGTCAGTGATTGGAGTTCCATGTCTTCCTTCTAGGACGCTAGGGCAAGTTCTCTTGAGCATAGAGTTCTTCTAGCTAATGTGATGTGTAATTGTTGATTTTAAATTCCCAAGTCTTTAATGTTGCAGGCATGCCACAAATACAGCAACTCTAATAGATACCATTATAATAGCTAGATCAGGTTGCAGCTACCTATTTCCTTAATAGTTGGGGTCTTTAGTAAATCCCACAAGCGCCATTACCTAGGCAAAGGCCTACGCAGGATAAGGTTATAAGCTGATATAGCCACTCACTGAAGCAATACTGTGTTGTGATTTTTGCTGTAACTATAAGTTGTTACACTTGTGAATGACTTGTATATTTAAACATTGTATAATGATATTTTTAAAAGTTCATAGCACACTGGGATCCTTGGGAAATTAAGCCATCTGTAACTGTTGAACACTTAATGTATCTGAGATTCATCAACCTTTGGAGAAAGTTTCTGCAACAAGAAACAGTGTATGCCATATAATTTATCTAATTTTCAGTTTCAAATAGTACGTTCCAGGTGTGCCTACAATTTGCAGAATGGAAATAGCACAAAAAGGTGCAAACTAATAGAAATTAAATTCACCCCATATTGTGTTTTCTATAAAAAGGTAAAGCTTGAAGGTGTTGTCCAGGCCCAGCTCTTGATGATGTGCAACTGACACCTAAGCCATCTGTCAAAAGCCTGGGTGGATGCTTCCCTTTCCATGGAGGCCCAGGTCACAAATGTTGTCAGGCTGGCAATTTTCCATCTCTGCCAGATCAGGCAGCTGGCACCTTACCTGACTTGCCCAACCTCACCATAGTGATTCATGAAATAGCCCTTTCCAAATTGGATTACTGTAACTAGCTCTATGCAGAGCTTGATTTGGAAGCTCCAGTTGGTTCAAAATGTGACTGCATGGGTCCTTATGAGGACACCATCGAGGGTGCATATTGAACCAATGCTCTATCAGCTGCATTGACTCCAGGTGGACTACTGGATCTGGTTCAAAATTTCAGTGCTGATATTTAAAGCCCTTAGCTGTTTGAGACCAGTGTATCTTTGAGACTGCCTCTCCTAATATGTCCCCCAGAGAGAACTGTGCTCCGCCAGTAACAACTTGATGGTGGTTCCTAGCCTGAAAAGTGTCTGGATGTCCTCAACTACAGCCAGGCCTTTTTTGGCCCTGGCCTGGTGGGATGTTCTGTCAAATGAGATCAGGGCATTGGGGGATTGCGTAGGGCCTGCAAGACAGAGCCTAGTCTATAGTTGAGGATGGCAATAGGTTATGTTTCCATCTTAGCTGGCCTCCCTTTCTTTTCCCCTTCCCTTTGTTTGCTTGCAGAATCTAGAGTTAGGAATTATCCTGAGACTGTTCCATCCCTGGTTTGATTAAGCACCATGCATATATGTTTTAGAGTATACTGCTGTTTTTATTGTATAATATAAATATATTATTTTATATTGCGTTAGCCACAGAATTTTTTATATTGTGTTAGCCACAGATAAATACATTGCAACTTCCTAGGCCTCTGGGTGAGGCTCAAATTGTAATGAAAGGTCAACAACCTGCTAAAGAACTGGCAACTGTGAAATCAACCATCATCACCATCATCATCATCATCATCATCATCATCATCATCATCATCATCACCACCACCACCACCACCACCACCACCACCACCACCACCACAACAACAACAACAACTCCTGATAATGGAGAACTGCAATAATTGAAGAATGAATTTGCATATGGTCTGGATTGATTACAAGAAGGTATCTGACTCACTGCCCCATAGTTGGATCATGAAATGCTTGGAAACAATTGGGGACAGTGGAAAACTGAACTGACAGTTGAAATGAAAACTTCAGTCGTGTCCATGCCCTAGGGGCGGGTGGGGATGTGGCCCCACCCCCGAACCCCCCCCCTAAAAAATCTATACCTACATCCCTGATTACAACTTCCTAGGCCTCTAGGTGGAACTCAAATTGTAATGAAGGCCAACAACCAGCTAAAGATCTAGCAACTGTGAAATCTACCACATCAACAACAACAATAATAATAAACAATACGCAATAAAGCAATAAATTCAATAAAGTGATAAATGCAATAAAGACACGGATTGAAAAGTCCTACAATGACCCAAAGTGCTGTCTCTGCAAAGAGAGCGATGAAATCGTGGAACACATCATCTGCTGTTCCAAGAAAATAGCCCAAACTGACTATCTCGAACGTCACAATAGGCTAGCAGTATTGGTGCACTGGAACCTTTGCAAAAAGTACGACCTGCCCTGTAGCAAGACCTGGTACGAGCACAAGCCAGAGAATGTCATGAGTTGACAGCGTAGGCGCAACTGAGCATACACAGAGTGCGGCAATAACCACTGGAGCCAGGGAGTTCACGCAAAGAAAGAATGTATTGGCAGTCATACAATATATACAGTTTAAACGGACACAGAGCCTTCGGCTTAGGTCCTGTCCCCAGCAAGGAACATGCTTAACTGAGTTTGCTTACTTATATACACTATGATACATTAATTAGCCTATGGCTAGTACAGTCAAAGGTCACATGACTCTTATACAGGTAGCTGATGCAATCATGCTTAGTCATTCCCTTTGGCTGACTGCTAACAGGTTACTGTAGTTAGTCCTTCAGCAGGCAATTAAGGCAATCAAGGGTTTTGCCATGCAGCTGTTATACTTTCAGCTCCTGACACCCCTTCCCAGATGCTTGGCAAACCTATATCACATTTCAGTTATATTTACACATATTAAGCATCAATTCAGTGTATGCCTTTACATTCCATAACATAGCTTCACTTACTTCAGAGATGCATCAGTTATACCCAACAACTCTGCGCCACTTTCATGCTCTTTTATAGAGGTTAATGGTGGTTTGGTCAGGATGTCTGCCTTATTGTCCCAGATGGTATGAAGCCAGCCTCTATGAGTCCTGTTTTGAATCATCTGTCTGATGTTTTGATAGCTGCATCTCCTATATCTTTGTTCTGGTCTTAACAGATTCAGCCTTTAAGAGACTGGGTGGCCAACTTTGAGAGTCACAACACATGTTTGGTTTTGGTACCTTGAGACCTAGGTCTTTAGCTAATTCAGACACCCATTGTGGCTGTCTAAAGCAATAAACTTTTATTCACAGCGCTGTATTCGGCCTCATTAGGCTGCTTTTGTGCTACTAGTTTTTGCTTTTAAATGATGCCTATAAAATGGGTACACCTTGCGTGAGGTTATCACATACCCAGTACAAGACGTATTGTTCCTCTCCCTCATTCAAGAAACTGCTATCAGTATATCCAGCAATGTTGGTAGTTTGGTCTGGATACAGTAGGTAAACCTTTAGACATGGTTGCATTAAGGTATTTCCAGTACCCCTTTAATTCTAGTCCAGTCTGTTTCAGTTGGTCGCTGGCATCGCTCTACTGAGTAATGACAGCATGTACAGCATCTGGTCTGCTAATGGAAGCAATATACTGCAAAGACCCGATTACACTTCTGTAGAGACCGGAGTCATCACATTCTTGTGTCCTGTCTAGTTCTTGGAAACCTACTACCATGGGTGTTTGCTTGCTGAGTGAGTTAACCATTTGTGTTATTTTACCCTCTTGGTGCAGTAATAAACCCTCAGCAGTTTGTACTAATTCCATACTTAGGTAGGATTTTATTTCACCTAGATCACGCACTTTAATGTGTTTACTTAAAGTCTGAAACACTTTGTTCAGTTCCTTTTCGGTTTCTGTTAGTATTATGATATCATCAATTCCACACTACTGTGTGGAACGCTTTCAGCACCTGGTTTCCCTGTTTTCATAGACACAGGGAATCAGTGGCACAACTTTGAAAACCCTCTTTCACCAACATGTCATCTAAATGGTTTCTCCACATATGTGCTGATTGTTTTGTCCAAAGAGTTAATGCTTCAGTAACCAAACCTTATTTGTTTTACACCTGTAACCAGGTGGTGGTCTCATATATATCTCCTCATCCACCTTTGCATTCAGGGTAGGCGGTATTAATAGCATCTAATTGCTTTGAGACATACCCCCTTTGTTCAGCAATAGCCAAACACAACCTGATGGATTCATAAGTACTCTCCTTAGCTGTGAAAGCAGCATTAGGTTTCAGTAAAGTCCCTCGGGAAAAAATTCTTTGTTTGAAACCTTCTAGCTACTAATCTGGTTTCTTTTTAAAAAAAAGTGTTTCACCATTTGCTAAAAGCTTTCTTTTATAGGACCCATCTGGAGTCCAACAGAGTTTTTCCTTTTGGCATATCAACCTAAGTGAAAAACATCTTAGGTCGATTAAAGATTTGAACTCTGAGTTCATAGCCTCAAACCATCACTTTTGCTCAACTATCATCCCTGTGAAAAACCTCTTGATAATTGTTTGTCTGTGACCATTCATCAGTATTTGTTTGTAAAACATTCACCGCTCCATTCTCTGTTTTCATTTTGTGTTGTGTGTCATACCCAAACCTCTGGGGTGGTTTCCCTTTAGTCACACACGCAGACCTTTTGGGAATTGGTTCTTTCTCCTTATCACTTTCTGAGTCTGATCTCGGCTTTAACAGGAACACTAGACTTTGTGCTTTTCACACTCTACCCCAGAAGAACTTTCAGCTTCAGTTCTTTGTCTCCTTCTCTCACTATGTTTATCAGCATATGGCAGAATGACAGATGGACTTTCTTGCTTAGAAAGCAGGGAGTCTAAATTGCTATGTAGATCGGACCAACCAGAATGCTTCTCAAACCTTCAGCACTTCTGGAAAATAGTACCTGACCATTTGGTAACAGGAACCTGAAAGCCTTCATACCCACTTGGACACCCACAAACTGAAGCTCTTTGTGAGTGCACCTTTCGTTTTCTTTTCTGTGGAGGCAATTCAGAACATTGGCATATGAACCAAAAGTATGAAGGTGAATCTAACTTAGGTGCCTTTTACCATACAGCTTCCTATACGGAATGTCACTGAGTGCTTCGCTGAATAATCTGTTCATGACATAATGCATAGTAAAGCCCATGCCTTCCTACCAGAGACTATCCTTTGCATTTGCGCCTAGCATGGCACAGCGCACCATTTGTTTCCCAGTACACCAATCTTTCTCTCTGCTAAACCATTTTCTGTGAATGCACATAGGCATTGTACACTCGCCTATCTATTCCTCGCTTGTTTAGCCACTCAGTAAATTGGTTACTTAGAAATTCTCCGTCACCATCCATCTGGATTGTTTTCACATCACATACAAAGTGCTTACAGTTCCTTGTATGCCACACATAATTTAAATACATGGAAGGCTTCACTCTTCTTTTTTAAGAAATAGGAGAAAGTGAAGCTGCGGTGGCATCGCCCACAATTACAAACACATATTTGGCACCCCCCCTACGGAAACACCATACGCATTGTGTTATATCGCAGTGCACCAAAGCCTAAAAGCGGTCCTTAGTTACCCTTGGGCTTTGTCTTGCCACTGGATGCGTTTTCACTTTCCCACCTCAAAACACACTTTGCACTCCAGAAAACAATCCAATTTGGCAAATTGCACACCACACATTTGTGCTGTTTGTTTGAGTACTTTGAAGCTCACATGCCCACATTTCCTGTGGAAGTTGTGCACACAATTAGCTGGGTGCAGTGGATCATTTACCCCACACACAGTAGTTGGAACATCACAGGTCACAGGGGTGTTACTGTCCATAGTCAATTTATAAAGTCTGTTACTTAATACACCCTGTGCCACAATGTCCCCATCCCTGGCTATGGAGGACCCTGTCCCAGTAAAAGTACATACATACCCATCCAGTGCCAATCTGGACACGCTTAATAGATTATGCGCCATACTTGGTATGTGTAATGACGCTCTGTGTGTAATCCTCATAGCCAAAAACACTTCTCCTTGGGACTCTACAACAGCTGCAGAGCTGTCAGCAAGAGTCACCTCTCCAATACCCGGTGTCCCTTCTCTCTTTCCTGCAGTGAACTTGCTCCCTGCTATTATATGTTCTGTAGACCCGGTGTCCAAAAGCCAATGAGATTTCGGCGCTTAATGCTGCAACCAGAAAGGCGCTTCCTTTCCCCGGTCCTCTGCACAGCCTGTTGTTGACGCCTGGGTCGCTGTCGCCCCTCATGGGCAATTCCTCGCTAGGTGGTTGGTTGCTCCACAGGTGTAACATCTGCAATCACCATTCGCCTTCTGCCTACTCTGTCACCTTCGGGTCCTTGCTGATGCTGTTGTTCACTGGAGGCTGAGGGTAGGCACGTAAATCCCTTTGCCCCTTCCATTCCAAAAGCCTCCCAGACACATAGTCCAATGTTAAATCATCCTCTGGCACAATTTTGTAAACCATCCACTAATAATGGGTCCCATTGTACGAGAGAGGAGAGCAAAATCAAAGCTTGCAGATTATTATCGTGCTAAACCTCTATCGGACAAATCAGCAAAGAGTTCTCCCATTTGTTGCAGATGGGAAATCACATTGCCTTCATGCAACTTGAGATTAAAAGAGTTCCACGCACTGCGAATCAGCTTGGAGCCCGCTGTTGTCCTCTGGTACAACTCTTTCAGGGCAGTCCAACACCCCAAAGCTGTTGTTTTATCTCGCAGGAACACCAATTGGCTGTTTTCCACTGCTAGAACAATGGCTGCTCTGGCTTTCTCATCAGCCTCCACCTCATCATCGTCATCCATATCTGGAGCTTTCTGTGCAGCTTTCCAGAGTCCTTCCCGGATGAGGAAGCATTTCATTTTCTCCGCCCATGAGACGTAATTGGACTCATTGAGCCTTCCAAACAGCAGCCCATGTGTAGGACCCATCATGACTATACCACACTCTTCGCTCCGCCCACTAGGCAATGTTACTCACCAGTGGGCTGTACGACGCCTAGCGGCAACTAGGCCCATAACCTGTCACGAGTTGACAGCGTAGGTGCAACTGAGCATACACAGAGTGCGGCAATAACCACTGGAGCCAGGGAGTTCACGCAAAGAAAGAATGTATTGGCAGTCATACAATATATACAGTTTAAACGGACAGAGCCTTCGGCTTAGGTCCTGTCCCCAGCAAGGAACATGCTTAACGGAGTTGGCTTACTTATATACACTATGATACATTAATTAGCCTACGGCTAGTACAGTCAAAGGTCACATGACTCTTATACAGGTAGCTGATGCAATCATGCTTAGTCATTCCCTTTGGCTGACTGCTAAAAGGTTACTGTAGTTAGTCCTTCAGCAGGCAATTAAGGCAATCAAGGGTTTTGCCATGCAGCTGTTATACTTTCAGCTCCTGACATTGGTGCACTGGAACCTTTGCAAAAAGTACGACCTGCCCTGTAGAAAGACCTGGTACGAGCACAAGCCAGAGAAGACCACAGAAAATGAAGAAGCAAAAATACTCTGGGACTTTAGAAAACAGACAGACAAACACCTGGCACGTAACACCCCAGACATAACAGTGGTAGAGAAAAAACATGTTTGGATCATAGACGTTGCAGTGCCAGTTGAAAGCAAGGTAGAGGACAAAGAAAGCAAGGTAGAGGACAAAAGATCACAAAATACAAGGACCTACAAATTGAAGTCAAATGATTGTGGCAAAAAAGAACAGTAATCCCAATAGTAGTTGGTGCTCTAGGAGGGATCCCAAGAAACCTTGAAAAGCACCTGAAAAGCCTAAACTTGGACAGAACATCAGTCCACATGCTGCAGAAAGCAGCACTTCTAAGAACTTCACACATATCCTAGGTTCTTGGGAAGGACTCGATATTCAGAGATGAATTCCAGACACTTGTGCTGTGTTTTAATGTACACATCATCATCATCATCATCATCATCATCATCATCATCATCATCATCATCATCATCATCATCATCATCATCATCATCATCTCCACACAAATACTATGCTGATACATTAGAACTTCCTAGAAGCTCGAAATGTAATGAAAGGTCAACAACCAGCTAAAGAACTGGGAGCTGTGAAATCAACCAATAATAATAAAGCAGGAACAGATACTAATGTATGTAATATTGATATGCAGGAGTTCCTAACGATTGGGAAATGTCCAGTCCATTTAATGGAGGCTCCATGGGACATGTCCATGCCATGAAAAGTTTCAGCCACGTATTTCCAAACATGTAGCCTTTATCAAAGAAAGTAGGACATTTTTCTATAGGCCAGTTAGCAACTTTATTGATATGTATTTGCATGCCTCTGAAATAATATATGCAATTAGATCTAAAGACTCTGATGCCCCAACCAAGAGACAACTTTGTCCAACAGATTTCCTATTATACTGTACAAGTGGAACCTGCAAAGACTTGTGGGAGGCATCTCATTTCCCACTCTCCCACTATTTCTACTTTCTAATTCCTATGCATTCCCCCTTAGTCTCACCCCTTTTTCTGCTTTCATCTCTCCTTTCCACCAAATAGCCTACCTACATTTACCTGCCCCTCTGACTGCAGCTTTCCCTACCCCCTCTATCTAGGAAAATTATGGCCTAGTTGTGTGGTGGTGGCCACTGGACCAGGCCCACTTGCAGGGGAGGGAACCCTCAATGACTTGCGGGTGGCACCTCACTTTCCCTTAGACCCCCCTCTCTGCATTATTACCCCTTTTCCTCCTTCTGGCAACTCCCATATCCTTCCCCTTTTGTCTGTCTCATTTTCTCCTTCTCAGTCATTCAACAACCTACCATCTTATTGCCTCCCATCTTCAGCTATCTTTATTATTTATTCATTTATAATCCACCTTTTTCCACAATGAAGACCAAAACCAATGGAGACCTCTTATTTATTCCCACAACAATCCTATGTGATAGGTTATGCAGAAAGTATGTAACTGGTCCAAAGTCACCCAGTAGCAAGGTGGGTATTCAAATCTGGGTCCCCCAGACCCTACTCTAATGCTCTAACTACTATACCACACTGTATTTCATAGCTGAACAGCAGCAAGCAGCCAGATCTGGTGGAGTCATGCAAGTTGAGTGTTATCAGGTCACCCAGAGGTTGCTGCTAGGCCTGGTGTTGCTAACCTCCAGGGGAGACCTGGAGATCCCCCAGAATTACAACTAAACTGCAAATATCAAAGATCTGTCAAGTTGGAGAAAATGGCTGCCTTGGAGGAGAGACTCTATGGTATTATATCCATCTGAGGCCTCTCCCCTCCCCAAACCCTGCCACCGCAGACTCCACACCAAAATCTCCAAGAATCTCCCAACCTTGAGCTGGCAACTCTATCCACAACCTCGCCCCTATGCGTCTTCCCTCAAAGGCCAGAACAGTCCTGGAAAGGGTTCTGTACCCCTCCCCCCTGCCTTTTACTCACAGAAACTCCAAGCCTTGAATGCTGTAGTAGCCTAACAACAGCCACTAAGGGCATCAGTTTATGAAAGCTTCAGACACTCCTTTCATCAGTTTTTTTTAAATTAACCTCCCCGCCCACAATATAGAATTCATATTTTTTCTACAAACCTAGGGTGTTTTTCAAGTTTGTTGGAAGAACTGTCTTGCCCATTTACAGCTCTAGTCACCAAATTTAAGTATCTAAAATTTGGCTAACTTCACTATTGGTGTATAAGATAAATTATATAGCTTATCTATTTTATGATAGCCCAGTTTTGTGATCTATTCTATATTAACAAATAAGCCTGCTCCAAAAATTTCCAGGGAAGAAAAATAAAAGTGATATATTGTTAAAGGCTTTCACAGCCAGACTCAACTAGCTGTGGTGGGTTTTCTGGGCTGTGTGGCTGTGGTCTGGTGGATTTTGTTCCTAATGTTTCGCCTGCATCTGTGGCTGGCATCTTCAGAGGTCTATCACAGAGAAAAGTCTGTTTCACACTGTGTCTAAGTGAGAAGTTTAGTGTGGTCCCAGGGTGGGGAACCAATCATTAAGTGTTTGGGTGGAACTTGCTATGCAAAGGTGTGGTTGAGTGAATTGTATTGCGGGTGGGGTTATCAGTCCATTTTTTAAGTACTGGGAGCCAGGCTTTGCTAATTTTTAACGTCTCTTCTTTCTTATTGAAGTTGTCCTGGTGTTTGTGAATTTCAGGAGTATATCGCATACCCTGTAGCTGTGGAAAGGTCTACATAGGAACCACAAAACGCAGCATTCAAACCCGTATTAAGGAACACAAAAGACACTGTCGGCTTAACCATCCTGAAAAATCTGCAGTTGCAGAACATGTGTTAAACAAAACTGGACATAATATTTTATTTGAGAACACTGAAATTCTGGACAATTCAGAAGCTTACTATGTCAGACTGCACAGGGAGGCCTTTGAAATTGCTCACTGAATGTCTAATCCACTGATTGTATTGTCTTACTCTGTGTATTCTGCCTTGAGTCCAAGTGAGAAAGGTGGAATATAAATAATGTAAATAAGTGCATAAATAAATAAATTAATTAAATAATCAAAACACCATCTTTTTCACTTTTTCCACATTTGCACTGTATGATTTAAGAACAACTCACAATCCTTCTGCAATACACTCCAACATAAGGGTATTTCCTCTTAGCTCTGTTTTGCTGCTTGCAATACCAGTAGGAGTTAGAAGAGATGGACGTCTCTCTTTGAATTCTGTGGCTGAAAATAAAATAAAAATGGTATTTAAAAGTGAATACAGATTTAATTCTAAACCAAATAGTGTAATAAAGCATCATTTATATATTATAAATGGATAAGGCATCCAACACTATCAACCTTACACATTCCAACATACAGGATTGTACGAGTTTCAGTTATGTCTCATTGAACTACTCCACAATTTATTTTATTTATTTATTTATTCGACTTTTATACCGCCCACCCCCGGAGGGCTCTGGTTTTACATCTCTGTATGGCTTTACAATGGCTTTACATCTCTTTGGCTTCACATATGATGTGAACCTGTAGTAGAAGATTTGCCACATTATACTGACATGCTTGTCCAGTGAAGTCTGGATGAGCTGCTGACTTGGAGGGCAAGAGGGAGGGAGGAAGCCTCGGCACACCTGTTCACAGAGGGAGGGAAACCTCCATGTGTTTAATTGGAGCAGTCTGGGTAAATCACTGAAAGCTAGGGAGAGAAGCAGTGGTGGGATTCAACTGGGTCAACCACTGGTTTGCCCCCCATGCCCCTCTGCTGTGTGCCCACCCCACCAACTTACCTGGTTGCTGCATCCCCAGCCCCTTTCTGGTGCTGGGCGGGGGAGGCAAAAGAACGTGGCCAGCATCAGGGGGCTGCGAGGCCGGCTGAAGCACCAGCAGGGCAGGCCATCCTGGCAGGCTGTACACCTCTGGGCCAGTGGAGTGGCCCAGAGGCATGCAGACCGAGGAGCCGCCCGGAGATCAGGCTGCATGCATGGAGCGACCTGCCAGGATAGCCTGCCCTGCTGGTGCTCAAGCAGGCCTCCCGGCCCTCCCCTGAAGGCCACACATCATGACACCACTCAAGGGCAGCCCAGGTGCATGGCCTGATCTGCAGCCACCCTAGGGTGGTGCCATGGTGGGATTCAGCTGGTTAGGTACTGGTTTGGGACAACTGGTGTGAACCAGCTAAATCCCACTTCTGGAGGGAAGCCTTAGTTTTAGTTTCCCTGTCCAGATAGTCTGGCCAAGCTTATGAGATACATACAGAGTAGGAGAGAGGGGGGGGGGAGGAGGAGGAGGAGGAGGAGGAGGAGGAGGAGGAGGAGGGAAGCCTCAACATGCCTGCCCAGAGCAGTCTGGGAGGAGCTGCTAGATTGCTCCAGGTGAGATATTGAGAACGGGGCTGTGGTGAAGGGCTCAGCACACCCGCTCAGACTGCCCTGGGTACACTGCCGAGAGTGTAGCTAGGAGGGAAACCTGCAGAAAGGGGATGGCGTGAGGGCGGTAAGCAAGGGGGTAAAATGGGATGGCTATTTTCTCATTTTTTTAGGGTACCCATTTGTATGTTACATTACTGAAAGCAATCCTTCAATTTTCTGCTGGTATCTTCCACAGGTTCCTATGTGCATAATGAGCTCCAGCGAAAACTAATCCAATATTCCCATTCTTTTCAATTAAGAGCCTAAACATTGATTGAGAAAATCATATGGTTCCCTAGGAGTCAAAGCACAGGCTTTTATAAGTTTTTCCAAAAACTGCAAATACAATACAAAAAATGTTCTACTTGAATCCTGTTTGATGAAAAACAAAAAAGGATGGAAGATCAGTCTTCTACTTTACAAGTTGCCTGTTTATCAAGGCCAAGCAATAATTATTCCTAAATAACCAGAATACACAAATAGTTCTTCTCTCTCCTCCTGTGTTCATTTCTACATGAAAGGATCATTAACTTAGGTAAAGACAAGCAACAAGGAACCTTAGATGCAGCTCCAACGACAATATTCCATATAACTCTTTCACTTGTTTCCCACTTCTTCAAAGAAGCACTCACAGATTTTAAGTTGGGGGATGATTTGCCTCCGTCCCAAATAAGGCACAAGTATGGGATTGGCTATATAAGGGCTAGCCATCCAATCGGAAGGCAGGATTAAGAGGGGTAAGTAAGCAAGCCTTGCCTCTTCACTTCAAGCTTTTTCTACCTGCTACCAAATGAGGAGAGCGTGTGGAGGATAGGAGCTATGAAGAAGACTTCGTTAGTTTTTGATGTGAGTGTCTGACATGAGCCTAGTGTGAAGAGTGGTGTGGGAGTATCTGAGAACATAAGTAGGGGTTGTTTGGTGACTCTTGGAGGAAGTATTTTGTTGTTTTCTTTTTTGGGTGAATTCTGAAAAATGGTGATACTAGCTGAGTGGTTGTGTTCTATAACCCCTCACTTGTTGACAAGGGTGGTTGGTTATCTGCTTTCCAGGGTTGGTTATTTGCTCTCCATTTAGTTGTCTGCTCTCCCATTTCACCCCACCCCTGTGATTTGCAGATTTTATCACATTAAATAGTAGTTTTTGGAAGCAGGGGCCAGGCAGAATCATTCCTTTTAGCCATATGCAAAAAAGGGGAAGAGAATGGTTTTAAAGAGCAGATGGGAGCTTTGGACAAACCCATTTTGGTGCAGAGAGGAAGAAACAGGAACTTGGATCTTTACTGCATTTTTTTTAAAAAAAAACCTGAACAAAGCATCAGGTTAGCTAAACAATTAGTCAGACAGCAGTTGCAGTTTAGCCATGGAGGAAGCACCAGCACCAAGGGAAGTGTGTTTTTCTCAATTAGGCATTTAGTCAAGGGAGAGCAGAATGACTTGCTGCAAATAACAGCCCTATTAAAGAGTCCCCTGGTGGCCCTAGAATGTGAGATTTCAGCCTGCTGAGATGGTAAATTGGCTCCACTTTGTGTCCAGAGCCCAGTGAACACCATTGTTGTTGGTGCTTACTATTCTTCACTTTCTCCCTACCCTACCCTGGTGGTGTATATTAAAAAATAGCAAAGCACAGCACAGTGTTACATACATACTTTGATAAATAATGTTAGGCAGTTAATATGCACATATTTGTTTAATTTATGATATCTATAACAGAATATTGCAATAATGATAAAGCCTGTTAAATAGTATCATAATTAAATTGTGTTGTGTACATGAACTATACACATACACGCAGTATGGTGTGTGAAAGTCAGCATGATGTTGTGGTTAAGGCAACAGTGTAGGCCCTAGGAAAGCTAGGTTGAAATACCACCTCATGTAATGGAAGGTTGCTGAGCCAGTCACAAACTCTCAGCTTCAATCCTGAATGAATGAATGAATGAATGAATGAATGAATGAATGAATGAATGAATGAATGAATGAATGAATGAATGAATGAATGAATGAATGAATGAATGAAGTAGAGCCAAAGGGTTTAGGACCTGTTCCAAGTGCAGCACTTTAGGAGCGTGGGATGCAACTTGTGAGTATGCTGCAGAGGTGTTTCTCCCATTGGGAAAAGTGGGCAGTTGCCCAGGGTGCCACCTTGTGGGGGGCGCAAAAACTGCAGGTTCGTTTGTGGGTTTTTTCTATTTTCAGTGTTTTTCTGTTTTTGGCCTGCAGAGGGCGCAGTTTTTAGGCTAGCATCACCAAAATTTCTGGGATGTTTCGGAAGACTCTCCTGATGCTATCACCCAGGGTTGGTGAGGTTTGGTTCAGGGAGTCCAAAGTTATGGACTCCCAAAGGGGGTGCCCCATCCCCCATTGTTTCCAATAATAGCTAACAGAAGATGTGGGCTACACTTTGAGGGTCCACAACTTTGGACTCCCTGAACCAAACTACACCTAACCTGGGTGGTATCATTAGGAGGGTCTCCTAACGATACCCTGAAAGTTTGATGCTGCTAGCTTAACAATTGCACCCCTGACAGCAGGCACCCCCCAAATTTCCCCAGATTTTCCTTTTAAATTCCCCCCTTTGGCATGGATTTAAAGGGAGAATCTGAGGTCCCCAGTTAAAACATTGAAAGTGATGTTGTTTCAGGGTGGGGGAGAATCCACCCCAAAATAGCATCACTTTCAATGTTGTTCAAACTGGGAACCCCAGATTCTCTCTTTAAGGTGGATTTAAAAGGAGAATCTGGGCTCCCTAGTTTAAACACCATTGAAAATGATACTGTTTAGGGGTGGATTCCAGCATCGTTTAAACTAGGGAGCCCAGATTCTCCTTTTAAATCCACCTTAAAGGGAGAAACTGGGGTTCCCAGTTTAAATAACATTGAAAGTGATGCTGTTTCCCCCAATTGGGGGGACTGGATACAACACCATAAAATGTTTTCATATCAGTAATAAAATATTTTGAAAGCATTTTGTTTTCAAAAAATTATTTTCAAAAAAAATGTTTTCAAAAAATTATTTCTGCTGTGTGGCATGGCCTATTGCTGTGTTGAGATTTGTGAGTTGAGTCATGTTCTATAATGTGATGGTGACTTTGAAACAACTTGGTGTAAAAAATCATTGCTTGGTCACAGTGGGGGAGGGCGGCTGCCCACTCCAGTTTGCCTAGATACGCCACTGGGCGTAGCTACAAGGGGAAGGGGGTGCGCATTACACCGGGCATGCACCTGGGGGGGCATCAAGCTCACGTTTTGCCCAAGGCTCCAGTTTGCCTAGTTATGCTACAGGTATTCTGTGCTCACTTTGGATATGGTCACATGGTGTAGTGGTTAAGAGTGTGATGTAGTGGTGTATTTATTTATTTATTATTCGACTTATATGCCACTCACAACATACAATACAAAAAATACAAGAATGATAGACTCTAATCTGGTGAACCAGACTTGATTTCCCAGTCTTCCACATAAAGTCTGCTGGGTGACCTTGGGCTAGTCACATTTCTCCCAGAGCTCTCTCACCCACTCCTCCTCACAAGATACATCTTGTGAAGAGGAGAGAAGGAAAGGTGTTTGTAATGCATTTTGAGATTCCTTGTGGTAGAAAAAAGCGGGGTATAAAAGTCAGCCGTTCTTCACTTTCTAGGCCCAAAATAAACCTCAGCAAGAAATGTGTCTATGGCTTTTGTGATTCCAATAGAAAATGCACAATGCTATCCAAAGCAGGGTTACATCCTTCTAAATCCAATGAAGTCATTGGGCCAACGAAATATGCAATTCTGCTTAGAGTGGCAATGACAGGGACTGATTTTGTCACCAATCCTTCGGATTACATCTGCTGGTTGTAATGGCCCCTAATCCTACACACTGTATGCAGACAGGAACTGAGTGTTTCTATTTGTTTTGAACCTAAGCAGTAAGAAGGGGAAACTGTGAACCGTTAGACAAGGGATAGGTTGATAAATTATGTATAAAACTATAAAGCATTTTTTTGTTCTACAAAAGTTTCACAAAGTGATTTGGGTATATATATATATACACACATTATTGAGGGGTTCAACAATACAGGCAAACCCACAACATAGGTTGATAGTGTTACAAAAAATCTTTACCTCTCTAAAGGTTTTGGGAGGGAGAAACAAAAATGTCCACTAGAATATGAGTAGTTATGTTTTCTACCACATATATATACAACACAAAACATTTAGGCTGTATATTCAGCAAGGTGTAAGCAAGATAAGAATTTGTTAATTCTGTACAGTCTGTGATACAGTGTGCCAGTGATAATGAATTAGCAGCTAATTCAGAAGAAAAGCAATAAAGTGCATAAAAATTAATAAATCAGGTACATGGATTCATTTGTAAAAATATTAAGATGTTTTACATGCAAAAAGTACTGTTGCTACTTGTAAATAAAAGTTCATACTGTACAATTAATTTGTATCATCACTAGTACAAATATGTACATATAATTTAATTGTAAGGGCAGTAAAGTTAAGCAGCCATGGAGTGAAGTTAGTTAACTAAACTCTACAATGAAAGGAGGAATGCTAAAGTGGATCTCTAAACTCACCACCATAAAAATCAGAGTCACTCATATTAGCAGCTATAGTTTCATTCAATGAATCCACTGAAATAAACAGAACATCATGAAGAACGCAGCTATGCAGAACAAACCTTACCTTTAAATGTTATTTTACTTATCAAAGTAAAAAAAGATATAACATAAATCTATTAATGCATTAATTACAATACAGTAAAAACAAGAAGCTTTGCCTTTGTCAGATTATATTAATGATTCATCACATTTTTGAGTAGAAAACATACAGAAGAGCTTGTTCAAATTACAGTTGCAAACATGAATATACAGTGCACAAATCCCACTGAATTCAGCAAAACTAACTGTATTGGTCACAGACTAATTCTTCTCCATGTACTAAGATCTAGTAAAATATTATAAGTTATTTCCATTGTTTTGTCAAATCATTTATGTCACTCATATTCCAAAAAATACACATTATGTCTAGGTAACAGACAGGCAAACACAATATGGCACCAACTAATTTAGTAGAATTAATACCTACCTGGCTCAACCTTTAAAGAAATGGGTTGCTTTTGTTGGATAGTTTGTGTATGATTAAATCTTGCATAACATATATAATCTTCCCGCGTGTCTTCTGGCTTTACATTAGAAAAATAAAGATCTCCATTTAAACTTTGAGAAACTCTATCATTCTGAGGTAACTTTTGAAAAGCTGAATGGAAAAAATAAAACAAATTATACTGCAAGTAACAAAAGGCTGTTTCAAAGATGTCAACTAACCACTTCTTCTCCAGACAATACTTCCTTTCACAAGAACACGTGGAAAAAGCTCTGTGTTTAGTGGGACATATATTGAGAAAGCCAACAGTTATTTCTACGACTATAATTACTACTAAATATAATACTACTAAATATAATATAAATCATAATTACTATTAACTTCTGATTTATGGACTATGTTGGTTATTGTTTTAATTTGGATACTTTTTCATTTTTAATTATGGGTTAGTCGAAGCAGTATTTATGTATTGTACTGTGGATTGTACATTACCCTGAGCCCAAAATGGGAGGGGCAATTAACAAATCAGAAAATAAATAAATAATCATACAATTTTTACAGACATGGCTGCAGGCTCTCTGAATATACATCCCATTTCACATCAAGAACAAAAACCTACAGTACCACTCCTCTCCTGTGTCCTGGTCCCAAACTCCACATGGACTTTGAAAGTGGGAATGCTGGCTCGGCTCACCCTATCCAGCTTTAAAATGCAGGCTTCCCACTAGCAATTTAAAGCTTGAACCTAGTCCTGCTCAGTCCAGCATCAAACTGAGCAGCTGGGCTGACTGGGTCCAGCTTTATACTATTGACTCCATCTGAGCAAGCTGATCCCAGCGTCAACTGCATCCCTGCTCTGACCTCCACAGGTAGTTTGGGAGTTGGTTCAGCTATGAAGGAAGACGAGCACTCTGGCAATGTGCACCCATACGACCCTCCCAAAGGTGCCCAGGGATCTATCCCCCTTCCCACCATCCCTCCTCACTTCATCACTGATTACATATATAAACTGGCCAATACAGAAATGCCCACAAATTGCTTGAGACATCTAAATATGCAGATACACAATGCCCACCCTCTATTTGTGACCCCATTTAAAGTGTAATTGTTTAGCCAATGTTTCACACATTCCACTTCATATCACAATGTTAAATTCCCAGCCATAATTCAGAAGAACATGCCTACATTTATTTATTAAAGCTACCTAGTTCTTGCAATTGTCTACTGGCTTTGCAAAGTCCACCCAGTTGTAAAGTCTCTCCTCATACCTCCATTCTGCTGTTATGGAGAACAGGCTAGAGTTTGCAAGTGAGCTCTACACAAAGGGATAAATACAAAATGTGAATTCTTCCCAAATTTCTGTGGAAATTTATACTATTTTATTGCTTGTTGTTCCACTGGAGGGGTAGCTAGGATGACATACAATGACTATTGCCTCAGCAGTATGCCATAATATGTACTTGCAGTACTCATATCACACTGCCTAAGCTATTGCATCAGTACTACCATAAGTGAAATACCTTTGAAAGCTGGCAAATAACACAAAGATCTTAACATACAAATAAGTAGGTTGGGAGGGGGGCGCATAGAAATGTAATAATAAAAATAATTTAATAATGAAATGTGGAGGCATAACTATGTGCCATCATAAAGATGTTTCAAACACTGTAAGCAAGCATAATCCAAACACAAATGAAATAAAATAATATGACTTTTGTTCTAGTTCTTCATAACTTCTTCATAGCTTCATAGTTCTTCATAATATAAACTTACAGTTATCCATCCAAAATATTATAGGTGGAGGTAATCCCACTGGAGGCCTGCAGGGGAGTATTACATGTTGACCTTCAATTACTCTTATTGGAACTAGGGTTTCCTTAGTCCATAAGGGGGACCCTGTAGAAAAATAAAAATAAGTGGAACTGCTCAATAAGACTGGTCCATTGGATACTCACCATGAAGGGGCCTTCTCTTGGTAGGCAGGAGGACATCTTGATGGGTGATTTCCACCCCATCTCAGGAAGGGAGGAAAAAAGAATTCCGTCACTTCCTGTCTAGGTGTCAGATTCCCCGTTCAGACAACAAATCACTTGATTGGTTCAAGGTTTTATTGAAGACATGTCAGGAACATAGAAAGAGAGTTCTGGTGACAACCACGCCAAATTCTTGATAATATGAGTACAAGATCCCCACCCCCACATGAGAAGCAAACAGTTCACATTATCCAGCCTCTTCTCAGCCACAGAATTCCAAGGCCACAGCTAAAACTGATAATACTGCACCTGCAAAAGTGAAAGCGATTCCCCCCCTCCCAACGGCACCATCATGACATTTCTGCTCCCTAAAGGCCCTCTCCCTGGTTTGTTTGGATAGGCTCAGAGAAATGCTTTAATGAGCTTGGGAGCTTGAATACATGATACATTCACCCACTCTGCCCAGATGAATAACCCTTCCATGAAATCAGATACTGCAAGCAGTTGCAATAGATGCAACAGTCCAATACATCTTGGATTTCATAATGTGTAGCCCCATCAATCAGAGGCGGAGCAGGTGTAGGATGCCATGCATCGGGAACTCGGGCCCTTTTCAGGAGGCTGCAATGAAAAACAGGGTGCATTTTACGTAGTGCTTTGGGCAAATTCAGTTGCACAGTCACCTCATTGATTTTGCAGATAACAGGAAAAGGACCAATGTATTTGTGTCCCAGTTTCTGGTACTTATGAATGTTCCTCAGATTCTTAGTAGAGATGAAAACCATATCCCCTACATCTAAGGAGAGGGGGTGGCGTTTGTCAGCCTGTTTCTTGTGAGCATCCTTAGCTCTCTGCAGTACTCTGAGAATGGGATCCCAGCCATCTACAATCTGCTGGATCCATTCCTGTAACTGAGGAGGATCAACAGTAGATTGACCCAAAAAAGGTAGGGGCTTTCCCAACTGTCCTGAGACTGCTTCAAAGGGGTTTTTCCCAGTGTTGCTGTGAACTGTATTATTGTAAGCATACTTGGCATATGCCAAAAGATCTACCCAATTATCATGATGATAATTACTGTAGCATCTGAGATATTGTTCTAGTGTCTGATTGGTCCGTTCAGACCGGCCATTTGTCTCCGCGTGATAAGCTGAAGATAAAGCTTGCTCCATCCCCAAGAATTGTAAGAATTCCTTCCAGAATTTTGAAATGAATTGGCTACCCTGATCAGAAGTAGTTTTGTCTGGGGCTGAATGCAAATGATAGATATGTTAAATAAACGTCTTGGCCAATTTCGGAGCACTGGGGATTGAGGCACAAGGAATAAAATGGGTTTGCTTAGAGAATAAATCATCCAAATCACAGTTTTGCCTCAACTGGCAGGCAAGTCAGTGATAAAATCCATCGATATAGAGGTGACTGTGCAACTGAATCTGCCCAAAGCACTACGTAAAATACACCCTGTTTTTCATTGCAGCCTCCTATCCAAACAAACCGAGCCATCCAAACAAGCCAAGGGGAGGGCCTTTAGGGAGTAGAAATGTCATGATCAGGGGTAGGGAACCTGCGGCTCTCCAGATGTTCAGGAACTACAATTCCCATCAGCCCCTACCAGCAAGACCAATTGGCCATGCTGACAGAGGCTGATGGGGTGTATGGTTCCTGGCCATCTGGGTTCCCTAGTCATGATGAATGCTGATAGGGGAGTATATCACTTTTAGCTGTGGCCCTGGAGTTCTGTGGCTGGGAAGAGACTCCAGATCGGACAATGGGAACTGTCTGCTTCTCATATGGGGGTGGGGATCTTGGACAGAGAATAAATTTTAAGGAGGAGTCCAAAGAATTCCGTGCACTCCCTGTCGAGGCAGGAAAAATACTGGTTAAGATGGAGTCCAAGCCTAGACAGGAAGTGACGGAATTTTTTTTCCTGCCTGCCTGAGATGGGGTGGAAATCACCCATCAAGATGTCCTCCACCTCCAAGAGAAATGTAGTAAGCAGCAAGAAAAAAACTGAGAAACATGAACACAAAAGCCATAACTAATGACATTTGTCACTCTTTAGTATGAATACATTTCAAATAGCAACATTTTCAAGGGAAAGTTAGAAAAAGCCTATCTGGAGTTAATTAGCCTTCAAATGTTAAGTAACAGATAGAACAGGATTCTTGAACTTTCCTAAAATGTACAGAAGGGCATCTTAGATAAAGTAATTCTGGGTAATGCAGGAAAGCAAAGCAATTTTAAAAACTAGTTTAAAGAGAGAAAGGATAACAAATTTCTAATGAGACACTGAAGAACAGATATTGATGGAAACTACAGATAGATTGGCAAACAAATTAAGGATCCCATACATTGGTTTATTGCCACTTTATTATTATGAACAGAACATTAGTCTATACCATTTTGAAATGCGTAATTGAATGTCGGCATGCTAGGTAAGATTAGCTTTGACATAATTTCATACAGTGTCAGGATTTAAGACATTCCGTTGAAACACATAGTGTCACATCTTATCAACATTGCTTCGGAGAACATATGGCAGATGAAACTATTAGGCATGGTTCAGATGTACTATGTCGTAGATTGTTGTTGCATATGACTGGAGTATTCTTGGGCTCATGTATTTCCTTCTCCCATCCATCTCCCTCACTAAACCAAGTTGATGAAATACTGCTGGATCTATGTAAAACCATAGTTTATTTTCATGTCCAAACTGCCATATTTTTTCCCTCCAAACTATGACTCCAGGTTAATCTTGGTTTGAGATGTTGGTTGGAACAGAAGAGAATAACCAGAATAACCATATTATGCACTTTAGAGGTAAAGACAAAGGCTGGCCTGTTGTGAAAGTGGACTGCTAAATTATCAAACTATGTATGAGTGGATGAGGGAAGATAGAAGTGGGAAGGAATATGCAATCCACAGGATGTTCCATGTTCATTCAGGTAATGATATGCTATGGTTTGCAACTATGTTTGAATCAAATGCAATTGTTTAAAAGAAATGTCTGTGGCCAGCTATTAATTTTGCTTCAAGAGTGTCTCACTGAAATAACTTTCAATTTCTTCAGTCAAAGAATAAAGTATAGATTTTGGAATATCTAATTTTTAAATGTATAAAATACTATTGAATCAAAATATTATTTTTCTAATTGTGATGCTTTGTACAATACCCAGCTTTAAACTTAGTAGGAAAAAGAAGGAAAATATGGCGTGCTTTAACTTACTAAATATTTGAGAGAAAACAGGCACTTTATCATGCAGTATAGCACTAAGCTAAAATATCGAAAACTGTACCATTACCTTCTAACAAGATTGCTTTGATGAGTAAAAAGATGTCTTTTTTAAAAGGAAAGAAGAAAACAAGTAAATAAAGAAGAAAAGTAAATTAAAAAGTTAATAATAAGTAGTAGTAAGAGCTTTATGTTTTATTAATGTCAAATGTTCAACTTACTGGATGAGCGTACAATAATGTTATTAGAAACTGCTGCTCCGCGTTCATTTCTTGCAGTGCACTGATAAATTCCTTCATATGCTTCTGCCTTTCCTCCGTTTTCTTCATTTATAATATTTATTGTAAGTGTTCCTGACTGGGACTTCATTTTTACCCGTGCATCTTTATCTATGTCAAAATGAGTTCCATTACGTGTCCATGAAAAGCTATCAATTGAATAAATATGTTTATTTATTAGAGAACAATCCTTGAACAAAATTAACCCAATATTAATATGAATGTCAGTCATCACTAGGAAACACACTTGCTCTGCTATAAACTAAGCACAATTCAGCCCTCTTGGAAAAATGAGAAATTCTATTTATCTACATTAGTAGGGAAGAAGTCCTAAATGCATAGTTTTCCACAGGTAGCAATGGAAACCATGTCCATGTTCAGAGATCAGGATAACAGTCTGGAAACATTTCTGGCAATACTTCAAAAGTAAAATCTATCTCTTTCCAAAGTTGCTAATTTCTAAACTGGTATTTTTATTTCAAGTTTGTGTAAAATATCCATACGCTACCTCTTTAAAAGGCTCCTCATTTTCTACCTACAGATGAACACTAGTCAGCTAGAACTCATATTGTTAACACTGCATCAGTAATTCTATTATGAACTCCTTTGTTAACCTGTCTGTAAAAATTAGCTCTTGGCTAAATTATGTTGTATAAAATCTCCACAGGAAACCATGTCCTCCTAATTGCTTTCCCTATTTTTTTTTAAAGTTACTGAAGTAGGAAGGGTCCATAGTTTGTATCAGATTGCCATTTGTTACATCTGACAAATAGGTTTCTGAGAATGAAGTTTTCACTCTACTATTCACTAATCAGTAATGGTTTACTATAATTAAAAACATTGTGATCAGTAAGTTATTGACTATGACTAGGGTTCAAACATCCTATCATCAAGTCACAAGCAAATAGCTCTTCATATATATGGGAGAGGGGTATTTTTTTTTCCAACACAGCCCCGCACATCTGATGATGTACACTCTAGACCAGTTTGATCTCAAAGGACTTATCAGGGGGCTGCCACTGGAATGGGGAGAGCTGAAAAACACAACGCATAAGTAAGAACAGCATGGACAATGTTTTTAGTTCTGTTTATGTAGGTATAGGGACTTTTGAAAAGTCTATCTGATGCATACCAGATGTTCTAATTTGGACACAAACTTTATAATGATAAGCATTTACACAATGCTTCTGAAGTGTTTGAAGTACATTAGGCACATCATCTTGTGGCCCTTTCAACAACCTCATGAAGCAGAGCAAGGTTATTACTCCACAAATTGTATATAATGACTAAGCTAAAATACTGTCCAATCCATTTATGGCACCAGCAAAATTTAAACAAAAGACTTCAGTGTGCAAATTGGCCATTTAGGTACACCACGTCAGAAGTTTCTAAAATGGGTTGTGGCTCAGTGGTAGAGCCTTTCCTTTGTTTTATGTTTGAACTAGTGATGTGAAAGAGAACCCAAGACCCTGGGGAGCTGCTGCCAGTCAGAGTAGACAGTAGTGACCTTGATAGACCAATGATGTACAAAAAAAGCTTCATGTATTTGGTTGTAACCAGCTCGATGTTTCTGAATCAGTTCCCCTCCTTACTATAGCCCCTTTCACATGTGGCTTTTGTTTATGTGGTCCTCAATACAACCTTTTTGGTCAAAGGGGATCCCTTCTACCTTTTCATCAGCAGAACAGCTAGTTCAGGGGTAGGGAACCTGCGGCTCTCCAGATGTTCAGGAACTACAATTCCCATCAGCCCCTACCAGCATGGCCAATTGGCCATGCTGACAGAGGCTGATGGGAATTGTAGTTCCTGAACATCTGGAGAGCCGCAGGTTCCCTACCCCTGAGCTAGTTGGAGCCAACCCACTATGTTGCGGGGGTGGGGGGTGGGAGGTGTAAATAGGAAAACTCCACTGCAAAATAAACTTAGGGAATCAACTGCTTCTCAGTAATGCGGTAAATACTGCATGCATAAATGGCCCTAGAATCATAATTGTCCTTCTAGCTGTAAAGCACTAGATGGAAAGACGTCTGTGAATCACCACGAGACATGGTTGCTGCTCGGGGTGGGGAGAAGTGAAACCAGATTATGCTACCCCGTAAGGGTGGAAGGGGAAGGGGAGCCACGCTTGGAAAGAGCTAGCGTCACCGGAAAAGGAGAGGCAAACCAAGACTTTAAAGGGGCTTGCTCTCCTTTGTGCCGGCCATGTGTTCGCCGGCTGACTATTTGCCCACCCATCTCTCCCTAATTTTCTACGTTAATGCATGCTCATTTTGTCATAGCCTTGATACCTGGTGGGTATTGGGTATTGCTCTGGAAGGGGAAGGGAGCTTGGTGTGCATGGGTATTGCTCGGGAAGGGGAAGGTGATGGGATCTAGGGAGCTACGCCTTCCCCTTGGGAACGGCAACAGCGGCAAGAGGTGGCTGCCCCTGCCGAACTGGGATGAAGGGAAACATCTCTTGCCAGGAGCATAAGAACATAAGAACATAAGAACAAGCCAGCTGGATCAGACCAAAGTCCATCTAGTCCAGCTCTCTGCTACTCGCAGTGGCCCACCAGGTGCCTTTGAGAGCTCACATGTAGGATGTGAACGCAATGGCCTTCTGCGGCTGTTGCTCCCGATCACCTGGTCTGTTAAGGCATTTGCAATCTCAGATCAAGGAGGATCAAGATTGGTAGCCATAAATCAACTTCTCCTCCATAAATCTGTCAAAGCCCCTTTTAAAGCTATCCAGGTTAGTGGCCATCACCACCTCCTGTGGCAGCATATTCCAAACACCAATCACACGTTGCGTGAAGAAGTGTTTCCTTTTATTAGTCCTAATTCTTCCCCCCAGCATTTTCAATGTATGCCCCCTGGTTCTAGTATTGTGAGAAAGAGATAACTTTTTCCTTGTCAACATTTTCTACCCCATGCATAATTGTCTAGACTTCAATCATATCCCCCCTTAGCCGCCTCCTCTCCAAACTAAAGAGTCCCAAACGCTGCAGCCTCTCCTCATAGGGAAGGTGCTCCAGTCCCTCAATCATCCTTGTTGCCCTTCTCTGCACTTTTTCTATCTCCTCAATATCCTTTTTGAGATGCGGCGACTTTTTGAGACCGTCCGCCTGGCAGAGCCCCACAGTACAGTGAAGCTCAGGACGGGGCACCCGCCCTGCAGAGCTTTGGCACGTTACCTGCATGACCAGATCCAGACCCATGCTAAGCTTCACGCTTCTGCTCAATAAAATGGCTATGGCCAATTTATTACCCCAGCAATGGAGTAGTGTGTATCATTGGTAAAGGGCTTCGCACAAAAGAGATCCATCCTCGGACAACAACAACCAGCAATATTTCTCTGGTCAGTTCCATCCAGTATAATATAGTGGTACCTCGGTTATCGTTGACTTTGGTTTTTGTCAGTTTCGGTTTTCGTCGACTTTTTCTGGGCAGAAAACAGGCTTGGGGAACATTTCGGAAAGGGCAGACTGCTATGCCAGTTGGCAGCTCAGCAGAAACAAAACTGACATGTTGAAGGGCAGGGAGAACAGATGACAGGGCAGGAAAAATAAACCGGTTGGGCACCCACGGTGTTCCCACAGAAGCAGGTTCAATGTGGGATTTTTGAAAAAGATCCACATTTTTGCAGTTTTGGAAAAACCTGGGGAGAGGGAAATATTGCAGGACAATCCCACTTCAGGAACGGGACCCATGCGAAGTTCTTGGCCAAACCAGGATATTTTCCTTTGTCAGTTCAAAATATTTGTACCATGTGGAATCGACCTCTGTTGAAACAATCTTATCAAACTAATTTCTCAATGATATGGATATAGGCAATTTTTTAACCACTAAATCTTGGAGCAATACATCTTAGAGCAATAAAATCAGAACTTACCTAGGAGGTGGTTTTCCTTTTGCTTCACACTGTATTACGATGTTCTCCCTTGGGTCAACAATATAGTCTTTTGGAGACTGTTGAGTTATTGTTGGAGGCTGTGGCACTTTTTTATGAAATATAATTCAAAAGAAGGAAAAATTATTATATTTTCAAGAGAATAAGAATATTCTATTTGTAATGAATGAAAAAAGTTAAAATAATTCACAAAAAAGTAAAGGCAATCATAAATAGTTGTAACCTTGCACAAATATCTGTGGCAGTTAAGTTATACTGAACTCAATGAGCAATAATGCCATTGCTCATCTGGAGGGCTGCAGGCTTAGATGATAAAATCAAAGCCTTTCCCCCATTTATTTTATTCATTGTGCAGAATCAAACCATTTGTACACCAATTAACACTGCCTAACATTTCGAACTCAAATGTTTGCTTATTATTTTTAACTGCTTCTATCTGTCTATGAGCTTGCACCAAAATAGCCAACACAACAAGAACACACTGCACTGCTGAATACCATACCACTTCTCTACTGTAAGACTTTCCAAGCTGTTAATTACCAATTTGTTTGGACTGGAATGCAAATCCACAACAGCCAAAAGAGTTACAGTTTCAAAGCAACACGATATCAAAAGGCTGTATCCAGAGGTGGGATCCAGCAGGTTCTCACAGGTTCCTGAGAGTAGGTTACTAATTATTTGTGTGTGCCGAGAGGGGGTTACTAATTGGCGATTTTGCCACGTGATTTTTGCCTTAGTTACGCCCCTCCTCTCAGCAGTAGCACGCAGAACTTGAAGCAGTCTAGCAGGAGATGCACTGGCGTGCGTGGCAGCCTGCGCCTGCGTGCATTTGTTTCCTGCCCAAGGACCGGCGCAGCGGCTGCATCCTTGCCACAGCCCCACCCAGGAATGCCCTACCCCCAGAATGCCTGGCTATGCCCCTGTCGTGCCCCACCCAGGCCCCGTTGAAATCACATACGAGGACACGAATTCCACCACCGTGGAAACCTGTTACTAAAATTTTTGGATCCCACCACTGGCTGTATCATATACAGGACAGCATCTACAGGTTGGTAAATAACTGCAATACTATTATACTATAGCAATTGTTCACAACTGGATTGTTTTGTCCACAAATAACTGGTATTGTGCAGTAATTTTATAGCAGTATTGTGAAGAGTTTGTGGCATTCTAATGCACCACTGAATTTATTATCATAAATAGAGTTCTAATATGCACTCTAAAAGCCTTGCATTCAGCACTCATGGGGACTGGGAATTTAATCAAATGCACCAGATGCAAGCTTAGTGCTCTGATCTGCAGTAACTAAACCCCACCCCACTGAGAACACCATGGTGATAACCCACGCCTGACAGGACCCTTCATTTCTCCTGAGCCATGGAACAATTTTATACAACAGATAAGCAGGTCAGCTGCCTAGGAGCTCTTTGGAAGAATGGACTCCTGCAGCTTGAGACAGGCTTAGGAGAAAGGAGGAACCTGGGGATGGTATCTGCTGTCAGTACAGGCTGGCAGAAGCCTTGCCATGGCCAGAGGCACTAAGCTGGGCAACTAGAAAGGCAGAAACAGAACTTGTATGCACCCAAATACACAGGGGAACAGTGCCTAAGCAGGAGAGGTTGCCAACGGATGATGTCAATGAATAGTACCAGGCATCCAAAGCATCAAGCTGGCAAAATAGAGATGTGGGAATAGGGCACTTGCATGCCCAGAGATGTAGGGGTATTGTAGTTGAGGGGGAGAATCTTTCCCTCTGAGCAATTTCCAAATAGGTAGACAGTCAAGTACCAGACAAGAAAGCTTTTTATTGCACATATGTCTAAACATGGAGACGTTGGAGACATTCAGGACAACAGCTGTTTTTAATACGCTACACATTTGCAAACAGTTCTGATCAAGGAACCTGCATTAGTGAGTGTGTTAATAAATGTCAGTTTCTATAAGAATAACAGCTTTTATTCTCCTTGAAGAAAGAAATATGATCAAATGTCTCCAAAATTGAATTCTTCCTGTATGTATTTACTTATTTTTTTATAAATTCTATTTATATACTACCTTTACATTGGTGCCACAGACACTCTGCCTCCTGAGGGGTTCCCCCTTCAGGACTGCACTATTAATCAGGTTTTTCAACTTAAAATGTGTAACAAGCTGCTTCAAATTAAATATACTGTTGTAATCTAAACTGGATATGATCAGAACATGGATCCCCGTAGCCAAATTACACCTTTTAAAGGGTAGGTACAGCTGGCATATAAGTCAAATCTGGTGAAAGGTACTATGGTGGAGTTATTATTATTATTATTATTATTATTATTATTATTATTATTATTATTATTATTATTATTATTATTTAATTAAATTTAGTATACCGCCCTATCCCCGAAGGGCTCAGGGCGGTGTACCGATAAAACATCAGCTAAAAACATACATATAATTAAAACAACAGTGATATCTTAAAGCATCGCCCGCGCCCTTACGAAACCTTCCTAATGAGAAATAATGGGTCCTGATGGTATTAGGGCCCATGGGGGTAAAGAGGAGGGGGCAAGGGCACCCTCAGCGGCCAGTCTCTCCAAAGGCCTGGTGGTACAACTCAGTCTTACAGGCCCTGCGGAAATCCCCAAGGTCCTGCAGGGCCCGGACAGCTGGAGGGAGAGTGTTCCACCAGGCCGGCGCCAGAGCCGTGAAGGCCCTGGCTCGAGTGGAGGCCAGCCGCATCATTGAGGGGCCAGGGACCTCCAGTAAATTGGCCTCTGCTGAGCGCAGAGGTCGAGTTGGGACACATGGGGTAATGCGGTCCCGAAGGTACGAGGGTCCCAGGCCGCGCAAGGCCTTAAAGGTCAACACCCACACCTTGAAGATGATTCGGAATTCAACTGGGAGCCAATGCAGACAGCACAACACAGGTTGAATATGCTCTTGAAAGGCGCCCTCTGTGAGTTCTCATTCACCAGCAACAGTCCTTCCTCTAACTACTCTTTTGCTGGCCAGATCTTTTTATTTTAATTTTAGAAGTGCATGAACTACGTATTTTAGTTCTTTGCTTTGTGAGGGAAAACTCCTACCTGAGCAAAATCCTGTAACAATACAGATATCCCTTGTTTTTATACATGAAGAGAGATAGCAGGATGAAAGGAAGAATAAAAAGTAAGATTTTCACCCAGCTGCCTGGTCTAGAACCTCCAAAGAGGTGAGGGAGTAAGAATATCTTAAAGTCAAATGGAGTCCGTATTTAATGGCACATGTGATGGGGCCATGAAAGAGTCAATGTTTTAGAAAGGAACTGTTATTTGTTGGCATAGTGGTTATTTGAAGGTGGATAAACATGTGAACTGGTCTGAAAACACGAATTCAAACTATACATTCTTGGAAACCACGAAATCAAGAGAAAATTTTAGAAAAACACACTATGCTGTGTACAGATGGTTATTTCTCTGCACCAGTAGCAGAGAATGTTCTCTTATGGATACTGCAACACCAGGCCTGACCCGGCTTAACTGTAAAATGAATGAAAGCTGCACAGGAAAATGCTTCTTCACTCCATTTTCCCCATTGCAACCATTTATCTTTTTTCCTATTGAGTAGGAAAATGTGCTAAAGTAGATACTAAAACTCAATTTCTGCTATTAAAAACAATGTTTGTAAACATTTCTAAAATCTTCATTTCTGCTGAGAAAGAGATACATTGCCACACACACAGGGGCTCATAAGCGTTTTTGGGAAAGAAGCAAGTACTAAACAAAAATGTAAAAACATAAAAATAAAAATCTATTCCCAAATTACCTCTACAGAATACTTGTTATGGCATCTACAATATTGCTTTCAAATAATCACCTGTACACTACATTTTTAACAGCACACTACTGTACAAAAAACACACCATTTGGACTTCACACTCAATGCACACAACGGAATGTTCATGTATATCGAGTTTCTGGGCAGAACTTACATTCTTCAAGAAGTTTTGCTTTTCCCCCCCATCAGATTCAGCAGGTGAATTGCAATTATGGATTAAAGAAAATCATTTGTTAGTATGAAATAAAAATGAAATCTTAAAAATTATTGAAAAATATACAAATCATCTCCATGTAAGATTTTTTCTAAACAACTAGCGTTCATGTACTAGAGACAGTGAAGTAATTTTATTAACGTGTCAGGAGTTGATGAGACTTTTGTAGAACTCTTATCAAATGTTGACTTTTCAAGTACAAGCACCACTTGTCAGTCTGACCAATATAGGACATTTAATATTGATAATGAAAGTCCTGAGGAGGTGGAAAATAAAATGAATGAAATGTAGTTTTCACATTAGAGGAACACTCAATATATCCATATATGGAAAACAAATAAACACCTAAAGCTACACTAGATAAGGGCATCAACTTTATTTCAAGACATCATAGATGTGTAGTTTTTAGCTACACTGTTAAATCATTGCCAACCCCTTTACACTATTTAGAATATCCTAAACAATAAAAGGCTAAGGGAATGCAATGTTACCTCCCCATTCCACCCTCTCCCCATTCCAAACCTCACATTTTCACCCTCCCCACACCCCATACCTCAGCTTCCGACCCTCATGCCACCCCAAGCCTCACCTTTCAATCCTCCCAACCACTCTGTCACTCCATTCCATCCTCCCCTCCCCAAGCGTCACCTTGCCATCCTCCCCCACCCTAAGCCACTCCTCTTCACCCTTCCCCTGTCCTCACCTTTCTACCTACCCCAAGACACACCTGTCCAAACTCTCCAACCCTCCCCCCGCCCAAGCCACAGACCCAGAACCAGGCAGGTGGCAAGTATCATGCCAGGAGAAGGTGGGGGCCGGCTACAGGTCCAGTAAAGCCCATTGCAGGGGGAGATGCTTCATCTTCTGCCCTTTCCTAGGACCCACTGAATCTCCCCAGCAATGGACTTTGCTGCTAGTTTGGAATAAATCTACTAATCTTAACTGTAGATTTGGTAATTTAGGTGTTAAAAAATTATAAATTTATTCAATTTCTTTTTCTGGTTTTATAGAACTTATGACTTGAGCTCTGAAAAAAGAAATAGAGTACTAATTTATTTGCTCCTGAAGTTATAAACTGATTTTGCAATTGTATGAATTAGGTAATTTATTTACAAGCATTGCCAATACAATGAGATCTATTTTGCAACTCATCCTGCTCTAGAAGATGCAAGCTGCTATTCAATCCAAAATGTAGTTTGCTTTTCTCTGGGTCACTTCACTGGGCAATTTAAAAACATTTCAGGATAAAAATACCAAAATCTCATGAAAGAATTTAGCCATTAGATTTCACATTACACAAGCCTGAGCAATTCTTTACTGTAAAATTTCATATTCATTTTAATTAGTGTGTTACATCCAAATTCCCACGAGCTGAGATTTGCAAAATATTTTTTCTTCCCCCTCCTCCAGTACTTTCTTGTTCCTAAAAGTCAGGAACTAGTTCTAAACAATATGCCATGCAGCTTGGAAGGCCACAGGAACAAGGGGAGACTACATGAAATTGACTCCCAGCTGAATACCTGGTTTCTACAAATAGCTTCTAAGAACTAGGCTAGTCTGAGGTAAATTTAATTGAGGACTAACTATACTTGTATGCATGCATGCCTCCCATGTACTCAATTTGTACATTTGCAGATGATCTATTGCAAAAGTCATCATAAAGGCAGAGAACAAAACAGCAGCATACCTATTTTGTTTAAACCCATGTCTACCCTAATCACAATAAATAAGGCATATGAGAAAGAAGAGCTGATCAAACTCTATCCAGTCACTTGCCGCCGCCCCCTCCCATCTTCAAAGGTCAAAGTGCTAAGACAGACTGCAGGGAGATAAAACCATGGATGGGAAAGGTTTAGCATCCCCCACAAATGACACTTGCTCCAAAAAAGTGGAGTTCCATCCCCTACTTTATAAGTAATTGGAGGATTCAGATTGACAAGACTGTTACTTTCATGCCTAGTATAGATTTAAGTTTCCAATACTGAGTGGGTCACAGGAACCACAATACTGTAGTTTTACCTAACCTACACTAGTTCACAATTAGCTGCTTGGTCCAATTTAGGGTGATGGTATTCACCTTTAAAGCGGCATATGGCTTGGGATCAACATACCTTAAGGTCCACATACTCCCAAATGAAACTTTCCAACCACTATGGTCATTTTCAGGGGCCCTGCTTCAGGCACCAGCACAAGCAAGGGCCTTCTTGGTCTTGCCATTAAAAACATGGAATTCCCTCTCCAGGAAAATTAATCTGTACCCCTCTATCATTGGTCCATTCTTCACAACAGAAATAAAACATCTTCAGGATGGAAATAGAAGCGTTTGGAGTATGAATTCCACACAGCTTTTCCCCAAAACATTTTCAATATGGTCTATTTCAGCCCCAAACTGTTCTCTTTGAAAACACTAACCAAGTGATTTTTTTTTGCCAAAATGTTTTGAAAACATTTCCTATTTGCTGTGCGGAGAGTACAAATCATTTTATTTCTCTCGCCCAATTTTGAAGCTCTCACTTTCATTTTCTCTGCCCAGTGACTGCTCGCCATTTTCTGCTGCTTCAGTGACTTTTCATGCTGTCTGCCATTTGATAAAGTTTCCCAGGGACGTTTACTCATTGGGCATCTACCATTTCCATAATTAAGGTACATTAATAAACTCAGTACTGCCTGCCAATTACGCAAACATGTCATTTTTCCTTTTTTGTTGTTTTCTGTGAGGTATCTTTGAAGATATGAAGACATGATATAAGAATTAGCAATATGCACAGATTTTGAGTCCTGTATCTCCATAGATACCTCATAGAAAAAAGCCATTCAGAAAGTTTTCTCCAGAAAAACTTTATCTTTCCACGCTATGAGGACAAAAAAAGCCAAAACAGTTATTTTTAAAATATTTTTGAAAAAAAAAAAAAAAAAAAAAAAAATAAAAAAAAAAAAAAAACTTTAAATGTTCTGTGTGGAAAAAGTCATAGTCTTTCACTAGCAAAACTTTTCTGTTCGGCGTTTCTTCACTGATTACCCTTCCTGTCTAGGTTTTTTTTGTTGATTGATTAGTTTCACTGGTGTGCAAATAGTGTTTGCGTATTTTAAAAGCCACATTTAGTTTTTTGTTCTGATTTTCTGCCTTGGTGGCCCTGACAGCAAAATAAATGATGCTGTCTTCTTCAAGAAAATTAATTTTGTAAAAGGCTATCTTTGAAAGTCCTATAACTAAGGGAAGTGGAAACATGACAAAGCCTATACTAACAGAAGTAGTTTTCTAAGAATATATAATACACTAGCAGGGCCCGGCCAGGCATTGCTTTGGCTTATTGTGGTGAAATGGGAAAGGAACAGTAGCAGCAAATCAATTGCAGAGGCCAGCAGTACGTGCTCATGCAAACACGCAGCCTGATACTGTGCGATGTCATTGATGTGTGTGCCCGCATTCCTTGGGGGGGAATGGAAAGGAACTCCTTCCACACATCTAGGCTGGCTGGTCATGATCTTTACCTGGGAGTAAGTTTGGTTGGTGACAATGGGTGTCGCCTCTGAGGGGCGCGACGCAGCCATTCAAAGTATGTCATGGTTGCTGTACCGAGCTTACTCCTGAGTAATGCGTGCCTGGTTTTCTTAACTGTAACCACAGTATTCAGGGAATCTAAGGTCCTTGGCCCCTCCCTCCCATCCCTTGCATGTCACCCCTCACTCTCTTCCCTCCCTCACTTCTCTTCCCTTGTATGGCACCCCTCCCCCTCCCTCCCCTTTCCCTCCGCTAGGGTGGGTGGGTCATATCAAGATGCTGGGCCCCCTGCCTCCCCTCCCTTGCATACCACCCCTCACTGTCTCCCCTCCCTCACTTCTCTTCCCTTGAATGCCTCCCCCTCCATCCCTTCCCTCTCCCTCTGCTGAATGTATATGAGAGTAGGTGTGTTGTGTAGTAGCAGTGGGTGAGGCACAGAGAGTGAAAGGTACCTGTGTGTGAGGGGGGAACCCCGCCTGATGTCTCACACGGCAACGAGTGTATGTGTTTCACTTCCACTCGAGTTACTGCCTATGTACTGTTTCCACTGCTCATATATGGTCATCCGAGCGAACATTCTAAGCTGAACGAACATTCTAAGGGTGACAGTTACACACAAGCAGCTGCATGTCCTTCACCATGGAGCGCCAGGAAAAAGGCGTTTTACCTGGGCCAGGTGTGAAATTTCAAGTATGTGAACATCTAAAAACACTCTCACCTGGCTGACTATAGTGGCTGGGAATTTTCAGAGGAATTGGCTCAGCAGTTACTGAGTTATACTACCACTAACAAAAACACTGTTAGCTTTTTATATATATAGATTGTATTTTATAGTGTGACTTTAAGTTATCAAAAAAATTTTCTGGCAACTATCTTAAATCACCTAGTATTTTTTATTTATTCCCTTTACAGTTTCTTTAAGCTATAAACTGTTAATACTTACGATCAGGAGGTACTTCCAGCGCAATAATAATTTGACATAGAAAGAAAACCAAGGGAATTCTGCTTGCATAGAGATTGCTCCTTTCCATCTTTATTCCAAGAGTCATTATGGAACTTGAACTGAAATTAACGCAAGTTCAACTTTTCCTTCCTTATCAAAAGAGATTTTTGGAAGCAGTTGTATGAATACAGTTGTGCAATCTGGAAAAGAAATAATTCCAAACAATAAGGAACGGAATGCTACAGTGACTAGAAACAATCATATCACTATGATCCTGATATTATGACTGCTTCACACGTTATAAAACTGAATTCACCTGATACCTGCATGTAAATCATAGTGTGAGATAACTGTGTGTATAGGTTTTTCTCCACATTAACAACTGCTGGTTAGTTGGCTATAACTATGGAGAGGGTGTACAACAGAATTACTAAAAAGAGGAAATTCTATTTTTAATTTTTTGCATCCAATCGTTGCATGCTGATTTTATACTAGGGTAATAAAACTCACATTATTTTTTACATTTATGGAAATGGCTGAAATGTAACCATGTGAAAGCAAATCCAAGTTGCAAGCCATTTGTGTGATGTGGGTATCCTTGGCAGCTGTAGTGATTTGCTCTCTCTGCCCTGCCCCCCAGAAGATCTACAATGGCATGGTAAAACTGTTGCAGTTAAGAAGGTGTTTTGTACATCTGTTACATATGTTTTTCTCTATGCTTCCATTATTCCAGATTGTGTAGTTCTGCCCTCCACCATTTTTCCTTAGGTTAGGGGGAACAAAAAAACCTGACAGGCTAAATGGATGTTTGAAACTAGGTCTCTTCCAGTCTTAGTGCAACATTAACCACTATGGCATAATTATTTTAATACATAAATATATACAGTTGACAAAGTGACACAAGCAAAACCTCATACAGATAGTTTGATGAGCAGGACATAGTCTTTGCAAGCATGTTTTGCATCTATTATTTTAGTAATTCTTAAATAATTCCTATAAAGCCAGTCAATATTTTTATCTCATTTTTGCAGATATATACCTCAGGCTGAAACACAGTGGCTTGAAGCAGTTTAGGTACATGTAATCCACAAATTATGAGGAAGATTCCTGGACTGTACAGCTGTGTCTTTCCTTGGTAACAGTCAAGCATCTCACATAATAACTGCTGAATCATCTCAATTCACATTACCTGTTTTTCAATATCCCTAGCACAATGGTCTGAATATAACTCTGTTCATACCTTGTCATTTTAATAAATACCAAGGTATGCTGCTATATGATACTAATAATAGTATGAAAGAGAATGTGAATGCTGAACTTGCAACTATTGTGCCATGCTTTGTAAACATTAAATACTGAATACTTCTGTTGAGTTGCTGAATGGATTCAGCACATTCAGAATGAACACTAACAACTCAAAACAATAAAGGATTCAACTTCTGCTGAACAAAGCGATTTTAAATGCTATGAGATGAAGTCATCTCGCTCTCAATACACACTCTTTGTCACTTTGTCAATGACAACATGAGAAGACAAACCTAAGGTAAACTACTTTATTAAAATGACTATATTAAAATATAGGGCTGTCATTGTTTAGGTCAGGTGTCGGAAACCTTTACCACCCAAAGAGCCATTTGGACCCATTTTCCACGGCCCTGAAGATCAACCGAGCTGGAGAGGTGGCTCCGCATGGAGCACCTCCGGTTCGGCCCCTCTACTCACCTTTCCTTCCAGCTGTGGGAGGCGGAGGTGCTGGACAGGGAAACCCCCTCTGCCCGATGGAGAAGGCAGCCACCTGCTCAGTGGGGCAGAGGGGGGGATGGTGGCCGTGGCCTGCCCAGTACCGCCGCCTCTCGCGCTGCGGGAGGCAGGTGTGCCAAGCAGGGAAACCCCCTTTGCCCAATGGAGCAAGGAGCTGCTTGCTCCGTGGGGCAGAGGGGGATGGTGGCTGTGGCCTGCCCGGTGCAGCCGCCTCTCGCAGTGTGGGTGGCTGTGGTGTCAGGCAGGGAAACCCCCTCTGCCCGATGGAGCAGGCAGCCGCCTGCTTCGTGGGGCAGAGGGGGGATGGCGGCTGCAGGGATGGCAGAGGGGGGATGCCAGCTGCGCTGGAGGGACACGCCCATGCTACCCTCCGACCTCTAGGGGTCGGAGGGCAGTGTGGGTGTGTCCCTCCAGCCCTCCAGAGCAGCATTGGAAGGAGAGGTGAGTGAAGGGGACACGAAAAGCGGCTCCCTCACACACAGAGCCACCTCCAGTTCGGCCCCTCCACTCACCTTTCCTTCCAGCGCTGCTCTGGAGGGCTGGAGGGACATGCCCACACTACCCTCTGACCTCCAGGCCATGTGGAGCCACAGTATAAGGCTGAAAAAGCTGCATGCGGCTCCGGAACCACAGGTTGCAGACCCCTGGTTTAGGTAACTCCACTTTGGCTCCAAAGTTGGTCAAAGGTCATGCCAACCATTTTTATCTTATTGCCAAGCTTAATCCCCTTCCCCCAATGTGCTGCATAGATTTAGTTGTTGTGGAATGAATTATGGGCTATAAAAAGAATGACCCTCAATCAACACATGGTTCCTACCAATACACGCTACCTTTTGCCAAAACCAGTTATGGCCTAATGAGTGACACATCTACTAACCTGAGAATCATCATCAAGCAGCAGAACGGACCATTGGTACTCACCCTGAAGGGACCTTCTCTTGTAGGCAGGAGACCTTCTCGGTGGGTGATTTCCACCCCCTCTCAGGGAGGCAGGGATAAAAAACGTCACTTCCTGTTCAGGCTAGGACTCCTTAATTCCCCAGAAAACTCCTGACTGAGCAGTGAAACAAGAATATATGCATAACCATAGGAAGGAACAGGAAGGAATAACATGAAAATAGGCAACAGTGCAACAGGAAAACGGAGTTCCTCCGCGGAGCGGATGGGAAAACCTAACGGCATTTAACTAGGCCCTAATAGGAGATCATTCCGAACGCTAGCGGCGCCATGGGAGGGACGAGAAGGTCTCACCTTTCCTACAAGAGAAGGTCCCTTCCAGGGTGAGTACCAATAGTCCGTTCTCTTGGAAGCGGAGACCTTCTCGTTGGGGACCTCCCCAAGCAGTGTCCCACCCCAAACAAGGGTGGGCTGCAGCTGGCGTCTAGTATGTTCTCGAGCACCCCTCTCGGCCGAAGACTGTCTCGTACGCGCCCCATACTAGGAGCTTGTGAGTGTCTGACAAAGGAGGACAGGCTGTATATGGCTGCTCTGCGAATTTGTTCAACAGAGCTGGCAGCTTTGTTCTTGAATGCTCTTGCGTTTGTAGCCAGCTTCTGGTAGAGTGGGCGGTGATTCCCTCCAGGAACTGGGTACGTAACAGGAGCTTTGTGTGCTTCCCACGATGCAGGGACCCTAACTAGCCCGAGCTAATGGCTGCCGTGGACATCTGATCTTAAGTTAGGAGAAGACACGTTTGATAAAGAGAGAGATTGTGTCTGTCTGAGTGTCTGCCATTGGGAGAATAAAGGCCTTGAGAGACCTCCTGGCGTCTAGAGTGTGCCAAGGAATGCGTTCTACGGGGATGGGTTGGCTTAGGGGCAGAAATTAGGGAGAACTACATCCTGTTGAAGATGAAAGGTAAGAGCGCCGCTTTAGAGGAAACTTGAAAGTGGGGTCTGGTGATAGGACTACTCTGTCCTGATGGAAAGCATGGGGTTGGGAGGTTCACTGTGGAAAGGGCCCTCAGTTCGAGACTCTCTGAGCAGACGTGATGGCCACGAGAAAAATGGTCTTCATCTTGTTAGCCATCGTAGAGTGGATGTCCCTGCACCCGGCTTTCCCGAAGGGGGAGGCTGTTAGAACCCACGACAGGGGCGGTCAATCGGAAGGTGCCATGAAGGGAACCTGTGGTTGACAGGAGGAGTTGTTGTTGCTGGACCCCTTTAAGAAACAGAGGAGGATATAGGGATGTTGAGATAGACTTTTTCCTGAAATGAAAAGGACACACACAGTGGATAGTGCCTGCAGCCTGGCCCGGAGGAGTGTTGCTTCTCAGACCTTTGGAGAATCCCACTCCTGTAGGAACTCCAGTATGCTGGAGTGCAGGAGGGAGCTTAGAAGAGGTCCCGCCCGTCGAGGCTCTGGACCAAAAGGCGAAAGAGATTTCCAAGTGGAATTGTAAGAGTCTGACCGTGGAAGGTGTGTCTGGAGGCCAGAATGGGCGTTGATGACTTCCGTGGAGTAGCCCCTACGTGCTAGAGATCGCCCGCTCAACCCGCCAGGCCCGGTCCAGGCCCAGAACCAGCCCGGGGATCTGGGTGGCGCAGGGTCCTTACAGCCGGGAGTAGGAGGTCTGGAAGCACGGGAAGGTGAAACGGAGGAGACTGCCATCTCCGTTACTCCAGCGGAGAGAACAGGGCCTCACTTAGCCCAGAGAAATAGAGGCGACCAGGATGACTTGCGCCTTTTTAGGCTCTGATGCGTCTCAGGAGCTTTACCCAGGATCACGGGGTTGCTTGAGAGGGAAGGCGTAAAGAAAGGTCCCTTAGCCAGGGGAGGCGATCAGTGCGTCCACCTCCTGGGCAAAGGTGGTGGAGTGGAACAGGAGAAAAGAATTTACGGTAGCTGTGTGTTCTCTGCACGTGGCAAAAGAGAGGGTCCACGCTCGGAGACTCCGAGGCGGGATGAGATCTGCCGGAGCACGTGCTTTCCTGTTGAGAATCACTTTTCGGCCGGGGAGACAGTTTAGCCGGCTTAGCCAGTCCCAGCGTTCACATTGAGCTTCCTTTGATATGTCTCGCCTGTAGGCTCGCGACATTCTTTTCCGCCCAGAGTGAGGGATTTTGCTGGCTTCCCTTGTGTAGGCGAGATGGCCGCGATCCCCTGATGGTTCCAGGTATGTCTTGGCTGCCACATTGTCCGGTTCTGATCAGAACGTGGAGACCAGTCAGCTTGGGGCTGAAGTGCTGAGAAGGAGCCAGGAGGATGGCTCAAAGTAGTTCAGAGTAAGATTGATTGGGAGAGAAGGCGATGATGTCTCGGGCCCATTGACCCTCACGCAGCTTGCTTAATTCCTGCGTCCAGGGTGGCAGCCCCAGCCCTGGAGGCTGGCGTCTGTGAAGATCTGTATGAGCGGTTTGTCTGCATAAATTTTTCCCTGGGATAGAGTGGGTCCTGGGGAGGTCCACCGCCATAGCAGATCTGTCTTGAGAGACTGGGGGGGGATGTTGAGTGTTCTGTGTCTCTTCTGGAGAAGAGAATGTCCCATTGGAAGGGGAGTAGGAAGAACTGTGAGTGCTCTGGAGGTGGAGACCTGCCCCATTGTATCATATCCCACGAAAGGTGGCCCGTCATCACACCTAGGAGTTTGGAGAAAGGAACAGCAGGGGGAGAAAGTTTCTTGGACCTGATGGCGGTGCCACTACCATGCCGATGATCTTCTGAATTTTGTCTTCGGGACAAGAAGCGAGTTCAGTCTACGTGTCGATTAGGGCCCGAGGTGGATCCAACTGCTGTGTGGGATGAAGGTGGCTCTTTTCCCTGTTGATCCAGGAACCCGTGGCTTTGCAAGCACCTGCATGTGGTGAAGTCCAGGTCTTGTAGAGAGGCTGCCGACTTCCAGTTTGGACCTTATCAGTAAGATTGTCCTAGGTAGGGGTGTATGTGCACCCCTTGGCCGCGAAACAGAGTTATGGAGCCCTAGGAGAAGCTTTGAGAAGACTCTCGGGCCGGTTGGCCAGCCGAACGGTAAAGGACCCCTGGAGTAGAGAAGTGCTGGTTTCAGATTGAACCTGAGGAAACTTTCACGATTGAAGCGAGGTCAGATGGGCACATGAAGGTAGGCTTCCGTGAGGTCCAGGGGAGGTGAGGAAGTCCCCTGGACGGAAGGGCTTCCGTGATGGATATAAGGATTCCATCTTGAATTTCCCTTAACACGATGTACTTGTTGTTACTGTCTTTGGAGGAGGTTGAGAATGGCTCACCAGTCCCCATTCTTTTGGGGACTGCGCCGTAAAAATATTAATGAATAGTGTCCGAGGAGCCTCTCTCTGACAGGTTGGCACTGGCTCTATGGCTTTACTATGGTTAGGAGGTGCTTGACTGCAATGTGAGTTCTGTTCGCCTTCTCTGGTCTGGAGCTGATTGGAGATGGAATAAAGCAAGGTGGAGGTAGACATCAGAAACTCACTATGGTGGCCAGCTGAGAGACACCACCTCCTGAGAACCAGGCGTCCGATGTGGTGGTCCCCTCTCACACACTGAGCCCCGAAGCTGAGAAGAGGCGGGCCCCTACCGGGACCTCTCCGAGTGAGTCCAGGATCTAGGTGTGTGGGAGGTCGGTCTGGGAGCTTTGTGGAACTTGTTCTGTGGTCTGAAATTTCCTCTCCGGACTGAAAGGAACCCCTATTCTGCCAGGAGGTGCAAGATTACGGAGGGTGTCTCTGGGTGGGCGCTGAAAGTATTTTTGGCGGCAGATGCAAGTACCTCTGGAGCCAAGAGGGGTTCCCTCCTGGGCTGAACTGACTTGGGCATGGTCTTTTTGTGGTCCTTGAGATTGCCGACCTTCAGGATAGAAGCGTCGAGTTCAGAACCGAAAGAGAGCCTACACACCTTGGAAGGGAGTAGCGGCCCGCGATAGTCTTGAATACTGGTTGCTCAGGCCTGCCAGGATCCTGAGCCATGCATTACGTCCTGGCTACCACATTGGCCCAGCGCCATGGAGGCCGGGGCAGAGAGGGATCCAGAGCGTCCAGGGTGGCATCTGCAATGAAGGAAACACAGCAATTCTTACTCTCTCTAGACCATTTCTAACTCCCGAGCCTCTCTGGGGAAGGAGCTCCCATGATCGTCCGAGCCATACCAGGATGAAACTCTAGGCGTGTGGATGCTGAGGGCAATGGCTTTCATGGACAGCTAAGGATTGAGTGTGAGCGATCTGAGAGCCGCCTCTGACCTCTTATCCAGAAGGGTCTTTGAGGTTGCCCTCCCCATCCCTTGGATACCAATAATCCCTGAAGATTGAATATGGCTGTAATGGGGGGCATCTACTAAGGGGACCTTGAGAGGAGGTCCTCAACAAACTCGGGCATTACCATATAGTTTAGATGCGCGTTGGAAAGGAGGTGCTTGTTGGAAGCTGGGGAGTCTCCCATTTCTTTCTTGATTCTTTTAATAAAGTATTCTGGGAGGGAGGATGGACCTGGATGGTTCATCTTGGGGGGAGGGCACATTTTTTGCTGCCCACTTGGGACAACCATAATAAGGTGGAAGAGGAAGTCCAAGAGGTGGAAGGTTGGTTTGGGTTTCCTTCTCTATGGAGTTCCAGGGCAGCCACTGTCTTGGCGTCCAGGAGACTCACAGGTCCTCAGGATTAAAAAGCATTTAATGGACTACAGATCTGAGGAGCCCCTCAATGGTTTCCTCACTGTCCGAAAAAAGCTCCATGGACCCCGGGTCAGGTGTTTCAGCGAGGGGGGTCTGCTCTGCTGGCTGAGGAGGGGCGGGAGGCAGCACACTGGGAACCTAGGATAGCCCTAGTATGCCCATGGCCCAAGTTAGAGAGAGGAAGCGGTGCGTTAGAGGGAGGTGGAGTACCAGTAGCCCTGGATCCCCTACCCTGCAGGTATGACTCTATGTGTTCCTCAAGAAGGAGCCCTTTGAAAGGCTGAGGGAAACTCGCTGGGAGACCAGGTCTGCCCTCTCTGTTAGAGAGTCAGTCGCAGAGCTAGTTGCCTGTATGCGGCTGGCCGGGGAAGCCCCCCCTCCTCAGGCCGGAGCAGCTCTTGCCCTGCGTGAGGGGACCCGTGGCTGGCTTGAAGCGTCCGCGCTGCCACTGCGGTGGAAGTCTCCGACTGCTGAGGTCTGCTGGAGCCACAAGAAAGAAGAGAGGCGTGGGAGGGCGCTTCACCTCCGCCCGTCGGCTGGCTTCAGCTTCTCCTGGCGCTTCCAAGCGTGATTGCAGCCCGGCTATTCTTCTTGGCGCCAGAGGTAGATGGGCGCCGATTTCCCTTCCTTGGCCGGCGAGAGCGCTGGGAATTAGCTGTTGCTTCGTAGCAGCGTTTCCCGCCAAGAGCTGAGCGGCGCCCGGCGCCTGGCCGCCTCTCAGCCTCGGCCTCCAGCGTTGTTACTGCCGCACGAGAGGCGGCAGTGGAGAGGCATGTGGCTGTTGTCGGTGGCGGAGGAGGACCTTTTGCTGAAGCCCTGAGTGGCTTCTGCCGCTCCCTCCGTGGAAGTTCTCCCTGGGGGGAAAAGTCCTGATCCGCCATTTGGTAGGGAAGGAGGAGATTGGAAAAAGCTGGGAAGGGTGGGGAGGGGAAGGAGCGAGGGAGATCAAAGGAGATCCCCAAGCCTCCCTTTGAGAGAGGGTAGAGGATTGGATAGAGGGGAGGCATGAAGGGTCTCTCAGAAAAGGACAGGGAAGATAGAAAAGGAAAAAAGTTTAAGCTAAACTAAGGAGCCCCTAGGATCCGCTGCACTCCCTGTTCAGGCAGGAAATAGAACTGGGGAATTAAGGAGTCCTAGCCTGAACAGGAAGTGACGTTTTTTATCCCTGCCTCCCTGAGAGGGGGTGGAAATCACCCACCGAGAAGGTCTCCGCCTCCAAGAGAAAAAGCATTTCTCCTTACAGGTTACCCATACAGGAGCACCCAAATTCTTAGTTGACCATGAAATGACTGGCTAATTCACTAACAGTTATTGAAGGGTAGGTGGATCATCAGAAGATGATAAAATGCTTGCATCAGAGAGGATGAGTTTGCTTATACTAATATGTAATTTGATTTTATTATTGACAAGAAGGGTAAAGGTCCTGATAAACTCTCTGAGGTAGGTACATAACATAAAATAATATAACAACCAGAGGATCAAGTGGTAAATCATGGGCTGTTGCTTCTAAAATGTACCACAAAATTTGGTCTCCAAAATTTTTTAATTTATCATTTATAATAGGCTAAGGGTTCAAACATCTGATGACGAACCCTTAGCCAATCACTGTGCAGGATGCATACCCACCAAAGCCTTGTGTGTCCTGCACACTGAATGGCCCAACCCCTCCCAAACCTACCTGCCCCACCACCACCCTCAAGATTCCCTTACCTTCGCCTTCCTACCACCCCTGAAAACCAAGCTGGGCCAGTGCCTGTGCTCTACCACTGGGCACACCAAAGCCAGCTCTCCCTTTCCACCCTTCCCTGTACCCCAAACCAAAACCAGATCCCCTGCCCCATCTCCCCCTGCACTCCACACTGCTCACTGCCACTCTGCCACTTGGGGTGACAACAACTGATCCTCTCCCCATCTTCCCCATATCCAACCAAAATTGGTCCCAGTGGCATAGCACCAGAAACCTGCAAACTTCTACTGGGCCCACCAAAAGCTGCCCCACCCCCACCCAGTCTTCCTCACACCCAACACCTGTGTCCTGGCTACTACTGTCCTGGACCCTGGCCTGCAGCCTCCTACCCTGGCCCCAGCAACTTAACGGCAGCTCCTGGCCAGTCAGCACAAACTGTGAGTTGTGGGGTGTGGGTGTGTGTGGAGAGACTAGCGGGAGGGGGGCAGGAGAGTGTGACCACCAGGAACAATGACTGAGTACAGTGACACAGCAGTGGCTTACTGCTTGTTGCCCCCCTGGTCTGGCCCTCCCCACTCCACACCCACCCTTTCCTAGTCCAAAACAGACTTGTTCCATCCTCCCCCACCCCCAACAACCCCATCCCTTCCCCCACCTCCAACAACCCCATGCCCATTCACCCTCCCACCTCCTCAGACAACTCAATTTCCCCCCCTCTACCCACCAATCTTCCACTTACTGGACTCCTGCCATTGCAGACTGAGGACCAGGTAGGCAGGAAGTGGCTTACTGGGAGGAGGAGGAGTCACTATATTCCCCGGAAAGCCCATTGTGGAGAGAAATGCTTATTCGCCCTCCCTTTGCTAGGGGCCATTGTATCTCCCCCACAGTGGGGTTTGCTGCCAGTTTTAGAATGACTCCAAAAACATGTAATACATTTGTCTGACTCAAATGACATTTCCACCAAACCCCACTGGGGAAATGTCTATGGATTCAGGAATGGATCCTGGGAGGGAGAGAGTTTGAGAGGGGAAAGACCTTAGTACAGCATCTATCCTCCAAAACAGTCATTTTTTCCCGGAAAACCAATCTCTATCATTTGAAAATTAGTTGTAATCCCAGGAGATCTCCAACTCCCACCTGGAAGTTGGCAACCCATCTCCACATAAATCCAAGAATCCTGGGTATATACAAGATGATCTATAGCCGTGGTAGCGAACCTATGGAACTCCAGGTGTTCATGGATTACAATTCCCATCACCCCCTGCCAGCATGGCCAATTGACCATGCTGGCAGGGGCTGATGGGAATTGTAGTCCATGAACATCTGGAGTGCCATAGGTTCGCCACCACTGCCTATAGGATGCCAGCTTTTTCTTAAATCAGCTGAAATATGTGTTTGCTATATTCAGGGATGCCAGGTTTCCCACTTCTGTGGGGAATCTCCTGCTCCCTGCTGGTGCTGCCAGTTGCTGTCTAGATGGGTGGTGAGGGAAAAATGAATGGGGAAATTCTCGAAATTGGGAAGGAATGTGAATCCACGTTCCCTAATGCCATGACTATGGGCTGTGCAGCAGAATCACTAGCAATGTCTTCATCAAGGAAAGTCTCCTGCTGGCTACCAGTTCAATGGCTGGCAACCATAGATAAAAATGTGTCCATAATAGTTCTCAAAGATCCTTTAGTAAGTCTAAAGATAATATTTTATTACAGTTTTCAACCTAGATTTTATCTTTTCATTTTCATCAACAATTTATAGAACTGTTAAATAAAACTCTTGATGAAACCACTACTTACCAGCACGTCAAATTTTATTTTAGCTTTAACTATCTTATGTTTCCTTATTAACTCAGTTGTTACATGCCTTATGGGTAGAAAATTAAAAAGGAGTGTTTAAACAATTTATTAGATTAGTTATTTCCTCATGATATAGTACTATACCTCAGCTTAAAATATCCTCTAGTCTATCAAGGTTATATCACTGCCAAAAATAAAGAGGCTAGTCCTTTTCCCATTCCCAAAAGTCAATGGGAAAACCTTGTTTATAAACTTGCCATCTGCCATTCTCATTAGCTGGTTAATAACAAGTTCCACCAATTCTATTCTGTGCTTCATTTGAAACTTAAATGGACCAGGAAAATAATCTGATTTTGCAGACTAAAATGTCAGGGGGGTGGGGGGAGTTGTGCCCCTCTAGATCCAATCATAAAAGGTCTGAACCATAAACAAAAGTGCTAAAAAAAATTCCATGTCATTACAAATCTAAGCCAGTGGGCAAAAACTTTGTTATTTCATCTACATTCCCTGAAGAAATTTGGCATTATATTCCATGTAGTTGGGTCTAGAAGCACACATCCTATGTGAAAATCATCATCATGCTTATTATCAGAATTGGGATAGGATTGCTAGATGGGTGAAGAGTGAATGTGGCGATTTTAAAAAATTACGTTTTTTGTTCTTTGGCATGCACTGAGTTACATTTGTTCTTCAGCATGCACTGAGTTATAGATACATATTCTTTGCTCATATTTTTAAAAAACCCTTTTCCAGTTTTGTAAGAATAATGTTACAAAACTTTCTTTTTACTGTGCATATTTTCAGTATTGACTGTAAACTGGTTTGTATGGCACCTGAGTCTCTAGTACTAGGAAATTTAAAAATCAAATATATAATTATATTCATCTGCAAAGGTTAAAAACTTTACTTTTCATTTGTGTCAATAATATCACAGCGATTAAGATTCTTTGTCAACGCCAATTGGTCTTGGTCTTAGATTGTTGCTTAATAAAACACTACAGGCTTTTCCATAAATTATACTGGAATTAATCTTTGATCTTCTCACATCTTGATTTATTTGAATATATATTGGAAAAGACATTAAGCATGAAATATATGCCTCAAATTTAATTCATGTAGGTGACATTTATTCAGTAGGCATTTTCTATTTTGTGAAGGACTTGATATGTTTGATTTGTTCCTTTAATTCCAAGTCTTGTTTTGCCAATTTACATACTTATCTATGTAAAGGATATTATTATCTGATGGACACAAATTAAAACACACTATATGAAAATGCTTGCAAGCATTTTATTGTTAGGAAAGACAAATAGGAAGGCTTTTAAATAAAAAAATGCTTCAGGTTTTTACAAAACATTTATCCAGCATTTTAGATTTATTGTAATAAGAAAATCCATTTATAAGAAGACAATGTAGATTACTTCAATTGCTTATAGTCTTTTACCCAACTAATTTATTTAACATTTTAGAAGAAAAACAAAATAATGCGTTATTTGAAATATTAATTCTGTTTGTCTCATGTAAAAAATACATCTCTTCTCAGTTTAGTTATAAACTTGCAGTACGATTAAATTATTCAATATTAATATATAAACTGTACCCATAATTAATTAATTAATTAATTAATTAATTCTAAAAATGATTTGATTTACTTTCAGTAAGAATAAATCAAAATTATATCACTATTTTTGAAAAAAATGTAGGATAAGCCGCTGTATAAATCCACATATGCACTGATTTAAGTAGAAAAGATCTGCATGATTGGTGTTGCCCACATAGTTTGTTTATTCTCGCACACACTGCACACATGTTTAGTAGAGGCATCTCAATAGAACCAGCTCCCATGAACACTGGCGAGGATTTGAACATGGGTGAGGATTAGGATCATACATGGTGAAAAGAGACACACACGTTTATCACATGAAACAATGTTGCAAAGGATGCACACAGTTTGCGTGCAGATGTGCGGATTTCACTACCCCAATTACCCACACATAAACCTTGCTTGTTGGAATGAGAATGGCCGCAGCCTGGTTTATTAACAATAATATATAACTTTTTGGAAGCTGGGCAAGCATAATGGGGCACATCCTGGCCAACCAGCAAGCAAACTGGTGACCCTGGTCCTTGTCAGCCCACAGCTGACCCCCAGTCCTTCGAGCAGCAAACCGCTGACCTGGCACCGTCCCCCTTAGGGACCGGGACAGGAGGTTTCTAGATGCCACTAGGGCACCTACCCATTTGTGACACCCCCTTTTGCCGGAGATGGAGAGCTCAAGACAGGACTTCCAGGCCTGCGCCCTCAAGCCCTCCACAACCCCCAGGCCTCTTATTAAGGCCCCCTGCCTTGGAAGGTCTGGCATGCAAGCCTGCCTACCCACAAAGGATGATGAAGAAGAAGAGTTTGGATTTATATCCCCTTTCTCTCCTGTAGGAGACTCAAAGGGGCTTACAATCTCCTTGCCCTTCCCCCCTCACAACAAACACCCTGTGAGGTAGGTGGGGCTGAGAGAGCTCCGAGAAGCTGTGACTAGCCCAAGGTCACCCAGCTGGCGTGTGTGGGAGTGTACAGGCTAATCTGAATTCCCCAGATAAGCCTCCACAGTTCAAGCGGCAGAGCTGGGAATGAAACCCAGTTCCTCCAGATCAGAATGCAGCTGCTCTTAGCCACTGCTCTTAGCCACTATGCCACTGCTGCTCCTATGTGCCCCTATGCCCTGAAAACCGCCACTGAGCTGACTCAAACAGCTCTTGCTCCAGCTTCCGAAGCCCAGAACCATCTGCCTATTGCGTGCCGCTGTAAAGGAGCGTCGGGTGCCGGCATTTGATGCCCGGGGCTTCAGCTGGCTGCCAAGAAGCGCCGGCCGGGCAGAGAAGCGCTGGCTGCTGGATGGCACCCGCTGACGTTGTGCAGGGTTTCCCCACTCCCAAAGCCTCCCCCACAAAGCAGTTAAAGAAAGGGGACTTCCTGTTCCTCAGCCACCTCTCCGCAGCCCGATCACAGCCAGCTGCAAAGGAGCACCAGCTGCCAGGTGGCCCAGCGTTTGCGGGGGGGTTTCCCTGCCAGAAGCAGAGAAGCGCTAGATGCCAGGTAGCCCCACTTTCACTGCGCGGGGTATTCCCCGCTCCCCCAAGGCCCCCCGATGGAGCCCGAGCAAAGCCTCGGGCCCAACAGGCAAACTGCGGAGCAACCGCTCCGCTTGATCGCAGCCTCGAGAGGAGGCTGAGCCGAGCCGGGCATTGGCTTAAATAGCCTGCCCGGCTCCCTCATCACGTGACGGTTCTCCCCCCGTCACGTGACCCATCTCCCTGACACAGGGGAAGGCGAGCTGTCCGCTCCGTCCTCCCCTGCCGCAAACGGCGCCCCAGGTAAGTCTGGGTGCTCTTCTTCTTATATGTAAATGTAAGACATTTATTATGGATTGAATACGCTATGTGACAATTTGTACAATAAGTCAGTGCTTGATTACTGGAAAAAAGACCCTTACAAAAAATATTTCCTAAATAAACACCTCTAAATCCATCAACTTCAATTGACTTAAAGGATTGCACTGTTACTGACCTTTCATCACTGAAACATCAACAATCATTCGCCATTTCAAAAAGTTTCTCAAACATATTGTCGAAGGCTTTCACAGCTGGAATCACTAGGGTGTTGTGTGATTAATGTCTGTATTGTTCAGATTCTCAAGTTAAAGTAAACTGGGGTATGGCCATGTTCTAGTAGCAAATGCAGATTCAAGGAAGTATGCAGGTGGGCTGGACATTTGCTATTAGAACACCCCAGTTTCTCAAACTTTTAAAATCAGACACACACTTCACATTGACCCTGAAGGTTTCTATAAAACCAATTTTAGAAGTGGAAAAAGTGTATGAAGAAACTAAAATTTACTTTAACTTGAGAATCTGAACACATAAACATGGAGCTAAACTGCACACAGATCAATTGAACTTTTAATTGTGTTTGGTATCAGCATGTCAAAATGCCAACAATGTTTAGTTTTCAAGAAATAAAAAGAGGAAAAAGTAAATTTCCTTTAGTACCTTTTCCACCCTTTCAAGGACTACTCTGCCTATCATATTCTTCCATCATAAGATTTCATGTCCTATGATGCTAGAATTTCCCCACAACATCATTCATCAGATAACTTCAGATTCCTGAAACTGCTTTATGAGTCCCAAAGTAAAGCACCTTTGAATAGTAAAGTGCTGGAATGTTTGCAAATGCTAAATCCAGTTTGCTGTGGAAGCACTCCTCCCACCAACATTGTGAATAGACACAAGTGATTAGGTTACAGTAAGGCATAATTTAGAATACTGGGGCTGTAATCCTATGCCTATTTATTGCAAGCGAGTTCCATTGAACTTGAGAAAGGCTGGCTTCCAAGTTCAATGGTATAGAATAAGTACCCTCAAAGTAATGTGAATTTGTAATGCAGTCTAAAATCAACTGCAAAACCCATGTGGTTTATTTCCAGTGGTGAAGCTCCCATGGGGACATCTGGGGAAAAATGACCCAGGCACTCCCTGTGGGAATCACCACTCCCTGCCCCCTCCTCTGCCCGATCGCGACCCCTGTCATCCTCCTCCTCGCCTGCTCTCTCTGTTTCTCCCTATATATAAAAAAACTAACTCAGTTTGATATTTATGTCTCCACCATCAGTGAACCTTTCAAGTTATGGTGAGTCCCAATTTAATTTTACACAGTTTCCCAGCATCCTCAGGGCATCTGAAAATCACTATTTTTTAATTTGCCCTCACCTCTTTCTGCCCCTCCAAAAGGATATTTCCTCCAAACTGTCCCCCAGCACTCTCAGAGCCTGCATGCAAATGATCCTTCTTTTCATTGGCTCCTACTTTCAGTTTTGTGTCAAGAAGGAGGGGAGAAAACTGGCGAAAAAAATGGGATGCAGCCAGCAGGGACAGTAGAGAAGAGATCATGCATGCCCTGGTAAGTTTTAAAAGAAAAGAAAAGATGACTTTCTACTTTCAGTTTTACAGAAGCTTCACAAGGGGGCTAATCAAAACAAAAGCTAGTTTTGGTTTTTACCTGTTATCTTCCAGCATAAGCACAGTATGATATCTGTGAACTGCATTTGCACGAGATCTGTAATGTATCTCAAGTAACAAACCTATTGTACAAACTGTTGAACCTGGCTTGTGTCTCCCCCACTCTGTCCTAGCCAAGTACAGGGCACCAAAAACAGATTCACTTAGGGGGCAGAACAGTCATGGTGGGGGAGGGTGGCTGCCCCTACAGGGGGAGGGGAGCACAAAACTCAGATTTGCCTGGGCTCCATTTTCCCTAGCCATGCCTCTGTATACTTCCATATAAGAACTCCAACCTTAAGTTGAAAAATTTAGCCACAATGCAGTGTAGAAATATCAGAATAATGAGACCCAGAAGTTATGAGATGGAAAACTATTGTAACAATTGCCACAGACACAGAATACCCCCCTTCATATCGAGCAATGGATCCTAGAATGTAAACAATAGATTTTCTTTAGTACCCTTTCCACCCTTCCAAGTACTACTCAGCATATCATATCCTTCCATCATAGGATATCATGTCTATTAAACAATATTTGTATTTCTCCCCAATTCTTCTCTAAATTCAGATTGGGGAGGGGCACTTTTATAGGATTTTTCTTTCTTCTGTACTAAATTTCTATTCTACCCTTTCAAAACTTTACTCAGAACAGTTAATAGCATAACAATATACATAACAACGTAAATGCGAATAATGTAACAGTAAACAAACAAACAAAACCGCCTCTCCTATTAGATTCCCTGAACAGCATTAAGCTCAGCTTATAACTTGCTGGTGCTCTCTGGGCCAAAAGTTGTTCATCTGGCTTCAACCAGGGCTAGGGGTTTTTTTTGGTTTGGTACCAGCCTGGTGGAACACTATGTCAGAGGAGACTTGGGCCCTCTGGGACTTGATTGAATGAATATATTTATTACAGTTGTAGACCAGTGTATCAGGACTTGATACAATTCTTTAGAGCCTGTAAGATGGAGCTGTTCCACCAAGCATCTTCTTGAGGCAGCAACGGTATTCCATCTAGCTGGCCTCCCTCCTCCCTTTCCCATTTTATTTTATTTTTTTACTTCATTCCCCCTTGCATTGATATGAATGTGTAGTATGGGAAACTGGTTGTGTAAATTGCTAGATTCTGAAGCCATCTGAATTGAATTATCAGAGACCACTATTTATTTGTTTGACTTATTATCCCACCATTTCCCAGCCCAGGGCCAGGATCAGGGGAGCTAACAATATTCGGAACAATGTACACAACATTTACAATGTAAAACAATCAGTAAAACAGCAGGAGCCAACATACTCAATTAAATTATCATTTCCAAGTTAAAAGTTAACTACACTTACTATCGACATAATCCCTCCCTCCCACTCCTAGAGCATTTTAGAATACATCAGGGAAAACAGAGGGAGAGAGAGGCATGGATTGGGAGGCCAGCTTGTTAGAAAACAGTAGCTGCCTCAACCATAGGCCCAATGGAATATCTCCTTCTTACAGGCCAGGGCCTGAGCAGAAAAAAATGTCCTGGCCTTGGTTGAGGCTAGCCAGATGTTTTGGGAGATGGGGACCACCAGAAGGTCACTACCAGAAGAACACAGTGTTCTCCAGGGGCAATATATGAAAGCTGGTACAGCAGATACAATGGTCCCAAACCACTCAAGGCCTTAAAGGTTAACACCAAAACCTTGAACATGATTTGGAATTCAACTGGTAGCCAATGCACCCGGCGAAGCACTGGTTGAATATATAGGGGTCCCTGTAAGGATCCTCATCACTGCATTTTGAACCAGATACAGTTTCTGAAGCAGTTTCAAGGATAGGCCAGCATAGTGTGAATTACAGTAGTCTAGCCTAGAGGTGACCGTTGCATGAATCACTGTAGTGAATTTGCATTCAGTATCTTTTGGCAGAAATAGATTATATCGTTATTGATTTTCGGTACAAAAAGTTTCATCAATAATGTTACATAACTCTTAGAGACATAACCTTCAACAAAAAGTTGACTATTCTCCCAAGAATATCAGGATCGTTACTATTTAGTGATTTTACCATTGATATTTTGAACGGTGTTTTAACTAATGGAACCAGTAAAGGACTAGAGAAGAACTACTAATCATAGCTTAATTGATTCAAGAATGGCATGTTATTAGTTGGTAACACCAACCAGGGAAAGGTTCCTAGTATTTGATTGCTACAAGAAAATTATTAAAGGAATTTCTGATTTGATCTGTGATGTACTCACCAAGTTCAACATTTCTACTGAACAGTGCCATGGGCAGGGTTATGATAATGGAAGTAACATGAGTGGTGAATATAATGGTGTCCAGGCCCATATTTTACTGCCAATCCTTATAAATTATCAAAAAGAACTGAGGAAAAGCTGGGGTTTCCAGATTCACTGAATGCAAGGTAGTTGCAAAGAATTTAAATACTGAAGTGGTGAGAGCCAGCATGGTGTAGTGGTTAACAGCAGGTGGACTCTAATCTGAAAAACCAAGTTTGATTCCCCACTCCTCCACATGAGCGGTGGAGTCTTATCTGGTGAACCAGATTTGCTTCTGCATTCCTACATTCCTGCTGGATGACCTTGGACTAGTCACAGTTCATTCAGAATTCTCTCAGCCCTACCTACCTCACAGACAAGGACGTAGGTAAGGGGGGTTCTCGGGTTCAACCCCCCCATTCATGTCTGAAGCTCCGCCCACCCGTTTGTGGGTTTTTAAAATATTTTCAGTGTTTTTCGGTTTTTTGGCCTGCAGGGGGCGCATTGTTTAGGCTAGCAGCACCAAACTTTCAGGGATTGTTTGGGGGAATCTCCTGATGATACTACCCAGGTTTGGTGAGGTTTGCTTCAGGGGGTCCAAAGTTATGAACTCCCAAAGGGGGTGCCCCCATCCTCCACTGTTTCCAATGGGAGCTAATAGAAAATGGGGACTACACCTTTGAGGGTCCATAACTTTGAACACCCTGGACTAAATTTCACCAAACCTGGGAGGTATCATAAGGAGAGTCTCTTACTGATACCACCCAGGTTTTGTGAAGTTTGGTCTGGGGGGGTCCAAAGCTATGGACTCCCAAAGGGGGGTGCCCCCATCCCCCATTGTTTCCAATGGAAGGTAATAGGAGATGGGGCTACACCTTTGAGGGTCCATAACTTTGGACCCCCTGAACCAAGCTTCACCAAACCTGGATGGTATCATTAGGAGAGTCTCCTAAACATACCCTAAAAGTTTGGTGCTGCTATCTTAACAATTGCACCCCTGACAGCAGGCACCCCCCCAAATTTCCCCAGATTCTCCTTTTAAATCCACCTCCTTCGGCATGGATTTAAAGGGAGAATCTGAGGTCTTCAGTTTAGAAGAAGAAGAGTTCGGATTTATATCCTCCCTTTCTCTCCTGTAGGAGACTCAAAGGGGCTTGCAATCTCCTTGACCTTCCCCCCTCACAACAAACACCCTGTGAGGTGGGTGGTGCTGAGAGAGCTCCAAAAAGCTGTGACTAGCTCAAGGTCACCCAGCTGGCGTGTGTGGGAGTGCACAGGCTTATCTGAATTCCCAAGATAAGCCTCCACAGCTCAAGCGGCAGAGCAGGGAATCAAACCTGGTTCCTCCAGATTAGAATGCACCTGCTCTTAACCACTCCAAAATCCACTCCAAATAATCCACTCCAAAAACAGCATCACTTTCAATGTTGTTTAACTGGGGACCCCAGATTCTCCCTTTAAGGTGGATTTAAAAGGAGAATTTGGGCTCTCTGGTTTAAATACCATTGAAAGTGATGCTGTTTGGGGGTGGATTCCAGCATCACAGTGGCTGCCTGGGGGGGCGGGGAGTGGAACTCAGATTTTGCACCAGGCTCCATTTTCCCTCAATGCCTCTGCCCAGAGGGAAGGGCAGAAGGAACTGCCAGCTGCCGGCTGGGAGCCCAGCTGGTGGGGGGCAGGGGAGGGCAGGGTGGGGTGGGGGAGTCTGCCATTCCCAGCCTTGGAGAGCTGCTTTTATGAGTGCTAGGCTGGGGCGGGGCTTGGGGAGGCATGGCCATGCTCTAGGGGCGGGTGGGGGTGTGGCCCCATCCTCAAAACCCCCCCAATCTATACCTACATCCCTGCTCCCCATCTGTTGTGGGGAGAGGAAGGGAAAGGAGTTTGTAAGCTGCCTTGAGTCCTCTTACAGGAGAGAAAGGCAGGGTATAAATCCAAACTATTATTATTATTGGTTGATTTCACAGCTACTAGTTCTTTAGCTGGTTATTGGTCTTCGTTACAATTTGAGCCCCACCCAGAGGCATAGGATGTTGTAATGTATTGGCGCAGTATTTGTGCGGATCCCAACAAAGCTGCCTTCTAAATCTGACAGATGTTAATTTTGTCGATTTGAAGATGTTTCAAGTGCTGCCCTAGTGTTTTCGGGTTGGCATCCAGGGTCCAATTACCCCTGGGTTGACCTCAATGGGTTTGTGCCATAGATGCTGAAGCTCGATTTTCAAATCGTGGTATTTAGTGATCTTCTCATGTTCTTTTTCAATGATCCTGCTGTCACCAGGTACTGCTATGTTGATGCTGGTCACTTTCTTGTCCTCGATCACAATGATGTCTGGTGTATTATGTTTCAACACTTTGTCCATTTGGATTCGAAAGTCCCACGGGACCTTCTTGACCTTCTCATTTTTCATTACTTTCTCTGGACAATGTTCCTACCAGTTGTAATTCTTGCATAAATTCCAATGGATCATCTTGGCCACTGAGTTGTGCCTCTGTTCATACTTTAAAAAAAATATTCTTGTTATTGTTGTTGATTTCACAGCTGCCAGTTGTTTAGCTGGTTGTTGACCTTGAATGACAATGCGAGCCTCACCTAGAGGCCTAGGAAGTTGTAATGCATCTGCATAGTATATGCCAATGCATGGATATACCCATATTTGGAAAATAATGAAATTAAAGTTCTGGACAAAGCAGGTCATAGTGCTGAATATTGTGGTGATGTGTCTGAGGATCTCATGGAAGAAATGAGACATGTGAAGGCTGTCCACTCTGCCAATCACAGACTAGAAACTTTGTCCTCTCTTCCATTTTAAATATACTTCAGTAACTGAACTTAGCAAACATATTTACAATTGTTGCATAGCTCTGAGAATTTACTGCACTCTATCTGCAACTGTTGACCAAGCTGAATATTCTTTCAGTAGCCTTGCATGTATCAAAAACTGTCTGAGACCTCCATGAGCCAAAATCATCTGTTAGTTTTGGAGAACTTTGGCAATAAGAAACACATCTAGCCCCAAAACTTTGATAGTGGTATTGAGTTGTTTGCTAGCCAAAAAGCCTCACAGAGTACTATGTTCGTTTTTTTCAGTTTTCTTGCTTCTCATTTAATATTGACATATGCTACTAGATGGCTGTTATTTGAAGGGGGGGGGGGCGGCACCATACCTTAATGCAATGTGTCATTTTCCTTCAAAATTTCTAACTAACTTCAAAACTAACAAACAATTATTCTATTCATGCATGGTAGAAGCAAGCAAATAACATTTGGTTTTGATCAGGATCACAAGAGAATGCTGGAGTAATGATAGTGTACTGTTGCAGATATAATTTGGCCGAAAAATTGTGGGGGAATTGGGGGCAGGGTTGGGCTATATTTTTCTGTTCCTTCAGATAAAGGTGGCTGCTCCAGTAGGGTTTTTCTGGCTTCTATTTTGTGTGTGTAGAAATGGAGTCTGAAACATTTTTTGAATTTCTGCTTCAGTACAAATGTGAAATAATGCGACAGAGCCTACACAAAAGGGAAAAAAGGAGGATGGTTCTTCTGCATCATGGATGATATTCCACCACCACCAGAACATTTTCAGCAGTAGCATAAGGAATAAATGCAGCTGAAGAGACAAGAGGAAAATCAATGAGGAGAATGGAATGGAGATGTGAAGAATGATTTCGCAGAAAACATTTTCACAACACAAGGTTTGACCACTGGGAAAATCTGTGGTAAGTTGTGCCTGCGGAGAAGGCTACTGAAAAGTTTAAACGCCGTTATCAGGACTCCACATGCAATTTAGTATGAAGTTATTTAAGATGGATTTTCACTGTGCATTTTAATATCACAATTTTAATGTGGTGTATAGTTAATGACAGTTTTTCTTGGGGTTTATTTTCTTCCTTCTTTTGTTTTTTTCCCGTCAATTCATATATGACTTATGGTGACCCCGGTGGGGTTTTCAAAGCAAGAGACATTCAGAAGTGGTTTGCTATTGCCTGCCTCCACATCATAACCTGGGTTTTCTTTGGTGATCTCATATCCAAATACTTGGTAGGGTTGACCATGCTTGGCTTTAGAGATCTGATGAAATCAGGCAAACCTGGGATATCTGGGTGAGGGCTTTCTTTTTCTTAACCTCTATTAAATCCTGCTAATTGAATGGACCACTTCATAAACTTTTGTTTGTTAAATATGTGCGTATTTCCAACCATTTAATAACATTCATTTTCAACACAAGTTTGACACTAGAAATCTATTATCTCTCAAAATATTTGTACTGATTCAACACACTTTGGTAATATTCCACAAACAAACGAATATACTGACAAACGAGTGAATGTCTGTATTTCATAACTGCATGATTAAATGCATTTCCTGAATCACACTTCTAGCAAAGTTGAGCAGCAAAGAATTCACTCCAAAATTGTAAGAGCCAGAAAAACCACATGAATTGTCATCATTTTGGAAACTAGACAGCATCACCCTTTGATAGTCTATTATTTTGACATTCTAGCACTGACAGTAACTATCCATTATTTCAGCAGGCTTTCAAAACTACTGATAGTCATCAACATTCTATGAAGCAACAAAACACTATACTATTACTGGTCCATGTAAAATACAAAAATACATTGAGCTACTGATCCCAGATAGATGACATTAGTGGGAAAAATTAATATATAGATCTGCTTAGTCTTAAAAATTCTGTAATGGTACACAAATCTCACTACAAACTCATTCACTTCCTATGGACCCCATGTACTATCATCATTACAGCAGGGCTTTCTCTGAATACCAGTGTCTTTCTATCTATTAATCATATCACAACAAGCATAAAAAGTACTTTTCAACTCTCAAATGATAACAGTCAGGATTCCAGAATTTATGTACTGATTATTTTCCATCATGATATATCCTGCCAGCACTACAACTCCCTGATTTATCCAACAGGAAATATTATCTTGCTTTTATTAATTTATGTTTCCATGACAAGAGTCCTTCTCTCAAGAGCTTATTCATCATCTAATCTCATCCAGATTTGCTGGCTGCTGATCAAGCCTCCATGTGTTTAACTCCCCTGCTTTTGTAAAATTCACATTAGTAATCAGGTTTGGGATGCAGGCACCAGTATAGTTTAAATGCATTTTAATTTAAAACAATTTAAAAATGACTGGTGATGGAGTTGGAATTCAAGAACAATGAAGCATCTGCAGAACTCATCTTTCCCAGTTGCTTACTTAATATTGGGACATGGCACAAGAGACTGAACTTAAGGGGGAAATCATCTGATCCTCTTCCACTCTCACATAAGTCAAAGTGCACTCTCCTATGCAAAAATGGCATGGATCAGTCCCACAGTTTACAGTTCAGAAATACAATTGTACATGGACAGCATAATTACAGATTTATATAACTTCTATCGAGTCTCAAAGACCATGACACATCCCTTGCGTATTTTTCCCAATCTCAAAATGACCTGGTAGTTTAAATAATGATGACATGTACCTAACTATCTGTAGGCTATACGTAGTGCTGCAGTCCACTTTCTTGCTGCAGCCCACTAAACCCTCTGAAAAGTTTCTAGTGAGGATCAACAAATTGTTAGAAACAGCACAGGAGGCAAAGTAGAGATCTACCATAGGAGGCATAATTGGAGGAAAAGGCCATCCTCCCACAGTCTTGAGCACTAACAATTCTAAGAACAAAATAATAATAAAATATAACATCAAACAACATAAAAGCAATATTAATAGGTAATCGGACCTTCAAATCACCGAAAGTCCATACCTGAGCCAGGTAAAACGTCTTTTTCCTGGCGCACCAGGCCATGAAGCTGGCTGTGTTTAACTGTCACCCTTAGAATGTTCACACAGATGGCCAGAGATGAGCAGTTAAAACAGTAAACAGGTAATACTGTTAGGTAATACGAGTGGAAGTGAAACACATATACACTTTGCCGTGTGAGACGTCAGGTGGGGTTCCCTACCCACCCATGCAGGTAACTTTCACTCTCTGTGCCTCACCCAATACTACCACACAACACACATACTCTCATACACATCTACTTCATCCTCACACACCTCACTCTACCCTCCCTCACATCCAAACACCACTTACCCACTTCCTCACCCATATTCGCCACAGCTCTCTTTCACTAAAAGTGAGCTGGAGTTTGCCTTTTTCTTCTAAGAAAATCCATGGGGTGGGGGTGAACCAACACTACTGGCTCCGCTTCTTTTGCACATGGCCCTTTAAGAACTCAGGGAGCTGGCCTCGATCTGAGCACCTCACCACCCTGCCTCTGCTGCCTGACTGGGATAGCCTGCTTGCTCCAGTTCTGCCTTACTCAAGCCAGGACTGTGCGTGTCAACCAGCTTCATGGACAGCGGGATTCACACTCTGGACAGTTCCGTTGTGGAATGGAAAGGGTTACCTTATACTAAAAAACCCCACCATATTACAATGTGAATTGAAAAGGGAAAGAGGGATTCCATTTGACCACCCCAAAAGGCTATACTGCGGATCATTGGACCTGCATGGACATCTGTGTGGGTTGCGGACTGTGATGAGAAGGACAATTGCCACAGCAACGCGTGGCCAGGCCCCGCTAGTATACTATAGATCCAATTGGCCATGCTGGCAGGGGCTGATGGGAATTGTAGTCCTTGAACATCTGGAGTGCCATAGGTTCGCCACCACTGCTATTAGGGTTGGTCAATACTAAAAAAATTCGGTAAAATTCGGATTTGGGTATTTTGGGGCATAAAATGATTTGTATGCCCGAATCCGAATCATAGCCGATTCGGATATGCCCGAAAATTCGGGTAAATCCGAAAAATTCGGGTCCGTTTTATTATTTTTTTTAATTTTTGGTGTTTTTACACGTTTGGGCCTGCAGGGGACGCAATTTTAAAGCTAGCAGCACTAAAATTTCAGGATATCATCTGGAGACTGTCCTGATGATTCTCCCCAAGTTTGGTGCAGTTTGGTTCAGGGGGGGCAAAGTTATTGACCCTCAAAAGGGTGCCCCATCCCCCATTGTTTCCAATGGAAGCTAACAGGAGATGGGGGCTACACTTTTGAAGGTCCATAACGTTGGACCCCCTGAACCAAACTTCACCAAACTTGGGGAGTATCATAGGGACAGTACATTTATGATACCCGAAATTTTGGTGACAGTAGCTCTAAAACTGCACCCCTCACAGTCACCCAAAGAAATTTCCCCAGATTCTGTGCTCTGTAGTGGCTGGCTGGCTCCATTGCAGCCAATAGGAAATTTCTGTGGGAGGGCTGTGGAGTGCACATTTCTCATAGTAAACCCACAAAACTTTCAGGGTGTCTTCAGGAGAGTCTCTTCATGACACCATCCAGGTTTGGTGACCGTTGCTTCAAGGGGTTCAGTGTTATGGGTAGGGTCCATCTCCCACTGCCCCCATAAGCAAAGTTCCTCAAACCTGGATGGTGTCATCCACTCTCCTGAAGATACCCTGAGCTGTGACTGTGTACCTTTATAAATGTGCACCCCACAGCCCTCCACCAGAAATTCCCCATTGACAGCAATGCAGAAGTCACTGCAGAAAAAAGAATCTTGGGCAAATTTTTTGGGGTGCCTGCAGGGGCGCATTTTAGACATATCAGCACCAAAATATCAGGGTATCATCAGGAGACAGTCCTGATGACACCCCCAAGCTTGGTGCAGTTTGGTTTAGAGGGGCCGAAGTTATGGACCCTCAAAATGGTAGCCACTATCTCCTTAGCTCCCATTGGAAACAATGGGGGATAGAGGCCCCCCTTTGAGGGTCCATAACTTTGTCCCCCCTGAACCAAACTGCACCAAACTTGGGGGGTGTCATCAGGACAGTCTCCTGATGACACCCCCATGCTACTAGCTTTAAAAATTCCGGTTTTCATGTTTCACCGCTCCTGCACATGAAGCCTGCTGGAGTGAGTGACTGGTGAAACACGCAAACCAGCATTTTTAAAGCTAGTGACACCAAACTTTCAGGGTATCATCAGGAGACTGTCCTGATGATACCCCCAAAGTTTGGTGCAGTTTGGTTCAGGGGAGCCAAAGTTATGGACTCTCAAAGGTGTAGCCCCCATCACCTATCAGTTCCCATTGGAAACAATGGGGAATAGTTGCACCCCTTTTGAGGGTCCATACCTGAACCAAACTGCACCAAACTTTGTGGGCAACATCAGGACAGTCACCTGATGATACCCTGATAATCTGGTAACAATACATCTCAAAATCGTCCCCTGCAGGCACCCCCAGAAATTTGCCAAGATTCTTTGTTCTGCAGTGACTTAGCTGTATTGCTGTCAATGGGGAATTTCTGGTAGAGGGCTGTGAGGTGCACATTTCTGAAAGTACGGTCACAAAACTTTCAGGGTATCTTCAGGAGAGTCTCTGGATGACACCATCCAGGGTTGGGGAATTTTGCTTCAGGGGGTTAATTCTATGGGACCCAAAAAGGGTAGGGCCCATCTCCCACTTCCCTCTGAAGTAAAGTTCCCCAAACCTGGATGGTGTCATCCAGAGACTCTCCTGAAGATATCCTGAAAGTTTTGTGGGTTTACCATGAAAAATGTGCACTCCACAGCCCTCTCAGAAATTCCCTATTGACAGCAATGCAGCTAAGTCACTGCAGAACAAAGAATCTTGTGCAAATTTCTGGGGGTGCCTGCAGATGCATTTGTAGATGTATCGGTGCCAATATTTCAGTGTATCATCAGGAGACTGTCCTGATGATGCTCTCCAAGACTGGTGCAGTTTGGTTCAGGGGCCAAAGTTATGGACCCTCAAAAGGGTAGCCCTCATTTCCTTAGTTCCCATTGGAAAGAATGGGGGATAGGGACACCACTTTTGGGGGTTCATAACTTTGGCCCCCCTAAACCAAAATGCACCAAACTTGGAGGGTATCATCAGGACAGTCTCCTGATGATACCCTGAAAATTTGGTGCTGATATGTTTAAAAATGCCTCCCCTGCAGGCCAAAATGTGAAAAAAAACCAAAAAATAAAAACGCAATTCGGCTGGTAATCCGAATCCCATGGATTCGGATCTGTTAGGATTCGGACAGCTCAGATTCGGCCCCTGCTCGTCCGAATCCGTCCGAATCCGTGCAGATTCGGTAAAAATTCGGATTTGGACTGTCCGAATCTCCAACCCTAACTGCTATAGATGTTGAAGATAGTCACTGCATTGAACAGAAAGCTATAACCATGAAACTGCATCATAAACAATTAATGGAGATAAATGCAGGCATATGTCAACATGCAAATGTTCATGGCTTACAATGGTATTATACACTGGAACTCCACTCTGGCTTGGTGTGCATAATGCTTCTAAAGAGAGAAACTGCTTGACCATGGGATCTTTTATAAGCTTTGCTCCATGTTAGATATGCTGCAGGCAGCACAATGTGTCTAGCATCAGCAGCAATTTTCTGAGTGGAAAGAAAAGGCTGAATGTATTTGTCAACCCATGGGATTTACTGACTACAGGAGCAGTTCAAAGCTGTGGGCCCTGTTTCAAGTGTAATCATGTTTATATTAATAGTCATCATAGCTCTGAAAAGGAACAAAAGCTGCTGGAGAGAATGACAATCAGAGTTAAGGATTTTATTAGAGGGACACAATAACACACCAGTCATTGGGGAGAAGATAGGGGCAGGGTGTTGTATAAAGAAACATGGCTTCATACTTTCCAGGACAATGCAGTGGTTATAGTTGCAAGTGGTTTCTATCCATTCTATGCCTTGCATCTAAGCCAGGAGTCAGTAATCCCCTTCGAATACCCTATTAAAAAATTGGCTGGATTTAAATTGAATAAGGATAAAACCAAAATATTATCCAAAAACATGGATCAAAAATCACAACTGTGTTTGACTCAGATATCTGGGTTTATGGTGGTGAACAAAATAAAATATCTTGAAGTGTTGGTGACTAACAAGAATTGTATGTGTATCAAAACATTAGGTTAACGTATGGAAAGAAGTTAAGAGAGACTTGTTGAGATGAAATAGATTGAATTCGTTTTTTTCGGGGAAAATATCTGTGATAAAGATTAATGTTTTGCTTATGATGTTATTTTTTGTTTCAAGCCATTCCAATAATTAACTTGATATCATGTTTTAAACAATGGCAAAAAGATGTAAACAACTTCATTTGGCAGGGCAAGAGACCAAGAATGAAATATAAAAATGTCCAGGATGTAAAGGAAAGAGGAGATATCTCATTACCGAATTTTAAATTGTACTTTGAAGCTGCTTGTTTAGAATGGATAAGGGAATGAGTGACTTTGAAGACCAGTAGAATCCTGGATCTGGAGGGATTTTATAGGAGGTTTGGTTGACATGGATATTTGTGATGTGACAAAGAGACAATACACAAAGATTTTTCCAATCATTACATTAAAAGAAGCTTATTATGGATATGATTGAAATATGAGAGATTTCTTGCAGGATTTACTCCTCTGTCTCCAATTGAAGCATTTGCCAGAAAAGAAGTGAATATGCAATAAAAATGGCTTACATATAGAAAGCTGTTGATTTTTCAAGATAATAAATGTGAACTTAAACCTATAAATGATTTAAAAATATAACTAAAATTGGTTTCATTATTACCAACATTATTACCAACATTTAAGGAAGATGATAAGAAGGCTAATTTTAATTCACCAATCGAAAAAATTGCACAAGTGTGCCAGTGAACTATATCAAAATGAACAGAACTCAATTGACACACTGAGCTTGGACATTCACTGATGATGTCACAATAATAAAGAATTACCACCAATTTCATATATGTATATCTTTCAATTATATATTCATAACTTCATGTGTATATCCTATTCATACATATATATACATATACAATACACCTAATACAAACAAAGGCTATGCATTTCATACAAGGATCTACTTATCCGTAATCTCTATCATATCAAGTGCAACCTCTATATACATAAAGTGCAAGTGCTGGAATGTGGAATGGATGGGACCATGTTCATATGAGAATACAAAAAGTTCCAACCGTATTCACCAACTCTGGCAAACATAGCTGAAGCTAGTGTCCCTTATGAATGGAGATGTTCTTGTTGGGGTAACGTGTCGTCCATGAATCTTGACCCATCCATAATCCACATAGAAACGTGGTAGGTACCCAAGTAAGGCACCATCACTCCGAAATACACCTCCCCGGCTGAAATCCCTCCACAAGGAAGTTAGCTTGTCGAGAATGAGAATCACGCATAAAATCGCACCATGCATCTGAATGCATTTTCGAAATTCTTCTTCAGTATACAGATTCTCATTTCTTCATTATAGTATACTTCAACCCCTAGGTTGAAGTATACTTCATTATAGTATACTTCATTATAGTATACTTCAACCCCTAGGTTTTCATGTAATTCAGGGAGGAAATTCCATTCAGTCATTACAGATTTAACCAGCTAGTTTTCTGTATCCCATTGTAATTACATCTTATACATTTTGGTAATCAAATTGTCTTCATTTATACATAGATTACATTCAAAATCTGTCATTGGTGAATTAAATCCAGCCTTCTTATCATCATCCTTAAATGTTGCTAACAGTTGGTAATAATGAAACCAATTTCGGTTGTATTTTTAAATAATTTATAGGTTTAAGTTCACATTTATTATCTTGAAAAATCAACAGTTTTCTGTATGTAGGCCATCTTTGACCTTCAGTTGCAAACCCATTGATTATTGTTGGCTATTTTCCGCTACAGTTTTGGTGATAAGAACATGATTGCAGATGTAATTCTCCAGGTGTGGAAGGAGCAGTTGGAACAAGACTGTCTGGCATGCCAATCTGGTAAGAAACATTACTGATACTTTGGGTATATTTCATTTTTTTCCCATCCTGATAAACCTGGGGCAGAAAGAGCCATCTTCCCTTTTCTTTAATGAAAATTAACAAGAGAAAATAGTGGACCTGATAACTGGTTTAAATCTGGTAATTATTTTGGCTTGTAGCACTGGCCAGTTCCTGAGGATAGGCTGAACTGGAAAAATGGGTGTACAGAAATCTAAGCACATTCCTCTTGCCACTGGTGGGGGTAGGGTGCCTTTTCCAGATTAGGAAACTTCTGGAGATTGAGAGATGGATCTAAAAGGACAGGAACCTCAGTGGGGTGCGATGCCATACCATCCACACTCCAAAACATCCATTTTCTCCAAGGGAACTGGAGATGAACTGTATTTATGGGGGATGACTAAATCCTACCTGAAGACTGGCATTCCCACATGCAAGCTAAAGCAGTTGTGATGTACTGCTGAAGCTGAATCACGATGTATAAAAAATGTGTCACAATCCCAGGCCACGTCAGCCACATTTCCCAGACAATATCTATTCCCATTCTACTGCCCTTTTTTGGACATGAATTAATAACTTGCACACATCTTGTACAATAAAGACAACAACATGCAGGAGGAGAGAAGACCATCCCCTATGTCCAACCTTTAAATACAAGTATAGTAGACCTTTTGTGGAACAGTAGTACGATACTACAAAGGCCCCAAAAACCTCATGCATGCTACTGTACAATGTCTGATTTAGTGTCACTAGACATACATATAAGACCAGTGCAATAATTAAAAAAAGACCAGTCACATCATATGTTCATGAATTCACAACTACCAGAATTCACCAAAACCAGAAAATACAACTAAATAAAAATGATCATGAATTTTGAAACACAACATATATAGATAAGATCTTATTTCCTGATAGCCCATTCCCCGGGGAATTAGCAACATTTATGAGAAAATTTAAATAGTTTACCTTTGTTAATATTCAGTTTTAATAAGCGACTTTCGTCCCTTGGACTTCAAAAAACCACTGGAGCTGAAAGAAAAGGGTAGTTTGTTGATAAAATTATACAAAACTTTATTTTACTACTTGATTAAATTTTAATGTTAATTAAACATTTTAGTTTACTGATCCCATAGGAGACAACATCCCACAGAAAGGCATAAGGGCCCATGTTATAATCATAAATGTCTGTCTCAGCTTCATGTGATGTTCTTGGGACCTGATCCAACTTCCAGTGCTGCTTTTGGTGCTTGCTATATTAGTTCATCCCAAATCTCTATGCATTAAGGATTGTACAAAAGTTGCTTTAATACTCTGGAAAAGGTAATTTGAAAAGTGTACCACAATCTACTAATCTGAATGCTTTTTATGGCATATTTTCAATGACAAAAGTGATGGAGCCATGTTTGCCTGCAGAACATGGTCTCTTTCTCTTTTGTGGGATGGCACTGTGGGTGCGGGTACAGTGGGTGCCAGTCACTCATGGGCCAGCCACCAGGCCTCTCCAAAGGCTGTAAGAAAAGTCGATGGTGGGGAGGGGACTCAGGGAAGATGGTAAGAAAGTAGAAGAGGGGAGCAGCTTGGTCAGAGAGTTGTGGTAGACACAGAAGCATGCAGGCTTCAGGGCTGCTGGGAGGGAGAGAGACCCAGGGAAAGGCCTGCAGAAGGGGTTACCACCAGGGATCACCCTATACTGGATGCCCACATCTAAACTGATGAACATCTGTCTGGCCACAACCCACCTAATCTGCATAGTGGCTGGCCAGAACTTTGCCAGCTGGTAGCTTGGCCACTGGCCAGGGGAGCAGCCCAGCTGCCTCCCCACTAAGTGGTAGAGTTTGCCAAAGTGGTAGAGTTGGCCCAAGGTTACTTCAGCAAGGTGGATGCATTGGTGCTCCAAGGGATCTGTGATTGGTAGCTCAATCTTTTCTGAGCTTAGCGTTGGGCCCACCCACACGGGGAGGTCCAGGGGACTGCACAGGTGACTCCTTCAGCATGTCCACACCCCAGCACTGGCACCCTGCTCTAGTTCCTATAGCAGTGGTGTGAATGTCTCCCCTTGGGTGGTATCCTGGCTAGGTTGCCACCCTAAATCAAGCTCCAGTTCCCTGGCTTGCAAGTTGACCTCAGAAGTGGAGCCCGATGAATCCTCTTCACTCCTGATGGGCTGATTCCCCACCTCCTCCACAGCTTCCTCACCCCCTCCCATCTTATAAGGGGTTGCTCTGTCCCTGCCACCCAGCTGCCCAATCCACATCCCTGCATCTCCCTCTAGTCCTCTACCCTTTTCCCTGAGAGGCTACCCTGCCTATCTGTTCATCCCTGGCTCCTCCCTCCCTTATGAAAACAAAATAAATGTACTACATACGACTAGCAGCAATAGTTGTGTAAGTTAGGAAAATTTATAAAGTGAAAAACCTTTAAAAAGTATTTAGAGCAAGATCCAGAGATTCTGAGGTGTCAATCGATTTACAAATATGTATGGTGCTGCATAATAATAATACTCTTTCAAACCATCAGTTTAAAGAACACAGTACACGGAAGAACATGAAAAATCCTCATTAAGGATTGTTTTCTCTTTACAGATAAGGGCACCCATTAAACCTAGCCAGTGTCTGGATATAGTCCGACTTCAAGGGCAAGTGGCATGTCTCATTAATGTCCAAAATCTATGTCAGAGCACTACTAACAGAGTTATTCCACAACTGAAACGAACTCAACCCAAATAACTGTGTTGGTGTGAACTGTCTGTCAGAGAAACTTACAATGTCACTCCCTCCCTTATACGTGCTGCCCTCAACCCCAAGCCACTTCAGACGCTGAGGTTGGCAGGTCTGGGTGCTGCTTGCTGACTTGGCCTGTGTCTGGGGCCTTTGGGGTGTCTTACTTGGCCTCGGCTATGAGGGTTGCTTTGTTCTTCCCCTTCCCTCATGGTCTTCTCCAGGGATATGTGGTGGGGCGCCTGGTTCTCTGGGCTGCATAGAGTCAGCCCACCAGTCAACTGTTCTTGGGTCAGCATTTCCCTTGCTGCTGCTGCTGCTGCTGCTGCTGCTGTGCTCCTGTCTGGGCTCGCCAGCTGTCGCCCGTTTCCCTAAGTCCCTGGCTGTCGGGTGACTGCTGCTGTGGTCAGTGACAACCTAGGGCCCTTGGGGGAGCAGTTATTGGTGAGGTGATGCAGGGGGCTTGGGGAACCCCATGAGAGCAGCAGAGGCAAGTCCTTGTTGGCAGGTGAGGTGCCAGCCACCATTCGGGGACAGGTGAATAGGGAGTAGCCGGGGCCAGTATTTCAAGCTGCAATCATTAAGAGTGCTTGGAAACCCAGGTAAAAATCCGTGCTCTGAAAGTTTGCTGGATGAACTTGGGCCATATATGCTCATCCTAATCTAACTCACATGATTGTTGTATGATAAAATGGAAAATGATGATAGACACATTGATTTCCCACTAGGGAGACAGGTAGAGCATAAAATAACTCCCAAGAAAAAGAATACTCAGCTCATGTTGTAACAATGTGAAAGAAATATATTCCCTACTTTCAGTTTACATTGCAGAATTTCAGTACAACGGCAAGTATAATACTGACAAAAACATAATATTTTGATCTGCTGGCCTGAACATTTGTGCCTCATTTGTGTAAGATAGTAACTATTATGGTTAGTATTATATCCACAACTCACTATTATTAAAATAAGCAATTCAGAACAACAGGAAAGCATCTTTCCTGCTACCACTATATCACAAGGTAATGGTTTCAAAAGAACAATAGTAAATATCCTAAATGCATCTTAAATTACATACAATGTTGACATTTAACATTTTTAGAAGGTTTCTAAGTATGTTTAAAAATATGCTATAATTAAAATGCTAAGAGTTGTAAATATGCATGCTTTAACATAAAAATATTCATGTCAACAAGTGGGAGGGTGGGTGACAGAAAATATTAACACAAGTAATACAGCATAAAAGTCAGTAAGTTCGTTATTTGTAGAGTACAGGAAAGCTCTACTAAATTTTTAAGATTTGAAGTAGGAAAGGACACATTTCATTTAGGGTTTCTGTCTGCACCCCCTCCTCAAGTTTTCTAAACGGATTGCATTTTTTCCAGAAACAAATCATTGACTGTTAAACACCTGAAATATTATGCCATTATGGTAACAAGCTGATCATCAAGCAAGCACAATTTTATGTCTCTCAAATGAATCTGTATATATTATGTTTCAGGTCAAATTCTGCTCTGTGTTTCATTTTTTTGATAAATTAAGAAGCTGATTTAAAATGCCTTCTTTCTTTATAACCCTGCTGATAAATTTCTGTGCTCCTAAAAGGCTGTCAGAATGCCCAAAACTGAGACAAACTCATGTGTAGAACAGCAGTTTATTCAGTGATGTGGATCTTCCCTGGACAAAGCCAGAACTGATTTTGCCCGCGCAAAATCCAGTAATTAAAACGGCTTGAACCCTCCAGCCTCGGAAAGCGTGCCCAAAGTAACTGTAAAGAAGATAACAGTGAAGATGCCCAGCCACTTGGTCAGCACCTGGAATGTGAAACTGCATGCAGAAGACAGTTGAAAGTCAGACAGTAATGCATTAACCCATTCCTCCACACCCCAAAGCATACAGAAAGCAGCATAAGCAAACCCCAAAGTCTAACAGGCCTCCCGACAAAGGCACTGCTGCTGGACTGCGAGCAGGAAGGTGAACAAAACAGCCTGTTTTCAAACAGCCAACTCCATCCTATTTGGACCTCCCAAAGCTTTGCTGTGTGATCAGCAAGGCTTTGTAGCAATACAATAGGGGTTAAGAACTTCCTTGTATTTATTTAAAGACCAGAAAATACATTTATTTGCTTGAACTTCATGTGGTTGTTTCACTTTTTCAATTGTAAGAAATATTTGTTACAAAAATTAAAACTTTTTTCATTCCTGATTCAGAGCTTAGTTTAGTTTTGTTTACTGAAGGTTATTCCCATGCAGGTCTCACACTACCCTGAATTTGTATTCCATCTGACTTGGCTTTGGTTTTTTTATCTCACCAATGTTATTTTAATTTTGCCTCAGTTCTCTGCTATAGTAACTGTTACTCAGTAGAATAGTATTCATTTCTGGATAAAAACATCAGATCTCCACAATATCTTCTTTATGATGACAAAGGCGGCTTTCAAACCCAGGAAGAAATGTTCTCAAAATTAGGATGGGTTAGAACTGATAAGCACATTACACACAAGATTGATACACCAAATTTATCACTCTGTCCATTTGTTTTGAAAAGCAAATGCCTTGACACAATTAGACAAGAACAATGATGCCTTTCAAACTTTGCTCTGTGGAAAAATATGACATCCGAAAATACAATAGGTCTCTCTGCTGACAGAGCACACAATGTGAGTTCTAAAAAATTCAACTCACAAATGTCTCCACTGCCATTTTGCATGCTCAAAACAATAAGATGTGTTCCTTTGAAGCCCACTTAGTTTCCCTGAAGACCAGTTCAGAATCTTCACAAAAGCACAATCACTGTGTAACATAATCTACTTCAAAGCATATTGTCAGAGAAATCCAACAATATGCACAGCCACATGAACGCTACACTTAACAAAGCAGAACAAGAGTGTATCTTAATTGTGGTTATTGTTGAAGTAAGTTATATCAGTAGTTCTAGGATTATAATTTAATTAGTGGATAATACTTATTTTAAAAGAAACAGATAGTTTGTACAATTCTACCAATGTATTCTACTTTTTATTCAACATCATTGAAGTTTAACACTTCAATCTTTCAATAGCTATAGCTGACATGAAACTGAAGTATATATTGTAAAATGAGCATATTATACATTAACTCTTTCAGAAGCTCTACGGCAAAATCTACCCAAAGTGAAACCATTTTAAGCCCTACACATTTAAGGCAAGTAAATCTGATGCTTGCTGTAATCTTTGCTGTTCTCATAATGAATCTGTTTTTCCTCCTTTCTGAAACACATATCACATTCACAATTACTAAATATATACATTAATTTAGATGTTTAAAAACTGTATTTTGAACTTTAATTTTATTCTGAAAAGTTTTATTCTGAAGTTTTATTCTTAAAAATGACAGTTTTCCATGAATGGGAGAAGGACAGATCAGATTTTGTTGGTTGATTGACCAAATCTAATCTGAATTATTTCTGCACACTGCGTCACTACAGCAGTAGCCCCATTAAAGACTAAATGCTTCTGGAAGCCTGTCCCCTTTCAAATTCCTACTGTGACCCATTACTTTTCAGACAGAAGCTACACAGTGGGCTACTCAAAACTTTCAGGAGATAAAGGTGCTATACCTCTCATCTCAAAATCCATTACGACATCTGTCACTTCTCTGGGAATGAAAACTATCATATCCAAATAAATCTTTTGTGACAAAGAGTGTTAAAAAAGAAAGACCCCTGAACTATTTCCTCATATTCAGGTGTTTGATTAAATTTATAATAATAGTAGCTAATTTTTAATGAAATTGGCACTATGTTTCTAAAAATGATTATGATGATCAGCTTTGAGAAATCAACTGAAGTACAACTTTAGGATTATATATATTAGAGAAAACTGGCACTTATCAAATCAGTTTAATTAACAAACTGACCCCATCTATGTTAATTCAAAAGTAACTACCCCTGCTCATTGCACACAGGATTTCCATTTAACATAACAAATATGATTGACACACATTATGTACTATTCTGATTTCATTTGTATTATTTAAAAAGCTGTTAAATTCAAGTTCTTAATAGTATAATGCTATTTACTGGCAGTTAGGAAGATCAGAGTCCAAACAACACAGAAAGGGGAAACGCTTTATCTTATCTTATCCCTTTTTATGTCTATGTAACCACTGGTGTATAGTTTTAATGTGATGTGTAATGGATGTGTAAAGGAGCAGCAGTGGTGTAGTGGTTAAGAGCAGGTGTACTCTAATCTGAAGGAACTGGGATTTGATTCTCCACAGTGCCACTTGAGCTGTGGAGGCTTATCTGGGGAATTCAGATTAGCCTATACCAGTGGTGGCGAACCTTTGGCACTCCAGATGTTATGGACTACAGAGCTGTCTCAGCCCCCACCTACCTCACAGGGTGTTTGTTGTGAGGGGGGAAGGGAAAGGAGATTGTCAGCCCCTTTGAGTCTCCTACAGGAGAAAAAGGGTGGATATAAATCCAACTGTTTTTCTTAATGACTGTGAAGGCTAATAGCCAATGCAATAGACTTGATCTTGACTAATGTAATGCTAGATGAGATTTACAGGTTTTAAATTCCTAACTATACTATAGTATAAATAATGATCTAATAAATTAGAAAGATTTTATTATGCTCTGGGTCTGATTTAATAAATTTTATGTTTGACCCAAGAAATTCAAATGTGACTTCAGTGTGTATGTAAGATACCCAGGTATAAGAATTAATTAGGAAACAAAAACTGTAGCCAAAATGAGATCTAGAAATACTTTAAAAAATGGTCAGTGGAAGCATTCAAATTGCAATTGTCATGTTTTTCAAAAGTGGTTATATTTATAAAAGAACCCACACCATATTGGGTTACTAACTTCCAGACAGAGTTGCTAGATTCCTATCAGCGGCAGGGAATCACCCTCTTTGGACCCCCTTCCCCCAGTGCCAACCAGCTGGCCAACAGGGATGATGTCATTTCCAGAAGTGATGTCATCGTGGCAATTACAATGAGGGCTGTGGTATTTGAGCAAAATGTCAATGTCATGATGACATCACTTCCAGAAGTGACATCATAACTCAGGAGATATCCAGGTCTAGGCCTCATTTTAAGCATGGTAAGATCACTTCATCACCTCCTCCTACCAATGGCCAGGGGCACCTGGCAACCCAACCTCTAGGTAAGACCTGGATTTCTCCCAGAATTACAACTGATCTCCAGACTGCAGATATCAGTTCTCCTGGAGGAAAGATAATTTGTGGAGGATAAACTCTATGATATACCAGAAAGAGAAGAACTAGAAGTCCCAGGGTGGCTAGACAAAGTGGATGCTCTGGGACTTCCATTTCTTCTTTCGTATAGAAGAAACTATTGATTAGCACCTCAAAAAAACCCCATCAAATACCAGAGGCTGGATAGGGACTGAGAGGGAGGGATGGCACTCCTAAGAATGGAATTCCATATCCTCTCCCTCACTAATGCATTCCCCATCCTCTCCCTCATTAATGCATTCTTCCACTTAAAGGGTCACCATAAGCCTGGTCAGAAAATCTGGATGGAGATCTGGATCTGGCCCTGGGGGCTTGAGAGGTATTGGGAGGACCTCCCCAACTAGACAGGAGGTTGTTGAGGTCCTCTCTCAAAGCACTTCTGAGGAAGCAAAATCAGTTCGTGAGAAGCTTTGCCAGGCATTTAAGTTGTCTGTGGAAGACCCTTGGAGCATAGGTCTACCAGCTTGGAGCCCAGGTCTACTGTCCAATAAGGCAGAGCTAGCAGGGCTTCATTTGGAAGGGCAGAGCTACCGGCTCGGAGGGCAGGACTACCGTCCTGTAGTGGAGGCCTATTGTCTTGGAGGGCAGGTCTATCATCTAGGGGGCCAGATCTAGTGCCTTGGAGGACAGGTCTACCCCCACCATTTTCCCCCCAAGCCTGGAATGATCTTGCCTGCTTGTAGAGGCTTGCGAGGACTCTGGCTCCTCCGAGATGGCGGCAACACAGTCCCTGGGTGGCAGCTGATCTCTGGAACAGTCTTGGGATGCAGTTGGCTGGCGCTTGCGTTTTTTGCATCCCCACTCCTCTGTTTGAGGCTGGGAAGCACCCAGCTGGGGTCCCGGTCTCCTGTGTGTGCCCTGCTCAGCGAGAGCCTGACGGCATCTCGAGTAGGTCTTATGTGCCGCAGCACCCTGCTCGGCAAGAACTTGACGGGTTCCCGAGAAGGCTAACTTTGCTCTTGCTTCTGCCCAGGTTCTCTCTACTTTGTATAGGGCTGCATTATTAAGAACATAAGAACAAGCCAGCTGGATCAGACCAGAGTCCATCTAGTCCAGCACTCTGCTACTCGCAGTGGCCCACCAGGTGCCTTTGGGAGCTCACATGCAGGATGTGAAAGCAATGGCCTTCTGCGGCTGTTGCTCCCGAGCACCTGGTCTGTTAAGGCATTTGCAATCTCAGATCAAGGAGGATCAAGATTGGTAGCCATAAATTGACTTCTCCTCCATAAATCTATCCAAGCCCATTTTAAAGCTATCCAGGTTAGTGGCCATCATCACCTCCTGTGGCAGCATATTCAAAACACCAATCACACGTTGTGTGAAGAAGTGTTTCCTTTTATTAGTCCTAATTCTTCTCCCCCAGCATTTTCAATGTATGCCCCCTGGTTCTAGTATTGTGAGAAAGAGAGAAAAATTTCTCTCTGTCAACATTTTCTACCCCATGCATAATTTTATAGACTTCAATCATATCCCCCCTCAGACGGCTCCTCTCCAAACTAAAGAGTCCTAAACGCTGCAGCCTCTCCTCATAAGGAAGGTGCTCCAGTCCCTCAATCATCCTCATTGCCCTTCTCTGCACTTTTTCTATCTCTTCAATATTCTTTTTGAGATGTGGCAGCCAGAACTGAACACAGTACTCCAAGTGCGGTCCCACCATGGCTTTATATAAGGGCATGACAATCTTTGCAGTTTTATTATCAATTCCTTTCCTAATTATCCCCAGCACAGAGTTTGCCTTTTTCACAGCTGCCATGCATTGAGTTGACATTCCCATGGAACTATCAACAAAGACGCCCAAATCCCTTTCCTGGTCTGTGACTGATAGCACTGACCCCTGTAGCGTGTATGTGAGGTTTGGAATTTTTGCACCTATGTGCATCACTTTACATTTCGCTACATTGAACTGCATTCACCATTTCTTAGCCCAATCACCTAATTTATCAAGGTCCACTTGGAGCTCTTCTGGTATCATCTGCAAACTTGGCCACCACGCTACCCACCCCTACTTCCAGGTCATTTATGAATAGGTTAAAGAGCACTGGTCCCAAAACGGATCCTTGAGGGACACCACTCCCGACATCTCTTCATTGTGAGAATTTCCCATTTACACCCACTCTTTGCTTCCTGTTTCTCAACCAGTTTTTAATCCATAGGAGGACTTCCCATCTTATTCCTTGATTGCTGAGTTTTCTCAGTAGTCTCTGGTGAGGAACTTTGTCAAAAGCCTTTTGGAAATCCAAGTAGACAATGTCCCCTAGTTTCCCCTTATCCACATGCCTGTTTACACCCTCAAAGAACTCTAGTAAGTTTGTAAGACAGGATTTGCCTCTGCAAAAGCCATGCTGACTCTTTCTCAGCAGGTCTTGCTTTTCTACATGTTTTATAATTTTATCTTTAATGATAGATTCTACTAATTTACCAGGAAAATTATTAGTGCTCCGTTAAGTCTCTACTCGTCTGCTATCTTCTACAAGCAAAAAATGAAAAGGGGCCATTCCCTATTTTTCAGAGATGGTTGAAAGCCAGCCAATTCTCCTGTGCTAGGGAAGAAACAAAGCAGCAGTTAGTAGCAATACTGCTTAGGTCATATCTGTATCACATTTAAGCAATTGCTGTCCTTCACAATGTTACTGTGAGTATTCCCTGATTCAGCAATCAGGTCAACTGCCAGCTAATACACACATAGATTGATTTTTTTCCTCTGGCCACTGAAATGCAGCACACAGTTTAACAACTGTCAACATGGTTCCCTAACACATCAAACAACCTGAACACAAATTTCTTACCTAGAAGACAATGTCACCTCAGGCTGTGGAAATACACATTCTGATTTTAGCATGTTTTGTAGACAAGCACTTTGAACAGTGAAGATCCTTTACACTGTTCTGATATTGCTCTGCCAAGGTCAGTACAGTCTATCCTGACTAGCAGCGACTCTTCAAGCTCTTAGATAAAGGATTTTCATATCAGCTATTATCTTTTATTTGGAGATGCTGGGGATTGAAGTTGGAACATACTGCATGTAATGCTCTGCCACTTGGTCATGGTCTCTCCATCCATTTATATGTCATTAATACATTTATGAGAATTGGTCAATTACAGTTACTATCAGAGATTTTAAGTTAAGTACTAAGATGGAGTTCTTCTCTTATTATGTCTTAAACGATAATTGGCAATATACAATATCAATAAACAAATGTATGTTGATTCCATTAACTTTAATAGGATTTAGTCATAAATTAGTAACCACACTATTATGCATATGAAACAATTTTCACAAATGGAACATTACAAATGGAAAATATGTTAACAGGATTCATGAAATATCTTAAAGTTAGCTGCAAATGTAATCTCTCAAAATTATTTCTCCCTATTCCCAAATAAACTGTGAAATGGGGCAATTCATGCAGAATGATCAGTTAGCAGAAATGTCCTAAGATTGCAAAATAAGAAAATGCAAACTAGATGACATAGATGATTATATAGCTACACAGAGAAGTAAAGTAGTTCAGCAAAAATGGAGTTGCTTTTACAGAACAGATAATACTTGTGTTAAAGGAAACCCAAAGGATCTAGTTTTCTTAAAGTAAGGTGTTACAAACCCCTGCAGGTGTGTAACCTAGAAACCAAATCACTGTAATCATCAGAACCTTTGTTTCTGAAGTTGTCAGTCACCTGTGAAATTTACAACACAATCAGCAGAATCCAAACTTCAAGCTCCCTTGGCTATCATTTCCCCCAGAACTACTTTGACTTCACCATGCAGCATAATGTGGCCAGTGAAGTTATGAGGAGGAAAGGGTCTATGAATTAAATTAAAAACTGAATTCCACAGTCAAAAACTTGAAAAAGGAGGAATACACTGCAAAAAGGGAAACCATTATAATGCATCGTATCATTAACCTATCCAGTAAGGTCTGCTTACATCCTAAGGTCACTAACATACAAGTTCAAGAAGAACTTGAAATGCTCAGAGCAGAGAAAAGGCAATACCTCAAGGGATGGATAAAGCCTATGAACCATATCCCTCCGCATAAGATCAGGATAAAAACAGGATACAAATATTTTACAGAAATAAACACGATTCAAACTAAAAAGTCCAGGAGTAATCAAATCGAGAGTTAAGAAACAAATTCATTTGGTTTGTCAAACTAATAGGGGAAGGTGGAACTGAATGGCTCCCTACACGTTACTACAGGTTCCCTGCTTGTAAAGTCTATAATACAAAACAACCACAAAACACACATACATTAGTATTGAGGATCCCCACTAAAGGGAGAAAAAGGATATTACTAACATAATGACTTAAAACCACTGAGGTTTGAATTGATAGGCACATGTTAGAAACACATTGCTAAAAATTATTAAACAAACCATAAAATAACTTTATTCATTGTTAGCGCTTGCCTATTTTAATTTTTGTTAATTAAAATAAACATTAAGTTTTGTTCACAATACCAATTTTTATGGCAAGTATTTTCAAGTTCCCCAAACACTACTAAATAAATAACACTGAATTATGCATATCGTTTAATGAAGATTATAAATATGCCTGCCAAGAACAAAAACCAACATATGGGTAAGTCTAATGGGACATTATGAACCAAATGACCCAAGTATGTAAAATGTCAATAATATCTGAGTTATAGATGTTACATTTGAATCGGTGATTTGGATAAGAGCTGTTTGAAAATATCACATGTAGTTTGATGGTTTCCTGTTGACCAAAAATCCAAGGATATTCATGAGCTGTGTCCATTTCAAACATAAATGACACTCAAAAGCTATTATGTTCTACTTTCAGGTATACAATGGGATGCAATTATTGTAATTGATAAAAGCTAACTTTTTATTGAGATAATGTTGCTTTTGATATTTTATGTCATAGCTATATAGAGTGCGAGTAATAGAGCAGGGGGGTCAAACATATAGCTTGCAAATAGCAAAGGGCATTTCAGCAGAATGTCAGAACAACAGATATTGGGCAGTAGTACATGCTGTGCCTCAGTCTCCTGATCCTGTTTTGGAATAATCCTCTTCTTCAAGAGGTGACTATAGGTCAGGTGACTATAAACCTTATTTCCCCAATTCCCTCATGTATTCCAGACCTATTCCCTGAGAACTGGTTATATCCTAGGACTCTGGGTGTGTTTTGATTATTGGATGCTTGTGTACCCCTATTATCCCTAAATAAAATATTAAACTTTACCCACTCTCCTGCAGAATATCTTGCAAAAGCTGACTTCTGTAAAACATAGGCAACCAAGATCTCAAGCTTGCCTGGCCTTTTGCTAAACCAAGAGTTTGCTCTCACTAATTCCCCATTCTGAAAGGGTGAGACTCCCACCACTTCGGGTAACACCACTCATACAAGAGTGGGCAGAGGAGGACTGAGAAGCATATACCCATACAGTAGTGATTCTAGAGATGGCAAGAGGGGTCAGAAAACCCAGATGCCACTTTAAGGCATCATGTGAGGGGCACCATTGAGCTGGTTCCTCCTGTTGCTCCCACCAAAAAAAAAACCCTTTTGGTAAATATTTTCAAAATTCAAAGAATCTCCTGCTGGGTTGCAGGAGAAGCAGCCAGCTGCTTCCCACTCTCACCGGCCCTCTGGAGAGGTGGAGAGCCCAGTAAAGGAACAAGTGATTAAGCAGGTGAGTTCAGTTGCTGGCCAATCCTTGCCAGCCACTCAGTTGCAAGGAAGCCAGGCCCTCCCTGGTGGAGTGATGGCTGCTTTTGAACGCAAAGAAGTGGCTGCATGGAAGTCTAATGCCAACAGAGCAGCCCGCTGCCCCACCAGGGAGGACCCATTCAAGTGGTCAACCACAGACTGCCCAGTGCCTGAACTTGTCCACCCACTCACTTGTAGCTTCACATGGCTCACTGCTCCCTCCCATGGACTGGAGAGAAAAGAGAAGCAGCCAGCCACCACCACCATGACCCAGCAACTCTTTGAATTTTCAAGGTACCTACTAAAGGGGTTTTTTTAATGGGTGGCCATGGGTAGTTCGACCAAAGAACAGCTGGGTAAGCATGGCATCCAAGGCAGCTGGGGAGGTGTAGTTTGAGAACTTGCCCCAGGTGCTATTTTCCATAGATAGGTCCCTTCCTAATAAGGTCCCAGATAAGGCTGCTGTAGCATTGCTGAACAGGTGATAGCAGAGTGGGCCATGGTTGTCGCCCATTTGGTAGTATTCTCTTGTAAAATCTTGACTAACTAGCATTTTCAGTTAACAGGTGTTCTCCATTCTCCACTAATGCTGGTTAACAAAGCTTTTATTGTATTGAATGTGCTCATTGCTATTACACTTTAAAAAGTGAAAATTTCTTTCACTCACTCAAAGCAGTATTACAGCAGCACAAAAATGTACACAGGTCATTAGGATTACATGAACTTCACAGTGAACCTTGAGATATAAAACAACTTCTTGCCTCATTAAAAAGGTATAAGGTTTTACAATAATTTACGGTTATAGTAATAATTGTAATTATAATCATTTTGCAAGTTCTGAGATACAGTGAAAAGGTTATAACAGTGACACACAGATCTTTCCCAATGCCTGAGCCTGACAAAACACCACACTTAGCAAGCTGTATCTTCTTTAAGATTCATGATGGAAAAATACACAGAAGAAAAGATTCAGCATCTTCCCCTGCACTGCTGTATGTCAGTCCCATGATGGACAACTCCTCTCCCCTAAAGTACACAGTTTTTAGCATTCTACAAGAAACAGAATCTCTGGTTCTATGTTGCCTATTTGCAGCACCTATTATTGTAACTTCTCAATAGTTTACTCAAAATTTCACAATAAATAAGGGTGAAGATGGAACGAGAAGTTGGCATCCTGTTAGATATAATTTTTGAAGCATACCTGTCTCTAAGTTGGAGGGGTCAGATAGGACTTTTGATCAGAAGAGCTTCTGATTGGCTACTAGAGATTTGCTTGGGTTAGCATATTTCTAATAATGTTGCTTTGGCAGCAGCTATCACCACAGCACAAGGATCTTCACTGAATGCTCAAAGTAGGCTATGTGCACATACAAGAAAATATTTTAAAACAGTAAGCTCATTTTAAAAGGCATTCTGTTAAAACAGAGTTATGTGTGAAAAGTTGAAGAGTTACTGTAAGAGTTACTCATACCCTCACTCCTTCACATTTTTTTGGTTGGCTCTACGTCTACAGTGGCCATTTTGTGACTGTGTCCAAAACCTTGTATCAGAATTCCAAAGCTGCTTACAGGCTCAAAAAAGCTGGAGACCCTTGCTATACATGATAAGCAACAAAGCATTAAGAGATTAATTAAATGACCTAACAGCAGAATTTCAAGTCCCCTTGAATGATTAGAACCTGTTATACCTGTTATATTACTTGTTATATCTACTTCAATAAAACTGAATTTCCAGGCAGCTCATCCTATTCTCTTGTAGCTATTGTGTTTTGCTGAAACAGCATCCTCCATGAATTTGTCTAATCCTTCTGGGAAGGCATTTAGGCTACTAGTCATGAAAGCATCCTGTGGTAATGAATACCACAGATTCAATAATGTGTTGCTAGTTTCAGATAATAAAAATCTTCAACTCAGACTTTCAGTTTTCTTCTGTGTGGTTTAAAACCATAAGTATTTACTAAACCTTCTACACAATAAGGGTATCTCATGGGTTTAATCATTTTGTTGATCTTTTGGTACCCTCTCCAGCTTTGTTTTATGTTTTTTGAAATGGACTAACTAAAACATTCTAACTGCAAATACAATATAGACTTATAAAATGGAATTTTGATTGCTGCACTTTTGTTTTCTGTCCCTTTCCTAGCAATTTCTATCACTGTATGTTCTCATTCCACTATTTCTATTACCTTAGCATAACACTGTATACTACTATTATTTCTCATCTCCAAATGGGCTAATTCTCTAGTTGCTGTTCACATTGTGGTTTGGGTTTCATTAGCTTGAATAATTTGGTATACGACGCTGATGCACCCCCTTGGGAACGGTCCCAGTAGGGGCGGGGAAGACGGCGCAGCACTACACCGTCGTCCGAACACCTTCCCTTCCCTCCGACCTTCTGGTGCGTCGCCCAGGCCAGGGGACACGCCCCCCTGCCCTGCGCGACAGCTCTGGAGTCGCAGGGCAGGTAGGGCATGTCCCCAGGCCTGGATGACGGGCCGGAAGGTCGGAGGGAAGGTAAGGCGTTCGGGAAAGGGGGGATGGCGCCTTCCAGCCGCTGCCGTTTGCATGGCAGCGGCTGGAAGCCACTGTTTCTGGAAAACCTAGCTTGGGGAGCGAGGTTGGGAAACAGCGGCTTTGCACCACTGGGGGGGAGTGAGGGTGGTGCTGCTGCAATGCAGCAGCACCCCTCATGCGAACAGCTCCCTAGGGATGGCGTTTTTGCCGTCCCTAGGGTGCTGTTTTTGGCCCGTGCAGAAAGGGCCCAGGTTTTTAAAGGATTCTTGATCAGCTGTTTTTCATATATCTGCCCTTGTGCAACTGGCGATGAAACAAAAAGAAGCCATAGGAGGAGCCCTATGGAGCCATAGGAGGAGCCCTATGGAGATGCTCTAATGATGCAATGTATATATTGTAGCCAACCTGACCTGGGTGGTGCAGAGGGAGAGAGAATAGTGTTTCTCCCTTAATGCTGCCATGTCAGACCTGTCAGAACATTGCCCTGAATGTAGGAGTCTGTTTGGATTCACAAAAATCCATCTTGGGACCGTGTCTGAACTTGTGGGCAAAAATGCCTAAAGGACCCTCCACCCTCCAACCTCATGCCTGGCCCATACTCAGGAAACAGCTTTTCAATATGGACAATAGCACACTTGAGCGAAACTAATTCTTTTGTCTACCTCTCTTAATCTACTCAAGAGTCTTCCTCTGACTCATCCTCCTGTGACCATTTATGTTGTAATGCCCATTAAGGGTCATTACCTGTATTGTCCAACAGCCAGTAAAACCCATCAAGGATCAGTTCTAATTCCTGGAGGTCGGTCCATTATTTACTTACCGAGAAGGGGCCTTCTACTGGAAGGATAGGAGGACATCTTGCTGGGTGTTTTCCAACCCGTTCTCAGGAAGGCAGGAACTTCAAAACTGTCACTTCCTGTGAACTGCTTGGTCACTCATCTTGATCTCAAGTATACGACTGTCAAAGCAGTGAGAACAATTCTCCTAACACATAAACAATTCTCCTAACACATAAACATTTTTACTTTCGCTTTGCCATGGCTTCTTGCTTTGCGGCTTGTTGGTATTGGGCGCCTTCGTGGCTTTTTCTTTTCCCTTCCATTGTTTGGGCACCTCCTGGTTCAGTCCAGGAGCCCTGGAAGCTGCTCTCGTCCCCTCAGCCAAGGAGTGGGCAAAGGTCTCCCTTGCCAGGGAGAAGGAATGGGATGCCATATTGCCAGTGACTTTTGGCAGGAATCAGGCCTTGCAGGGCTTGCCCTAAGGCTTCCCCCACCCTCAGCTGTGCTAAACAGCAGGGGAAGCTAGTCAGACACAGATAGGAAACTAAGGAACAGATAGAAGACTAGAGTAGAAATGAGAGAAAAAACTGAGACAATTGAAAAAACCATGCAGAGTCTGGTAAGGTCGCTGCTGTCCCTGATAAGGCAGGAAAGTAACTGAATATCAAGATGGGTGACCAAGCAGTTCACAGGAAGTGACAGTTTTGAAGTTCCTGCCCCCCTGAGAATGGATTGGAAAACACCCAGAAAGATGTCCTCTGCCTCCAGTAGAACTCAAGGCCCTACCTGGAGATTGGCAACCACAAGACTGCAGTGGGTGGGAGGGTATTTACCTTTTCCCTGTGCTATTTTGTATATCAAAACTTGAGCTTTCACACATGGACATTATTAACCTTGGAAGAGAAAAAAAAGAGCTAAGAGTCCTTCTAATACAGGGGTAGGGAACCTGTGGCTCTCCAGATGTTCAGGAACTACAATTCCCATCAGCCCCTACCAGCATGGCCAATTGGCCATGCTGACAGAGGCTGATGGGAATTGTAGTTCCTGAACATCTGGAGAGCCGCAGGTTCCCTACCCCTGTTCTAATAGAACCATAAGGTGGTGAGACTCATTTTTCCTAGGAAGCCGAAAGGCATGATGAATGAGAACTATCTGTTAAAGAAATCATAATGCTAGATGCAAAATGTCTAGATGGACAGGCAGCCATGCACCTTTTTGCTGTTTTGTAATCCTAAACACAGTTAACCCTTCTAAGCCTACTTGATGTGGAAAAATACGTTTCTCGAGTGTGAAATTCCATAACACACTGACTTTCAGGTTGTAACTCTACTTAGGAGCATGCTGCAAATGTATTATACCCAAGCCTTACATAGCAGTCTAATATTACAATTCTCAGAGATCACACTAGTGTTTTTTTAAAAAAAAATTAAAAAGCTTGCTCTGTGCAATACTGAGACAAATTCTTAGGGATCAGCATCCCAGTTGTGGGAGCCTGGGTAAGCAGACAAATGAGATTTTCTCAGCCCTGGGGCTTATGCAAAATGCCTTTGAATGTGGGAAGCCCATTTATAATGACTTTTTGCTGGGTTTCAAGGTTATCATTCTAGAACAATAGAACAGATAACTCCAGAAACAGTTTTTTTTCCTTTTGTGTTCCTACCAGTAATTGGCACAAAGTGGTATAGGCCTTTTCATTTTGTATAATTATTGTAAATAATCTGCAGAGCAAAAAAGAACTTTGCAAATTTCTGGATTCTTTTATAAAACATAAAATTCCTTCCTGTTTGCAGCAATCACAGCTACTATGCTTTGGCACACAATCAAGTTCCATGATTATATTTACATGTAATTATTTTTACAGTAAAGGTATGACAGAAGCTGCAGGATATGAAATGTGAAAAAACCCAAGAGGTCACTGGATAGTTTTTCGCATACAGCAAACAGAACCAAAAAACCCCACAATCTAAAAATAAACCATCAGATTGTGTGTGTGCGTGTTTGTTTTTAAGATATTCTCCAGATCATGAAATATCTGCCAGACTTTTTCAAAAGTTAAGCTTGCTACAAGATTAGAAAAGGAGTTCTTGGGAGATGGAAGGTGATTAAAAATGACAGGATTTTTGGTCTACAAAACTCAACTTGAGAGAGCAGGATTTCTGTGAAATTCAATCCCCCAGTGATTCCCAGGAAAATAGCTGACAGTACATTCACAACCCAACAATGTGTGTGCTGTGTTTACCAAGGGCCTGCTGAGAGACTTGAATTCCTGAACAGATTCCTTGAGCTGGAATAATGAAAAGTGCCTTCAAAACTTTATCTGGGACACTGTAAATTTTTTTAAAAGAAGTGCTTAAGGATGCAGACAAGGATTGCCAACCTTCAGGCAGTGGCTGGAGATCTCCTGCTATTAAAACAGATCTCCAGGTGACAGAGATAAGCACCCCTGGAGAAAATGGCCTCTTTGGAAGGTAGACTCCCTGGCATTAAACCCACTGAAGTGAGCAGAGGCGTAGCAAGGGGGGAAAGCGCCCAGTGCACTGGTGCGTCCACCACCCCTGTCCCGCCCCAGAATGCCCCCACCACCCCATCCCACCCCTGCCATGCCCCTGGAACGCCCTCGCCACACCCCCACAGGGACGCGAGCCCGGTACGTCACCCCTCCCCCTTGGAGCTATGCCTCTGCTCCTCAGGCTTCATCTCCAAAGTCTCCAGGTATTTCACACCCTGGAGTTGTAAACCGTAATGCTGACAGATAAAGTTAGAAATGAAAAAAAAAAGTGAATTCTATGGCACAGTTTTTCTTAGTCTAACCCAGGAGTTCCTAGCATACATAAGAACTCCTGAGTCTAGTCCCTACTCTAAAAAGGAGTTGGGGTTCGCTTTTTCCCCTTGGAATAGAACATTAAGTTCTGAGGACAAAAACCAGGGTGGAAGCCTCCTGCATCCTAGACAATCATGAGACACATGTGCAGTGTATTTGCCTCGGAGTAGACTTTTCAACAGTGCAGCTGCCTGTCCACCCACCATCCACAAATGCAACATGAAGTGGATGTTTGCTTGGTGTAAAAAAGGAGTGTTTGGGGCCTTTCTCAAATTAGACAGGGGTGTGGCCTATTCTGGTTTGTTCCACATTTATTTGAAGTGTGAGCATTTATAATTAATTCTGATCCATGAGATATTACTTAGATCCTGATGTCTTAAAATATTTTGCCACTCTTTACATATGTAACCTACTATGAGAGTAAGCCAAGCCCCAATGGTGCTAGCACCGGCTCAGATCCTCTAGTGGCACAACGAGACTGGCAGAACTGGCAATGAAAGCACAGGATACGCTTTCCCTAGAAGCAAGACAAATTACAGCTGCCCTACTAGTGCAGAAAAGGTTCACTCAGACCTGGGGTATTAACAGAAATACTGAAGCTTTCAGTTATATAAATAAAAGGTTCACTCAGTTATATAAATAAAAGGTTCACTCAGTTATATAAATAAAAGGTTCACTCAGGCTCTGGGTATTAACAGAAATACTGAAGCTTTCAGTTATATAAATAAAAGAAATTAGTATGCACTCTGAGGCATCAAAGGACAAAACAAAGCTATTTACCCAGCTGGCCATCCAAGGGGTTGGGATTTCCAAGGTGCAGGGTAACATAATTGGAACTCTAATTGGAACTAGTAGGGCTGGCCTCCACGCAGGTCAGGGCCTTTACGGCTCTGGCCCCAGCCCGGTGGAACACTCTCCCTCCGGCTGTCTGGGCCCTGCGGGATCTTGGGGAATTCCACAGCGCCTATAAGACTGAGTTGTTCCACCAGGCCTTTGGAGTGACCAACCGCTGAGTGAGGTGCCCCCTCTTGTTCTTGTTCTTGCTCCTTTTATATCAGAATCCCTTTATATTAAGGGGACCCGCCGTTTCCCCCTCTTGGGGAGGGTTTTTAAATATGGATCTCATTGGACGCCTTTTTTATCATATTAACCGCTGTTTATAAAGGGATTTAGTTATTATATTTAAAACTGATGGAGCCTTATATGTAGTTTACTTATATGTTTACTTATATGTAGTTAATTTTGCTCCCTGTGTTTGGTTTTTATTGTGATAGATTCTATGTTGTACACTGCCCAGAGCCCCTCAGGGATAGGGCGGTATAGAAAACTAAACAATAAATAAATAAATAATGCTAATCAGCATGGAGAGATGTTAACAAGGCTCTGCTCTCCTTACTTCCTTTTCTGTATGCAGTCAAGGAGACTTGGTGTTTTATATTCAACTTGGTGTACTTCCTCAAGTAGACTCTATGAAAACGAGGTATAATTTTTTCTAAATAAATGCCAAGTGCAACACCACTGCCCATCTGAGATTTGAGTCAGGTTGGACTTGATCAAATCAAGCAGCCCAGAGCTTATCCATAAATAGGAAAAGGAAACATGTATGGGAAGGGAAGAGTTTACATTTATTCAGATCAGCTGTTAATAATACATCCCTAGGTCAACATATTTATGTGATTCTGGCATCTGCATTCCTTTTCCTTTATATCCTATTCACTCCAAGGGATGGATCAGATGCACATGTGATACTCCTCACTTGGTAAGCTTGCTTCCATTGCCTGAAACTGCATTAACTTGTATCCATAGCAACTAATAATCAGTAGCCATTTTTCACAACCAAATTATGATAAATATAGTTCTGGGAATTGTAATGCTGCCATTTGATAATGAGTACCTCTTATCAAAGGACTTAAAATATGAAATGAATAGTCACTAACTCACAAACACAACTAAATGAAGAGAAAATCAAATGAAGTATTATCCCTATAAAATCTAGAGCAGTTTGTAGACTAAGAATTGAGCAATGGGTCAGTGAATACGTCCTTCACCAAAAATACATGTAAGAAGTTGCAAAGTTTGCTAATCCAGTTTCCCCTTCCCCCCTGTATTTTTCATGTTACTCGCCTAAACAGCTGCAAAATGGTCAAAAATTATCTGAATTATAGAGTACTGAAATCACGTTTGGACAAATTAAGTTTGAATTTTTTTCTTATCAATAGAAGTATAATATTAAAGAGAGGTCTTTTTAATAACGCTACTTTATAGAATTCAAAAAAAGAAATTTTAAAAAGCTGAACTAATAGTGACACATACAGGCAAGTAATATGCTCATAAACTTTATCTAAAGTTACACTTGAAAGATAAGGAGTAGGGAAAAGACATTGTCTTGTCTCTATGTATAGTACATTCAATAGGTTTGCAAAGAACTTAAGGTTAAATGTGAACAAACAATATTCTTGCATGCTTAACAATGATGCTTTAATTGGTCCTGATTAATTTAATCACTTCACATTCCTGTCTAAATATGATGCTTACTTGGCTTCTAAGACAGAAAGAACATTCCTGCTTTTTTGCTTTGAAATACCACTGTACTGAGTCCATGCTATTTGCATTATATTACCAGAAGCCTAAGTGATAAAAATGGAAAGGGTTGAATAGTGCTCTGAATAAATGAATGTAATTCATCAGAGCCAAACAGTTAGAACCAAATTCATGTTCATTAGGCAAATATGTGCTTAGGGAGCATTTATTAAAATTAATATTACTGATTTAATTGATGTCATTTTCTGACCATTTGTGGGAGTTGTTACTGAGTCTTCACTCATTTATGAAGCCACATTATTATTATTTTTTATGAAGCCACATTACTCACAAAAGAAAAAAAAGGGTCTGAACTTACCACAGTCATAAGTATCATAACAAATTGCTTAAGTGTAAACTGGTTTTATTGTTTCTTCAAACTTTTTTTAAAAACTACAAAACCATCAAAAGAATCAAGGTTTCTACCTGGTGATTTAAATTCTACTACCTTTCAAACATTTCTTCTGTGACCTTCTAAACATATAGCCTTTATAATTCATATTTCTGCTATTACAAATATGTGGAAATTTTTCCTTCAGTGAAAATGGTAGCATTCACAACTATCTGAGAACTAGCAACCAAAACTACTAAAGAAAATAATGAACAATGCTGGGCATTAAGAAAAACTATTCTCATTTTCTTTAACGGAAAACACAAGTAACATTCTTGGGTGATAAAGTACTAGGTTTCCTGGTGCCAAGACTATGCCCACAGTCCCAAACAGCTGACACAGAAAAGGATCAAAAGAAATACAATGTTCTGATAAAAAGAAACTTTCTGTGCATTCCACAGAAATGAAGAGCGACATAATTCTCCACTCTTTCAACTACATCTCTCAGACTTTCGCAAACTGCAAATTTAGCAATTATACAAAAAGCAAAGGAAAAAATGTAAATACTTGTGAATACTATAAGGGACTTTTAAAGCCAGATTTTATGCTTAAAATAGGATGGAGCCCTTGGGAATGCACAGAACCTGCCTCCTGAAACCACACCAATGGAAGTATATGTAGGGACATATTAAAATAGCCTAAGAAAGAAGCCGTGTCCATCTCTATTAAGTATGCTCTCAGACTTTCCCATAGAAAATGATACTAGGAAGGGTGGGGGCTTGCCAAAAAAATCTGTAAGTTTTGGCTTAAAAGAGCACTTTTCAAAGGTCTGTCTGGATTTTAAAGATTAAACCATGATGGATTAAAAAAAAGACATTGTAGCTTCTTCCTTCATCACCCTTACCCATCCTTGAAGACAGATCATTATTGGTACAGGAAAAAAGGACACATCATGGGCTTCTCCTATGTCACTTGAACAGCATGGGAAGAACACATACTTATACTGTCCACTGATCATACAGGACAAAACGTTTATAAGGAATAAAACATTAACTTGGGAAGTACAAAGATGCACAGTAATGAACAAATGGGGCAGGCACATTCATTGCTATACCCATGCTACTCTTTTGTGCTCTCACTTTGCTTGCTTTCTTTTACTTCAATTGATTTAGAAGGATATAATTCTGCTTAGGACTTCACTGAAAAGAATTCTATTTAAATGTATTCTGTTCTCATTCTCTTGCTCCCAGTTTATCTATCTACATCACCTTTTAGCCTCCATGCAATACCATATAAACTTTTCTACTATCAGTGCACTCTGTCCTTTCTTCCAGCTTTAGAATCAATCTTATATCTACCATTTAATTCACTTTTTGGAATCTCTCCAGAGGAGAGCATGCAAGTGTAAAAATTCAGCATACAACTTTGAAAGCACCTCTATCAAGCTTTCAAATCAATCCATGACTATGGAGGAAGTTGTATTTTCAATTGCTTCTCAGCCTGTGTTTTTGTCACTGCTGTTAACTGATACAGTGATCTGTCCTAAATCAGTGTTGGAAAACTATGGCGAAGTGGATGAGGATGAATAAACTGTAACTGAATCCAGACAAGACTGATGAGATGTTGGTAATACTGAATACAGATAGGTCATTGTTGGATGGAATAACGCTAACTGGTGGTGCTGTTGGGTAAAACCTGATTTTTAGATGTCACCATTTTTCTATTATCTCCAATTAATTCTTTAATTATTGCTCATTGTTTGTCTTGACTGATCTGGCCAAACCTGATCTAACCCCACCCCTCACCCCCGGAAACCGAAAGTAAATGACTATATTCAGTTCAATCCAGCTGGCTAGATGAGAAAGGCCTGGTGTAACAGCCAGGTCTTGCAGGCCCTGCAGTACTGTGACAGGGCTCTGACATTGCCTGGAAGCTTGTTCCCCCAGACTGCAGCCAGGGCCAAAAAGGCCCTGACTCTTGTTGAAGCCAGCTGGATATCCCTCGGCCGATAAAAGATTCCCCCCGGTTGAGCGGAGGGGTCTTGGAGGGCAATATGGGGAAATGCAGTCTCAGAGATATGTGGGTCCAACACCGCTCAAAGACTGCCATACCTGGAAAAGATGAAAAAATGCAGTCTGAGATGTCCTAGAAACCTGGTCCTCCAGTGTTAAACTGGAGTCCAGGAACACGCCCGTACTCTTTATGATGCGGACGGTTTTAAAACTGCATAGTGTAAAGTCAGCAGCCAGAAGTCCATAGGTCTCTTCCCTGACCAAGCCAAAGATCCTCCATCTTCACTGGATTCGGCTTCAGCCTGTTCCTTCTCAACCAGTCAGTCACGGCCTCCAAACAATGCTGGAGTTTTCAAAAGGAATTTTAAAAAATTATCTTTGTCCAGGGACGTAGGTATAGATTTTTTATGGGGGGGGTTCGGGGTGGGGCAACACCCCCACCTGCCCCTAGGGCATGGCCACGCCTCCCGAAGCCCCGCCCCTGGCCTAGCACTTATAAAAGCAGCTCTCCGAGGTCGGGGATGACAGACTCCCCTGCCCTGCCCTCCCCTGCCCCTCCCCTCTGGGCTGAGGCATAGAGGGAAAATGGAGCCTGGTGCAAAATCTGAGTCTTGCGCCCCCCCCCCCGGGGCAGCCGCTGTGATGCAGGAATCCACCCCCAAACAGCATCACTTTCAATGGTGTTTAAACTAGATCCACCTTAAATGGAGAATCTGGGGTCCCTAGTTAAACAACATTGAAAGTGATGCTGTTTGGGGGTGGATTATCCCCCACCCTGAAACAGCATCACTTTCAATGTGGCATAGTGGTTAAGAGCAGGTGCATTCTAATCTGGAGGAACCAGGTTTGATTCCCTGCTCTGCCACTTCAGCTGTGGAGGTTTATCTGGGGAATTCAGATTAGCCTGTGCACTCCCACACACGCCAGCTGGGTGACCTTGAGCTAGTCACAGCTTTTCGGAGCTCTCTCAGCCCCACCCACATCACAGGGTGTTTGTTGTGAGGGAGCAAGGGCAAGGAGATTGTCAGCCCCTTTGAGTCTCCTACAGGAGAGAAAGGGGGGATATAAATCCAAACTCTTCTTCTTCTTCTAAACTGAGGACCTCAGATTCTCCCTTTAAATCCATGCCTAAGGGGGTGGATTTAAAAGAAGAATCTTGGGAAATTTGGGGGGTGCCTGCTGTCAGGGGTGCAATGGTTAAGCTAGAAGCACCAAACTTTCAGGGTATCTTTAGGAGTCTCTCCTAATGATACCACCCAGGTTTGGTGAAGTTTGGTTCAGGGGGTCCAAAGTTATGGACCCTCAAAAGTGTAGCCCCATCTCCTAAGCTCCCATTGGAAACAATGGGGGCACCCCCTTTGGGAGTCCATAGCTTTGGACTCCCTGGATCAAACTTCACAAAACCTGGGTGGCATCAATAAGAGGCTCTCCTGATAGTATATCCCAGGTTTGGTGAAGTTTGGCTCAGGATGTCCAAGGTTATGGACCCTCAAAGGTGTAGCCTTCATCGTCTATTAGCTCCCATTGAAAACAATGGAGGATGGGGCACTCCCTTTGGAAGTCCATAGCTTTGGACCCCCTGGACCAAACTTCACAAAACCTGGGTGGTATCAATAAGAGACTCTCCTGATAATACATCCCAGGTTTGGTGAAGTTTGGTTCAGGGGGTCCAAAGTTATGGGCCCTCAAAGGTGTAGTCCCCATCTTCTATTAGTACCCATTGGAAACAATGGAGGATGGGGGCACCCCCTTTGGGAGTCCATAACTTTGGACCCCCTGAACCAAACCTTACCAAACCCAGGTAGTATCATCAGGAGAGTCCCCCAAACAACCCCTGAAAGTTTGGTGCTGCTAGCCCAAACAATGCGCCCCCTGCAGGCCAAAAACCAAAAAAGCACTAAAACGTTTTAAAAACCCACAAACGGGTGGGCGGAGCTTCGGACATGAATGGGGTGGTTCAAACCCGAGAACCCCCCCTTACCTACGTGCATGTCTTTGTTATATTGCATTAGCAATGTAACACTAGAGTGCAGACACGAGTTAGATCAATTGTATCAGTTTTGTCCATTTCATCTTGAATTAGTGATGTAAGGTTAAGGCAAGATATGCTTTGCCCACAGTTAGGACCAAGTGAAATTGCCAAGAAATTGCCAAGGGACTGTTGCAAGTAACCATTGTGTGTTACTGCAATTCTAATTTGACCAAAAATGTGTTTGTTTGTGTGAGGAGTGGATAGACTACATGCTTCTTTTCCTTCAAATAATGGCACCTGCTCCAGGAGTTGTTCTGATTTCCATTTTGGGTTAGTAGATGATAGTAGAAATGGAGGCTGAGACATTTTTGAATTGCCACTTCATAATGTAACTGTAGAGCACTTATGCAAGAGAAAAAAAGGGGGAGAGTTGTTCTTCTGTGTCATGGATGATATCCCACCACCATCAGGAATAATATGTTTTTAGAAGTAGAGTGTGAAACAAATGCAATGGGGAAAAAAGAGGGGGGGGGGGAAATGGCAGGGGGAAATGAGGTGTGTGGAATGACCCTACAGAAGATGTTTCCAAGACACAAGGTTTAACCACTGGAAAAATCTGTGGTAAGCTGTGCATATGGAAAAGGCCCCAGTCATGGAGCTGTCCTTGAAGGTCTTAGAACATTCCTTAAGCATTTAACATTAGTGCTCTTTCAAAGTGCTTTCATACATTGATGAAGGCTTTTGATTGAGTTGGGTGAAGATAGCAGCATTGTAACGTAATTTATTTTGATCTGTAAATGTTTTATTTTATTTATTTATTTAAAACATTTATATCATCTTATTTTGTTGGACTCAAGGAGGTTAATACAGTTCATCTTATTATGACTTTTGTTTATCATTTATCTAATATGGTTTATCTTCTATGACTTATTATATGGCATGTATTATATTCTGCTTTAATTTCAGAGAATGCTATGACTTCAGAAAGCCCTTGGAACTCTCCAGGCCAGTAATCAACATAACAATGGCTATTCATGCAGGAAAATCTTTTTTCACTACAGTTGGTTCTAACTGGAGTGGCTGTTGTAGGCTAACTTCTGAACAGAAGCAGAGTAAAGATCCGACATTTTCCACCAAAGCCATGACTTTTACAATAATTACCTAAAGGGGTGATTTATCTGCTGGTGGGCAAGGGTGTTAGTTTTTGTTTCTCAGGCCACAAAGTGTTTAGTGTTCAACCAGTTGCATGTTTTGTTTTTATTTCTCAAAAACTGTGATTTATATTGTATTCTCTGTTGTTTGTTGAGACTTCAGTGAAGAAGTCACAGAGTACAGGGTATTCCTTCCCTGAATTTGTGACTAATACACTTAAAGAATCTACATGGGTTTGTGTCTCCCCACATTTATGTACAAGATTGAAAACTAACAAACCAAAGACATCATACTAGTTCAAATTGTGAAAAAAACTGAAAATCCTACAAGTCCAATATGTAAAAATGTTAAGTGCACTTTAAAGGCAAAATATCTGTCACTTAACATTTTAAGTGTATCCTCACCACACCACGTGTCCTATAGTATGGAAGGACAATTTTCACTAGGAAAGGCTTCTGTGGTTTCTTACGAGAAACAGAAATCTCCTTAAATAAGGACAGGCACACACCATGCCTTGGCAAAGGTTGCAAACATTCTCAAGAACCTGATCCAAGCTGAGTCAATACTTCAGAGTACAACAAGGAGTTATGCCTTATTCCCATATTAGAGGATTCTGGATTACAGAGAGACTATTGCTCATATGTTCTGAAAGTAAACTAGGAGAAGCCCAGGTACATTAATTAAATTGTGACTGCATGAGGGAAAATTATTATCTACAAACAAAATAGTGATGTGGGTTTGATTGTAAGCTGCCTCAAGCAGGACTTGGAGAGGCAGCATATAAATATCCTAAATGAATTAATTAATAAATAGTAGAATTCCTGAACACCTATGACTAATACAAAACAAAGAAATCACAGGAAGACAAGATAACTTACACATGATTCTGATGTAACATGCAACATGGTTTGTTAACATAAGAACATAAGAACATAAGAACAAGCCAGCTGGATCAGACCAAAGTCCATCTAGTCCAGCTCTCTGCTACTCGCAGTGGCCCACCAGGTGCCTTTGGGAGCTCACATGTAGGATGTGAACGCAATGGCCTTCTGCGGCTGTTGCTCCTGATCACCTAGTCTGCTAAGGCATTTACAATCTCAGATCAAGGAGGATCAAGATTGGTAGCCATAAATCGACTTCTCCTCCATAAATCTGTCCAAGCCCCTTTTAAAGCTATCCAGGTTAGTGGCCATCACCACCTTCCTGTGGCAGCATATTCCAAACACCAATCACACGTTGTGTGAAGAAGTGTTTCCTTTTATTAGTCCTAATTCTTCCCCCCAGCATTTTCAATGAATGCCCCCTGGTTCTAGTATTGTGAGAAAGAGAGAAAAATTTCTCTCTGTCAACATTTTCTACTCCATGCATAATTTTATAGACTTCAATCATATCCCCCCTCAGCTGCCTCCTCTCCAAACTAAAGAGTCCCAAACGCTGCAGCCTCTCCTCATAGGAAAGGTGCTCCAGTCCCTCAATCATCCTTGTTGCCCTTCTCTGCACTTTTTCTATCTCCTCAATATCCTTTTTGAGATGCGGCGACCAGAACTGGACACAGTACTCCAAGTGCGGTCGCACCACTGCTTTATATAAGGGCATGACAATCTTTGCAGTTTTATTATCAATTCCTTTTCTAATGATCCCCAGCATAGAGTTTGCCTTTTTTACAGCTGCCATGCATTGAGTTGACATTCCCATGGAACTATCAACTGAGACGCCTAAATCCCTTCCTGGTCTGTGACTGATAGCACTGACCCCTGTAGCGTGTATGTGAAGTTTGGATTTTTTGCCCCTATGTGCATCACTTTACATTTTGCTACATTGAACTGCATTTGCCATTTCTGGGCCCACTCACCTAATTTATCAAGGTCCGCTTGGAGCTCTTCGCAATCCTTTGTGGTTCTCACCACCCTACATAATTTGGTATCATCTGCAAACTTGGCCACCACGCTACCCACCCCTACTTCCAGGTCATTTATGAATAGGTTTTACGAGCACTGGTCCCAAAACGGATCCTTGGGGGACACCACTCCGTACATCTCTCCATTGTGAGAACTTCCCATTTACACCCACTCTTTGTTTCCTGTTTCTCAACCAGTTTTTAATCCATAGGAGGGCTTCCCCTCTTATTCCTTCATTGCTGAGTTTTCTCAACAGTCTCTGGTGAGGAACTTTGTCAAAAGCCTTTTGGAATCCAAGTAGACAATGTCCACTGGTTCCCCCTTATCCACATGTCTGTTTACACCCTCAAAGAACTCTAGTAAGTTTGTAAGACAGGATTTGCCTCTGCAAAAGCCATGCTGACTCTTTCTCAGCAGGTCTTGCTTTTCTACATGTTTTATAATTTTATCTTTAATGATAGATTCGACTAATTTACCAGGAACAGATGTCAAACTGACTGGCCTGTAATTTCCCGGGTCCCCCCTAGATCCTTTCTTAAAGATTGGTGTGACATTGGCCATCTTCCAGTCTTCAGGGATGGAGCCTGATTTCAGGGATAAGTTGCATATTAAAGTGAGAAGATCAGCAATTTCATGCTTAAGCTCTTTAAGAACTCTTGGGTGAATGCAATCTGGGCCAGGGGATTTGGTAACATTTAGTTTATCAATGGCTGCCAGAACTTCTTCCTTGTCTACCACTATCTTTGCTAGTTCCTCGGATTCGCCTCCTAAGAAGCTTGGTTCAGGTGCAGGAATGTTCCTCACCTCCTCTTGGGTGAAGACAGATGCAAAAAATTCATTCAGCTTCTCTGCAATCTCCCTGCCATCTTTTAGCACACCCTTTGTTCCTTTGTCATCTAACGGGCCTACCGCTTCCCTTGCTGGCTTCCTGCTTTTGATGTACTTGAAGAACTGTTTGTTGCTGGTCTTGATGTTCGCAGCCAAGCGTTCCTCATAATCCTTTTTTGCCTCCCTTACAGCTAACTTGCTTCTCTTTTGCCACCATTTGTGTTCCCTCTCATATTCTTCATCAGCCAAACTGGACTTCCATTTTCTAAAAGACATTTTCTTTTTTCTGATAATTTCCTCAACCTCTCTTGTTAACCATGGTGGCTTTCTTTTGGACTGGGTGCTGCCTTTTCTAACCTGTGGAACACATTCCAGCTGAGCTTTTATTGCTGTGTTTTTAAATAACCTCCAAGCATCCTGGACAGTTTTGACTCTCTTGATTTTCCCTTTCAGCTTCCTGCGCACTATCCCCCTCATCTTTGAGAAATTTCCCTTTCTGAAGGCGAATGTAACTACATTAGTAGTTGCTACTTGTTCGCATGCTGAGATACTGAATCTGACAGCATTGTGGTCGCTGGTCCCTATCGGCTCAACAACACTGACTTCCTGCACCAGGTCCTGGGTCCCACATAGAATTAGATCTAGGATCACCTCTCCCCTGGTTGGTTCTACAACCATCTGCTCTAAGCCACAGTCATTTAGCATATCCAGGAATGCTCTCTCCTTACTATGACCTGAACATGCATTTTTCCAGTTTATATGGGGATAGTTAAAACCACCCATTACCACTACATTTTTGTTTTTGTTGGCACCTCTAATTTCTTTTTCCATCTCAGAATCGTCTTGTGCACTTTGGTCAGGGGGACGATAATATATTCCTAATATTAAACTGTCCTTCACACCTGGTATTGATATCCACAGTGATTCTGTAGGGGAACCAGCTCCCCTTGCATTGTCTATTTTATGTGATACTATGCTCTCTTTGATGTAAAGGGCAACTCCACCCCCAATGCGCCCTGTCCTATCCTTCCTATAGAGCCTGTAGCCTGGTATAACAGCATCCCACTGGTTCTCCTCATTCCATCATGTCTCTGTAATGCCCACTATATCAAAGTCCTCCTTCAAAACTCTGTACTCTAGCTCCCCCATTTTAGGTCGAATGCTTCTACAATTAGCATAGAGGCACCTGTATACCCTGTCTCTGTCCTTAACCTGGGATTTATGTGCTTTACCCTCAAGTCTTTTGTAGACACTATCCCTTGTCGCATGCACATTGCTATGTTCCTCGCTTGTATGTGATTGATTTAGAAAAACCTCCCTCTCTGTCTGCATCCCCATAGATACTGTATTCTGAACCGAAGTCACCTCAGCTCCTGTTGGCTTTCCCCCAGTGATCAGTTTAAAAGCTGTTCTGCCACCTTTTTAATATTGAGCGCCAGCAGCCTGGTTCCTCTTTGGTTAAGATGAAGCCTGTCCCGTTTGTACAGGCCTGACTTGTCCCAAAAGGTTCCCCAGTTCCTGACAAATCTGAAACCCTCTGCCTTACACCACCTTCTCATCCACGCATTGAGACCCTGTATCTCCGCTTGCCTAGCTCGCCCTGCGCGTGGAACGGGTAGCATTTCTGAGAATGCCACCTTGGAGGTCCTGGACTTCAACCTGTTTCCTAGCAGCCTAAATTTAGCTTCCAGAACCTCCCGGCTACATTTCCCAATGTCGTTGGTGCCAATGTGGACCACAACTGCTGACTCCACCCCAGCACTGTCTAAAAGCCTATCTAGACGAAGCGTGACATCCGCAACCTTTGCACCAGGCAGGCAAGTCACCATGCGGTCATCACGCCTCTCACAAACCCAACTCTCTACATTTCTAATGATCGAATCACCCACTACAAGGAGCCCTCCACCTCCCCGAGGGGTATCCTCAGTGCGAGAGGATAGCTGATCACCAGTTAAGGAAGGGATCCCATCTAAGGGAGCATCTTCCACCACCTCAGACTGGCACCCTCCGTCCCCAAGACCTTCATTCTCCATGACATCTGAAGAGATGTCACCTGGGGAGTGGCACCCGGCTGTTAGGTCCCTGAAAGCCTCGTCTGTCACCCTCTCTGCCTCTTTCAGCTTCTCCAGGTCTGCCACCTTGGCTTCAAGAGAACGCACACGTTCCTTGAGTGCCAAGAGCTCATTGCAGCGAGGGCACACCCACGACTTCTGTCCTAGTGGCAGATAGTCATACATGTGACACTCAGTGCAAAACACTGGAAAGCCCCCCTCCCCCTGCTGGCTTTCTGCCTTCATATCTGATTTGTTTAGATATTTAAATATTAAGCTTTTAGTCACTGCCCCCCTGGAGCTATCTGCACGTACTATCTGTCAAATATGTCCTTATTAATTTAAAAAAAATTAAATTAAAATTGCGCGCGCCGTTTGGCGCGCGCCGCTGGTTCCAGAGACTGAACTAAAGCCCCACCTCTCAGGACAAAAGTCCCACCTCTCAGGACAAAGAGGAACAAGAGATGAACTCTGTTAACCCCTGTTAAGCCCCACCTTCCAGATTCAGCAGCCTTAGCTCATAGGAGGCTTACAAGGAGAAAAAGAGATAACCCCTGTTAAAATACACTGTTAAAATACCCCTGTTAAAATACACTGTTTTAAAAGCTGTGGCTTTGAGAAAAGCCCTCCAAAATGAACACCAGCAGGTCACTCTGCTCTTCCTGGCCAAGTCTTCTTCTGCTGCTACTCCTCTCTGCTGGTTCCCTATCTGCACTGTCAACATTATCTGCACTGTCAAATCATAGTTTCAGAAAAATTACAATTTGAAACTGGACAAACTGCAGTTTTATATAGCATCCAGATTATCAAACCTAAGTCCTCAGATGTTGTTCGAACACAGATAAAGGAGTTTATAGTGAGCAGAAAATGAAACTGATCTAGCAGTTTCTCAGAGCACTACCTCTTCCCACATTTTAGTCCAACTAAAGAGCGAACTGATGATCTGTCACAGCATAGAGCACATTTTATCTACCATTTAAAAAAATCTTAAATAGTTTATTACAGCTAATCAGAAAATGCTGAGCAGTTTAGGACAGCATCTAGAGATTCTAATGGGATATAGGTAAAGAAGTAATCCATGCTTTTGACCCAGGGGCATACAGTCATAAAGCAGCACAGCCCACTCACGCCACCCCTCAGCTGCGCCCACCCCACAGCTGCGCCTGAGGACACCCCCAGTCACTCACCTTGCTGCCATGCTGCTGCAGGAGCCCACAAGGGCATTGGGCTGTGCCTGGGCGCCTTGGGCCTACTCCCACTGTCACGGCCAGTCTGTGCACTGCCAGCACATCCTGGCTGACGGTGGAGGAGCATGTGGCAGTGAGTAGCAGCAGCAGTAGCAATGAGTGGGGGTTCGATGAAGTGGCAGTCAAGCAGGCATGCAGCGGGTAGGTGAGCTGCTGCTTGCTCCTGGGGGGCAAGGGGGATAACCCAGTGTGCCCCCCACATGACATGTTAGGTTGGCGCCTGGCTCGTCTGACCCTTCTGCCCCCCCTAAATTCTCTACAGTTTTGACCAGGTAGAAATCTGTCCCTTAAAACTTTTCAATCTCCACTCCTAGAGCCACTCCTCATGTCACCTTATTTAGGTCAGGAACTAGCTCTTCCTGGAGACACTTGGGCCCTGGTCTTGCTTTCCTTCAATTCTGAAGCCCCTACTTTCTCCACTTAATCTATAAAAGGTTACTGCAGTAACAATGAAATTGCTTTTAAACTATTTTTAATGGATTTATGCTTGGCTAGGTTTCTGGTTTGCAGTCTTTATCTGCACCATGTTGTTTAAAAGTAGAACTTAAATGTTTCAAGGTAACTCCCAACCTTAAATCTACATGGTTCAAGAGTTTTTCCCATGTTTTTAAAAGGTAAACGTAGAAAAGTTTTTCAACATTTTGCCCCCAAGGGTCAGATTCCTCAAAGTGTACTAAATCTTCAGACCATGATCTCCCATCTCAGATACATGATAATAGAGGACTTGAAAAATGAAAGTAAGAATCATTTGCCTTTAAGAATCATGTGGCAGTACTACGGACTAATCTAAATGTTAGAATTCTTGCTGGTTTTTTTATGTTCCCTTCCTTATACAGTGCTATGAGCTACATTGCTATGAAGCAAGACATCCAAATATTAAGAGTTTTTGCAATACCAAGGTTATCATTAGGCTACTCAAAAAAGAAATTGACAATCTATTTATACTTTAAAGCTTCAGAAAACACATCTAAAACATCTTTCTTAGCTGGAGCAGTTGGCATTTGGCTAAATTCTTAAGATTCTTTTAGTTTGTACAAAACAGAGGTTAAAAATCATTAAAAAGAAAATTATTTACAAAAATTATTGTAGTTTTTTTCTGAAAAGCAAAGAACAAATATATAAAAGGATGATTGATAAACAGTTATAATTTCCACACTTTATTCCTGCAAAGTCATCCTTACTGTTATACATAAATAAGTCAGAATTACACTTTCTACCTCTTACAGAAATGATAAGAAATGTCAAATTTCTTCCTGGTATGTTACATAATAACAGAAAAGCAAAGTATCCCCAAAACAAAGCAATTATGGCCCTTTCTGCACATACCAAATAAAACATTTTGAGGCAGGAAATAAAAATTTCCTCCATTGACTTACACAAGGCTTTTAGCCCAAGACATTTTATTTCCTGCTTGAAAACACTTTATTTGCATGCTGTTCTATAATGATTTTTTTAAAAAAACCGTTTTAATTTGCTGTGCAATCTTTTTAAAACATTTCCAATGCTTCTCTGCAATCCCTGGACTTTCTCGTCAACACCATTTTCTGAGCTCGCCCCAGCTGTCTCACACTATATTTCCATCAGTTTTTTAAAATTTCATGAGGTCATGTCTACGTAGCTACACAGACACAGCTCCTAGAGAATTGCAGCACAAGGCTTTGAAGCTTCATAGCTACAAATCTAAGAAGTTTTTTTAAAAAACAGATGACCATAAAATGGTGGCCAGGAAGCCTTTTTGAGGGGTGAGTGCAGACAAAGGGGTGGGGGTTGAAAAGGTTTGTAAAACATTTTCAGAGGCTTATGCAGAATGGGTCATTATGATGCAATTATGCTTTTTTCCATACTGTGCTAGAGGGTGTAATCTAGATTTCTCCTACTAAGTATAAGTTCAGCTACAACCACGGCCTTCAGCAAGTAACTATCTATTGGCTTTAGTCTCCCACATAGAAAACAGGAATAATAGTGACACACGATAATATTATAAGGATGTATTACATTAGGTCATAAAGCAGAAAAATAAACATGCACATCAATCCCATTAATTTCAACAGAATTTATAAGAATGTAAATAGAAATAGGTACTTAAGTTATAACAGCATATGCTACCTATACCACATTTCTAAGTGATTAAATTCATTTGTGATCTTTATTTTTAATACACTGAAAACTATCAGGCTACATAAAATTAATTTTAATTTGAAATTGTTGGGGAAAAGGCATATATTAACAATTGAGAAAAGGGCAAAGAGAATGGTATTGATTTTTTATATTAAAACCAGTACATATTATGGATTCCTTTGCTTGCCTCCTTCTGATGTGTAACATTTTATATTAATGACTTAAGCACAGGCCAGTAATCAAATGAATGAACCCCCTAAATAATTCCTTGGCTTTCACTGACTTATAAGAGTGCTGGGCTCAGGCAATTCCAGAATTAAGAGCAAATGTGATATGAACAAACCGGGCTCTGTCACAGAACCGCAAATTCCAAACCAGAAAGCCAAAATGAATTGATATCACACAGCTTAGTTAATGATAATGAAAGATAAAATGACATCAACTGGTGTCACCACCCATTATTGACACTGTAAATTATTATTATTATTATTTAATTGGTTTGTGCCAAGGCCCCTGTGTCTCAAATTTCAAATCATGGTATTTAGTAACCTTCTCATGTTTTTTTCAACAACTCTGCTGTTACCAGGTACTGCTATGTCGATGATGGTCACTTTCTTGTCCTTGATCACTGTGATGTCTAGTGTACTATGTGCCAACACTTTGTCCGTTTGGATTCAAAAGTCCCATGAGATCTTGACCTTCTCATTTTCTGTGACTTTCTCTGGACAATGTTCCCACCAATTTTTAGCTGTCCTAATGTTGTAATTCTTGCATAAATTCCAGTGGATCATCTTGGCCACTGTGTTGTGCCTGTTTGTACTCTGTCCAGGGAAGGAGGGAGAGGAAACTGTGCCTGGGCATGACCTGCCTGGATGCGCCCCATGCCCCGGTCCAATCCACCCACGCCCTGCCCCCACGTGACATCAATGGCACTTGGCCGGGTCGCAGCATCCCCCTGCTCCCCGTCCCGTTGCAGCTTCGCCATTGACTCCGTCTGGGCAATCTTTCTACAGCAGCTGAGAACATGATCTACAGTTTTGTCAGCTTCCTTGCACAATCTGCACTTTGCACCATCCAAGGATTTTTTGATTCTGGCCTTGATCATATATTTCCTAATGGCCTGCTGTTGAGTGGCTGAAATCAGTTATTCGGTTTCCTTTTTCAGAGTTCCAGTTGTTAACCACAACCAGGTCTTTTTTTTGTCCACTTTGTCCTTGAGCTTCTCCAGAAATTGGCCGCGCAATGCTTTGTTGTGCCAGCTTCCAATCCTAATTTTAATTACATTTTTTCTGTATTTCTGTTTCTTACTCCAGGCTTTCAGTAAATGTTCTTCACTTCAATCAGTGCCTGTTCTTGACTTTCATTCACATAATCAGCCAGCACATGTTTTTCCTCTTCTGTTTACTTTACTTGCAGTAACCCTCTGCCACCACTCTGTGGGCACGGGAAAACAGAGTCGCCCCCCCACACACATCTAGGCTGGCCTGGGCCGCTGGGCTTGATTATTAGCATTAAACCTAAGACCTAGTTTTGGGGAAGCAGTGTAGGTAACCCTGTTAAGCACTGTTAATGTGAAGTGTCATGTGAAGAACTAAAGCACGATCCTTTACCTGGGAGTAAGCTCGATTGCTGGCAATGGGGCTTGCTTCTGAGCAAACCCTCCTAGGATCGTGATTCACCCGTTGGAAGAGTTGCACAGCTGCTTCAAAGCAAAGCCACCGAGCAAAGCTTACTCCCGAGTAACGAACACCTTGGAGCCAACCATTTTTTTCTAAACTAAAACCTCAGTATTCAGGTTAAATTGCTGTGTTGGCACTTTGTGATAAATAAGTGGGTTTTGGGTTGCAATTTGGGCACTCGGTTTTGAAAAGGTTCGCCATCACTGGTCTATTAGTATCACGATAAGGGTGTAAGGCATAGTACACTGTCGTAAGCTTCCGAATTTTTCTATCCAATGCATCTAAATCAGCCTGTGTCCAGTTTATTATTCTGGCAGTGTGCCTTATGACAGGTATGGCCAAGGTGTTGATGGCCTTGATGGCCTTGATTCCCACAATTTAATTTGGATTTCAAATTTTTCCTGACCCTCTGGGTATAATCTCTGCTAACCGCAGCCTTCACTTGCCTATGCTTGATACCCAGCTGCAAAATGTCCAGGTATTTATAGACTTCCTGTTGGTTGCACTTGATTAGTTGGTCATCAGGAATTTCTATGCCCTCACTCTCTGTGATCTTGCCCCTCTTTATCACCACAGTGGCACACTTTTCCAGGCCAAAATCCATCGAAATGTCTGTGCTGAATATTCAGATTGTGTTCACTAGTGACTGGATTTCTATGTCTGATTTCCCATAGAGATTCATCTGGTTTCCCATAGAGCTTCATCTGATTCCCCGTATTGTTAGTGTTAGTAATTTGATTTAATACCCCACTCTCTCCTGCCAAAGTGAACTTGGAGCAGCTCACAAAATACTTATACAATACAATTACTTAAAATAAATAAAATAAAAGAATAATCTAATAAATAATCTTACAACCCCCTCCCAATTTAATAAAATAGAAGGAAAAATGGGGAAGACAAGAAGAGAAGCCAGCCAAGATGGACTAATTACTCCGTGTTGCTCCCTTCAACTATAGAGCTGTCAGAAGATCCTGCAGAATTAAGATAAATCCCACAGGGCCCTGGTCTCATTTAACAGAAAGTCCATCAGGCCAGGGCCCTGGCTGTAGTTGAGGAAAGTCTAAAAATCTAAGGCCAGCGAAGCCTGGAAAACAGACAGTTGGAAAACAGTTGAGGACAGCCAGATATGTGTTGGGCCAGGGACCACCAGCAGATTTTATTGAGGGAGCATCAAGCTCTCTGGGGGACATATTGAGACAAGCGGTCTCTCAGATACCAAGCACCAAACCCAACTCTCTAATTTTAATCCAATTGTAGTGACTATTATCTAGATATATACTTTGAAAAGAACATGAAAGAGGTATCTGACCAATATGATTAAGTAGGAAAGCAACTTTACTAGTATTCTTTCAAGGCATCCTGGCCTTATATTTTAGAGGAAAGGCTTCCTCTTCCATTTCAAATATTTTTTCATGACATTACCCTTTCTTGATCCATTCTGAGAGTGTGATCCTACTGGAAGGGTGTCAATGGCTTGGCTTCCCATAACTGGTATAAATCATAGCATGACTAAATGCTTCCTTTTTGTCTCTTAAAGGACCTCCTATATTTTCTGCAGCTTTATATCCCACTCAATTACAAAAAATGTGGTAGGATGTGTAACAACTGGCAGCTATATGATCTGATTAGATGTGGGCAACTGAACTATCAGAAAATTTAAGCCAATCAACTGTGATCCACTGTAAAACACTTTCCCAAAACTGACATTAACAGATGACATAACACATCAAAAAGTGAAAGTGTGTTTCAGGACATAGCGGTTTAAAGCATTCATAAAATAAAACAACAAAAGAGCAATGAAACAACACTGCCCTTTGCAAAAGCTCTGCTGTCCCAGACATTTCATTCACTAAAAAGATCAAGAACTCTGAGTACTAGAACTATCTGAGACTTTGATACATTATCTGAAGCTTATTACTCCTGACATTTACTGTGTGCTTCCATACAAAACTAACATTTCACTGATCTTATTAATTGGAAGTTATTTTATATAGACTTCCCTCTATATGCAACACACATCTATACATCCATAATAGTGTTTTGGAAACTAGTGAGTAGCCATGTAGCTTTGTTTACATACGGAGAAAAAAGTCCTTCACTTTTCTTGTTCTCATAACTATCAAAGATTTCCACACATTTAAGGCTTTCCATTTGGAAATTTTCTGATGAGAAATAATTAGAATGTTTGAAACTTAAATTATTTCAAATCTATATAAAGAAATTCAATTAATATAGCCACCTTCCAGAATAGTAGTGCTTATTTTCCTAAGATGCAATGACAGTGATTGCTCTCATAAGGATTTCAAACAAAAATCATTGGTCCAGCAGATCTCACAGATGTGAATTGGCTGAACCAAAGCTTACCTAGACATGGCTGAGGGACCCACGAAGTACCAGAAAAACCACCTAGGAAATGTGTCTAAATCAATCCACCAACCATTCAAGACAGTTCTTAGCTCATAAAATTTCCACTGAAAAATACAGCAGACACAATTTGATGCCAACTAATAGAACTATGGCTCCAACATACTCTGACAGCAATACATTTAGTTGTAATGGTGAACATGTGGTCAAAACTCCATTTGAAAAAAACAGTGGACATTAGATGCAGCAGGAGATCAGCAGCCAGTGAACATATTCCTCACCAACCTGCAGATTCTCTCCTGAAATTCTCCTTGGGTTTCTTTATCCTAGCTATGCTTTAAAAGCTTTTAAAAAGTACCATTTATGCTACATGCATAAATATCACTGAGCAAGTAAGGCTTAGGTTTCCTCTTTTGGTCTCCAATTCTGCCTCATAAATATCCTGCATATTAACATTATGAGAAAAACCACTAGTTGTGATGTTTCATTTTGCTTGAATTTGATATGTTGCCTTGATGTACGGAGCCTAGGAGAATAAGCCCAAAGCACACCTTCTCGCTGGAAAAAGCAGAAGGAGAGGGAAAAGGGGATCCCTTATAGTAACAAGTGAACAAGCACTGTTAAGGTGGGTTACCTCAATCTGACTGTGAATCAAGTTGTACACCTGTGAAACAGCATATGTGGAGCATATAGTGTAGTTGCACTCTATGACTGTTTGTCTTTTTCTCCAGATTAATTCTCTGAGCTGGCCTAGTAATCTATAGACTTTTAATCAACTGAAACGGAACAATGCCAAAGTAGTTTTTAATCCATGAAATAAAGCAATTCAGCCCAACAAGTAGATGTGCTTTTTCATTTTCAGATTATAGGTCAGTTACAAATTCAATTCATACCACATACTAGTTTGAATTCCTTCAAATGGGGCATATTCTTGGCAGCTTCTTCTGAAGAACGGGTGACCAGCCTCAATCAACTAGTTTATTAGTACATTTATAACGGTAGTTTTTTTAACTGCAACAAACGTTGTTGTTTTTTGGCCATAAAATATTTACTTCCTTCTAAAGTTCAGTTTGTCTAGTAAAGCCAAAAGTATCTAGAAGAACTTATAAACTGGTAACATGCACACAGGCATGTGTGTGTGTGCATGCACTAAGTCAAATCACAACTAATTTGTATCGACCCTGTAGGGTTTTCAAGGTAAGAGACATTCGGAAGTGATTAGTCATTGCCTGCCTCCACATGGGTTGAGAGAACTCTTAAGAGATCTAGGACTGGCCCAAGGTTATCTAGCAGGCATCATGTGGACAAATGGAAAATTGAACCCTGTTCTTCATATTACAGTTTGCCATTCTTAACCACCTCCCCATGCTGGCTCTCTGTATACAGACATACATTTTATGTGGTATAAATATAGGTAAAATCTTAACAGCAATATCTGTTCTGTACCACCTGGAAAGAACGCTCAAAAGAATCCAATTAGACATGCAACACTTGCTTTAAGAAATGCAGAAAGGTGAGAAGTGGAGAGAACAGACTTGCAGCTGCTGCTCTGGCTGAGTCTAGAGCTGGCAGCATCAGGCTAGCCTCCATGTTTGTACATAGGTGTTTCTTTCCTTTGACATGAAAGCAGAAGCAAGTGAGAGACTCAGCTCACCTAGATACAGATGTCTGCTGCTTCAAAGCACCAGAGGCATAGGCTTCCAGCTCCTGGGGTATATCGTTCTGTAACCAGCCTGCAGCCACACTGCAGGAAGCACCTCAGGCCTCAACTAGTTATTCTCAGTAGTGTAGCACCCACAGGGTGGGGGGGCACGATGCCCTGGGTGCGCCCCATTGTGGGGGTGTAACCGGAGTGTGGCAGGGGCATTCTGGGGTGTTCCGGGGGCATTCCAGGGCGGGTGGAGGCATCACCACAGCAGGGGTGCAGGGCGCATGCCCCAGGCGCAGAACCCTCTCACTCCACCCCTGGTTATTCTGCTGTAAATTTTCTAGATATTTTTATTGAGCTCTCCATTTAATTAATCTGTAGTGATCTGGCAGGTTGTTGTAACAGTTGTAATAATTTTTCTCCTTTTTTGTTTTTTCCCTCTTTCTAGGAGTAGGCTCATAGAGTATTATAATGCCTAAGAAGAAATCTAATTAATTATCTGAAATGAGTTCCTCATCACCTGAACCATCTACACCCTCTCTAGATAACATCAGGGAACTTTTGTGAATGAACTGAAGAATTTTGAGTTAACCACTATTCAAACTTTTGAAAATAAACTTCATTTTTTAGATAAGAGGTTAGAAATCAATAAAGAACCCCAGAGACAATTCTTAAAATGTTATGGTTAAGTTAAGGATCAACACATACAAATTAATCAACTTAGTATACAAGTGGAATTGTTGGATTCAAGATGCATGATTAATGAGCCAATTTCACATAGAAACGATTATAAAGTCTTAGAATTAGAGGAAAAGATGAATTAACTAGTAAGGAATACATCCAGTGGTGGGATTCAAATAATTTAACAACCGGTTCCGCTGGTGGGATTAAAATAATTTAACAACTGGTTGTTTACAAGCACCATTTTAACAACTGGTTCTGCCAAAGTGGTACAAATCCCACCACTGAATACATCTATTTCTTGCTTCCAGCGTCCTAACCAATAAAAATAAAAATGACTGGCAAGTTATTAATTTTTAAAAAATGCTTACAAGTGTAATAATTTTACAGTGAAAGTGCCAATGTATCCTTAAGCCCCATAATTATAAAACTGCTGTAAACAGGAAAGCTAACATAAATTAGCAGGTAGGGTTGAAATTTTTTGGATTGGATTTGATTTTTAATTTATATACTACCCTCCCCCGAATGACTCAGGGTGGTGAACAACATCATAAGATAGAACAATAAAACATAGCAATACAATAAACCTGATCATAACATCAACAATAAACAGTCTATCAAAGCCTTGACAATATTCTAATATCAGATTAATAAATATTCAATATTACCATTTTGAGCATATTTTAGGTTCTCATAGCAATGAGAATGAGGTAGACAAAGCAACAAAAATCTAAACCATAAATTAATGAGCCAGTGGGATACATTCAGGAAGACATAAAGTTAGAGATGATTGTATATGCAGATTATAATATCTCCCCTAAGCTAGGATATTTTAATCAATTTAATAATAAATATTTAAATATATTTTCCTCCAAACACATGTGCCAGCAGGGTTGCCAGGATTTGCCAGTTAAAAACATCACATAATGAGGGCAAAAAACACCTTAGGCTTCAAAATCTAGGTCCCTCCTGTGTAGGAACTAAGCCCTAGAAGAGTTACAAGTCATCTCAAATTAATTAAAGTTTGTTAAATTGACAATTTCGCTTGCTAATTCTTTTCTAAGGTCATTTTCAAAAGTTATATGAAATTATATTCTATTATATTGTGGGATTTTGTTTTCTATTCAGAATAGTCTTAAAAACATGGCTTATATAAACAAATATATATATTTATTATTGCTAAGAGAACATTACACTTATGTTTTCCAGGTGAACCATTATTAAGATAAAACAGCAGTCATGGTGCTCCCCTGGTGCAGCTATGAAGAAAAAAAATTACCTTGTATAGTATTCTGGGGAGGTAACTAATGCAAAGGCAACACCAAATAAAAACATTATCTATTACAAATCCATTGAAGATTCACATTAGCAACTCTGCTTTCATACTCCATATTCTATCAGGTGGGGGGGAAAGGGTAAATAGATAAATAATGTAGGCAATAGTTTTGCAAGACAAGAATATTTGAGGTAGGATAGCTGCAAGACCTTGCCCTTAAATCATATCTAAACGCTTTATTGCCTACAACATTTTTAGAACCTATTCACACAACTAGATTTTTACTGTATTATCTCAATCAGAAACAGAACTCAGTTCTATCTATCTAGCATTCTATGTGTTGGTTCATCACCATCTGTCAAATCTTCTACAGATAACAAAATTTTCAATTCAAATAAATGCACTCAGTGCTCAAACTAAGCTATCATTCAAATTTAGACATGAGGCTTGAATTCCTTTTCAGTGTTCTTCAACTCTGACCCAGCTCTACCCCCTCTTTCCCTTAAAAGGGCACAGACAACAGCCCAGCAAGTAGGACAGGCAAAACAGACCTCCTTTGTTCGCTTTTTCCTTTTCAGTTTTCTATTGAGGTAAATAACTGAAAAGCTCAGCCAGCCTTCAGTGGTTCTGAAGAAAGCAATACAGCTAGACTGAAACTACGCCTACTGATCAACATATAACAGTACTATGAAGCTTGTGGGGACATCATGTTAGCCTTGCAAAAGAACATATTGAAGGTTAATACTTGTTTTAAAATTGATAGAGTGAATGTGTATTAACTTGTGTATTCTAAATATATTTATAACATGACAACACCTAAAACATTATACTTGATAATTTAAATTAGTTTAGTTACAAGTACTGGATTTTTTTAATGCTTCCTGCCCACTCAAGAAGCCAAAGGCAAATTCAAAGCATATTACACATGAACTCCTACATTATTAGCTCAGTTTACAGTGCTGGAAAATATATTTAACAGTGTTCATTTCAGCTTGTTTTTTTCCTATTGAATTGTTATTGCAGGGGAAAAAAACCAAACTAAATACAACCACCATTTCCCCAAAATGTCATTTTTGATCCTCCTCACATTTGTTTCAGTTGTGAATTTAGAAATTCTGCTTAACAAAAAAAAAGAGGAACATAACATACTAATCCACAGAATGACCTGGAACAATGTAAGGAAATGGAATTAATACTGGATTGATTAATTCTTTTATTAGTTGAATGTACAATTTGAGCTGTAATAACCCCAGCCAAACCTTTCTCACTTAATAATTCTAATAGTCAAGCCATCATAAGATAGATCACAACTTCCAAAGGAACTGATTTTATATGAGGCCATATCAATTTCATGCTCTCTGCTAAGATATTCTAGTTAGAAAAGTAGCAAACTGTTCTCTAATAATCAACAGTTTAACACCTGCACAGATTTAACAACTAAATTGACAATCTGCTTTCTCCATTTATAAATTACAATTAAAATACAAGCTTTAACATCTTTACAATCCTTGGCCATGATAGTTTCATATGCACTGACAGAACTTTACATGTTCCAAAGCTTCAATGCTAGAATGAAAGGGATACCCTTCCTCAAAATGAAATCAGTGTGAAAGATCTCAAAATACTTTGTGCCTGCTTAAAATCCCACATGCACAAGGAGCCACTGAGCTAAGAAACTGGCTTTAAAATAAGGAACTGATACCTTTTTAACATTGAAAACCAGTTTTAGCTTCTGATGCTGTCTCAAAAGTTTTTAAAAAGTCATTCCTCCAGCTCTCAATCTTTTCAAACAAGAGGGAAACTAAGCTTCTTCTGGATTTTACTTCCTAAGGCTAGCACTTAGTCAACAAGCTGATACTGCATCTTGACAAGCTGACAGTAATATTAGTTTGTGAGGCTGAAGTGCAAAAAGTTATGGTGCTTCATACTCTTGATGGGGGTTTAGCTGATTCTCACTGACTTAGTTAAGAAACGATGGGCCATGCTTGATCCATCTTTACTGCTGAAGAAGCAAGCAGATGCAGTTTAAAAAGAAACAACCTTCTACCAATCCCAACTTAGCTCAGAAGATTGCCCCCTATCTTAACTTTGCTCACCTGGCCAACTGGATCAATCCTATGCTTTCTTCATGTCTAGCTTATAGGGGACTGCCCTTAAAGAGAACTCAGAAACTCCAGCTCGTAAAGAATGCCATAACCCGGTTATTATCAAGCACTATGCAGAATCTACACATCACTCCCTTTCTGCAGACACTCCATTTGTTACTCAACAGCTACTGTCTTCAAAGTTCTAGCTATCACCTACAAAGCCCTTGTACCAACATACTTGCAGGATTGCCTCTTCTGCTATGTTCTGCTGTGATATCCACAAAGCAAAGCATTCTACAGGTGTTACCCTGCAAATAGAAAAAACGAGCAACTTCCTATTCATGTGCATTCTCTGTGGTGTTATAGGAAGGTCTGCTGGAAGGTATTAGGAAGACCCACATGCTTCTATTGTTTTGCAAAATATACAAAACAGAATTGTTCAGGAGGCCATTATTGTAGAGGAGCAAAGCTGTGATGACAGATCAGATCAGGAGGTGACTTTATGAGAGTTAAAGTTTTTTCTACACAGACTGTCTTGTTACCTTAAACAGATGTTTGTTTCTAGTGTCCTTGATTTTCTCCCCACTGTACTACAGTCCTAGCCCAATTGCATTATTTTATTTTACTACAAATCTTTGCAACAATAATATGCTCTGAATCCAAGGCCCATTGATTGAAACCAGTGAGAATAAAATAGTCAATACACAATGGGAAAAAAATAAGATATGCTGCTCAATTGGCAAGTAGTTCATATCTTTCAATTGCCCCAAAATAAAAGTAAAAATTTGTGTAGATATTTATGGTCTGGTACAGGTCAAAGACAGGTAGAAGTTCTAAATATACACTAGAAAGGGTCTCTTTAACAACTGAAAAAATGATTTAGTCATACTTAGCAGAAATTGTAATCAATAGCAAACTGAATGGATATAACATCAAAGGGACATCTCCACATGCAAACGCATATTCCTCTGACAGAAAGACTGTTTTGCACTATGTACTAACCATTGTAGCAGAATGGTGCGCAAGAAAAAACAACACTAAATCCAAATTAGTTTTTCTAACAATAGTACAAACAGATAAAGGAGCTGTTCGGATTACACAAAATATAATAATTATAGTTACATATAAATAGATAAAAGCAGCCTATTTGGATTAGATGTGATCTTCCTATGGTACATGGATATTCATTTCCAAACAAGTTTTAGAATAACCTCTTGCACAAATATTGTTCTTTTTTCCTTCAAAACATTTACATATATAAGCATGCGTAAGTAGACTTTAGATGATGAGGTTTGGGGAAACATACTGCCATCCATATCACACTTAATAGCATATTACAATTAAGTTATTATTGGCATCCTTTCGACAAGGCAAACTTTGACCCTAGAAATATGCAAAGTAAAAAAGCAATACCTTGATTTTGTCACCCTAGCAATACCAAAAATGTAATTATTTCAATTGCCTTGACTTCACAAGTGTACAGACAGCCCTATAAGTATACCAATTCATAGCTGGGTGTAATCATGAAGTAGCAGAAAAATAAACAGTTCTGAGAACTGGAACAATATCTGAGTAACAAGCCAATCTCATAGTTACCATTTTACAAATGTGTAAGTCTATACATTTGAAAGAGGGAGAGATAATAAAGATTCCATATATGATCCAAGACCCAAGGAACTACCTTAGGTGAACCTAATAGAATCTTTTTTCTTGTTACAGTTACATTGTGAGCGATATTACACACTTTTTATGTTGAACAAACACAACTGCACAGTTCTCCAGAACCCAGTATCACTTTACTAAATATTAGTCAAACAGTATGATTTGTATGGTATTCGTTTGAGAGTTCCAACAGAAAAGTTGAAGGGAAACAGAAGTACCCTGGATCACCTGAACATTTGACAGATTCACAGCCAATTCCGCACTATGTTCTGCATAAAACTCCCTCTGGTTGTACCTAGCTCAGCAAAATACTATTAGCTACAGAAATGTTAGATCCCATGACATTATTCTGTGCTTTGGTTTGCTTTTAATAATAAATACTGACACTCCTTTGCTGTTAGATACCAAATGCTCTCACATACCCAGGTTTAAGGGGGGTGGGGGGATACAAAGGACAATACATTAAAAAGCAATGCCAATCCCGTTTAAGATACTGAATTTAGGGAAGGGTAATTGAGCACTGTCTGAAAACAGACCCCTATCTACTTGTCTGCCCTTCTTCTGCAAGACTACCTGGTCCTCTACATCCGTGTATATATAGGTCCAGAAACTGATCACCCACCGCCGTGGATGAGCCCCTCCTCAAATCAGTACACTGAATTCTCTTGATCAAATCTGTGTAGCACAGATGGAGTGAGGGGGGGGGGGGATTCTGTAGCCTACATGGGCCTCTTAAACCCCTAATCCGCCCGGGCCGAGTGAGTTCGCTTGCTTGCTTCAGCACAGACAGCTCCCTTCCCGGCACACGCAGCTGCAACGGCTGCCAAAACAGACCGCCAGCGGGCTTCTGCCTGGCGCTCAGCGATATCCGCTTTGCAAAAGTCGAGCGAGCTCTACAAAAACAGACCCGGCAGCAGTTGTCCCCTTGAGCATGCCTGAAGTGGCAACTTTAGTCGACCTCCGCTTGGTGGGAGCGCCCGAGCTCTGCGTGCCAGGGGATCACAGCGGGTGGGGCGGGGCTCGCCGCCTCCCACGAATGGCTGCACAAATAACTTTCCCAAGGCTGGCAACAGGCGCTCCTAATCGGGCCACTAAAGAACGATCTGCCTGCTCCAAAGCCCGCGGGGAAGGAAGGGCTCGAATGAATGAGTGCAGCGCGAGTGACTGGAGCCGCAAGGGAACCCGCGCACCTGTGGCGCACAGAGGTCTCCCTCCCGGCACAGGCCGGGCCAGGGGCCAGCCCAGCTGCAAATCCCGCGCAGACACTCATATGAACCACTTCAGGACGCGGCTTGCCAGCAGGGTGGGCTACTGCGACGAGCATGGCTGTCACACGCCGACGGACGTGCACGACGGAGGCACACCCACACAGTCAAAGACAGATCCACCCGTGCCATCATTTAAGGCGGGGGGGGGGGGGATACAAAGGTGCACAGCCCAAAGGAGAAGCCTTTAAAATTGTGTGGCCTGATTCAACGCCTTTTTCATGCAACAACCGAGGCATATCAAATCTGTAAATCGGAACGGGGGGCGGGGGGAGAGGGAGAGACATGCTTGGCTGTGCAACCGGTTCCTGAACAGCGCATCCGGGCGCGCTGAGGGATGTGCGCGTCTCCCACGTTCTCCGTCTCGCGACCTTTATTGTGTTCCACCCTGGCCCACTATTCTGATATCGGCTCGCTGCATGGGAGGAGGGGTGGACGAGAAGCCGAGGAAGTTGCAGCCTTTCTGCCGTGCCTGGGCTCGAAAGGGTGGGTCCCGCTCCTGGTAACCCGCCGCAGCCAGTTGCCATGGGGAGGAAAGAAACCGAGCAGATCCGCCGCAGCTGTGACAACCTCAAGCCCGCACGCGGTGGCGTCCCCTGGCGCCTTCCAGCCTTTCTGGGCGGACTAGGTGAGGATGACAGCCACCCCACCTCCACCCCATACGGGCGCTCCCGTTAAGGAGATTCTCCCTCCTCGGATTGACAGACTCACTCACATGTCGAGGCAGCCTCGAAGACCAGGCCAGCGGCCGTAGGGAACGCGCTTCTCCCTCCTCTCCCCGGGTTCGCCTCCTTCAATTACGGCAAGCATGGAAGAGGGAAGATCCCGTACAGACAAGCCAAGGGCGCGCGCGTCCCCGAGCGTCACGCCTGAGCCTCCCCAGTGCCGCTCAAGCAGCTCAGCCGAGAAAAGGAGGCGGGAGGAAAAGGATGAGCGCGCGCGCTTGTCGGTATGGCAGAGCGTGTGCACGCGGCTCAACCTCTCCTCTCCCCCCGCATAAACGCACGCACAGCGAGCACAGTGTTGGGCGGGCTGCTTGCTGCTTTTACTGGCTAACCGTTGGGCTGCATAATAACCTAAGCCAATATATTTTGATATTAGGTGTATAGATAAACGTATACACCTGCTATGTACATAGCCCCTTTTTAGATCTGTGGCTGTGTCGTTCTTGAATCAGGAATAGCAGCTATAACCACTGCTGAGCTGAGTTTGCATTCTCTTCCCCAACTATGTTCATTGTGATAGATGGGGCTGGATTAAGACCTTTAGAAGCCCTAAACAATGAAAAGATTATGATACTCCCATGCACTGTATATGTAATTCAAAGTAAAAACAATAGTAAACCATGAAATATATTCTAATAAATAAATATTATTTGTATGAAACAAAATACCTGTTACTCCATTGCTTTCTTGCCTTCATGATACATGGCACTTTACACTAATCAAAGATGCAAAATAATGTCTACTTTTGCTTACTTATAACTTTGTTTGTACTACAAAAAGTTTACTCCTACATTTTGTTTAATCTGCCTAACCTTGCTTAATCTGCCTACATTTTGTAATTGCAAAGTCTTTGATCATATCTTCAAAATTAATCTGAAGTAATAAATCTGCTTCAATACTTAACGGGGATAAGGAAGAAAAAAACCTCTACTGGGACCTCTACTTGAGACCCTTTAGTTAACAGGTAACAGGAAGCAAAGCTTATAGGTACCTCAATATTGTTTTCACAGAGGATAACTGCCAAATAGTTTTAGGTAGGGACATAGTTTGAATTCATGTCAGAGATTAGTAATTTATCATTATTATTTATTTTGGTTAAGTATTCCCCACTTTTTTTCACAGCAATTTATAACATTTCCCCTCAAGGCCACCCAGCCAGCTGCCATGCAGGACAGGGGGCTTGAACCTGGTTCTCCAAGATCCCAGCCGAATTCCATTTCAGTGTTTTATTTGTTAAAACGAAGCAGGTACTCATATGAAAGGTTTCATCAACCATCACTTTTGACCAATTACTCCCTGAGAACTTAAAAAAGTCCCACAAAAGATGGTGGTATATTGGACTGATGAGTACACACACACACACACACACACGGTCCTGTTCTAGATACCCCACGCTGGCTTCTTATACATAACAACTATTGGTTTATATTTCCCTCTTTGAATTACATGTTTTTTTAAAAAACTGATAAAACGTTATTTCCTCCTTCACAAGGAGGAAAAGGGAGGCAATGTCAAATGAGCACTTCCACCAAAGGACAAAACAGAGAGGCATGAATTTGGTAGTGAAAAAATATCATTGATCATCAGATAGCTTCAGATTCCTGAAACTACTTTATGAGTCCCAAAGTAAAGCACCTTTGAATAGTATAGTTCTGGAATGTTTGCAACTGCTAAATCCAGGTTATTCTGGAAACACTCTTCCACCTACAGCGTGAATAAACACAAGTTATTGGGTTACAGGAAGGCATAATTACAATTCTGGGGCTGTAACCTTATACCTACTTGTTGAAAGCAAGCTCCATTGAACGGAGAAAGGCTGGCTTCCAACTGCAATGGTATACGACACCTCAAAGTAATGTGAATTTGCAATGCAGTCTAAAATCAACTGGAAAACACACAAGGTATGCTTCAATAGAAGAACCGTAGCTTAAAAAAATCAGCCACAGTGCAATGTAGAAATATTAGAACAGTGAGACCCAGAAGTTTTGAGATGGAAAACTGTTGTAATAATTACAGTAGACACAGAATATCCCCATTCATCCCTACCCATGTATCCTAGAATTTATGCAATATACTTTCTTGAATTACTTTTCCACCCTTCCAAATATTACTTTTCCACCCTTCCAAATACTACTCTGCATAACTTACCCTTCCATCATAGAATTTGATGTCCATTAGATAATATGGGCATTTCCCCACAATCCTTCTCTAACTACAGATTTTTTTTGGGGGGGGGGACAATCTTTTATAGTACTCATGGGACACCAGTGAGGAAGCACATTAAACCTGTGCTTTACCGGCTGGACCGGCTACCAGTTGAATTCTGGATTATTTTCAAGGTGTTGGTTCTAACCTTTGTGGCCTTGAGGGGCATGGGGCCATCATATCTTTGGGATCATCTCTCCCCATATCGCCCACAGAGAACCTTATGATCCTCTGACAGTAACTGATAGGTGATCCCTGGCCCCAAGGACATTGAGTTCCACCAGAGCCAGGGCCTTTTCGGCCCTGACTCCTGCTTGGTGGAGTTCACTCCCAACAGACATTGGTGCCCTGCAGGATATAAATCAATTCTGCAGGGTCTGCAAGACCAAAATTTTTCACCAGGCCTATTACTATGATGTTGGCCCAAAAATTGTATCATTCTGGCCCCAGAGTTTATACCCCTTCCTCTCTCACCCATAAGACTTTATCAAATCAGGGTGAGAGTTGGGATTGATGTGTTGTTTAATGTATTGTTTAATCATCATCTGAGTAATTTTTTTCATTACCTTTATTAGGCATGGGTAAAACAACAATTAGACTAACAATAACAACAAATAGAAAGGTTATCAGGTGATCAACAGGAGTGCGCAGTTGTTGATAAAGCTGTTGCCAAAAACTTTGCTACATTTGCGATTCTTTTAGTACAGCAGTCATTCAAAAGCAGAAATAGCTTGTCTTGGTCAGAAGTGGCAAGACATGAATTAATATGAGGTTCAATGTAGAGACTCCAATGTAGAGAATTGTGTAGCAAGAGCATATGAGCAGTTGTTTCCACTTGGTTAGGCGAACATTGACAAGTTCTTGCCGAAGAATTCTACCACGAAGGAATCTGCCATGGAGAATTGCAGAGGAGAGAACGTTTAGACGAGTTTGCATAAAGAAGCATCTCAGTAATGGGGATGAAAGATTTTTGAAGTAGGCCGGAAGGGATCCATCAGGTGGAATAAAGTCCATTGCTCAACGATGAGCAAGGCCTGTTAGCTTCAGATAGCAGTTTTTGTCTTTCCAAATCAAGTACTTTTTGTTTTAAGATGCGAAAGGTACTGATCACATCCGAGTTGGAAAAAATTCCACAGAGAAACCTAATATATAATTGTGACATAATTAGTAATTTGTTGGTTCCATTTGGAGTGGTATGAATCAGCGAGCATGTGCCATGTTAACCTGCCTAGCCTTGCGTTGTGATGGAGGTGCACCCAAAATTTCAAGACTGATATCCAAACCCTTGTAGTAATAAGATTTTTAACCCATTTCTAGGCATAGGCTGACATATGCAACACAGTTGGGTAGTCTGAGAAGGTTGTGAAAAAACTTGGACTGAATTTTTTCTAGGTCTTTAATTGGGCTTTCTACCCTTATGGGCCCCATATAGCATCTTTGGGATTAATTTGGATTTGAAGATTTTAACTACAGAAGGTATGTACTGACTTCCTTTAGTGAAAAGGAAGCGTTTAATCATGGCAGTATTGCGCTTTGCAAAGTTGGTAATGGGGCTGAGTTGAGGTGACCATTTCAGATTGAAATGAAACATCACTCCTGTGTAGCAGAAAGATGGCACTTGTTCTAATGTGCTCCCATTGATTTTCCACGAAGAAGGTCACCAAGATTTGGCAAACATCATGATCTTGGATTTGGTATCGTTTATCTCCAGGGAATTGCATTTACAACAATCAGAAAATGCCTGGAGAGTGCGGGTGAGGCCAATTTTTGTCAGCGAAAGCAAAACTGGATCACCTGCATATAGTAACACAGGGATCTTCTGAAAGTTCAAGATGGTATTATGACCTTCTATTTTCAAAAGATGGGGTATCAGGTCACTAATGAACACTAATTACCAAAAAAAATTGGGTCCTTTGAGTTTGTAGTGTCAATAAGAATATTCCAGGTTTTTTAAAAATACAATTGACTTCTCTTAATCTGCATCAATTTGTAAAAGTCTTTATGGCTGGAGATGTAGTCTTCACGTGCTGATTGGGTTGGACATTCAACGAGGAGGCAGTAAAGATCTCAGAGTTGAGATTCCAAGTCAAACCAGGAATCATTTGTAGAGTGAGCAGTTGAATTGCTGGGTTTGGTACTTGGTTGAGTGGCTTTATTGATTAAAGATGTTAATTTTTCATTGAAAGAGAGTGAAACTTTGGCAGATTCAGTATTTTTAATAGCCAAGAAAACTTTATCCAAAGACCCTGAGCTTAGCAGGGTCATCAGTTGTGCCTCCTTCTGAATGGACCATTTGGTCGGAGGATTGAAGCAAAGAGGATTTATATTGATCTGCACAGGGGTAGTTATGGGCTGCAAATTGTCATAACTAATGTAATTGACCAGAGGCTGATGGTCACTGTCCACTCTGTTGTCAGAAAATTTGTGATAAATCCAATCATAGAAGGAGAGATGAGAATATAATTGATGGCACTGCTGCCTCGAGTAATTATTTGTATCAGACTATTTTAAATGTTAATGTATTACTGTTGAATGTTAAGATTGTGATTTTTTTTTTAAAAAAAAGTGTGTTAGCCACCCTGAACCCAACCTTGGCCAGGAAGGGTGGGACATTAAGGTGAATAAAAATAAATAAATAAATGGTTCAAAAACAAAAGCGAGAATATTCTATAACATGATAACCAAGGAACCCTCAAGAGGTAATGGATCTAAATAAATGCCTCAGCACTCAGTTTTGACTGCCATGACAGGAAGAGAACCATACAGGAATGCGGTCCTTCTAGTTCCCAATCAATTACTTACAAATTCTGTTACTGGGTTTTCTCTTCTCTTCTGGGTTTTTCAGAGCAATATGTGATCTATCCCACATAAGCTATCTACTAGTCTTTTCTGGCTTAAGGTCTATCAAAATATCTGTGATCTACAGATCTGACATAGGCCTACAGGAGAGGCATAGCTATAAGGGGACAGGGGATGCCCTGTGCACCGGGTGTGCGCCAGTGTGGGGGGATAATCATCCACGTCCCTTCCCCCCTCGCCTTGTCAGGCCTGGGCCCACCCCACCAGCCTAGCCTGTTTTCAGCAAGCAGAAAAAGGTAAGTGGGGGGCGGGGGCGGGGGGGCGGGGCTCAGGTGCCATTTTGCCCCGGATGCCATTTTCTCCCCCTACACCCATGGCCTACAGACTACACTTATATCTTGCAAATATTTTTTGTTTAAGTCCAAAGTGCCTGTGGAAAATGCCACACTACTTGGTATACAGTAATGAGGTCAGGTTTCCAGCATGCTATCTAGGATATACTGTTCTGATGTAATGTGTTCAAAGAATTTGTCTTTAAAAGAATCTCAGTGTAAGGTTTTTAAAAGTATACAACAATCACTCTGTCTTGTCCAGAACTGGGCACTTGAAAATAATTACCATCTAATTTAAAAGCTTCAGTGAAAAACCACTAAATTAAGTTAATCAATATCATAAATATAATTAAGGCATAGTCCTAATTCACCAGCAATGAGGAAATCTTTTGCAATGGTACAAAATTATTCATAAAGTTCTAGGAAGCAGGCAATCATCATCCGAACAAAGAGGGACATAATGTTGAAATAGAATTTAGGGACTGTTCACAAGAACAATATAATTGATCTTGTAAATGTTTACAGATAATCTAATGATCTCAAAAGGTTGCCAGAAAGAACTCTAAAGCTATAATGATGACCTTCCAAAATAGTAATGTATTAAGCTTTTGAAAGAAATCCTAAACACCCTCATCAGTGTTTGCAAAAAACAATAGAATAGAAAACAAACAAACAAAATGAGAACAGGATAGGACAGGATAGAACAGAACAGAACAGAGCTAATTGGTTGTGGTTCAATGGTAGAGCATGTACTTGGCATGCAGAGATTCCACGTTCAGTCCTTGACATCTTCAGTTAATAGATAGGTAGGAAGTGAAAGACCTTTGCCTGAGATCCTAGAGAGCTGCTGTTAGTTTGATTAAACAGTACTGATCTGTTCCCTTGTCCTTTCCTTATGCTGTCCCCCAATTGACATCTTTGTTGGCTGTCCTACTCTTCATCTGCATGATTCTATATGTAGCTGGAACTGAAGGTATCAATTGATAGAGGCATGCCCAGGGTGCAATTATTAGTTTTAATCTTTGTAATCATATTTTAATTTACTTCTATATGGTTATTATATTTTACGTTGTATTTATGTTATAAGCTGCCCTGAGTCCAGTTTAGGTTGGAAAAGGACAGGGTAAAATAAAATAAAAATAGACCAAGAATACTAACTCAGTATAAGGCAATTTCCTGTTTTGATAATTGTATCTTACTCCAGTGTGGTGTAATGGTTACAGTGTTAGAATGGGATGAATCTGTGTTCTCACTCTGCCATGAAAGCTTGCTGGGTGACTTTGGCTAGTTGCATATTCTCAAGCCTAATCTCCCTCACAAGGTTTTTGTTACGAAGTTTAAAAAGGATGACAAAATTCCTTTGGACTTTGGATTCCTACTGGGGAGAAATGTCAGTGTATAAATAAAGTAAATTCCCTTTTCTGTCTAGTGACTAGCTTAATTATGTAGGGGAGACTTTTCCAATCGTTTTCTTTTTTTGTTCCTTTTATCTTATTTTTGTTTAGTTCATTCTTCTTTAAAACACTTATCATGAGGTCCTGAAATGCTACAAGGATAGGGAAAGTTTTAGTTTATTTCTGTGGTATATATCCAGAAGCCAGTTCTGGTGTTATCCAAAGGATGCTTGAAGGCTGTGCTCCATTCTCAAGATTTTTATCTTTATTGAAATTCTGTTTTCACTCGGAATACTTTTCACTCGGAATTTTAATTTATTGTTTATTCTCTTGTTCTCATCTTGTTTAGTGATTCTGGAGTTGGAGCTGGCTTGCTTTTCTCCTTGTTAATTGGTAAATTGGTAAATTGACTTTGAAATCACATTCACCTCAGCTGCAATATCTATTTTTAATTCCAAAATCAGACCAAAAATTCCAAAATCAGACCAGGTGGGTTTGGGGCCGCCATAGTTGGGAGGAAGGGGCTGCCCGCAGAAGGAAGGGTGCTCGCAGCTTGGTGGCCCTGCAGGCTGGAGGGAGGGAGAGCAAGAAGGGGCCCCGCTGCCCTTCTCCTCAGCCCTGGTTCACTGCTGGGCTGCCATAAGTGGGGCCAGGCAGTGGAGTGCTGGGGAGCGATTTTGTGCCCCAACATGATCAAATGAGTGGTGCCTGGGGACATGTGACACCACATGTCCCTCTGGTGGATATGCCACAGGGACATCCACACACAAAACTACACAAGACGTTTGCCTATTGGCAATACTCCTTTACTGCTATATTCCTTTACTGATGATGAAGAAGAGTTGGATTTATATCCCACTCTTTCTCTTCTGTAAGGAGACTCAAAGGGGCTTACAATCTCCTTTCCCTCCCCCCCCCCAACAAACACCCTGTGAGGTGGTTGGGGCTGTGAGAGCTCCGAGAAGCTGTGACTAGCCCAAGGTCACCCAGCTGGCATGTGTTGGAGTGCACAAGCTAATCTGGTTCACCAGATAAACCTCCACAGCTCAAGTGGCAGAGCGGGGAATCAAACACGTTTTTTTCAGATTACAGTGCACCTGCTTTTATCCACTACACCATGCTGGCTCTCTAATGGTGGATGTATAGAAATCAGATGAAGGCCTAAGAACTTTCCTGTCAAGCAAGGAATGTTTGCCATAGCATTCAGCAGGAATATAGAATATGAAATGTAAGTGTTATATTGAAAATGAATTAGCAGTAAATAATTAGCAGTAAATAATAGGGCAGAGATGCAAGTGAGTTGTTTGATAGAACTTTATTAGATGAAAAATGTATTTACGCTAAATATAGGAGCAGCAAACTCTATCGATGCAAGTCTCAATTTGGGTGCTTGTTCAGCCTATATATGGCTGTGTGTCTGCCTGTCCTCTTTGGCTGGAAGAAGAAAGGAGAGATCTTTTCAGAAGCTCATGTGATTTTAGGCATGTGACTTCAGCAGTTAACTCTTGCTTGACTGAACAAAGCAGGCACTTGTAAAATCCTAACCATAGGTATTTGGTTTTTTCCAAAATTCCTACCTACCTCATTTAAGCTGGGCATACTGCTTGAATTTGTCTAAGCAGAAAGATGCCCATAACACTGTAATATGAACCTTTCTCCATGAAAGCAGCTGGCTAACAGACAGAAGGTTAAACCCTACAATACAGAAATTGCTGCATGAAACTACCATTTAATTCAAGTTAAATGAGAGTACTTAACCTTTTCCCCTTTTAGCATTAGACAATTAGATTTGAATCATGAGAACAGAACACTGCCAGCAATGATTTTCTAATTGCTATGTTACACAGCACTGTGATTTTTGCATAAGGATGCGCTGTTTTGAAAAATACCGAATAGGGAAGTTTAATTCTTCTCACAATTGCACTAGTACTGAGATATTTGTTGAGAAAAAATATTTTCAAGTAAATTCTACATCTAACATGGGATTGTCATGATCCCTAAAGAGTTATACCAGGGAACACACAAGCAGTCTATTAGTGCTTGTTATATACAAACTAAATTATGCCCAATTCTTGTTTTCAGCTCATATTGATAATATTTATAATCAAAATGAAATGGAAGAATTTTTAAAAATCTACAAAATACAAGACACTGATAGCTAAATTCTGCTCCATATGAGGATGTGCTGTGGAGGGGGTGGGGGGGAGGGAATCCAAATTATGTAAATGAAAAAATTGATGTGCTGCACATGAACATAGGAGCAGGATTTCTATGGATTTACAGAAAAAACTGGTCAAGATCATTAATTTTTGAAATAGTATTACTGATCTAGCTTTACACCATGTTTTTGATATTTTTCTAGATTTTTCACAATTGTATGTTCTCAACTTATGGGTATTATATAAGAGACTGAATTAATTGATAGCAGAATTCGAGCAGTGCTACTCAGAGTAGAACTAGTGGTCTTGTACAGCACACTGCTACCTTCATGAAGTAAACTCCACACAGCTTTGTCATTCATAAGAAGGCATTTATCATTCAGTTGCTCTATGTACAAGTAACTATATACAACGTAGAATATTCAGCAGACAATCAAAGTGCTTCGCCAAACACCCGTTTCCCAAAGGAACACTGATACAGTATAATACAAGTGCTTTTATACAAGACTCAACCAATCATGGTAAAGGTCACTTGGAACAGGTTAGAACCGGCTTGTCAGCTCAGTCTCATGCTGACTCATGCTGGATAGGATATGGACACTTTAACTATCATGACACCCCTTCTCATATCCTAGGAAGCAGTCATTACATACAAATACAAATATTTACAAAGAAAAGTTTACATAAGAACATTGACAATACCTAACAAAGGCAACATACGTTCAAACTTCAGTTCTGGTACTGCTTTAGTAAACAAGTCAGCTTGATTGTTTTCACTTTCAATATAAGACAAAGAAATTGTTTTATTTTGCACCATTTGCTTTACATTTTGGTACCTAACACCAATGTATTTTGTTCTTGTTCTCATGCTTTCTGTTTCAGCTAAACTTATACAAGTTTGTGAATCATCTTGAATGACTACAGGTTCTACACATTGCACCTTTAAGTCAGATAGCAATTGCTTCATCCATTGCAACTCTGTGCATGTCTCAGATAACGCACAATACTCTGCCTCAGATGTTGACAAGGCAGTTGTTGTCTGTTTTCTCGACTTCCATACTACAAGAACATCAGCATATTTAATAAGATAACCTGTGCAGGACTTACTTTCAGAATCATCTGCAAAAGAACTATCTGCTGCAGCGGTTAACACTTGGGTTTTGTTTGGAGCTATCACCAAGCAAAATGCTGTGTACCTTTTAAATAACGAATGACATCAAAGCTTCACACCTTGCCAAGCACCTAGTGTGGGTTTAGACACAAGTCTGCTTAAGTGAAGCTAACAGCAAACATTATATCTGGTCTTGTCCAGTTTGCCAAATGGGCCAAACTTCCAATGACAGAACGGAGCATTCAGGATTATCAAAAGAAACATCAGAATCTTTCTTTCCTTTAGTGAACTCAGTAGACATGGATGTCTTTGCTACTTTGGCTTTCTCTAAGCCAGTACTCACTATGAGCTCTTCAATTTTGTCTTTCTGACTTAGCAGCAAGGTTCCTTCTGCTGTTTTAGTTATGCTAATACCTAGATAGGTTTTCAGGTAGCCTAGGTCTTTCACCTGAAATGTCTTCTGCAAACTGTCATAGACATCAGTGATTTGAGCATCAGTTAAAGCAGTAACACACATGTCATCTACGTAAACAATTATGATGACTTGCTCTTGGCCTTCACCTTTAGTATAAACACAAGGATCCTAACACTGCGTTGGAAACCTAGTTTACACAAACCATCATGCAAACACTGATTCCAATTTCTAGCTGCCTGGCGTAGGCCATACAGCGATTTACATAATTTGTACACTTTGCCCTTTTCAACTGCATATCCAGGTGCTGGTTTCATGTACACATCCTCTGTCAGAGGAGCTGCAGTAAATATGCACACTGGAAGTCAAAGTGATGCATTTTCCACTCCTTTGCATTGCTACAGCTAGCACCCACCTCATAGGACTCAGCCTTGGCAGTAGGCTTAATATGTTTGCTCATAATTTTCTAGATAGGTTTTGCCCTCAGAGTCTGGCAAACTCAAACGAGCTTTGGTACAAGCTATCCCCATTGGGCAATGATTTCTTCTTGTACACCCAACGTGATCCAACCACTTTCTGGTTTTGTGGCAAGTCTACAATTTCAAAAACATTTTGCTTCACTAAGGATTCAAATTCATCATCCATAGCAGCATTCCACAATTCTTGTTCCTCAGGAAGTCTAGTTACCATCTCCTGGAAACTTTGAGGCTCTACCCATGTTTGACAGATCCTAATGCAACCTGAGTAACACCAAATCTTTAGTATGCACTCCCTTTATTTTCTCTGTTGGACCCATGGGAAAATCAACACACTTCATGCGTTTTCCTCTTCTTTCTCAGAGTCTGAACTACTGCTGTCCTCTCTCTCTCCACCTCTAGGAATGTGACCTTGAGTAGAGGAGGATGGTGCGCTCTGGCTACTGATTGCTGCACCTGCAGGCTGTTCAGTTAAGGCAGGCAGAAAAACTTCTGAATTAGAATGATCATGCTCCCAACCTGTGTGTCTCTCAAAGTTGGCACTTCTAGAGACCACAATTCTGCCAAAATTCAGACTAAATCTATAACCTTTCGTGTTTTCTGAATAGCCTGTAAACCTTAATCTCTGATACCTGGGTTTACCTTTAGTTCTCTGTGCACTTGGTATCAAGACATTGGCAAAGCTCCCAAACCTTCTCAGGTGTTTCAATGAGGGTTTCTTGCCAAACAGCATGTAATGGGGTGTTTCCTGAATACTGGAACTCCAGAGACGATTAATTACGTGAGTGGCAGCACAGACAGCCTCTCCCCAATAGTGAAAGGGTAGTTTTGCATCCTCAAGCATGCAGTCACGCATCACCTGCAACACCCCCAGACGTCTCTCTGATATTCCGTTCTCCTGAGGCGTAAAAGGATTAGTTGTCCCAGTACAATCCCTTGCCAACCAGGGATTGAAAGGCTTTACTCATGTATTCTCGCTGATCTGTTTTCTTGTAACCGCATACCTTGTAGGGTGGTTTCTTTTCAACCATGGCAACCCAATCCTGGAACCTTTCACAAGCTTCTGCTTTGGATTTTAACAGTAGACAATAAGAGTACCTACTATAATCATCCACAATCAACATGATGTAACATGCACCCCCTTGGCTGGCTGGGAACGGACCAGCAAGGTCAGAATGGACCAAACCAAACGGTCTGTCTGTTTGTCTGTTGCTGGCTTTAGCAACAGGGAAGGCTTTAACCTTGCAGCCACTACAAACAGAACACTCCAGGTAATGTTTACAGGGTTTTACTTGTATGTCACACACCTTAGCTAACTGCTTTATAGTAGACCACCCTGCATGACCTAGTACACGGTGTAACTCGTGCACACAGTTGTCGTGTAAAGGCTTGTTAGACAGACTGGATAGTTGTTTTACACTCCCACTAGTACCTTTGGGAATCATGTGGTACAACATATCCCTTAGTTGTCCCTTTGCACACAACACATTATTTTTGTTCACATAGCACATGTCATTATTAAATGTGACTTTATACCCCTCCTGAACAAGGCATGCTACACTTAACAAATTAAAGTCTAGGTGGGGGACTAGTAACACATTTTGAATATTAAGTCCAAAAGCAGGTACATACACAGTTCCTTGTAAAGTCACCTCTGATGATGAACCATCAGCAAGGCTTACGTGGGAAATGGTAGCAGCAGTTTCATCACGAAGCAAACTTCTGTCGTTTACACAATGTGTCGTTTACACAATGTGCCTCCCTGCTGGATAATGCCACACCAGGATCTCGGAAACTCAGATTTGAAGCTCTTGCATGAAGCTCACTGCATGATTCTGGGCCATTCATTCTTTCAGTTTAACCTACCTCATAGAGTTCTTGTTGTGAGAACAAGATGGAGGAAAATAAAATGATGCAAGCTGTTCTGAGTCCCTAAATAAAACAAGCATAAACAAATACACATTATACTGCTGTATGACATACATATTCCATTCTTCAATCCAAGCTCCCTTGTGAGCCTGGGAAATGGGATAATTAATCCCATATGTTAGACTGGGATCTTGGATACTTAGATTCAAATCCCCATTCTGCCATGACACTTGCTCAGGTGACCTTGGACAAATCCGTTTATCTTAACCTATCTAAAAATGTTGATTTTGATAACAAAAATGGAGATATTTTCAGAGCCTAACTAGGAGGAAAGTGGAATATAAATACCTAAATAGTGAAATTCATAGCTAAGTAATGATTATTCCACCATTTGAATTAAGTTGGGATCAGTGCACACAGTACAATTCAATACAATTTACTCTGGCCGTTTCCGCACGGCCTCCCTGTCGCCTCCACGCCGGCGAGAATTCCGCCGGCGTGGAGGCGAAGGCCGTTCGCATGCACGCATGCAAGCGGCCGCAGCAGAGGCCGGCAAACGGCAGGCGGCTCCGCACGGAGCCGCCTCTTCCCCCTGCCCCGTCCCACTCACCTTGTCCCCGTCGTCGGCTTCAACGGCCAGCAGGCGATGACGGGGACAAGGTGAGTGGGACGGGGCAGGGAGACAGCATGTTCCCGGCGGCGCGGTTCACACCACGCCGCCGGGAAGACGCTTTCCCCCCAACAACAACCCTTTAAAGGGTTGTTGTTTAGGGCGGCCTGATGCCGCCCTGGGGGAGGGGGAGGGCAGTCAGGTCGGCGCTGCTGCGTTGCAGCAGCGCCGCCTGTGCGAATGGCGGCCTGGGGGCGGCGTTTTTACGGCCCCCAGGCCATCATTTTTGGCCCATGCGGAAAGGGCCTCTGAAAAAGGCTCACAGCAATTGCTATCTACTTTCAGATGGACTCTTGTTATAAGTATAAAATGTGTACAATACCACAAACAATACAACAGTACCACAAAGTATCTGAAATACAGATCCTAGACTAGAGACACTGATTAAAAAATCCTGTGTAATACAAAACAAAGGACCTGTGTAATACCATAAAAGTCCACTAAGCTAACTTGAACCTAGATTTGTACTGGTCTCGTCCAAGCTTCAAGGCTAGTGGAACCTATAAATATAATAATTCAGAGAATCATACAGTAAGACATAGTATGTACAATCATGTAGTCAAATAGACAAAATTAAGTTCTCAAAGCACTGCCAGATCCAGTAATTCTAGAAGTAAATGAGTGTGTGTGTGTGTGTGTGAGAGAGAGAGGGGGGGGTGATTTACTTCTCGGGCATCAAGAATAGTTTCAATGATAGTTGTAGCCTCATCATGAGGTATGTTAGTATACAAAGATATGACATCTAAGGTCACTAGACATGCTCCAGGTGGCACACGAAGACCTTCAGCCAGAGTGTTGTCCTTGATGTAAGAATGGGCTTCTTTAACTTGAGGCTGTAAAAATAAATTCAGATATTGGACAATAGGGTCCAAGAAGGATCCAACTCCTGAGACAATCGGTCTCCCTGGAGGTGACTGCAGGGACTTTTGGATTTTTGGCAGATCATATAAAATAGGTACTTGCAGGGATTCTTTCATAAGAAATCTAGCAGTGTTGTTGTCAGTGTATTCCAATGTTCATAGATATTGGAGAATAACCTTCAGTGACAACCATATTAATCATTTGTTTGAAGTCAGGTTCCAGTTAGCGTAGTGGACTTTACTGTATTACACAGGACCTTTGTTTTGTACATCACAGGATTTTTAAATCAGTGTTATGAGGGTCTGTATATCAGATACCTTGTATTGTTTTATTGTTTGTGGTGCTGGACATGTATTATACTTATAACAAGAGTTCATCTGAAAGCAGAGCAATTTCTGTGAGCCTTCTTCAGTGTAAATTCTATTGGGTTGTAAGTAATGAGTATAACCTGGATCTTTGTGGTCCAAGCCCAGAATCATCCATTAGAGAGACTGCAGCCTGCACATGTTTTGTAAGTATGTGTGGGAGGAGATCAAGTGCCAGGGACATTTATTATTCTCTCTGCAGGTGGTGTACATAATAACCAGCATGCTGGGATGAGAAGGAGCAGATCAACTAAATTCGATAATTTGGATGAAAACCAGTTAATAAATCTGATATGCATAGAAATATCCCAGTATTACAAGCAGAAGCTTAATTGTGTGCAAGCATCCTAGGATTAGATCTTGAACAGTTTGAGAGTTTTCATTTATTTTGGATTCATTCAGGATACATTTGCAAGTCTCAGTTATATCTGAGTAGACCAGTGTTCCCTCATGTAATGCCTGTGAGTAGCATGGTGTCCACCAACACCTTTCTTGGTGATCCCCAAGTGTTAAAAAATGTGTGGGGCTTTTGCCCAGCAGGGCCTCTGATAAGCTGTGTGTATGCAAGAAAATGAAACAATGGCAAGCCACCTCTGAATTCTCTTGTCTTGAAAACACTATGGGGTCGCCATAAATCAGCAGTGACTTGACAGCACTTTGCCTACATATTCTCATTGACTATGTATGATGTGAAAGTCGGACAATGAAGTAAACTAACAGGAAGAAAGTTGATTCCTTTGAAATGTGTTGGAGGAGAGTTTTATGTATACTGTGGACTGCCACAAAAAGAAATAAGTGGGTTCTAGATCAACTATTCCTAGAAGCTAAAATGAATAAACGGAGGATATTATTCTTTTGTCACATTATGAAAAGACAAGAGTCACTGGAAAAAAAAAACTGTAATACTAGGATAAGTTGAAGGCAGAAAGAAAATGAAGAGTGACTATTAAAGTTAGGAAGAACCCCACACGCTGACATTTTGTGGTTATCTCTACTACTTGTGTCAGAATTTGAAAACGTTGGGCACTCTTGAAGTAAACTATATGCTCAGATGTGAGAACTATAGGTTTAGACATGCAATCTTTTGCAGCACTGTGTTCTAAGCAGGGAATCCATACGTTACAGCCTGAAGCAGCCCACATTAATTAACCTCTAAGGTTCATAGATATTACACATACACTCAGTTCTTACAATCCTGTGATATCAGACTAATTCTTAATCTAAAGCATATTGATTCAGTTTTCATTAGAAATATTACAGCAGTAAGGAATAGAAGGATAAAATAACATTTGCTTATGTTGAAATTCAGAGAAGTGAGTGTGCATTAATTGCACATAGACTATGTGTAATGTCTACCTCAGGACCTTGTATAGTGATATGTTTCTGATGCAAAGTGATGTTCTGTCCCATGCCATGGCATCTTAGAATAATGGTCCCCCAGCAACAGACTTTCCTACTATTTGGACAGTTCCCATATTGGCTATGATTGCACCATTGTTTCAGTTGGGATTGTTATCACAGTTTTACTTCAACCTGTATTAAAAAATAAATATGTTGTATTTTATTATTTTCTGAGACTTATTTTGCACATTCTGTCAAAAAAAGTACTCAAGTTGGCACAAGGAGTAGCAGTGGCGTAGTGGTTAAGAGCAGGTGCATTCTAATCTGGAGGAAACAAGTTTGATTCCCCGCTCTGCCGCTTGAACTGTGGAGGCATATCTGGGGAATTCAGATTAGCCTGTGCAGTCCCACACACGCCAGCTGGGTGACCTTGGGCTAGTCACAGCTTTTTGGAGCTCTCTTAGCCTCACCCACCTCGCAGGGTGTTTGTTGTGAGGGGGGAAGGGCAAGGAGATTGTAAGCTCCTTTGAGTCTCCTACAGGAGAGAAAGGGTGGATATAAATCCAAACTCTTCTTCTTCTTCTTATAGAAAATGAATAAAAATGCACCAAAAAAAGTTGAAATGGCATAAAACAAGTGCAGCAATAAATCAAAGCCAATAAAAGTAATATCAGAGCTATCAAAGCATCATCATCCAAAGCAGTAGAATACAATCAAGTATAAACCAGAAAACAGCAGAAATATCGGACACACAGGATCTCAGTATGTTTCAGGTTCAATCTTCAAGAAAAGTATTCTGGAGATTAGGTTTTAGTCCTGGTAAATGGAATTACATTTGTGGAATTCTCTCTTCTACTGCAGTCAGTTGTGCTCCCTCACATGTAGCTAGGAGAGAAAGTCAGTGGACCTGCAGAAGTGACATGTAGTATAATGGATGGATGTGTGTGTGTGTCTGACTCTCTTCATATACTGGGAGCTCCAAAAGGCTACAAGTAAAGGGGGAAAAGAAGCTTCAAAAACTCCGTCCAGTATGTTCACCGATCATGTTCACCTCCTTCATCACATGCATGTGGAGTAGGGTAACAGTAGTCTTATGTTAGGGGCAGGATAAAATAATATCTCATAGGTACATTGGTTTCAAGACACTTTGGAGTTCAAAACTGTAAATTAAGTATCAAAACTGTAAATTAAGCTTGGAAATTAATTGATTGTTTGTGCCATTGATATAAAATTGGAGAAATATGAGTCCATGGTTCTTAGTTAAACACCTTTGCCACTGTATATTGTACTAGTGAAAGTTTCCAGAGGCAGCTTCAAGCAGAGCAACTTACAACAATGTAATTCAGATACAAACAAGGCATATGTAGCCAGAGGCGGAGCGAGGGGAAACTGCGCATGCGGTGCGCGTGCACCCTGCGCCCCTGCTGCAGTGCCACCCTCTCCCACCCCGGAATGCCCTCATCAGGGTCCGGCTATGCCTCTGCTGCTGCTCCGCCCAGGGCATCACCCCCTGCTTCCCATTGGCGCTACACCACTGTATGTAGCTATGGCCAGGAACAGTCTTTCAGGAATAGTCACAATTGGTGAACCAATCTAAATTGGTGAAAGAAGCTACTGGACACCTCTGCTTGTCAAGAAGTACTGCATAATTACCTCCCTCCCCCATTAACATTCAAGGACAGGAAAGCAAAGTGTCTCAAACAGAACTTGCTCTGTAAGGGACTTCTTGAATAACATTGCCATATTCATTCTGCCTCAATGGAAAACAACAGGGAGAGAAACAGAAAAAAACATTCAAATTGAGATTGTTTGTTGGGATAGCATACTCTTATTGGATAATATTTGCCCAGTAACTTAGAGCACCTGAAAACTCTCCACTTAGCGCATCCATGGATCTAATAATTGGATAAAAACACAGACATTCTGTGTCCAAAATATGCATACCAAGTACAAAACTGAAAACAAACTGAACTGAAAACAAAAAGTCGAACTACAGGAAATGAAAAACTGATAAACTGAAGTGCCTTAACTTAGACACAAATAGCTTAATGCATTCAATTTTTATTTAACCAATTTAAACCTTTCAAACAAGATGCTATATAGGAAGTTGCCAGAGTGACTATCCACCATTTGAACATCACTAGGGAGATTTAAGCATGTGATAATTTCCTCTCTATGGTGGATAGCAAGGCTGCTACAATACTTATCTAAGAACAGGTATACATAGAGCATTGGATATAAAATTCGTACAGTCTTCCACAATTAGTGAAGTAATCAAGGAGAATATTCTAGCAGCTGTGATCTAGTAAATGTAATACAGTCAGTCATCACGCACTGATCGTTAGACTTTGGAGACCAAACAAGCTACCTTACAAGAGTCTAATACGATAATTAGAAAGGTTAATTGCACAAGCCCAAGTATAGCATTTTATCAGATTTTATCAGAACTGTGATTGAATAAGCAGCCAGTTCATTTGAGATAAGAAGCCTAAAGACTTTAGATTCACTTTAGATAAGACAGCACCTAAATCTAACTCTGGCTAGAAATACAAAAGGAACAGTATGGAGAGAAGGCAGTATGTCATAACTTGATCTTATCAGTTCTCGGAAGCTGAGCAGGGTCAGTACTTGGAAGGGAGACCTCCAAGGATGACTCTGCAGAGAAAGGCTATGGAAAACCACCTCTGTTTTTCACTAGCTGTCAGAACCTCCTTTAACCAGACAATTGAAACAGTTGTTGATGAACACAGATTTCAGGTAATATAAGTCCCGTACAGTGCCAAGACAGCTCTGCTGGCCCAGCAGAGACTTTGATATTTTAAAGCAACCAGCAAACCCATCCCCCCGCCCACCATACAATTCCACCACTGCACTACAGACAAAAGTATGTGGCCTTCACTAGCCAGCAGAGAGATAAGGAGCCAAGAATCAACAGAACAATACTTTCAAACAGCAAATTCACACAGACCAGTGCTCCCCTTCCCCAACATCCAGGCCAACCCAACACTAGCCTTGCCAGGTTTGCCATAAGTTGGCTGTGACTTGATGGCACTATATACACATTTGGCAGTATGTGCAGCCTAAAATCCATATTTGACTATCTTCTTATATGGTAATGGAATTATTATAAATCAAGCTATTGACTATATGAAAATTGTTTTTCTGGGATATGTGGGACCACCTTGCAGTGGCTAGTCTCATTTCTTCACGTTCAGGGACAAAGGATGGCAGTAGGGGAGAGAACCTCACCAGATTATCCATTGGTGTGTGGCATCCTGTAACAGGTGATCCTCTCCCTGATGTTATTTAACATCTATATGCACCCCTTGCTCAGTTGGTTCAAGGTTTCGGACTGGGTTGTCATCAGCTGTATCTGTTGATGGGTGGCTGGCCAGACTCCACCTCAGATATTTTGGCCAGTTGTCTGGAGGCCATAGTAAAGTGATTGAAGCAGAGCCAGCTGAAGCTAAATCCATCACAAACAGAGGTCCTGCGGCTAGGCTACAGGGATGTAGGGAGAGTTGGCCACCTTCCAGCTCTTGACGGGGTGCAACTAACACTTGCACCAATCTTCAGGAGTTAAATGGTACCTTTGATACCTCCTTGTTAATGGAGGATCAAGTCTCACAGGTGGGCAACCTGGCATTTTTTCATCTCCACCAGGCCAGGTTACTGACCCCCTATTTATTCCGTTCCAACCTAGCTACAGCAATCCATGTAACAGTTACCTCCAGATTGGATTACTGTAACTCACTCTAAGCAGAACTGCCTTTGAGGCTGATCCAAAAACTCCAGTGGATGCAAAATGTGACTGCACAGGTCCTCATGGGAGCACCATGGCAAGCACATTTATAGCCAGTGCTATACCAGCTACATTTGGCTTCCAGTGCAGTATCACATCAGATTCAAGGTTTTGGTTTTAATCTTCAAAGTCCTAAATAGTCTGGGATCCTCATATTTTTGGAACCGCCTTTTCACATACACCTCCCAGAGAACACTGAGCTCTGCAAATAACAACTTGTTGGTGATCCCTGGCCCCAAAGAAATCTGGCTGTCCTCAGCCAGGACAAGAGCTTTTTCAGACCTTCCGAGCTCAGGGCCCTGAGCTTGGAACAGAAAAGGTAGCCTAGATAACAAATAAATAAATGTAGTCTCTCAAGCTGCATATTATTCATATCACCTTTGAAATATTTAGATATTATGAAACATGTGTCCAAGCAACTGGAACATATAACTAAACCTCTGTAGATTTCCATAGAGTAATTAGAGCAGATATCAGTAGTTGTTATAATTGAGTTTTTAAAAATGGGTAGAGAACACTCACTATTTGCTTTGAACAGTAAATTGGAGAATTTCAGATTTCAAAAAGGAAACTCAAACATAAGAGGAACACAGGAAAAGGAAAAAGGACCATGCAACTTGGCTGATAGGCAGCCCATCCAAACTGGGGGGGGGGGGTAGAGTGGAGGCTGGGGAGAGTGTTGCAGCATGGGTGCCAGAGAGAGAAAAAACACTCACTTCTCCTCAGGTAGCCCATTTTACTCAGTCCCTCCATACCAATTTGCTCAACGGTGATGGCACAGATGCTGGCACAACCCAAACACTGCCTCCAATGCAGCTTTAATTACCGCCTCTCCCTTTGAATTGCAAGGTAAGACAGCAATTTGCCTACTAAATCTCTTGTTTGGCTTCTCAAAGCATATTCGTTTTGGTTGACAATTATATATGAGAATCTGCCTCGCTCTAAGCTAGACCAATGGTCTAATTACCCTTATAGGCTCTGTTGTGGTGCCAAAGCTGCTTACTCCTACTCTCGGTAACAGGCCTACCGCTGTGCCACGGGTCTACTCGCTAACAGGCTCATTGTAAGAAACCAAGATCTCTCATTCTAGGCCTTACTTGCCAACAAAGTATGTTAACTCGAATTGTCAGTAACTGAACTAAAAACCTCATGTGCTGCAGGATAAGCATTCTACTACTGAGATTAATCTATACCTGCCTCCTAGAAAAGGTATTCTCATGTACCTGCATGATATTTATGGAAAATTATAGCTTGAGAGCCAAAAAAGAATATTTTGTTTCAAATTTATATCCTGCCCTATCAACACAGGGCTCAGTTTACTATATTAGCAGGTAGTATATTTAACTATCCTGCTAAGTATATTTAAGTATATAAGGTAGTATATTTAACTGTCCTGTTAAGTATATATACTGAAGTCACTCTCTCAAACACATATTAAAACTTAATTTTTTTAATCTTTAAGCCGATCAAGAAAAAAGATGCACAAATATTTAACTACCTTCTACATTTGTTTATGAATGAAGAAATCATACTAACATATAACCAATCATTTTAAGAATTTATTTTCTTCTTTGTGAGACATACAGGAGTTTACAGAATGTTTCAGAGCTACACTGAAATAGGAAATTGCCTTGCAACAGAGCCAATAAAAAGTCTTTCAGTTTCTAAGAAAATACAGGTGGATACAGGTTAGCCAATTTAACATCAGTGTAATCAGCTAAATTTTGAATTCCATAAAGCAAACACATGAACATGATACACATTTTAACATTATTTTAACAAGTAAAAATTGGTCTACATGCACAGATTTTGCCAGAAGGCAGTATACATCTCCATTAAAAAGGCGGGATGACATTTGTTGGCAGTGCCATGACCACAAAAGCATTTTGCAAATTTACAATAATTGCAATTTAATGTGCAACCCAGTTAAAACTGAGAAATCCATACATTTAATACAGTTTTGTTTTACTAGTTTTTGTGGGTTAAACTGGTTTTACTTATTCTTGCTTGTGTGCAGACCGGGCTGTCCAGTTTGACATACTCAAACTTCAAATGGAAAATATGTTATGTGTGTGTCAACATGATTTTGGAATATATTTTCTGAATATAACAAATTAGTCTGAATAGAACATTATTATCACAAATTTAAATAGACCATAACAAATAACAGATAAAAATCCAAATGATTCCAGTATAGAATTTTAATTTGTACTATTGCAAAGTTTGAAACACTGACCCAGTAAAATTTCTTTCAAAAAAGTGTAAAGAAAATACCATTTGAGGGAGCAGAATGTTCTTCTGAGCAGGCAAGGTTGTGTTATCACAGCAAATCTCCCCAAAAGGAACTGGATCTGGAAAAATCAGGAAGCTTTCAGGGGCAGATCTTCGGGTTGGGGGAATAGACGGGGGAACCAGTCAACCCACCATGCCATGTGAACAAAAATGCTTTCTGTTCATGCTGTAGAACTGTCAGATCCAAGACAACAAGCTTGCCCTGTGCCATTACTGACCGAAGCACTCCCCTCCTCTGAATTTATAAACAGCTATTCAACAGGAATCACTAATAAAATTTCAAACCCTTTTAGTGCAGTACAGGCTACTGAAATATGCTTTTTACTGCTGACTAGTCATGCTTTACATATTTATAACTTGGAAAAGAATGGTAGTCCTTCGTACATGTCAGCCTTCAATCTGATCCAGTCACTGAGTCTCTGCAAAGTTGTTTTTTCCTCTGCTAATATTTTGGCAGCTTTCTTCAGCTTTTCTTCATTCAGTTCTAAATATCGAATGCCATCTGTCTGTAACTGATTAAGTTTTTCTTTGCGGCTTTCATCTAGAGGTATGTCTTCATTCATCAGAGGGTTAAATCTGAAGTATGTGTCTGGAGGTAAAAGAGCATCCAGCATAGTGTGGACTTCTGGTTTTAAAACAAAAACAAAAACAGTGAAACTGTTAACTCAGTTTTGTACAAAAAGAAGTTCCATTTCTCCTTTTGTGTCTATTGGTCTGTTTATCAGTATTTTTCATGCAGTATGTAAGATATTGAGAGACACTATGGTATAGTGGTTAGTGTCAGACTAGGACCTGGAATTACTGGATTCAAATTGTCATTCTGACATCAAAGTTCATAGGTAACTTGGGGCCCATCATATCCTCTCAAATTAACCTACCTCAAAGGAATGCCATGATGGTAAAGTAGAAGAGGGGAGAGCGGCTCTCAACAGGGGAAGGAAACTGGATGTAAATAAATATACTCATAAAAATCTGTATCACTCAAGAACACTAAGCTGGCAGAAGGTGTTTTAAATTCATGATCAATAAGGTCTCCTCCTTCATCACATACCACTGGAAAAACAAGGATTAAATATTACCAAGCCAATTATTTAAGCCTTGGACACCACCTATTGCCTTCTACTTGACATATTTTGCACAAGTACAATTACAATGGCATTGTTTAAATGTCTGATGCACATTAATACTGCATGAAAAGTAAGGGGATTCTAAGTGGTCTTCTGACATTATACAGAGCCATTTTTCCAAAACACACACAATTGAACCTGTGAAATGTTTTCACCATGGAGGCTTTGCCTTGCTTCTAAAATAATTTGCCGGGAACAACAGCCTAAGCAACTGGATAATGTATATCTCTGTATGATTGTAATTGGAAGACATGTTAGTTGCTAGATGTGTGTGTTAAACTATTTTAATTAAGTAAGCCAATTACTCAACCACTGCAACCCTACTTTATAAAACATACCAGGCACTTGACATTGTTTATGTCTTTGCACAGTGTTTAAATTAAGGCAGCTAAAGAGGGAGAGGTGTGATGTAAGCAAATGAAGTCATGTAAACTTAGGCTTTTCTTCAATTGGAGAGGATGACTAAAGCAGTTAATACAAAGACATCACAGAAGTGGTAGATCTTGGGTAGAATTTGAAAGCAGAGGCATAAAGGAGTGTTGTAGAAGTGTTCTAGGATAGGGCTGCAGGCATAAGGAGAAGTAGAATGGGCATAGCTGTTCAAGAGAAAAGAGAACCTATACCAGCCAAGGGTGATAGGAATTGAGGGACCAAATTATATGCATCAGGATAAGAGGGCAGAGAAATGGGGGGATGAAAGGGAGAGAATGGAAAGAATGGGGAAAATAGAAGAGCATGGGAAACCAAGATTTATGGAAGTGTGTCAAAATACTTTTGAAAATAAAACAGATTTTGATGGTTGATTACAGAGAGGAGGAGACAAATGTTCACACTTCTCTTAAGAATTAAAGGAAGGCCTGGAATGAACACAGTTAATTCACTGTGGGAGAACATGAAATATTTAGCTTAGGGGGTGGAAAAGAAAGGCAGATTTTTGCAATATTGTTCAACTGCAGCAGAGTGAACAAAACAGAGGATAGGGAAAGAAAGCAAGGACAAAAATTCAATATAGTTCAGTACAGTTGATGGTGACCCAAGTAAGTGGATGTGAAGTGTGATCAAGCAAATTCATGCGAAAGTGAGATACTGGATTGGATAAGTTTCAGTCACAGTACAGTTCTTGTACAAGCACACACGAAAAAAACATTACATTGCAGCTTACACCAAATCAAACTTTTTGCATTCCCAGTGGCATTTCTACTTCTATAAGACCTTATGTAACCAATTTGTGGGCACTTTAGCATATGGGACTAGATGTTGCACAAGATTTTGCATAAACAGAACTGCTTTTATGTTTCTGTTTGTAAATCACTAGATCCAAGCCATTCAGTCTTAATACACGGATATCTCCTAGTAAAAATGTCAGATAGTATTTCATCCAGCATTTCTGATTATCTAAGGTTAGATTTCATTTTGCTCATTAAAGAATAATTATGTCTTAATATAGTAATCAAAATATTCACTTTCCTATTCTTCAGCCTTATGTTTTCCTTTTCACTTTGAAAATATCATAATACTTCCTTGCTTAGTACAGAATTGTCATGTTGCTGTTACTAAGGGAGGTGAAACTCAGTAAAAATACATTATCTAATCTTTCTGTATCTCACTTCCTTGCATTTTTTAAAATTTCCCATTGTTAAGATTTAGTTATAAACCTGGCATGACAGCTTGAACTATCAAGAGTAGATTTTCATCGTTAATTCTGCAGGTCATCTATTTACTAAAAGCAAGAAATTATTTTCTAAACTGTAAATGTATAAACTTTTAAAATATATCTCAAGTCTGAACTGGTCATTTATTTTTACACTTGTAAAAAAAGTGATCCAGTGTGTGTGGAGGGACGGGGGGATAAAAAGGATGACAGAAAGTACAGTAATAAGTTCTCCTATTCTATTCATTTTCAGATGTGATGTATTCAATCAATGACAGGCTAGACACCAGAGACTGTTGAGAAAACTCAGCAATCAAGGAATAATAGGGGAAGTCCTCCTATGGATTAAAAACTGGTTGAGAAACAGGAAGCAAAGAGTGGGTCTAAATGGGAAGTTCTCACAATGGAGAGATGTAGGGAGTGGTGTCCCCAAGGGTCTGTTTTGGGACCACTTCTCTTTAACCTATTCATAAATGACCTGGAAGTAGGGGTGGGTAGCGTGGTGGTCAAGTTTGTGGATGATACCAAATTATGTAGGGTGGTAAGAACCACAAAGGATTGCGAAGAGCTCCAAGTGGACCTTGATAAATTAGGTGAGTGGGCTAAGAAATGGCAAATGCAGTTCAGTGTAGCAAAATGCAAAGTGATGCACATAGGGTAAAAAAATTCAAACTTCACATACATGCTACAGGGGTCAGTTCTATCAGTCACAGACCAGGAAAGGGATTTGGGTGTCTTAGTTGATAGTTCCGTGGGAATGTCAACTCAGCGCATGGCAATTGTGAAAAAGGCAAACTCTATGCTGGGGATAATTAGGAAAGGAATTGAGAATAAAACTGCAAAGATTGTCATGCCCTTATATAAAGCAGTGGTGCGACCACCCTTGGAGTACTGTGTTCAGTTCTGGTCGCCACATCTCAAAAGGGATATCGAAGAGATAGAAAAAGTGCAGAGAAGGGCAACGAGGATGATTGAGGGATTGGAGCATCTTCCTTATGAGGAGAGGCTGCAGCGTTTGGGACTCTTTAGTTTGGAGAGGAGACGTCTGAGGGGGGATATGATTGAAGTCTATAAAATTATGTATGGGATAGAAAATGTTGACAGAGAGAAATTTTTCTCTCTTTCTCACAATACTAAAACCAGGGGGCATACATTGAAAATGCTGGGGGGGAAGAATTAGGACTAATAAAAGGAAACATTTTTTCACGCAATGCGTGGTTGGTGTTTGGAATATGCTGCCACAGGAGGTGGTGATGGCCACTCACCTGGATAGCTTTAAAAAGGGCTTGGACAGATTTATGGAGGAGAAGTCGATCTATGGCTGCCAATCTTGATCCTCCTTGATCTGAGATTGCAAATGCGTTAGCAGACCAGGTGCTTGGGAGCAGCAGCAGCAGCAGACCATTGCTTTCACCTCCTGCATGTGAGCTCCCAAAGGCATCTGGTGGGCCACTGCAAGTAGCAGAGTGCTGGACTAGATGGACTCTGGTCTGTTCCAGCAGGCTCTTTCTTATGTTCTTGTGTTCTTAGTAGTAGTATAGTCAAGGTATAGTCTCAAGCAGTTAATTTAAATTGATATTTGGCAAGCTTTATTGAGTACTACAATTCACGAAATACCTAACAATACATTAATGCAGGGATGTCCAACTCTGGTGCCCCAGATGTTCATGGACTACAATTCCCATCAGTCCCTGCCAGCATGCATTAATCAGAGAAAAGGTTAAGCCTTAAAACGTATCATAAACCCATACTGATTTCAAACAATATATACTAATTTTTATGGTATCTGTGCACAGGAACAGAATTAAAAACCTTTCTGCAAATAGGTGGGAGATGGGATTAACAAAATAATTCCAACTCAAATGAAAATTATGAAATATGCTCTAGGTCAATGCTGACAGGGGCTGATGGGAATTGTAGTCTATGAACATCTGGAGAGCTGCTGGTTGCAGACCTCTGCTCTAGGTGGAAATAGAATGCCCTTTGATTAACCTGGTACACTGGCCTTTATTTCTTAAATCCTCTGTTTTCATACCTCAATACAGCTTCTCTTATGTTGCCCCTCAATAAAAATCCTTTATCCACATCCAGTGAAGAGCAACAAAAGAAGACAACACCAATCACTTGCAACCAACCTTCAGTATCAGTGGCACTGCTGATGACATTAGTCAGTTTAGCTTTCAAACTTGTGTAGGTGACACTGGTCTTCCCTTCACTTTCATATCGGCCAGTTCCCAAGGATATCACACACTGCAGAGGCATGTTCGGCCAAAGACATTTGCACTCATGTACCGCTAAAGCTGTAGGATTATTCAAGAGCAGCCCTCCATCCTGTAAATTTTGTATTTTTAAAAAAGAGATATCTGAATAATCAGTATTGACAGATGCAAGGTTAAAATAGTACAAGATGTAAATAAAATAGTCATGTCTGGCAACGCTCTAGAACCTATTTTTAAATGCCAAATAAAGGTTGTTGTTGTTGTTGTAAAATAGTCACTGTATAAAATTCATTCTGTTCAACACATAGCCATTCATGTTTGAATTTGGTGCCTGACAGTTATGTCCTCTCTTCAGATTTCAAAATAAAATTGGATGGTACAATATAACAAAAGAAAGCGACTTGAAAAATATCTCTTTTGCTTCTCCAAGCCAACATGACAAGCACAGCCACAATTATAGGTCACTTTTACATAGACAGTATTACTGTAATATAGCATATGCTGAATTTAACTATTATCTTTATACCTAATTCTGAACAATGGTCACAGAGTGTGGATCAAAACATTTGTACAATGGGGCCATGTACATTTTCAGGGGATTCCCACTCATGCACCAGGAGCAATACCCCATATTTACAGAGAAATCCCTTAACAAAGTCCCCACACAATAGAGGGGGTTAGTTCTACCCCCCCCACCCGTCCCCCACAAGGAGAATACTGACAGATCTGGCATGGTCACTGTTGGATGCTGTGGAGTCACCTAGCAACTAAGACATGGGAGCCATGCCCTAGGCTAACCTAGTATGACTGCAGGTTTGGAAGGAAAGCAGTTGTGGTGACAGAAAGAGAAAGCAGTTGAAAGACAGTAGCTAATGAGTTGGAGAGCAAAAGAACAAAGAAAGGGCTAGGTAGGAAGAAAGTGTGTGTGTGTTGTGGGGGTGGGAATTCCCTTTCCTGTTATTCTTAAAGGGCACCAGTTTCCTAAACCCATTCTATATGACAGCATGGTAAAATTCTGAGATGGTGTGATTTAGCCCATCATAACATAGATTACGTTAACACCACCAGACTAGACATTTCTTGGTTACAAGTTCCAAACAAATAGATCTCAAGAGTCTTAGAAGAGAATAATACCCATTGAAAGAGACAAACAACAACAAAAGTAAAGCAGTGAGAATTTCAGCCCCATCCCCAATGCAGTGCCGTTTCCAACAAAGCTTTCTGGCAGCACAAGGAGCAGGAAAAAGCTTCCAAACCCACCACTGCCGAAAAGTCCCATACGGTTGAAAGGACATATGTTGCCAAAAGGGTGGCATGTGTCCAAGGGCTGGTGCACCATGTCTCAACGCTGGTAGGGAACATCCCAGCCTGCCCCCAGCATGCTGGCATCCAAGAAAGATGCCAGCGCAGCCCTGCTGTGGCCAGAACTTCCAGGTTTGGCAGTGGGACTATGGGACATACAGCTGCTGGTGCGTCTGCTCCCTCCGCCAGAACAAGTGCCCAGGGGAAGGAGAAACAACATTGGTCTTACCTGTGAAGGAGACTTCTCCATTGAGCAATTGAGGACATCTTGGGTTCTTGCTTGATCTCCATTTAGGAAGGCAGGGGTTAATAAAAAATTTCCCAGGCTCCTCCGCTTCCTGTAGGTCCACCTCTTCTCTCTTTCTCCCTCCAGTTCTGGTTCCTCCAAAAAGCAGTGGTCAGTTGAGTAGAGAAGACTATGACAATATTAAATTAGAGAAAAAATTCCCGGAATAACAACTTCCCATAACAACGGGGAATAAAAACTAGTCCAGGAAGAACTTCAAACAGTGAATGAGAATACTGAAGGGATCTATCACAAACAACGGAGGATTAATTCCTGGAAAGGAACAGCAATGAACTGAATCTCTACATCTAACAATGTAACTAAATGGTATTTTCGGGAGAGGATGGATGACAGGATCGGGAGGGCACATGTCCTCAATTGCTCAATGGAGAAGTCTCCTTCACAGGTAAGACCAATGTTGTTTCTCCATTGAGCAAGAGGACATCTTGGATGACCTCCCCTAGCAGTGTCACAGTATTCTAAAGGGTAGGGTCGAAATCCTCTCCTATGATGTGCTGCAGACCCTCCGGTCGTAATCTGCATTGGCCGCATTGTAAACATTCAGTCTGTAGTGACGAACGAACGTCGAAAGAGAAGACCACGTCGCCGCTCTGCATATTTCAGCCATGGGCACATTATTATTGAAGGCTGCGTTCGTGGAAGCATTACATACAGAGTGTGCTGTGATTCCGACTGGAACTGTCAATTTTTGTACCCTATATGCCTCGGCTATGCATTCTCTCAGACATTTACTAATTGAGGATGAGGACAATTTTTGATCTCCATTGTGATTGGCGATCGAGATAAACAAGGCCTCTGATCGTCTAAACTCTTGGGTCCTAATCAGGAAGGCTTTTAAGGTTCTCCTAACGTCACGTTTATGCCAATATGCCTCCTTAGGGTGTTTTGGGTCAGGACAAAAGGTAGGTAGAAAACACCACTATCGTCTATGAAATTAGAGTTAACTTTGAGGAGCGAGCACTTGAAGTCCGTACGCAACACTATTTTATCCTTATGAATACACATAGTGGTGGCTTGATGGAAAGGGCTGCTAATTCCGACACCCTTCTGGCGGAAGTGATGGCAACTAAGAAAATAACCTTCATTTGAAGGTGTTTTAACGAAATATCCATAATAGGCTCTAAAGGGGTTGCAGTAAGGGCATGTAACACTGTATGCAATCTCCACGTTGGGAAATGATGATTGACTGGCCTATCCTTCAGAGTAGCCCCCCTAAGAAACCTGATAATGTGGGGATGAGAGGTAGGTGCAAAACCCTCCAACCTAGGGAGTACTGAGGTCAGTGCTGCCACCTGTCTGTGAAGGGTATTAGCTCTAAGGCCAGTTTCCAAACCATCCTGTAGGAAGGCTAGTATGTCACTAATCTTAGGGTCTGTGGGGGAAACCTTCTTCCTCCAACACCATCAAACAAAGGCCTTCCACGTGATGTTATAGATCAGGGGTAGGGAACCTGCGGCTCTCCAGATGTTCAGGAACTACAATTCCCATCAGCCCCTACCAGCATGGCCAATTGGCCATGCTGACAGAGGCTGATGGGAATTGTAGTTCCTGAACATCTGGAGAGCCGCAGGTTCCCTACCCCTGTTATAGATTCTCTTCGTGGAGGGCTTTCTAGAGGCCAAGATGGTGTTCAACACGGCTGTAGAGTACCCTTTGGAAACTAATTGCCGCCTTTCAATCTCCAAGCCGTCAAGTTCAATTGCTCTGGGCTTGGGTGACAAATGGGACCCTGACTGAGCAAGTCCTGGTGAGATGGGAGACGTAGAGGTTTGCATGCTGACATCTGCAAAATGTTGGTGAACCACAGGCGTCTGGGCCCCCAGGGAGCCACAAGGATGACGTTTGCCCGTTCCTCCCTCCTCGCGGTAGTCTGGGAATCATGGGAAAAGGAGGAAAGGCATAAAGCATTCTGGGAGGCCACTTGGAGGATAAGGCATCTGTGTTCTCCGCCTCCGGATGGTGGAAGCGTGGCATGAATCTGGGAAGTTGTTTGCTCTGATTGGAGGCAAAGAGATCCAGTATCGGAGTTCCTAAGTTTCGAGATATCAATTGAAAGATCTCCTCCTTCAAACGCCACTCTCCTGGGTGTATGCTCTGCCTGCTCAGCCAATCCGCTTGAATGTTCAGATTGCCCTAGATATGTTCAGCTCAGATGGAGGATAGATATGTTTCTGCCCACTGAAACAGTAGAGTAGCTTCCCTGTGGAGGGCTGTCGATCTGGAACCTCCTTGTTTGTTTAGGTATGACTTGGCTGTTGTATTGTCCGTCCGTACAGGAACATGGGTTCCCATTAACAGATGCTGAAAATGTATGAGGGCTAGTTGAATCGTTCTTAGTTCCAAAACACTGATGTGAAGTTGAGCCTCCGTTGCTGACCAGGTCCCTTGGACCGGGATACCCTCTAGCGTAGCCCCCCAGCCCTGAAGATTGGCATCTGAGAACATCTGTTTGGTGGAAGATATCCAGAAGGTTCTTCCGATGCTCAGATTGGTCGTTCTGGTCCACCACAGAAGACTGATCTTGATTAATCTCGGAACCACAACCTGTTTTTGGATTCTGTTGGAGATGATTTCCTGAAAAGGTAGTAGGAACCTCTGAAGTGGTCTGGATCTGAATCTTCCCCACTGAATCGCTTCGGAGTAAGCTACCAGCAAACCCATCAAATGGCAAGGGTCAGTACAGAACACCTGTCCCTGCTGAGAATCTGATGTATTTTTGACCTCAAAGTCTGCTGTTTCTGTAATGGAACCAGAATCTTGCAAGACTTGGTATCTATGAAGAAACCCAGGTGTTCCAGTCTCTGGCACTGATTTAAAGAACTCTTTTCCCTGTTGACTATAAATCCATGTTTCTCTAGGAATAGTGTGGTCTCCCGACAGTCCAATAATGCTTGATCCTGAGAATTCGATAGGATCAGTATGTCGTCCAGATAAGGGTGTACTCTGATATTCCTCTCCCTGAGTAAGACCACCAGATTGATGAGTAACTTGGTGAACACCCTTGGGGCGGTGCACAGACCAAACGGAAGAGCCCTGAGTTGAAAATGATCTTTTCCTATGCCAAATCTGAGGAATTTTCAGTGACTTTCGAATATGGGGACATGTAGGTAAGCCTCGGAGAGATTGATCGATTTTAGATCTCTCAATGAGAGCTTACCGCCCTCCTGTAGGATCCCTGGGGACTCTTCTAGTTGCGAGATGGCCATAATAGAGCCCTGACCCGGGACACCAGGGTGAATTGGGCTGTTGCAACACGAAGCGCCATGTCTGGCGACCGTTAGGTACGCGCCTTCCTTTGGGCGTGAAACTCCTTTTGATTGGGAACCGCCCATTCGTCGCGTCCCGATCTCCGGCGATGCCGCGGGCGTTCCCCCCTGAGAGCCCTCTGTTCTGCCAGCTCTGATCGGGGAGTGTTCGCAGCAATCCTCACTGTCTTCCTCCGAAGACAGGAGAGTCTCTCCACATTTGGGCATCTTCCTCTGAGCCCCCATAGGGAGATAAATGTGCCGGCGAACTGCCAGTCAGCGCGCCTGGCCAAGGAGCGTTGTGCCTCCTTATGGAAGGCCATTGCTACTCCTGGCTCTGTCCCCAATGGAAAGAAGGAAAAAAATCTGAGAAGAAAAAGAAATGAAACAGAAAGTAGTGGCTGAGAGCACAGCCACTGTGCCTGCTCTTCCTAAGGCAGGAAGAAAACTGGAGAGAGAGAGAGAGAGAGAGAGAGAGAGTGTGCCTGCTCTTCCTAAGGCAGGAAGAAAACTGGAGAGAGAGAGAGAGAGAGAGGGAGAGGGAGGGAGAGAGAGAGGGAGAGAGAGAGAGAGAGAGGGAGAGAGAGAGAGGGAGAGAGAGAGAGAGAGGGAGAGGAGGCGGACCTACAGGAAGCGGAGGAGCCTGGGAAATTTTTTATTGACCCCTGCCTTCCTAAATGGAGATCAAGCAAGAACCCAAGATGTCCTCTTGCTCAATGGAGAATATGCCAGTGCAACCACACACTGTTTCCAAGGGCCCTTTCAGTCATTTTGGATGGCGCTGCCCACCATACATCATCATCATTCTTGCAGTTACTTACAAGTGTTGGTCTAATTCTGAAAATGATCTATTTCATTTGAAATCAGAATACAAAAGAGGTAGAATTCATTCATTAAGTGACATGATTCAATTTGTTAATTAATGGATGAAAGTTAAAATACTTATTTTATGCATAAGGTGCTAGAAACAAAGAGGGAAGAAGTGGATTTTAGAAAGCAGGCAAAACAAACACAACCAAGATCTTAAATGTCACTTGCTGCATTTCATGAAAACACTACTGTCAGCTTTCCCTTTCAAATGGCAGCTTGTAGAAGATCTCCCTCCCCAAAAAATATTGGATGCTCTAAATTGGCATCATGGTAAGCTTGAGGGGCTTCAAAAGTAACAAACAAGACATATCTTTGTTGGTCAGCAAGTTGCATGAAGCAAAGGTAAGAAACCAGGTCTATTAGAACATCAAGGTCTATCAGAAAGGCAATCATGTTGGACATCAGTTACCACAATGCCATTGCTGCAAATAACAAAAACGAAAATAGTCCATCAAAACTGTGGTCTTCTACAAATCACATGAAGTGTTAACACTGTATGAAATCCTAATAGTTGTGAGTAGCTGTAAGAAAGTAGCTTCTTACTATAGAAGATCTGTTTTTGAGGTGAAAAAGAAAACACTCTCAGTGGGCCTTCAACTAGAAGGCTTTTTTGTGGCACAGATTTAGAACATAAATTTTGCATAAAGGTTGCCAGAATCATGGAATATATTATTGAGTAGTGGCATTGATTACAAAGCCAAACTGGGCACAAGAAGAAAAGGAAGAGAACTTAAACTGCTACAGGCATAGCATTTTATTAAATCACTGTAATATCTTTCTTAGAGATTCTAATATTTTTTAAAATTAGTTTCTATTCATAAATAAAGTCAGTTTCTGAACAGGTGTTCCATAATATTAGGAGACAGTGTTGTGATGTGATATGACTATCAAATTCACATTGATAGTTTTTTAAAAAAATGTTCAAACTACAGCAAAGTGAATTCTTACTAAAAACCCCTCATTTTGTAAAAAACTACAGCTGCAGAAAATAAAGCAGTGATGTGGATCACTGCCTTAATGAGAAAGTCCTTTGATTAAGCTTTCAGTACAATCTACAAAAGCTTTTTGAACTCTTTATGGAACACTTCATACCCTTTGCCTACAGCAGAAGTAAGAACAGTAGTCTCTCAGTGCACATTATTTTTAATTTTGGCTAAAATCAGATTGTACCCCAACACGATATAATAAACACTGTGTTGTTTTATGAATGAGTCTACTGAGTTAAATCTAAGAACTAAAAAAAAACCTCAAGGTGGTGAACATAAATAGCATCTATTTGGGTTTAGAACATTTTATTTTAAATATACTAGATTCATTAAACTGAAATTATGGGATGGAGCCAGACAAAATTTTTACTCACTCTCACCTAACTGCCCATCTAACTATAACTATGCTTTTTGATCCATGATGCCCAGCATAGCTTTTCTGATGGCAGGAGACTTCACCTATTCTATTTCACTTATGGAAATGCTAGGGTTGCCAGATATCTAGTACTGACCTGGGCAGACAAGCATTTTCACTGACTGTCCAGGAAAAAACCTGGGAAAGTACTGGAAATGTAGATGTTTTGTATATTAGGGTTCCAATTTTGTGAGGCCCAGGTGGTGTCGGGGCTATCTGGATGGATCAGACAGAAAAGAAGACAGTTAGTTGGGGGAAGCTTGGGATGCCAGCGGAAGGGCTGGGTCCATTCCAGCCACCCTTGCCATTAAGAGACAACTATGAGCCACAGGAAGGAGTCCAGTGGGCCAATGAGACTCTTGGGCAAAAGCACAGACTTCAAATAGGCAGCACCAAGCTCAAACTTCATAAATGAGCTGTGGTATCCATTCCATAGCTGATGCCACAGTCGCTTTGCAACTATTTTGAGTAAAACAGAGTATAATTTGGCTCATATGCAAAATGCAATATCTTCTTGATACCCCACCCCCCAAATTTAAGACATTTCCTCGAACATCCATTTTACTTCGAGTGAACATCTGTGTAAACTTTAACCTGCTGAAAGGATTAAAGCAGAATTTTAAAAGTATACATAATAGAGTGACTGCTCAATAACATCTTCAGTTATCAAAATGTCAAGTTAAGATCCTTAGGTGGCATTATGATGTACATCCTCTCTGTAAAATGAAAGATCTATTAAAATCCATACAGAGTGTTTACATAAGCCTTGGGTTTTACTGAGGTGTATGGCAAGTGGCCAAAACTGACAAGTACTCTACTTATTCTGCCTTCAGTTCTCATGTTGCTTTTCTTTGCCCTCTGTTTTGTCTTCTCTTGGCTCCCTATTTATTCTGACTCCAACTGCAAGTTTCTCTCTTCACTGCTCCTCAAATATACATGAGCCATCTCTTTGTACTCTTGCATTCTTACATTGATCTCTTGCCCTGCTGTTACTATTGGCACACTGGCAACATTTAAAAGATTTAATCTTCATGGTACTGCTGTTGGCTGTAAACTAAATAAAGTTCACTGCTTCGGAAGGAAGGGAGAGAGAGAAAGAATGAATGAACGAAAGACTGACAAAAATAATGGACAGCTATTATAATTTCAACACAGAGGCCTTTGATATTCAGGATATTTTTGGTTTTTAAAATATCTGCTTACGTTTAGATTAGAACTTCTAAATGTTAGCCTTGCAAATGGCAAAAGAATTCATCTATGGCATTTGTCCCTTCACACTTTTTAAAAGGGTCCTTTTCAAACAAGTAATGGGGCAGAATACTGGCACTTGTAATTCAGCTTTGATTATTCCTTGCAGGCACAAAGCGAGGTTTTTTTTTTTAAGCAAAGATTCCCATTGTGCTGCATCCAAAAGCCACATGAGAAAGTAGGGAGAAAAGTACAAGCCCTACTGAAATCCACTATTGTAAGATTATGTTGTGTATTTCTTGTTGACTGTTTCTTTAACAGTTGTCTCTACTTGCTTTCCCTTTCTCATAACTCTACAGATTTTCCAAATGTTCCTTGCGGGAAATGGGAAAAGCTAAGAACAAGATAAATGATTTTCTAGTTTTGTCAACACCATTTTTAGTCTTTGGAATTAACATAAATTTACTTATATTTTTAAGATTTCATTATGCTCTCATAGCTAGGGGACTAACGTTTATTCTTTGTGCAATTTAATATCTGAATGCCTAGGATGATCATTAGAACTTTTTCAAATGCTTTCCAACCACCAGAATATTTGGCACTGCTTAAGCGACCATCAGCACAGAAGTGGTCAACAGTAGCAAAGCAAACTACTTTCCCATTGAACTTTACAGGAGGCTACCAACTGAGATCTTTTCTTCTTTCTTTCAACAATACTGTACATTTTCACTCAAAATTTTGCCTTAGCCTTTAAAAAATGCACAACAGCTGTCAGACTGTACACATACTTTAAAAAAAACTACTTCACACAATAAGTTATGTGAACTGAGTATCATGTAGTGAAAGATGTGATTTAGCAAAGCCAATTCCGATACTTGGAGTCTACCGGCTCCATAGCAACCATTTCACCTCAATGCCTGTGCAGACATGCTTTGCATTTCTAGTTCATTTTCACAGGCTCGCTCTGTTGTTTACCTTGATTGTATTTGTGAAAAAAGAAGGGACACTGAACTACCACAAGAATATAACAGAGGCAGGCGAGTTGTGAATAAACTTTTCCTCTGCCAAATTTTTCCTCTTTAAAATCTAGTATGCAACCTTAAAATGTTTGTTACATAAACATTTAACATCTGAGGCATTTGCTGTTTTTATCCTAGCAAATGCACATTTCAGAACTACATTTGTTCTCAACTGATCTTCTATCCAATATTTACATTGTTAATACATACTATTATGTGCAGTGCTTCAATCACTTCAGTATAATCTGGATTTTCCTGTTTTGAAAAACCAAGATAAATGTTCAAACCTAATTAGAAAAAGAATGTACTGATCATCAGTAAGTGTGGGATAACTGTTTATTGCTCACTTAATTTGATATTTTTAAAGCATTTAAAATATAGTAGTCTTACTAAAACATCTTTCAAGAATGAGAATTGAAGCCTTGAATTCTAATAGTGGAGGGGGAAAATGCACCACAATACTAAATGCACTTACAGTTGAAGAGGAAAAGTTTGAATGGGCTCCTTTAATGAAAGCTAACACCTTTAGGTTACCCCTTAAAATTTGTCAAACCCCCAACCCGTGCCTGGTTCTCTCATCTGTATGGGTAGATCGAGGTAGTTTAGAGACTGTCCTTTGGTGATCTAGGACACAGCTGTGGCACATTTAAACTCTCTGACTTCATCCCTAACCACTATTAAAACTAGAATTGACAGATGGGTAAGGAGTAGAAAGCAGCACAAGCACAAGCATCACAGAGAAGTCTAAAAGAGTAACAATACTGGAGATGGGCTGGCAGCTTATAATCTCATCTAAATGCCACAGCTGCCCTTACCACACTTAGTTCAATTGCCAGCCAATTCCTAATGTCAGAGTTCAACTCCATGGCAGCAAAGCAAGGGATGAACTCCTAGGAAAAAAACCTCACCATCATGTTCTAGGCTTTACACTCAACCTCATACTCTTGTAACTACCAAATAACCAAGCTGATGAACTTCAGTACCATAAACTCCATGCCACAAATAGTGATCCTGTCACTGAGGCACTGGCATACACCAATTGAAATGCTCTTTAAAAACTGACATAACAGATACTATTTTTCATATCAAATAAAGTGCATGCTAAAACACCTCCTTTACATTTACCCGATCTCTCTGATTTATTTAAATTACACTACTTGCTGGACAATCCTGATCCTTCTCTCTGTATGACAGTGGCAGACTTTCTTCTGGAAATTACTAAATGCCAGTAGATTTCCTTCCACTTAACATTTATTTCCTGACTGTATATGTTTTTTAATCAGTTTTTTTACTATTGTTGTACTGTTGTATATCCCAATAAAGGCTTGCTGCTGCTGCATGCTAAAACACAAGAGATGGAATAACATATGCCTTTAAATTTTAAACTATTCAAATAAAAAATAACAGAGTCCTCTGAATCTGGTTTTCTAACTCCAGTGCAAAACTGTGGCAAGTTATAATATGTGTGGGTATACTATTATATTATAGAGTGTGTTATGCTCTGAAATATACAGTAATTACTTCATTCCTTCATTTATATCCAGCCTCTTTTTTCAAATGTACTCAAATGGCCTTATATTGTTATTTCATGTGTCCTCACAGCAATCCTGTGAGGTAGGTTAGGTTGAATGTTTGTGGCTGGCTCAAAGTCATCCAACAAGCTTGCCTGGCTGAGTGGAGATCAGAACTTGGGTTCTGAGATCTAACCAACCCATTACAAATGATCTTTCCTATTTTATATGGCATATAAGTTCAATAAAATTATTCCTGGTAAACAGCCATAGTGCATCAGAAGCAAATCCACATCCATAACAACACAGCAGACGTGCTCCAGTGAACAGGCTGCTCAGTGTTTTTTCTACTACAGGCCCTCAGGCAGTTAGACACACAGATTTCTTCTTCAAACAAGAGACACATGGTGCCCTACCAGGAGACACATGGTAGTAAAAATGGCCTCTAGATGTTTCAAATGGTCTTTGAGAAATGTTCATCACTTGAAGAATATCTCTTTCCCTTTGCATCACACCCTTGCACCCCTTCATTCAGCTATCAGTTGAAAGGATGTCACCTAACAATGAAAAGTGGTAGGTTCAAAGCTATAGCTATTGACAAATTCTGACATATGTAAAGTTTAATGCACAAGCTAGACATATGGCACTTTCCCCAGAAGAGTCAAACTAAGTCCTTGCTAAGATTTACTACTATTCCAACAAGGCTTTGGGCACCCAGCTCCCTCTGGCACTGCAGGTGATCAGTGGCGTATTCACCTAGGGGATACGGGGTACCCTAGTGTGTGTGTGTGTGCAAAAATTTCAGGTTCATTTGTGTGTTTTTTGTATTTTTTAGTGTTTTTTCAGTTTTCAGCCTGCAGGGGGCGCAGTTTCTAGACTAGCAGCACCAACATTTCAGGGATTTTTCAGGATACCCTCCTGATGATACCAATGAAGTTAGGTGAGGTTTGGTTCAGGGGATCCAAAGTTATGAACTCCGAAAAGGGGTGCTCCATCCCTCATTGTTTTCAATGGGAGCTAATAGGAGATGGGGGCTATACCTTTGAGGGTCCATAACTTTGGACCCCCTGAACCAAACCTCACCAAACCTGGGTGGTATCATCAAGAGAGTCTCCTAAACATACCCTGAAATTTTGGTGCTGTTAGCTTAACAATTACACCCCTGACAGCAGGCACCCTCCAAATTTCCCCAGATTCTCCTTTTAAATCCACCCCCTTTGGCATGGACTTAAAGGGAGAATGTGAGGTCCCCAGTTTAAACACTTAAAGTGATGCTGTTTGAGGGTGGATTCCACTGGAGGTGTTTTGTGAAAGATCGTGCTGACATTTGTTTGGTAAATGTTTTGCTGGGGGTGATTTGTGAGAGATTTACATGCTTAATACTCACTTGCACTGGCTTGAAGCTGTTTCTCAGGGTAATAACCTACCTAACAGGGTTGGTGTGAGGACAAAATTAGGAAAGAGAATTGGTGGGGAGAGAGCCATGCATGTTTTGCTGGGGGTGGGAGGTGTTTTGTGAGCTGGTGCAAAAAATCATTGTTTGGTCATGGTGGGGGAGTGCCAAACTAAGGTTTTGTCCCTGGGCTCCAGTTTGCCTAAATATGCCTCTGCAGGTGATATGAGACTTATAAGCCTATAACACTGCTCTGCAATGAGATACATGCAGTAACTGAAAATAATCATGTACTAATACGAACACTAGTTTAATAATGGTTTAAGTGCTGAACTAAAATCTGGGAGATCTGGGTTCAAATTGCACCTATGTCAAGGAAGTCTGCTGGGAGACCCTGGTGACCAGCAACTTTTTCAACCTAACCAACCACACAAGACCATTGTGAGGATAAAATGGAAGCGAGAACAATGTTGTAAGCTACTGTGGGTACCCATTGGGGACAAAAGCATGCATAACTATTTAATAAGTAAAATAGTCTAACACATGACAGAATTTTTTTAACACATCTTCACAGGCAGATTTTTTTTGTATCAATATATCTAAGTTTCAACATGACCCCAGGAGAGTAGGCCATGGACATATCTTTTTACAAATCTTAGAAAAGCCCCAGGTTCAGACAAATCTGAAATGTTGAAATAAATGAATAAAAAATTGGGGGTTTAACCCCCCACCTAAAAAAATGACAGAAGGAATACCTGAATCTTTCAGAAATGAACATCCTCAGGAGCTCTTGCTAGTCCGGCATGAGCCTTAAATTTTGGTTTCTGTCAGTAAAAGGCAGGGGGAGGTGGAGTGCCCTTTCTAGGACTATTTTGGCCTGAAAGGGCAAGTTCATCAGGACCAGAGCCAGAAGTAACCACCAGGTGACTAGCTATCACACTACTTGAATGACTCATCCAGGCCTGCTTGCTATTGGTCAGCAGCAACCATCCAACAAAAGCCAATGTGAGACAGTGATTGGAGTTTCAGAATTCAAAGCCCTACTCTGTCATGGTGCTCACTGTGTGACCTTGGGCTAATCACACATTTCTAAAGTAACCTACACCACAAGGTTGTTGTGAGGATTAAGGTAGAGGAGGGGAAAATGATGCAAGCTTCTTAAGTCACCACTACATAGAAATGCAGGGAATAAATGAAGTAAATAAACAAATATAGCTAAAGATGGGAAGGAAACAGAAGGTAAATTTGCTGGTAGTGGGGGAAGGAAGCAGGGAAAGGTGAGGATATAGTGGTTGCCAGGAAGAGAAAAAGAAGAATATAGTGTTAAGAGGAGATATGGAGAAATATGAGGTAGCCCCCACAAGTCCTTGCAGATTTCCTCATGACACAATTTTCAAACTGACCCAAACGACATCGTGAAATATAGCCAGAGCTTTCCTGTGGAGAAGCTGTGGAAGGGTGTAGGAAAGGAAGGAACAGCGGAGTATGGGGACAGATAAAAACAGTTTGGATGGTAAGTGGTAAGGAAAAAGGCTATGGGGGCTTTCAAGGTAAGAAAAAAAGGAAGAAAAAATGAGATGCCCCCCACAAGCCCTTGAAAGTCCCCTGCTTGTATATCTGCATTTTCCTGAATGAAGTGTTAACACACCACTACTGCTTTCCACCAAAGCTTTATGATAGATTAGAATCTGTCACAACAACCTTAAGATCTTCATTCTGTTACGCCACTGAAATACTACTTATACCAGGGGTGGCAAACCTATGGCACGGGTGCCAGAGGTGGCACTCAGAGCCCTCTCTGTGGGCACGCGCAAACAGTGTCATCCCCGCACCCCGCCACACACACATCTAGGCTGGCCTGGGCTGCTGGGCTCAATTATTAGCATTAAACCAAAGACCTAGTTTGGGGGAAGCGGTGTAGGTAACCCTGTTAAGCCCCACTGATTTTCATGCGAAGAACTAAAGCACAATCCTGGGAATAAGCTCGGTTGCTGGCAATGGGGCTTGCTTCTGAGTAAACCCTCCTAGGGTCGTGATTCACCCATTCGGAGCGTTGCACAGTTGCTTCAAAGCAAAATCACCGACGACCACCAAACTGACTTCCGAGTAACGCACACCTCGAAGTCAACTGTTTTTTCTAAACTAAAACCTCAGTATTCAGGTTAAATTGCCGTGTTGGCACTTTGCGATAAATAAGTGGGTTTTAGGTTGCAATTTCGGCACTCGGTCTCAAAAAGGTTCGCCATCACTGACTTATAGGAAGGGCAGGAAGAGAAATTAGTGTTTTTCAATGACAATGGCTACTAGTGTTTTTCAATGACAATGCTACTATACTGTAAAAAAACAACTGCTCAGGTTACTGAAGTCACCGACAACTACACATATCAAAGAGTCTTTGAGAAGAGCCTGTCTTCAACTATAAAGTTCCTGCTGTGATCTGGAAAAGTGTTTTCCAAAACATCATATCATTAATAGACTTGCTCAGGTCTTGCAAACAGAGGGCAATGGTTCCTTGGTCAAGACAATCCATCTTGTCATGTCTTCCTCTCTTCCTGCTGCTTTCAACTTTTCCTACCATTATTGTCTTTTCCAGTGACTCCTGTCTTCTCACAATGTGACCAAAGCATGCTAGCCTCAGTTTAGTCATTTTTGCTTCCAGGGCTTGATTTGATCCCACTTATTTGTCTTTTTGGCAGTCCACAGTAACTGTGCTTTTTAGCTCTTGCTTTAGATCATGACTGAAAGTCAACTTGAGATGATGTGGTGTATTTCACCTCTTTTAACTACTTGCCTCACATACCATGGCAAAGACAGTCTGGTGAGAATCATTATGTATGGCCCTTTCCGCACACGCAAAATAATGAGTTTTCAAACCATTTTCACAACTGTTTGGAAGTGGATTTTGCTATTCCGCACTGCTTCAAAGAGAACTGAAAGCAGTTTGAAAGTGCATTATTCTGCATGTGCGGAATGAGCCTATGACTCGTGGGTTGTGTTACCTCCAAATGGTGGGAGTCTGTCCCCTTTAGTGTGCAGAATTAGTGAGAGCAGACTAGTAAAAGGTCAAGCAAGCTTGAGACCTTAGTTGCTTCTGTATATGGTAGTCAGCCTTTGCAAGAAATCCGCAGGAGAGCAAAGTTCAACAAATTTATTAAAAGGAAAATAACAAAAGCACAAGCCCACAAGAATCAAAGGAGCAGAATACACACACAGTCCTAGGATATAAGCAGTGTTGAGGTTTTGAATTGATAAAAAGAATTGGGGAATATGTGTTATAGTCACTTGATCCTGGAACAGAATGGTCTGATGAACAGAGCTGAGCGAACTGCGCTAGCTCTGGTAGAAGAAAGAACAACACTCTAGGGACAATATCAACAGATGGAGAGGTTTCTAGAGATACTGAACACTGGCTACTGGAAGAGAGGGCTTCTTATAGGTGAACCCTAAGGGTTGTATGAGTGACCCTTTAATCTCCCAAGACAAAGGGAAACGATGCCTTTCCAGGAAAAGACAAGAGAAGGGTGATCAACTTGAGTGGTGATACTCAAGTTGATGGATGAAGTAATCAAAATTAATGTTTGGCACTTGGCGCTAAGGGGAAAGGCCAGGGAGTGACTTGATCATGGCTGCAAAACAATGGCAATGTAAATAAGAAGTCTTTGGAAAGAGATTAGTCAGAGGAGAAAGTTTGTGCAATTCTGGCAAGAACACTCGGGACAACTATATTAGCAAATCATTTATCTTAGTATGGCAGATGATCCAGGCTGGAGATGGAAAGTGGGGCTTCCAAAGCAGGGGCATCGTGTTAACTTTAATCCCTTTAAGAAGGGAGTAGCAGCTATTTGCAAGGCAGGTATTAGGTGAGGGCAAGTCCATACAAGATTTTCTGTGACCTTATGGGTACACTAGCCAATGCAGAGAATGAGCTTCCAATTTTGACATGGTACTGCTATGCATCCCAAGTGTTGGCAGGATGGGTAGAGATGCTGTTGTCTTAAAAACAAGGTTCCCGCAGTTCACTATGGGTTGGTCTGGAAATAGTTGTATTCTAGTTTTTTTCTTCTGATAGCTGTCTTGAGTTGACTTTATGATAGCCCTAGCTCTGCCAATAAGCAGCAAGGCCTTTCATCCTTGCACCATACCTAACTGCTCTATGAACTCCAATCCACTTCACCAATATTACTTCTTGGTTTGCAAATGCAAGCCCTGAAGTGCAAGAAAATGTAAGTTAAACCTTACTTGAGTGAAGGCTACTGCCAGACTGTGAATACAACCATAGATGCAGAAATCCCCAATAAACTGAGAGTTGGCACACACAACTCTCTCTTTGAAAATTCTAAGTAATCCCACCCCAAATTTCATGTGGCTTAGTAATTTGATTTACTTTAAAATAAACCTTTCAGAAACAAACATTTCCCTGGGCTGGCTGAAATGGTTCCTCGTGTGAGCACAAAACTCAAAAGGTGTCCGCACTTTCCACACTTAAAAAGCAATCATCCTTCTTAGAGCAGTTTTTTTTGGGGGGGTGGGGGGTGGAAGAAGCAGCTGTAGAAAACTAGGGAAGTGGGAAAGACAGATTTTGCAGGCAGAACCATCTCAGTTCTTTGGAGCCAGCCATGCATTTAGTATGCTAGTTGTAACCACAAAATTTGAGGTGATTTTACCAGATATGTTTTCCATTTCCCTACCTTTCATTACATGGCCATTTAATATTTGCTTCATAAATATTTCTACAGCAACTAGAATTCTTTAAATGTTATGAAATTCCTATGTGAAAGACATTTTTATGTACACTCAAAAACAGAATTTACATCATATGATTTACATGTACACTTTCTTCGTTTTTTAACTAGAAAGAGATTGCCTTGTAGCAAATTAAAAAATCTGAAGCAGCTTGAAGACTCTGAATTCTGTCACACATCAAAGAATGAACCTACTTAGCTGGCTCATTAGACACAAGGCAGAACCAAGACAATGAATTTTAATGCCATATATCAAAGGGCTCTTGTATCCATTAATTAGCACCAGCGCACAATCTCCACTGCAGGCTTCTTGCTGTTATCGTTTGTCAACATACTTTGAAACATGCAGAACTTTGCTAGATATCATATTTTCATTATTAGTGGAGTAATGAAATCAGAAGACTCAGGACTATGAACATCTATACAGTTGTACAAAATCAACTAATGAATAACGCAACCAAGTAGAAATGGCTCATTCTATTTGGCCTAAAAAGATGATAGTAGTAGCAAGGCCCTTGCCTTAGAAAAGTCCAGAGCTTCATGAAATGAAAGAAGTGCAGCTAAAAGTTTACACATACTTTTCCTGTGTACTTGAATTCTTTGTAAATGATAGGAGTACAGAATATACAAAGCAGATCTTTTCAGCATTTTATACAAATTACAGACTCAGCACTGAACATACCTTACAAGTATTAAACAGTGATAAACTGCACACATTTGCGTGATCTATTCAAAGTCGATTTATTCAAACCCAAGAAATATGGAGTCAGAACTTCCCATATGAAATCTACAAGTCTAAAGCCCGTTCTGCACAGCACCAGGAGAGTGGGTTGCAGGCGGGATAAAGTAACCCGCTCTCTTGCTGTCCCATTCGCATGCCTCAGGCAGCGAATGGAGCCCGTGGAAGCAATACAGCTGCCGTTGTGCCTTTGCATGGAGGTGTATCTTTAAACAAAATTCACCTCCCAGGCTTTGGACTGCACAGGAAGGACCTTTAAAAACCAGGAAGCAATTGCTTCCCAGGCAGCTGTTAGCTCGCGAGCGGCTGCAATCCGCCTTACAACTAAAGAATCACAGATAGTGCAATTCTTGATAAACCCAGGTTTGGGGGGAGAAACATGGAGCGGACTCGTGTTAGGAGCAGGATCCATGTGAAGTCCCGACCCCCCCCCCCAAACATGGGTTTTATCCCGTGCTTAGCCCAGGTTTATTGACCCATGCAGAAAGGGCCTATGTGGAAAACGACTCAAAGCTATAACTGTGAAATTATGACTTGTCCTTGCATTTTTTTGGACACATAAGAAGATTCAGGAATGACTATCTTAAAACACTACATGATCCATTCATGTAGATAACCATGTTCATGTTGGGCTCTCCAGACATCACGTGAAAACTAATGCAACACTGCAATTTCTTCAAGCCAAGTGAACAGTGCAGTTGCACAACTGCATAACAAGAATCTATCTCTCCACATATACAGATGTTATGTTAATACAAAGTGCCAGAGAAATGTTATCTCTCTTTTTGAAATAGTAAAATTGACCACACTTCAGCTAATGCCAACATTTACACAAACGTGAAAAGGTCTGCACTGTATTTTTGAACTGAAAAAAGATGAATGTTCAGCCTGTAATAATAATCAAGTCTACATGAAAATTCATGACACAATAGCATTTTCTGTTTTTCTCAGACAGTAGTTATATTCATAAAGAATACTGTTCTCACAAAATATCCTCTATTAGATGATTTTCTGAGCAACTGGTATGACAAGCATGTTTGTGAAAGGTATGTTAGATCACACAAGTTCTGGTGGTCTCCTAACAAAGACTTCTCCCGAGCATACCACATGCAGAAACAAAAAATTCTTTCTAGGTTACTTCACATTATGAAATGGCCAACAGTGCTATCCTATGCAGAGTTGCTCCACCCTAACTCTGCACAGAATTGCACTGTAAATTTTCTAATGGGTGAATCTACGGTAGGGAGAACAGCCTATCCCAGGCCCCTAATGTATATATTCCAGCTATCAATGTATGCCTTTGTCATATGTACATATTAACATTTAATTTAAAAAAACCATTTATTTACTTAATTTGTATCTTGCTTTTCTCCTCAATGGGAACCCAAGGCACTTATATCATACTCTTCTCTTCCATTATACCCCAACCACATTCCAGTGAGGGAGGGTAGGCTGAGAGAGTGTGACTGGCTCAAGGTCATCCAGCGAGCATCCATGGCACAAATGGGGCTTTGAACTCTGGTGTCCCAGATACAGTCCGAAATTGTTAACCACTACACCACACTTTACATTAACATAATGATGTGTGAAGCAGTCTCGATTCCCCATGGATTTTATTATGATGGTTTTTGCAATTGTTCAAACCTCTGTTGTGCTACAGTACATCAAAGTCAAAATAATCAAAAGGAACTGTTACAACTAACCTGATGAAGGTCGTTGCCCAGAACATACTCCTGAAAGTAGCCCGGTGCAGCAGACGATGCTCGGATAGCTTGCCATAATTTATACTGACAACCTCCAAGATAGTGAGACTTGACTCCAGGTAGGTGATTGTAATTTCTAAATACAAAGGCTTTCAGTGGTGTTCCTCGGTTTACAATAGTGCTTATTGCAGCCACCTAGAAACACGGTGAAACGAACAAAAACCACTCTGATTAATCTGATTATCACAAATATTTTCCTACACATCTAATTAGTTACAAACTGAATGTGTACAGTTCATTTTTGTCAATTACATTCTGATTTTATTTCCTCCAGCTGAAAACAATAAGCCATCTGAAGCCAATGTCTTGTTATATTTTAGCAAATTATGAGAATTTTCACTCCTTTAGTGAACAGGAAAATATATTGAGACCATTTCACAATGTCTGGGTATACCTGGCACTTGATAAGCAAGGAGTGACTGAGAAATTTGGTCGGCCAGTAACTTTGAAAACAAAGCTGCAGTAGAATATTGATCTAGAAGCTGTTTCAGAGAAGCATTTTCAGAAAAGTTTAGATATCGATACATCCAGAAGATTTTGTTTTGTATTCTCTTTCATCTGACAGTTGAGAAGCTTTACATAAAATGGGAAGTGGAACATTAAAATATATACCCACAGCTGCCAAAAATTGATGGGTAATTATCACACATCTATTCCATATATAGATGCTTTTTAAATTTCTTTTAGAAAGCAATGAAAAATTTGCAAACTACTCAATAGCTTTGAGTAAGAAATTCTTAGCTGGATACAAGCCTTTTGTTCTCATACAGAAGGGGGGAAATTAATGCTGCAGTTTCGTATGAAAACAAGTTGCTGTACAACCTGAAAAAACTAGTAAGCAGAATTAATCTCTCCCACTTTTAGGCATAGTTAAATACATTAAACCCTAACAGTAAACACTAAAGCATGCTTATTGTTTCCTGCTGAGAAGGACTCCTTTTATAACCAGGAAAGATTCTAATAGAATTAATCATGCCAGGGTAGTAGGAGATTAACATAAAGCGAGAGGCATGCTTCAGGAATTAGAGTTGTGATGAATCGCTATATCCAGTAGTAAGCTGGCTGGCCTCAATACAGAATGTCAACACTGCAGCAGCAGGACAACCACAGATAAGATGGAGATCGCTACATAATTAAGGACTCCTCAAGTATGAAGAAAAATAACTTTATAAATTGGCTGGAAATAAACCTAAGAAAACTTTCTGAGAACTGAACATGTTTCCAAATACACAAAATATTGGGAACCTGAGAGTTAATTAAAGGAAAAATGGGGAAAGGGTCAGAAGAGATCTGTCAGAAAATGACCGCAGGAGTTTAGAGAATTTTGGATAAGGAGATTTTGGTAAGTGTAGATGAGATTCCTAAACTAGAATGCAAAAAACCCACAAGAGGGATGTATCAGAAACACACAAAAAATTACATAAAGAAAACCTACCATACCAGACTGCAGGCTACAAAGGACAACCAGCACAATAAACATCTAAATCCAAAAGTGTATACTTTAGGGAATCTCTTAACCCATGGGTTTTCTGTAACTTTTGAGATTCCTAAACTGCCTGACACAACTCCTCATGGGCCCACAATCCATACATTTCTACCATGCAACTTTTACCAATAAGATTTTACATACTGATATGTATAAAGTGACTAATATTATCAAAATTACTCCGAACAAATCAGTGGATCTGTATTTTTATTTGTATCCTATTTCACAGACATGCCTGGTTCATAAAAGTACTCGACAACTTAAAACTAGTATTTACGCTACTGCTTTACTGTTTGTCAATTGGCCACTCATAATGAACAATTCAATAAATAATCTACCATCATAAAGCCAAACATCCTTAAGTACAAAACTCAAGCACATCTCCATTTGTATTGTTTGAATATATGATAGACACAAATGAGTAGTTTTGAACAGTCCCAACACAAGCCAACACCACTCAGTATTTGACAAAATACTGTATGAATCCTATCTTGACTGCTGTTTGGAACAATTATGCATAAAATTGTATTATGTCAAGAAAACTTGGTGGAAAGCTTCAATTCAATAAGATGAACTTTTTAGTACAGCCAATTGACAATGAAACATAATGCCATTTCTTCTATACTTGTAAAACCAGATTACAATAGTAAAATACGACAAAATAAAGTAGAAGCCATACATGCAACATATTAACAGCAGTTCTAATTAGACAAAACCAATTCTAAATTGCCAGTCTTTCAAAAAGTGCAACTATAATAGGTGTGGTGAATCGCCATGGCAGCAGGATTAATTTGCTGCACTAAAATACCATGTATACTTGCGCATAAGTCGAGGTTTTCAGCCTTTTTTTTAGGCTGAAAAATGCCCCCCCTCGACTTATACGCAGGTACCACTTACAGGTAATTCTTGTGTGGTGTTCCCCCTGTCATGCCTTCTTCTCTGCCGCCCCCCTTTCAGCCACTTTCTGTGCCTAGTTTTTATCTTCGCTCTCTCCTGCGGCTGGCAGGCCCCCTCACTTTCCTTTCCTGGCAGACTCAGGCTTAGTTTCAGAGAAGCTGCCTGTCTGGCAGCCTGTATCTATGGTTTTCTTAAAAGGGCAATGCTCCAAAGATTGCTTAAGCAACCTTTGGAGACTTGACCTTTTAAGAAAACCATAGAGTCAGGCTGCCCAACAGGCAGCTTCTCTGAAATTAAGCCTTAGCCTGCTTTCTCTGCTTCGCTGTCTCTTGCCTTCTCGGCCGCCCATTTTCAGCTGCTTTCTGTGCCTCGTTCTCCTCTGCCTTTTCCTCCATCACCTCCCATCCTGTTCACCCTCCACGGCCCCTAGCTTATTCCCTCTCCCCATACCCACCTCGCCCCTCCTTAAAAAGCCTCCCAAAGGCTTCTGGGGCGCTCCTTTCCCCCAACTGCGGCTCCTTTGCCTGCTCAGCGCCCCACCTCCCCATGGACCTTTCCCATCCTCAACTTACACGCGAGTCAATAAGGTTTCCCAGTTCTTCAAGGCACAATTAGGTGCCTCGACTTATACATGGGTCAACTTATACGTGAGTATTTACGGTATGTTTCTCGAAGAGGAATATCTTTCCTTGGTCAGTGGTGGCAGTGATAAATTGAAGAAGGTGCAGTTTGGCTAGTTAGGGATCTTAAAGATTAGGACTAGGGCCTTACATTTGGCTTGGAAGTTAAGTTATAACCACTGAAGTTCATAAAAATAGATAGGTACTGTGTCTGATGCTAGTAGCAGAGAATACATTTGATTAAATTCTGAACCAACTGAAGTTTGTGAAATGTCTACAAGGGCAAGTCTATGTAATGTACCACAGAGTCTTCAAATGGGAAAAAAAGCAGACACACCTGACAATGATCTTGCGTTAGATCTCCAAAATGGATGCAACTGGTGACTAGACAGAAGCAGTACAAAATTTCTATCAAAAATTTTCACAGGGACTTCCATAAATACTGGGCCGAGGAACACTTCCAAGCTGCAAGATTGATCTATGGAGGAGAATGTGATACTACCTACAGTTTATTAATCCATAATACCAACCAAGGGTTACCTACAAGCCAGTGGGGATGGGGGATCCCCTGCTCTGGCTCCCATTTTCCACAAATACATACATACATACATACATACATACATACATACATACATACATACATACATACATACATACATACATACATACATACATACATACATAAGCCTTTATTGGCATAGTTTCCACAAATACTCTGAAAAATATACCTTAGAATAATCAAATTTCGGGAGGGTAGCTGTACTGGTGTGCAGTAAGAAGAATTCAAGTCCAGCAGTACCTCAGAGACCAACAAGATTTTTGAAAAAGGGAACTTTAACACTTGAAACTTTATACCGAAAACATCTTATTTGTCTCTAAGGTGCTACTGGACTCAAATCTAGAATAGTCAAGTAATTCTAGCTTCTGGCAGTTTGAAATGGAAAATTAAATACATGGCAATAGCACTAGAGACAAACTACTGCTTTAGGGTCCTATGAAAGCAGTATAGGCATTTGAAATGGGCATTAAAGTTTTTAAAATGAAAAGGAGCTTTATTTCCCCTCCACCTTGCTATAGCCACCATGCTTACATGGCTTCTGTGCATGTAGGTAAGATGATTCCCAGCATAACCTTTTTTAGCAGTCAAGGAACCCCTTCTTTCTTTCTCACCAGGAGAAAAGCTGGTTGGAGTCTACCTATTATCTTATCTGCTTGCAGGACAGTAAAAATGGAAAATGCTCACTTACCTTGGGACACCTTGGATTTCTGGCTGTTTCAATCATAACATCTGATCCCATTCTGTCTCTAGAGAAATTGGTAAAAAATGTAACTTTATCTTTAAACAAACCATAGGTATCATCTTGTTCCTTACATTTTAGTCCAAAGGTAATAAAAGTTAAATGTATTGTCCTCTGAAGATACCAGCCACAGCTGCAGGCGAAACGTCAGGAGAAAATGCTACTAGAACACAGCCATACAGTCCAGAAACCACACAACACCCCAGTAATAAAGTTACTCTGAGCCAGCTAGGAACAAGATCTGACATACATTTCTATACAGGATGAGGTACAGCAAAAGTGAATAGGTGCTATTTGTATCGTACTGGATTCCTTATGAGTGCAGCATACTGCTCTGATTAATCATCTAGGTGTGGATAGGAGAGGCTGCATTCAAAGCATACACACTCTTTTTTTCCCTTCTATCTCCAAACACATAACTAGCAAATAGAGTCAGTGATCTAAATAGTGCTCTGAATGCTTAGCCTTGATTGCCTGCTGGACTTTGCCTCTATACAATTTGAAAGTCATCTGCAGAATAGTTTCATTGCTCAAAATATTTACTAGCCTAAGCTTGTTGGTAAAGTTTAAAAGTACACAATTTCTAACACCCAACACAATACAACGAAGTCTCAAGGGAGGGACCAGAAAAATACAGGTGTTTTCAAATAGCTAGGCAGCAACACAAACAACAATGGTGGTAATGTCACATATCCACTTGAAACTCTGCCATGTCACTGCAATGCAATTTTTTAACACTATACCCCAGCATATGTACCATCAGCATAACTTATGAACTTTGTCAATACAGTCTTATACTGAAGGAAGCAAACAGCAACAATTTGTTACAAATATTTAGGTAGGATTGACTTACTTGAGCATCTTCTCCCAGCTTTCACTATCATAAAATGCATGGCTCCAGCCCATTTTAACAGTCCCAACAATGACATTTTGCTTGAACACATCAGTTCCTAGTTTGCGATAAAGCTCTTCACACTCATCCAGTGGAATATGGAATATCCCCAACATAAATGCTAATATAGCCCCTGGAAATATTTATAAATTTCAAACAAATTAAATTATAATCAGATTAGATAGATAAACACAAAACATGCTTCATATGATGTATTAATTGTTAAAGAAAATTAAACCAGAATTATATAAATAAAGCTGTACCAGGTTTGTGTATAACTTCTTTTTAAGGGGTTCATGTGGTTAGCCATGTTGGTCTGAAGCAGCAGAAAACAGTTTGAGTCCAGTGGCTCCTTTAAAGACCAACACAGTTTTAATATTGGTATAAGCTTTTGTGGGCAAGCACACTTCTTCAAATACTTCTTCAGTGTATCTGAATAAGTGTGCATGCATAGGAAAGCTTATAGCAAGAATAAAACTATGTTGGTCTTAAAGGTGCCACTGGAGTTCAGCTTTTCTTTAGGGAGACTGTCATACAGTCAGGGTCATCTTCATTTTGGTAAATCCAGGTTTTATACTAAGTTTTATTACTGAGAAACTTTTAAAAACATATTAATGCAATAAAACTGAAAGCAAGGATTTTTAAAAGATGTCAAGAAGTTCACAGTCTTGAGAAAACTGAACTGTTGTTGTATACCAATACTAATGCAGCTGATTTGTAGTTAGTTGTTTCTTTACAGCACCATCTAGTGTGAAAGAAAAAAAACATGACCCTGAATTATTTGTTGTGCATACACGAACAAATTTCAGGAATCTGTCAGGAAGACTGGTTGTGGTGGGTTTTCCAGGCTGTGTGGCCGTGGTCTGGTGGATCTTGTTCCTAACGGTAGGAACAAGATCCACCAGACCATGGCCACACAGCCCAGAAAACCCACCACAACCAGTTGAATTCGGCCATGAAAGCCTTTGACAATACATTGTCAGGAAGGCATTTTCAGATTTCTGCTAGTGTATTATCATTGCCTAGCATTATGCCAGTCTGAATAGCAGCCAACTCCCTCCCCTATTTTGACAAATGAAAAATCAAGAGTATAGAAAACTTGAGGACCTGATATTGTCACTCAAGCTTGTAGACAAATTGAATGAGGTTTTCCTTCCTTGCTCGTTTCTTTGCAGTCATGATGCTCTGGAATTGTATGAGCAAGTTGTAGGAGATATTCAGAAAACAATCTTATGTGGTAGGCAAGCAGTTTGTAGGCCTGCATACTATTAGTAGGGTTCACACACAAATTTAGGTGGTGAACTTGCAACAACAATAAAAGGCTATTCCAGAATATTCAGAAGCTCTCTCCTTAAATTCTCCAGTTTATTTGACACTTGTACTTGTTCCATGATCGGAAGAGATTTTTAACAGATCCTGCTCTAGTGAATTATCCAGCTGGGCATCTTCACCTTTAGGTTGTGAAGCATCTGGGCAATCAAACCAGGTGATCATATCTTGTCGTGTGAGCTTGGCTGTAGATCTTTTATGGAAACCTCCACAACCATCCAACGTGTTTTTTTAAACGGGTTAATTTGCTGTTAACAAAAGCCCTCATTGGGAAAATCCCTTTACTTTCCAATTTAACCTTCTGCTTTAACAGCAGAGAAGAGATTCTTGAGCTCTCTTGAGTCAGTAACAATCTCATGGTCTGTTTTAAACTATTTATGGTTTCAATTGGAGGTATAGTACAGCTGGTTTGAGAAACTCTCATGTAAGCTAGGATACAGCAAATGCTCAAAAGAGTGAAGGATCTATGTAGAAATCTTACTGGCCCTAAGGGAGACGTAATGTCCTAGAGGACATTAAATTATTCACTGCAAAATATCTGATGTACCTATTATATGGTGCACTGTTTAGTGTTACAGCTAACGTCAAGATGATGGAAAGAGTGCAATCAAAATTTTTGAAAGTTACACTCCAAGTACCTCCAAATGCTGCTATTCAATTTGAGGTGGGTACCGTATATACCCTGTTTTAAGGCTGAAAAATGCCCCCTTGGCTTATACACGAGTCACCGCTTACCAGCCGGCTCTTCAGGCCTCTGCCGAGGCTGGAAGCGTGGCCCGGGAGGACCTCCCTGCGGCTGCACAAGCCGCTTGTTGCTGCCCTCCTTGGAGGGTGAAGGGGGAATCCCGATGTCACTGCCCAAATAAGGAGCTCCCTCTTGCTCCCGGCTGGGTTTGAGAAAGCCCAGCCAGCTGGCAGGCAGAGGGAGCTCCTTATTTGGGCAGTGACTCCCCCTGATGTCACTGCCCAAATAAGGAGCTCCCTCTGCCTCCCACTGAGTTTGAGGAAGCCCAGCCAGCCAGCAGGCAGAGGGAGCTCCTTATTTGGGCAGCTTAAAGACAACATGTTTTAACTAGAATAAAAATATTCTATTTGATGCAAGCCCCCTTCCCTTTAAAGGCTATCTATGATGGCTTACATTAAGCAGCTTGATAATTCCAAGCACAGGAGAGCATTCACAGTTAAAATATAATCTTTCCTTTCTGCTATCCTTGAGTGCAGGTAAAAGAAGAAGACACTAGAAGAAAGTGTATGTTTATGTGTAGATGGGAATACAGAACATGCCGTTTTTAATTGTAAAATGTATAAATATATTAGGGAACATTTGATTCCTCCAATAATAGAAGGTCTCCCAGGGAGAGATAGAAGATTTTATCTTTCTACTATGTTATCAGATAAAAAAAACCAGGAAGAAACTTTAAGGCAGCAAAATTTGGTTGGTTGGCCTCTAAAATAAGGAAATCATGAGATAGTCAGTCTAAGGAAGTGTCTTAGTATATTTTAATATTTCAGTTGTATTTTAAAACCATTGTATAGGATTCTTTTAATGTTGTGAAATTATATATTTTATGACAAGTACCTGGAACTTATGATTCTGAGCATAGTCCTCATTCAAATTAGGAGACAGAAGTAATCACAGGTTTAAGCTTCCTGCCAAGAAACATGCTGCAAGCATGTTCAAGTATGCCATTTCAAGGGAAGGCCTGCAAGTAAGCCTTTTTTGTATAATCATCCTTGCTTGCCACCAATTATCATACCCTGTTTCCAATGACAAGGTTAGCCCCCAACTTTTTGAAAGGGGAGAAACTGTTTTTGAAAGGGGAGAAAGCCAGCAATAGTACATGTTGTGTGTTTTTTTTACAAACACACAAGTTTTTTTCACCAGACTTAGGGGTACCTAGATTCAGATATTAGTATCTACATTTGATTTATAAAAGAAGAGTTTCAATTAATACCCCCTTTCCCTTCATCTCTCCACAATAACCTTGTGAGGTAGGTGAGGCTGAGAGAGTTCCAAAGAGCTGTGATTAGGCCAAGGTCACCCAGCTGGAATGAAGGAGGGGGGGGGGGCAAATCTGGTTCACCAAATAAGACTTCCATGCTCATGTGGAGGAATGGGGAATCAAATCCAATTCTCCAGATTAGAATCCACCTGCTCTTAACCACTAAACCACACTGGCTCTCAAACATAGGGCATCAAAACTGTGCCATGTAGCAATTTAAATAATCACTAATGATTCCATATAAGCACAGCTCTTCCATGCTCATGTGGAGGGATGGGGAATCAAATCCAATTCTCCAGATTAGAATCCACCTGCTCTTAACCACTAAACCACACTGGCTCTCAAACATAGGGCATCAAAACTGTGCCATGTAGCAATTTAAATAATCACTAATGATTCCATATAAGCACAGCTCTTTACACAGTTAACACACAGTAAACGTTCCAACTATTAAACCAACAGTGTGTTCAAAAATCATCTGGTGGTAGAAAGTGCTATCAAGTCACAGCTGACTTATGAGAACTCTGCAGGGTTTTCAAGTCAAGTGACATTCACAGGTGGTTTTCAATGCCTGGCTCTGTGTTGCGACCCTGGTTCACTTCTCCATCCAAGTACTAATCAGGCCTACTGCGGCTTAGCTCGAGAGATCTGATGAGCTTGGGCTAACCTGTGTCATTCAGGACAGGTTGGAATGTCATCTACACAATCAAAAATAAGATCCTTATCTAATAGCTTTATCATTAAAAAGCAGAAAAGCACTGCCCAAAATGGTTTATATTACAAATCAACTGGTACACAAAGCTATAAACAATAATTCTAAGGAACACCTGCATAACCAGCAGTAAGGCTTTTCTTTATTTCTTTTAAAGAGAAGGTCTGCTCTAGTCTGCAAAATAAGACACAATTTGAGCACTATGGGGTGGAGACCTTTAGTGTCATAAATATAGCATGCTTCCATTTCCTTTTCAGGGATATTTACCTGTACTCACTCCGCAAATATAGTCAAAGAGATGATGAACAGGCTTTCCAGTAAGCTCCTCAAGTTTACGAAGAGTCTGAAGTGCTACTAAACCCCTGCAAGATAAGAAAAGAAGCTGCTTAATACAAGTTATGGTATGCTTAGAAAAGAAACAAATTACTAAATTAATTTACAGCATTGTGGACTGAAGTGCCGAAAAATAACTAGGAGCAATTGAAAAGACCATGGAAATGGCCATTTTCAAAGTAGTTAAACTACCAAATTAAAGCTTTACTATTTTAAGGTAGCCCTCTATTCAGGTAATAAATATCCTGTTTAGCAAAGGAGAAAAAATAGGTCTCCAGTGCAGCCAAATTTACCTTGTTTGTACCTTGCCCTTCTTCCCAGTGGGGATCCAAATCAACTTACTATGATCTCCTCTCCTCCATTTTATTCTCATAACAACCATTTGGGTAGATTAGGCCAAGCATGCTGTGAGAACCAGCGTGGTATAGTGGTTTATAGAGGTGGACTCTAAACTGTAGAACCAGGCTTGATTCCCTACTTTTCCTCATGAAGCCTGATGGGTAACCTTGGGTTAGTCACTGTTCTTTTTGTCTCATCTACCTGACAAGGTGTCTATTGTGCGGAGAGGAAAGGAAGGCATTTGAGACTCCTTATACTACACAAAATTGGGATATAAAAACCAACTTAAAAAAGAGCATGTGACTGGACCAAGGTCACCCAGCAAGCTTCTATGTGTGTGTATTGGGGGGGGGGTGGTGGAGGTAGAAGCTGGAGTCTCCTAGATCCTATTCTGACAACCACACTGGTGGAAGGTTGGACCTTCCATTTTAATTCTCAATAAAAAACATTTTTTTAGAACTTCAAGTAATTTCCTTTTGTGTCAGTCTCTCATTTGTAAGCTCCTACAAGATCAGTGAAAGTCATGACAGTTCAGTACTGAAAGATATAAATACTGAAGAATTCTGCATGGATCAAATGGGAGGGTAGTTTAAAAAGAAAAAGAAAACAGTTTTCATTAGAAGATCAAGAGAGGTCAGTATCTTAAATGCAAATGCTATAAAGCAGCATCAACTATGGCTGTTGCTGTAAACTGTGTGTGCACCTAAGCCATGTTGCTGTGGGGCACTTACTTACCAGGATAGAACAAGATCCATATATTAAAAAAGACAAATAAAATAACAGCAATTTCTATTATGCATACTGCAGTTAATCAACTAGAACTTTGGGCTAAGACAGCTAGAAAGTTTAAACACTTCAGGTTGTCTTCATTGTCTTTGGGCTAAGACAGCTAGAAAGTTTAAACACTTCAGGTTGTCTTCGCCAAAGATCCCAACACTTCTCAGTAGCTGTACACTACATTACTATCATACCATATCAGACTGAACACCACTACAACATTCTAGTATAGTTGCTAAATAGGCTACAGCAAATTGTTCATTTACTTTACTGGACATAATTCTCGTGGGCTGCTACCAAGGAGGCCCACCTGACCCAGAACACCTCAACCCTCTGTATTTGTGAGGGGAGGGGGGATCCCATGTACATTACAGCTGGTGACAAGGACCATGGAGTCTCCCAGATTCACCCTGCTGGACTAAGCATGATACTCCTACTGGCTGCACTGAGATCCAGGTCAGAACAGGACAAAACTGAGCCCTACCATGAAAGAACCATGCATAAACTAGATATGTAAGAATTATGACCTATGCTAACCTTGTAAATATCAGTGCACTTATAGCATATTACAATAAAGATCAACACAAACTTGAGGCTTCACAATAAAGAAACGTCATCAACTCAAATCTGTTGCTTCATAGTATTCTGTCATCTAGTACACATCTTATACTATATTGAAGGGAAAATAACGTACAGATATTTACAATTACACAAAGTTTAAAAGTTCATACTATTCAAAAATAAGAACTATTATAATCCCACATGAATCAGATGTTCACACCATGGCCTACCATGAACATGTTCCTCCATCACCAAGAGAGCAGGGCTATGCTGGACACCACCATACGCCTTGTCACTAGCACCGTACCAGCACAGGGACAAGCCAAGAACTGCTATGACTAAAATAATCATCTTAAGGAACTGCCATGCTTCTCCCTTGCTAGCCACCCTGCACTCAGATAGAAAGGATGACTATGGTCACAGCAGGGTCTGTGCCTGCCTGGACAATTGTTTCATAATTGTCTCATAATTTACATAATTCTGAATATCATAGTGAAAACTGCATTGTTGGTCAAAATGATAAGACTTGTGTGCTGGATAAGTACTGGAGAAGCAGTGCCTTGAGACATTTAGCTTATACCGCTTTCAGGTGAAAGTGAAAAGTTCAGAAGCTTTGAAAGGCACAGGAACAGAAAATGGACTGTGAGAATTTTGTTGCTTAGGAAATTAGAAACGAGAATATATTACTGAATGCCTTCACAGCTCACTGATTCAAAACAAGACAGGATGGCAGACATTACAAGTAATTATTGCTTCCAGGCAGCTCTAGTTTATGAGCAATTAATTAGTTAGTGTTAAATTTAAGTTACAGTTGACAGTTGGCAACGTTAAACCAATATATTCCTGTAATTGGCAACCTGAGAAGTAAACTGGGAAAAAATTCACAACTATGTTTTACAGAGCAAGTCAGAGTACCAAGGAGAATAAATTATGCCAAATCTTGCTGGCTACCTGCTCGTTCAACCAAAAACAGATGTTATTAAGATAGGCCCTTAAACATGAAAGCAAAGCATTTAAAGATCCAAGAAGAGGTATTTTTTCTCTCTCTTTTTTTAGTTCCACAAACCATGTTGTCTCACTGGGGACAAATAACAGGGTGATGTGTGAAAATTGGCTGGAGTTTTCACACAGAGCAAAAGCTGCCTCTGGATTATTAATACCATGAAGTAAGCACATTTATGGCAGTAAAAATTTTGCCAACACTAATTGCATTAAAGCCAAAAGCAGTATAGTTCTCAAATAATACTTCAATGCCCCTCTATGTTTCTCTTTAATCTTCCTTATGCTAGAGTTTACTGCTAGTTTTATGAGGGTTTAACTGCAGGGTCTCAGAGTAAAACAACGAGTCAGCAGTAAAATCTACTGCAAGTTTAAAAATGATTATTGGTTTTCAAAAAAAAATGGAAGCAACTACTTCTAGAGTAAAATGCTAAGAGGCAAAGGAATTAAGAGGCAAGAGAAATTCCCATGCATAAATGAAGTATAAAAGTTACTTTTCAACTTGGTCATATCCTGATTATCAACATGGTAAAAGCCCTGCTGTATTCTTTAAATGGGAGAAAGATCCCACTAAACTGATGACACAATAAATTGTTAATTAGAAAATGAACCTCTATTTTATATTTCAGACAAAGATTATAATGTAGATTGTCTCTCAAGAGATTTGCAATCAAGTATATGTAGACAGAGTCCACAGATTTTAGTTTTAAATATTTGTATTCCAGCTTTCCACTGTTCAGCTATCAAGGCATAAGTTGCCAGCTGTTCACTGCAAGTTGCTATAACCTCACCAAGGTCTCCAAATTCACCCAGAATTCAGGTGGTGGAGATGACAATATTTTATTTGCATTGGGACTTTATAAGAAATGCAAGGGAAGGAATGAAATTATTCACTCTTATCTATAAACTGGCAAATGTAAATTACATATGTTGGGAAATATTGGAAGTTTTCCTGAGGACATGCTCTGAACATGTGATTGTGATGTCCTTGATGAAGAGTTTGCATGGCTCACACATTTGTTTCTGGGTTTAATTCAAAGTGCTGGCTCTGACCTACAAATCCTCCACAAGACAGGACCTGAGTGTCTCCAGAACTGTCTCATTCCATACAAATCTGAACAGCAGCTGAGACATCTGCATCAGTGTTTGTTGCATGTTCCCTTCTGTAGCTGGAATTTTTTTGGTGATGACCTGGGCACTCTGGGAAATCATGACAGAGGTTGACAAAAAGAAGAAGCTGACTCTTTTTTAGAAAAATATTCATAATGGAGCCTTATAATATTCTTGGATGTCCAGTTAGTATGGGCTACCTGATCGGTGCAAGTCTATTCTTACTGTTGTTCTAGCACATTTTTCCTTCTTTTTCTTGAAAGCTGCCTTGTCTCCCAACAAAGGAAAAGGACTCATTACAATTTTAAAACATTTAAATTTTATGTATTTGGATTGTTCACACTGCCTTACATTTTTAAGCTAGCTAGCTTGAGAAGATTCTGGACAGCTTGGATTGTAAATCTTTTACCAATGAAATAAATAAACCCAAAACTGCGTGAGATACAATTATTGCTTTGGGCTCATATTTTCCAGCCAGTTTAGGGGAGAGGTAGCAGATACAGAAAAGAGCAGAATCAGCGAAAACACCTGTTTCGGTGCTTCTCTAAAGCAAGTATTTTGCAGTTACCAGTTTAAGTTTGTCACTCTTCCGATTCTGATTAAACATGAATAGCCTCCTAGAAGTCAGAGTTCTTCTATGAGAATATCCAATAAATAAATAAATAAATAAAGCTCCTCAAAAAGGGGAGAGCCCAATGGCTTGAATGTAGACTGTATGAACTGTTGGACAAGTAAAAGGAGCAGCAGTGGCGTAGGAGGTTAAGAGCGCGTGTATCTAATCTGGAGGAACCGGGTTTGATTCCCAGCTCTGCCGCCTGAGCTGTGGAGGCTTTTCTGGGGAATTCAGATTAGCCTATGCACTCCCACACATGCCAGCTGGGTGACCTTGGGTTAGTCACAGCTTCCTGGAGCTCTCTCAGCCCCACCAACCTCACAGGGTGTTTGTTGTGAGGGGGCAAGGAGATTGTAAGCCCCTTTGAGTCTCCTACAGGAGAGAAAGGGGGGACATAAATCCAAACTCCTCCTCCTCCTCCTTCTAAAATGTAATATTTTTTCTCAGAACTTGAACTGGCAGAACGAGTGGCATGGATTCAATCACACAGTTCTGCAGGCACTTATGTCTTTGGAAAAAAGTGAAGTGATTTATATGGTTTTCCCAACACACACACACACTGCAGAGCTCTATTTTGCCTCAAATGTTTTTCTGAGGGTCTGCCAGCCCCTTAGGAATAAACTTTCAGATAGCTCAGTGAATTGCTGTGGGAGGGGAAAGTGGGAAAGCTCCACTCTGCAAAGTCTGTAGATGGCTGGACATGCCCAAATAGAAGCCACAGAAAAAGACATTTTCTGACCTACCTTGTTCCCCCACCATCAATACTGAGAACACGAATGCCCCAACCTTTCACAGGATCCGTGTATCCAATTACTGCCAATGCCTCCCTAACAGCAGCTTCAAGAGCTTCATCATTTGCTTGCCTGAGACGCAACAAGCAGGGAATGATTTTTTCCTAGAAATAAAAAAAAGATTTTAAATGTAAAGAGAACTAATTTAACTGGCAGTCATACTATGGGACAAAACTGAGAACTCTAGATGTTTGACAACAAAATATGGATGTTTGATGTTTTTGTTAGAGGGACCATATCAGTTCAGGCTTGTTCCATCTACGCAGACTTTTAATTTGATTCTGGGTCAAATTCAAGGTGCTGGTATTGACCTCTGTGAGCCTCCTCATGCTGCTGGAAAGCCTCTTTGGGAGTAGCAGGGTGGCACCACATTGGCGCCGTGGCCTGCTGTCTCCACTATGGATGGGGTTACCTTCTTACTACCCTTCCTCCCTGTTTGTGGGCTTATATTTATTTTATTGTTTTAAAAATGTTAAACATATTTGTACTTTAAATGCATTTTAATGCCGGAAATATTTGCCACCTTAGGAATCCTGAATTGGATGGAAAGACAGCACAGAAATGTTTTAAATGAAAAAATTCCTCTAGATTCTATTTTTTTTAAAAAAACCAGATAATTAACTACACAAAGAAAGCAAGATTGTGAAACATTATCTGGTATTCTTGAAGACTACATATTATGCTTCTACACCACAGATATTTGTTGGTATAACATAAAAGTCACTGATCACTAGGAACTTCACTATGAAAAGGAAGTCTGCAATTATTCAATTCTTTTCTCAACTTCTTTGTTCAGGCAAATACAGCCATTACGTCCCATGTGAGAAAATATGGTTTGAAACTGCAATCCAAACAAAAATTGGAAACCGACTTCCAATTCTGATTTGAAGGACAAGTAAAAAAGAGTTTGTAGATTTGTGGGTAACAAGCTTCTGGAATCTAGAGGTCTGGAGATCCACAACACTTTCCAAACCTTCTACATTACTACTTGGCAGATCTGGAACATATGCATAAGCCAAGATGTGCAGCCAAGATGTTCACACAGTATTTCTAAAACTCATTTTTTGAGCAATTATGATTATTTCTCTTACTCATGATTAGTTGTTCAACATCCCACTATTTATACCTTAATAGCTACTCCTCTACTTTCTGGAAATTCCAACAGATGGTATGTCAATTCTTCAACCCTGTTAATGTAGACTCTTCTGTTAGATGTTCTTCGTAATGCTTGAGCTAAAGCCCGGGTTCTGTTATCAACACTCACCCTTGCAATAATCTAATTAAAAAAAAGATGGATGTTAACATTAAATTTACTTAAACATGCTTATAATGCTTTAAATGGAACAATCGTCTGTGGTCTGAACCCTAGCTTATCAGATGCACCCCCCTCCCCCCGGCCAATGTAATTCTGTTTGTACTCAAGACATAAGTAAAAAGGAATCAATACATTTTACTGATGAGTAGCCCAATCCAGAGCCCTGGAGTGGCCAGGGACAGTGCCTTTGTGGCACTGCCCTGATGCCTCCAAAGTGCTTTTTGGTGACGTGAGAAGGTGTTAAAAAAAAAGCCTCATCACCAGAGAAAATCCCTCCATTGGGCTTAATAAGCTTATATCACCCTTGACCCTGGTGCCAGTTTCGCAGGAGGTAATACCAGGGTGGAAGTAGACTAACGTCAGCTCCACCCCTAGCCACATCTCTGGAATGGCCCCATTATGTCAGCAGAGGGGCAGGGGTGGTGACATGGTGCTTTGCACCACGTTGGGGCATTTCAGGAGGCTGTGGCAGCTGCTGATCAGCAAGTTTATTCTGGAACCAAGAGGTCTAGTCTCCACCACGATAAAAGCCCCAGGGAGGGCAAATTCGCCTGTATTGGGCCGTGTCACTTCCACAACTGCCTTCAGTCCCCTCACTCTGGAGTGGGCTGTAAAAGATTCACTAAATCACAATCTTTTAATAACTATAACAACTCAAGTATCCTGCTACAGTTTGCACAAAGACTATATCCTTGTAAACTCACATGGAAGTTTTAGTCCAGATTTTACAAGGCTACTCTTTTTGTACAAAGATTAACATTGCTTCCTTTATGGAAATAAACATTCATTTTGAAACCAAATGTCAATTTCACAACCATACACTATATATCAACACCTATACATATTTGTAAATATCCATGGTCGCTTGCTGCAAACATAAAGTATATTCTTAACCTAACAGAAGTCCAGTGGCACCTTAGAGACTAACAACATTTATTTCAGCATGAGTTCTTGAGTCAGTGCTCACTGTTTCTGATGCATGAAGGGAAAATCATCATGGCTGAGAGAATCATGTTGAAAAACACCCACAATATTCTTAAACCACGTGGATTTTTAACATTTTTTTTAAATCACAGAAATATATGTGATAGGAGATATGCTGACCAACACTTTTCAAGATCTAACTTTCTTTGTGTAATCAGTAATTTCTTTTTGTGTTGTGGCGAAAAGGTGAACAGACAGTTCCTCTTCCCAGATACAGAAACTGTTTAATTTCACTGGTGTTCATATGTGAAATTCGCAGCTCTAAATATATTTCACATATATTAATGTGGCAATTCTTTAAAAAGTAGACCTGAGACTTATAGTAAGATTAGGTTGTCTGTGGCAAGCAAAAATTGTGCCCAGGTACTCAGATAGGAATTTTTAGGCATGTATCAGTATAGGGTCCAGAGCTCTAATGAACATTAATGAACTTATCCCAAAGTAAACAGAGCACCACTTCATATTTAAAATCACTTGACTCATGATAGATACTACATAAGTCTTGGTATAAGTTCTTTGACACAAAAATGGTTTTAGACAGCCATAACTAAAATAATTCATCTTCATTCAAATATTCTAAGCACTGAAGACAGCAAAATCAATAGACACAGACCTACTATAGGAAATCAACAGCAGGCAGTTTTCCTCATGGGTTTCTGCTTTGTCTGCCTCCCAGTAAAATGGTTTTATAAGGTTAAGGGGAGGGATGGGGTGGAGAGAACTTGCCTTTTCCCTTTGAAGAGACAGCCTCTTCTCTTTTTCTTCTGCACTTTTGGTCTCTTCATCATCTTTCAAAGTTTCCTCAGGTTCCTGTACATTGATTTTTTCTTGCAAAGCAGATTTTGTATCAGAGCGCAATTTGGGCACAAGTCCTCCTATGTAACTATCCACAAAGGCTTGTACACTGTTACTGGGGTAAGAAAGAAGATTTGCAATACTTTTTTTGCTGGATGTTGGAGGACTGGTGCTGGTCTTTGCAGAATCTGGAGACTGAGCTGAAGGAATTAAAGCCGATGCTGCATTCAGTCTATTTTCATCACTTAATATATCTTCTCCTGGTGAATCAAGAGCTTTTCCAGCTTGAGTCTCTGATTTGGGTGAGAACAAGTTCCCTTTTTTCTCTTTATCCATAACACTAGTACTAAAATACCAATTGATGTGACCAGCAAGAAAGTTGTATGTTTCTCCAAAGTTTGTAGCAAAGTAGCTAATGTGAAAAAGGCTGCTTTTAAGATCTGCAAGATCTTTCAGTGAACCTTGATGAATACCACCTGACTCTAGGTCTCCACTTGCTGTAAACGGCTTCTTTATATCTAAGCTATCATCACAATCTTCCTGAGACCTGATGTTAGTTTGTCTGTCACTTTCTACAGTAGCATGAAAAGTATTTCCCTGCCCATTTTCTCCAGTCGATTTGTTCAGTATACCAGAACGTGGTTTTAGACGAGCTAAACGTGAAACCAGTTCACTATGAGTTCCAGACACAGCTTTTGAAACAGATTCTAAAGTGTTCTTAAATCGTGACATACGATTGTTTGCTAATTGTTTAGAAGTGCTAAGTTTTGAAATGCTGAAGTGCAAAAAGTCATGGCAGTAGAGACACTTATACCACAGTGTTTTGCCTCTACTCCACTGACAATGTGGTTTATATGTATAGAAAACTCTAAGAGGGATAACATAGTTTATCTGCAAGAAAAGCTTAGGTCTATACAAGTAGCAAAGTTGCCAGGTCCTTGGCTGAACCCAAAGGTTTTTTGAACTGATTACAAAGTACAAACAAGTATTTAAAGGCAACTGAATTGACATTACTTATAAATACTGAAGTATTCAAAATATTCTTTCCCTCCAGAAATCTTATTTTAAATGGAAACATCACTTTTCACCAGGATACCTGCAACAGAAGAGATCAAGAATATTAGTTTGTTGAAATGAACATGTCAGACAAATACACATAATCTTTCTTTCCCTCCAAAGGTGGCTACGGTGTTCTTCAAATTTATACCCTTGAAGAAACCAAAAAAATAACAAATTACCAATAGTAATCACTGGACCTATCATCAGAAGTGTGATATCCTTAGAAAAAGGCAGCTAATGCATAGTTTGACATTGCTTGCCTCCAAGACACCCCCCCCCCCAACACACACACACACTTATTCCTTGGAGGTCTCCCATCCAAATACTCATCAGGGCCAGAATGCAAGACATATCACATCCAAAAATATTCTCTACAAATTACTTCCTGTTTCTTCCATCAATACTTTCAAGGAAGATGGATAGTTGTAGTCTGTGAAATGATACAAGGAATCTATACTAAAGTCTATATTGTACACTGGAATGCACTTAAATCAAGAGGATCAGTTTGGGCAAGCCAAAAATAAATAAATAAATAAGATTTTCTTTAAAGTTTCCTTGTATACAGAAATCTGTAGCTCTTTTTACTGAAAGAGTTAAAAAAATAAAAGAAATGTGGCCCCCAAATATTAGCCTGATATTGGGTAGCAGGATCCCACATGATCTTACCTGCAGCAACGCAAGTCCCCTCTTTCTCCACCATCACATCATCAGGCAGCCAAAACAACCCACTTGTGCCACCAACCAACCATACTCCATTGGGACACCATTACCTTTCCTGCTAGGACAGGAGTGAGGCTGGCCTGCCGCCACCCATCCAAGCCAAAGAGCACCTAGGGTGGGCTTGTGCAGGTTGGAGCTGAGGTAAGGTTGCAGGGACAGCTCCTGATGAAAGAAGCAACCTGACAGGCATGTGATAAGAACGTGCTGGTCTCTGAAGTAAGAGTCAGCTCAGTAGTCAGATGACTGGCACAAAGCCATCTGGCACAAAATCAGACTAATGGTGGTAAAAGAAACCAGTCCAGGTCAATGAGAGCATTCCTCCACTCTCCAGGACTTCCAAGTGGGGTGGAAATGGTCAACAGGGAGTGGCACCCACTGGCTATTTAAATAAACCACAGATCCCGCTCAGACTACCAGATAGCAGAAGGTGGAGGAAGAGGAGGTTGCAACTCCCTTCCCACCCTAAAGTTTACCAGCCTTCCAGTGGCAGGAGCTGTTGCGGCAAGGGGACAAGCAATAGACCAAGGACAGGAATAATTCCACAACAGATTATATGTAAATACATATATTATTTACAAAAACATAATGGTAACTAAAATACCCTGTGAATAATACTTAAATAGATGTTGGAAGATGCAGTTCTAACTGCTCTTGGCCAGCTGACAACCATCAGCTCTCCAATACAGAACCTTCAGTGTGACATTTCAAGACCCTATCACCACACAGCACACTGCCTAAAGATTCAGGTTGCTCTCTCTGAGCTCTTGGGACAAACTGATAATGACATATGTATTTTCAGGGTGAGAAACATACCTGTCCTTTATGTAAATATAACTACCAAAGACTTGTGAGAACAGAAACTACAGCAGCACATGTTTATATAAGGATGTTGATTAAAGATACAGGTTGCTATTGATTCTGTTCCAATATTTACTATTTCAGTTCTGATGAATCTTCTTAGAGAGCACAAAGAGGAACAATGATTTATCAGGGACAAAACCCAAAACATAGTGGGCTGGTAATGGCAATCCCAAATTGATGAAAGCAGCTCTTCTCCCCTCTTACCCATCTACTTACATGTCTCCAAATAGCCAATACTGATTGCTGAGTCTTTCAGACAAAATGTCAAATGGGATAGAGGGATCTATCTACCATGATGAAACCTATATCACTCCCCATGCCAATCTCTCACTGACTGCAAAAATGCAGCCAAGGACGCCTTCCATTTGTGATTTCACTCAGTAGCCATTTAATTCAGTCCTCTGTCCATACCGCTGCCCCTTCTTTGTGTACAGATCAGTTTCCTGTTTTTCTCTTCCAATTTCTGTCACCTCATATTATACCATCATACTATATTTGTGTTACAGAATGAGCTGTAATTTGGAAAGCCTTTGGGATTTCAATTTACATAGGTATCTATGTGCTGTAACATTTAAAGATCTATCACAATACAATCAAACATATATGATGAAATCGTTGATGTGCATTGAACAATGTATAAGACACCAGCCGAAGACTACCTAAATTCATTCCCTTAACGAATCAAGGCTACTCGCCCAAGTACAGAAGAGAACAAAGAAGCCATATCTTAAGGACAAGGCAAATTTTAAGGGATGCTCTGGTTGAAATGGGTGTGCAGCTTTCATACAAATGAAAAAGCTTCCCAAGCTATTGGGTCAAAACAAATATAGCGTTTATTTTAACGTAACGAAGGAAAAGTAAACAGACACCTCACATTTAGACTCCTATACACACACTGTCAGAAAAAGCAACAGAAAACATACACGAATATCAAACTAACGAGGAGACAACATCAGGCAGTATCTGGGGTAGCCTCGCAATTACCATTCACCACCCGCCGATGTCAACAGGTCGTCATTACAAACTTCAGCCTTCAGTTGGACTACGGACCTGAAAACCCGGAACCCCGGCCCCATCAGCCATTTTCTTCCCAGTTGGCGAGCACGCGCAGTTTCCCGACCGGCAGGCCCACTACAGAAGCGAACTTCCTCCTATTTCACTAGCACGCATGCGTGTGACCTTCGCTGTACAGTCATGCGCTGTTGAAAGGCGAAAGACCAAGTTTGAGAATTTCCAGTACTTCTTGTTCAGGGGTCGGGCGCTCAAAGAGCCATTTGGCTCACCCTCCCACGCTCACCCCCTCACTCGCTCGCACGACCCCCGTCCGCTCCCCCGCCGACTTGCTCCCTCGCCCCCCCCACGCCCGCTCACCCCCCCCCCCGCGCCTGCAGGGCAACCAGCCCGTGGGCAAGAGATGCGCCCTGCTTCCAGCAGGGCGGGCGAAGATGGGCTCGGCGGCTTGGCCTGGCCGGCCGCCGGGAAAGCACCCACCCCGCAATCAGCGGGGCGGACAAGAGGTAAAGCCTGCGGCTCGGCCTGGCCAGCCGCGGGGGAGAAATACGCCCGCCCTGCTTCCTGCAGGGCGGGCGAAGATGGGCTCGGTGGCTCGGCCTGGCCAGCCGCGGGGGAGAAATGCGCCCGCCTGGGCGGGCGAAGAGGGGACCAGCAGCTCGGCCTGGCCGGCCGCCGGGAAAACACCCACCCCGCAATCAGCGGGGCGGGCAAGAGGTAAAGCCCGCGGCTCGGCCTGGCCAGCCGCGGGGGAGAAATACGCCCGCCCTGCTTCCTGCAGGGCGGGCGAAGATGGGCTCGGCAGCTCGGCCTGGCCAGCCGCGGGGGAGAAATGCGCCCGCCTGGGCGGGCGAAGAGGGGACCGGCAGCTCGGCCTGGCCAGCCGCCGGGAAAGCACCCACCCCGCAATCAGCGGGGCGGGCAAGAGGTAAAGCCCGCGGCTCGGCCTGGCCAGCCGCGGGGGAGAAATACGCCCGCCCTGCTTCCTGCAGGGCGGGCGAAGAGGGGACCGGCGGCTCGGCCTGTCTGGCCGGCGGGAAAGCGCCCGCCCCGCAATCAGCGGGGCGGGCAAAAGGCAAAGCCCGTGGCACGGCCTGGCCGGCCGCGGGCGAGTGATGCGCCCACCCTGCTTCCTGCAGGGCGGGCGAAGATGGGGCCCCCGGCTCGGCTCATGGAGCCACAGAACAGCGGCGGAAGAGCCGCATGCGGCTCGCGAGCCGCGGGTTCCCGACCCCTGTTCTTGTTGATCATTACTTCTTCCTCGAAGAAGGGGCGCGGTATTACGTGAATAAATTCTACTTAAGGGAAAGCGCAGAAGTTCCACTTTCTGAAATTATCGAGAGAGAGCTGCTGCTGCTACGTATGATTGGAAACTATTCGCTTTGAAGTTTAGTTCATTGGCTAACTTGGTTCTTTAAAAAGGGTGATCTTGTGCATGTTTTCATTCCCCCTAGGCGGGTGAAGGGAGAGGAAGCGGCCCTGGAAAGGGCCCTAGAGGAGGAAGGATGCGCTTCGGCTGCCTACTCCCAGGAAAGTGTTCTTAGGATTTCAGTCTCTTCGTTTCAGAACAAAGGATTTGATGCTAATTGTTCTTCTGCAGCCATACTGAACGAGTCAGTGGTTAATTGGTAACTAAAGGAATTGGGTGAACGTCAGACCCAGATAATTCTAAACGAATCCTCATTAATTTGACACTGGAATGAAATTTATGGCGACTCCCATCGCACAAAAACTTGGTTCCAAAACATGGATCCTTAGGATTTTGTGTTGGGTCACCCCAAACTCACCATCAAGTCATATATTATGTCCACAGCCACAGCTATACCACAAAAATAATGGATCTATGATTTTGTGGCAACACCATGGTTCAAAAACATGGTTCTGAACCATGGATCCGTGGGATTTTGCGCTGTGTCACCCCAAACTCACCATCAAATCACATATCATACCACAAGCCACAGAAATCATAGATCCACAACTTCATTGAAACCTATGTTGCAAAAACATGTTTCCCAATCATAGATTCTCAGAATTTTTGCATTGGGTCACCCCAAACTCACCATCAAATCACATATCATGTCTATGGCCACAGCTTGTACTACAACATTCACTCATCCACAGCTTTACTATCCACCCACCTATATTGTTCATGGCAAGAACTTGTGACATTAAAATCACATGTCGAACACACTGTGACACTGTCAGTGTAAAAACATGTTCTCGAACACTTTGCACTAATATCTGTAGCTACGGTCATGCTATGTAATTTGGTGATGAGTTTGGGATAACACAGTGCACAATTTCTATGCATCCATGAGGATTAGGTTTTTTTGGAACCACATGTTTGCATCATAGTGGAGCCACCAAGATAAGGATTCAGAGATTGCTATAGTTCAAAATGTGGCCATGGCCAAATATGTGATTTGATAATGATTTGGGAGTGGCTAAAAGTTGAAATCCAGAGTATACATCTATACTTTGGAACCACATTTTAGTGCAGCACTACGAACCAGCAGACCTGCATTTTTTGGGGGAGGGGGAAGGTGTAATTTTTGGCTATCAACATATGCGATTTGATGGTGTGTTTGGAGTGATGCAATCCTATAGATCCGTGGTGGCGAACCTTTGGCACTCCAGATGTTGTGGACTACAATTCCCATCAGCCCCTGCCAGCATGGCCAATTGTAGGGGCTGATGGGAATTGTAGTCCATAACATCTGGAGTGCCAAAGGTTCGCCACCACTGCATAGATCCTTAAGGATCTACACTTTGGAGCAATGTTTGTGTACACTGCAGGCACCACAGAGCAGCGGATCCTTGATTTCTGTAGCGCAATCTTGGTGCTGGACATGATATGGGAACTGATGGTGAGCTGGGGATGACATAATGATGACATCCTGAGGATCTGTGAAGTTCCGTGATTCAGAATTATGTTTTTGATGTGGTGGTGTCATGAAACTGTGGATCCATGCTTTTTGTACTGAAATCTGGAACTGATGAATCTGGGATGACCTGAAAAAAATCCCAAGAATCCATGTGGATCCATGCTTTCGAACTATGTTTTTTGCACTTTTGCAGTGCCATGAAGCATCAGATTCATGATTTTTGTGCTCAGATCTATGGCCATGAACATATGTAATTTGATGATGATTTCAGGATTTCCTAGTGCAAAAATCATGAGGATTCATGCTTTATAACTACCTCTTTGCACCACTGTAGGGCCATGATGAAGCATATCTGTTATTTTTGTAATCAAATTTGGGCTACAGTAATGTGATTTGATGGTGAATTTGATGTGAGCTAAAACAAAAATTCCAAAGATCCATGAGGATCCACACTTTGGAGTCTTGTTTTGCACCATTGCAGTGCCATGCAGAATCAAATCCATTTTTTTTTTGTGGACAGGTCTGTGGCTATGGACATGATATGTGATCTGATGGTGATTTCAGGGTGACCTAGTGCAAACATCATGAAGATCCACATTTTGCAACCATGGTTTTGCACCCCTTTGGTGCAACAATGCAGCGGATTTGTGATTTTTGAAAATCCCAAGGATCCACAAGATTCCATGCTTTGGAATCATGTTTTGGCACAATTGCAGTGCCATGAAACATCAGAGCCATGCTGATCCATGTTTTTTGTAGTCAGATTTATGACTGGGGACATGATTTATGATCTGATGGTGATTACTGAGTGACCTAGAGCACAAATCATGCTTTGTAACCACATCTTTGCACCATGTCAACTTTTCTTGCCACCAAAGTATCTTGGCACTTGCTCTAAGTCTGCATAGCAGGGAACTGTCAGACAGTGTCCGGTGCCACATGACTTACTTCATGAGTAATGGGGCATCCTTCCCGGGGGTTTAATAGGGTTGGCAGGAGACTGCTATTGGGTGCTGAAGGGGGGAGGGGCTTGGCCAGCACAAAGGAGGAAGTTGATTGCTCACATACTTATTTGGCATCCAGTGCCGCTTGTGGCCTCATGGGCATGCTTGTGGCAGTGGGGGAAGGGCACATTTTTTTGCTGTATGGACATATATGGGCTGACCACCTTTTCTCTTGGTGCAGCTTTATACCTCTGAGCTGAAAGGCATTAGGGAGCAGACTAACTCTGGCCATGCCCTGAGATCCATCCACAGCAATGTCGGTGCAAAGTACTGTGGCTGGGCTGTACCTGTGTACAGCCACAATAGGGCAATACCAGTGCCCGAGAGAAGTGTATATCTCTGAAATAGGCTGGTGTGAAGATCAGCTGGTTCCCTAAGCCCATTCAACCCTCTCCCTCTTAGGATTTCACTGTAAGGCCACCAACACTAGTAAAAAAAGAAAACAAATAAAGCCAATCATTCCAAAATTATATATTGGAATTATATATTCAGACACCAGGTGGCAGCCTAAAATCATGAAGGTAAATTGTTTCCATGATCGTTTACGCTGTGATATTGCACACTGAAACTATACAAAAAGTTCAGAATGAATAATATTCCCACATGAATACTCTCATCTTACCATCATTTTATTATTCTTTTTTCATAAGTATTTGTGTATTAATTTTTATAGTTTTACATTCTTATGGTTTTAATAATTAAAATTAGTTTTAAATAGCTTATATTTAAAACTCATACATAAAACATATTCCTGTTCCCTTACCACTTCAGCAGAGTAAAGGACATACATTCCATGGTTTAACATGTTTGTATTAGCAAGGGCCCTAACCCTTGAAATTCTCAACTCTTTTTTCTCATTTCTCCAACTTTTCAGACAGGAAAAAGGCTGAAGGACAACTCTTCCTTTCCCCCACCCCCACACTGAGAGATAATCTTTTTTCATTCTGTGGTTGTTGCAGCATCAAGATTTCAATGGGAGACATGCTTTTGTTTGTTTGTTTTTGCTGTCAAGTCATAGCTGACTTATGGCAACCCCTCCCCCTAGGCAAGAGATGTTTGAAGGCATTTTGCCATTGCCTACCTCCCCAGCAAGACCCTGGTATTCCTTGGAGGTCTCCCATCCAAGTACTGTTCAAAGTCAGGGCTGACAATATGTGACTGACTGGCCCAAGATCACTCAGCAAGCTTCCATGGACTGAGTGGGAATTTGAACCTGGGATTCCCAGGTCCCAGTTCAAAACCTTAACCACTACACCATGCTGGCTCTCAGAAGATGCACACTTATGTGAATATTGATCCTCCAGTCTTCTCGTCTAAGTAACAAAAAGGGACTCAGAGACTGGGCCGTATTAGCCCGAGACCTAGGCTTTCAGTACTTCAGGCTCCCTCTGGCACTTCAGTCTTTCACTCCACTACAGCTGACAACCTGACCCTGGTACAGGAGATACTAGACCACAGTACATAGGCCTATATCCGTTTTGAGGGTCTCCTAAATAAGTTTACTCACAATTTTACTCACACACAACCAAGGTCATGACTAGACTGTATGATTCATGGAGATATAATAAGGAAGGAGGCAACATGATGTCACAACCCTGATACTAGTGCACTATTGGCCCACTGTCTTCCTCCCTCGTCCCCATTGACTCAAAACAAACTTCAGCTGACTATGAGTGCCTTGCGACTTGTTCTCAACTGCCTTGCATGCTCACTCTGTCAACACCTGTCAGAAAGGCCTAAGCCCTAAGGTGCTGGTATCAGTCTTTCAGCAGACAAACAAACAAAGAAACAAACAAACAAAAAGGTCCCTAGACCCTGCAGGACCCCTAGGCTTCAGTCTTGTCAGCCTCATGGATATTGCCCTGCTTTAAGGACTGCTCTATGGAACCTGGTTTAAAGAGGGTGAAAGGCCTCTGCTTCTGCTGGGAGGGACTTGGTGCCTTAATTAAACAAAGAGAAGACAGACTTAGCTGACAGCTTGTTTCCCTCTTGTCTGTCCCATGAGGACAGAAAAGAGACAGGAGGAGGTTGGGGGAAGCTTGAGTTGGTGGGGCACTGCCCATTTGCCATGATAAACCACTATATCCCAAAGCCCTTTTTGTATCTGTTTGCTGTATCTCTTTGAACCTTCCTTACCCAAGACCTGATTGCCCAGAGGTACATATTTTCTAGGAACCTCAATATCCAACATGTTGACCACATTACTTCTGACCAGCTACAGAAATATTTAGTAGGGGTGACACTACTTACTACTCAGTTTGGGCTCATTGTTGAGAAAGTTCCTGAATAACCTTGTTGAAGTATTTGTCAGAGCTTTGGGAAAAGTAAACCTTTCAAAGGTGAGGAGAGGGGGCAGATCCTTATTTGTGTGTGGGAATAGAAAGGGGTGCCAGATCTCTCTTTTACTGTGATGTAGAGCAGAAGGTCTATTGGAGGATCTTTTTGCCACCTCTTATGCTCTATTTGTCCATCGTAAATAAAGCCAGTGTTGCAAGATTGCCATAGATATTTAGTGTGTTATCTTCTACAGGTGATAAATCTAGGAAGTCCTCCCCCTGGAACATCTCCTTGAGTGGAGAATCAAAAACCATCTAACATTATCAAGCATGCAAGCACACAATCTTATGGAGAAATGCTAATGTGGTAGATTCATGGTATGGTGAGGAAATATTTACAACAAAACTTGGACTCCAGCAAAAAACATGCCAGATATCTGGAAACCAACGCAGGTTTGAAGTCGCTTGGTGGAAAATCTGACACTCTGATATTTTGCAGAGTATCTAATACTGTTCATCCATAATTCTGCATTATGTGGCTATAAATATTATTGTTTCTATAATCCTAGGCCGTTTCCGCACGGAGGCGGAAGCGGCTGGAAACCGGCATTGACGATTTATGCGCCCGACCTCGACGACGCTGGGACTGTCCGTAAGATGGGACGGTCCTGGAAAAAGTCCGGACGCTGGCGCCGCTGGGCTGGGGCCCGGCTGACCCCCCAGCGTGCATTCCCGGGCCTCCGGCATCGTCGCCCGAGGAGCCTGGGGACACGCCCCAACCTCGGCCCTTCGCGACCTTTCCAGCTTAGCGGGGCGGGTAGCGCGTATCCCCAGGCCTCGGCAACGTACCGGAGGCCCAGTGGACAAGGCAGGTGCCGGGAGGGAGGGAGTCTTGAAGCTGCTGCCGCTCGGCCGGGACAGCGGCTTTCAAGTTAGCGGCTATTCCCAAGTCACCGCGCGCCCGGTTTAAGACTGGGAAACGCCGGCTTAAAATGGTGGTCGAGCGAGCGCCGAAGCGGCTGCTGCGCGATGCAGCTGCGCCTCTGTGCTATCGATGGCCTGGAGGACGGCATGCTGTTTCAGCCGTCCCAGGCCGCCATTAAATGCCCGTGCGGAAATGGCCCTACTTTTATACAGACATACATCTCATCGCAATCCATCCATTCCTAGTAGTGGTGTTTATATTACAATAATCTTCCAATATTTCAAAGTCTATTTTTAGCCAGTTTTCATCTTTTCTTTTTCTGTATCATTGCTTTAAGATGTTTGTGGCCAATATATTTTTCCTCTACAGAGAAAAATAGAAAGTCTATTTTACATCTACTTGAACAATTTCAAATAATACGAAGGGCCTGAGTAGGCACAGTTCACATTTAAAAGGTAATGTGGGCAACTACTCTTAATATCTGTCAAGGACCATCCCATTTTACTATGTGAGGATGAATCCTAATTGGAGGAAGAGGACAACCTGTCTGCAAGCCCTGACTTGTCAGACACTTCCCAGGAGGCCTGGGTCTCGGGGTCTTCCCAAAGGGACCCTAAGCCAGCACCAGACTGTTCCATGAGTCAGCAATACCATCAGGTCTGGAGACCCAACACTGATTTGCTTGCAACCAGAGCCAGCACATTCTCCCAAAGTACCCCAGGAGCAGAAGAGGCAAAAGGCTAGGGCTCAGGCATGAACCAGACACAGGAGGGCTGAGGCATGGACCAGACACATGATTATGCGCCTGGTAGCCTACAGCTTCTTTGCTAAAGAAATACTGGAAGTGACTGATAAGTCATCATAGGATCTGGAACCCAGTACCTCTTATGAGTAGAGTAGCTGAGTCAGCTTGGAGGAACAGGTGACATCTATAGAGAAACTCCCTCCATGCTGCTAAGAGGCAGTTGGCAGTGGGAATCTATCTATCTGCAGTCTTGCTGACTATCCCACCACTTGCCTTACCTGGTTTGTGCCTATTTTTGTTACCTAACTGTCTTTGGCTACTGCCTACAGTGTCCTCCGGATTGTCTGACCATGCCTTTGCCTTGCTGCCTGCCTTGACCTTTGGACTACCTGGCCGAACCTTGCCTGATGCCAACTGGCAGCATTACGTAAAGAATCCAAAACAGGGTTTTTAAATAGCAAAACTCCAACAAAACACTGAAAAGTGCTCCTTTAGAACATTTATTCGGATAAAGAAAAAAAGATCAAGGACATGCTTTGTCCTGTGACATACTGTTCACATGCCCAGTCTGTGGCCGTTTCTTTTTTACTTTAGGAACTTTAGCATACCTTTTTAGTATTTACAATTTTTAATATGTAACATTGCATAAAGAAGGAATACAAATCATTGCTTTCTAAGAACCCTATTGTAAAATTTTATATTAAAGGGAACCATTTGCTGGAATTATGTGGACTAGCAGTTCTCCAGCAGTATTCTTAAAAATCACATCAGAACAAACTGTGTGCTAGCTGGAGAAGTTTTTTGACCCAAGAAAAGCCAAAGTACGTAGAGTGTTCATGACAACTGATACAAGGACATCCCCTTTTCTTCCAGAACCAAAGCTAGAGAAATGCTTTATTTTCTACCCATTTGGCTATTGCTGTGCAGCTGTAAGGAAGCAGGAGGAATAGTTACTTTGAGGAATTTGTGAATCTTGCTTTACAAATACTGACTGGCTAGACTTGACAACAGTTCTGCAAGCTAAGTAAGTATTCTAACTCTTTAAAATGAATTTGTAAAGAATTTTGAAGTGCTTAGCTGGCAGATTGCTACGTTCTATTTCTCTTAGATGTGTGAAATTAGGAAAGTAGAAACTGTGTGCTGGGCTTTACAAATTTTGTCTGGTGTTTAGGTTGGTGAAGGGGACCACCTGAATGCATGTATACCAAAATCCTCAGCACAGTTAATTGATAAATGTGTGGGATCGTTCAGTCTTGTTGTCAGTGTTGCACGTTGTTGGGGCAAAGCAATCTGTTACATTTCCTCATGAATGTACACTCGGGAAATCTCAGTCAATCTCAACTCTTTGGTGAATGTAACTATAGAAAAGTTTTAAGCACTTTTTATTGTGTTCCTACATCATCTTTTAATGAATATACCAAAGCATTTCCTAGAAAGGTACACATCTTAGAAATATGAATGTGTGAAGAGACGAGTTTTTGAAGCAATAGTGTTTTGTCCATGCTAAAACAATTTATCCCACACCAAGAAAAGAAAAGACTAGGATACTTTCCTTAAACCTATCTAGCAATTTTTCAGATTGTAGCCATTAATGGCAAAGATCAGATCAGTTATAGTGCTTCAGATCTATTTCTGCATCTGCATTTCTCACTACATTTTCTTTTTCACCACATTAAAATCTGTGCAGCCCTCCTCGGATATATAATCATTTTCATATTAATGTATTATTAAAGAATTCCAGGTGCCCCTTTCTTTGAAAAAAATGAAGAAAAGATAAACTGGAAAAGAGAGGATGATTGTTAGAGCAGTCTTCTTTCATGGTCAATGCACTCAATTAAAAAAAAGAAAAATAAGAGACATGTTTCTCTCTTTGAATATGCTGATTTTACACTCTTCTATTTTTTGTCCCACAAACCCAAGAATCTTGAAGAATCCAGTCCAAGAGCACAAAATATTTTAATTAGGAGAGAATGGGTATTAAAATGAAGAACATGGTTGTCACGTAGATATTTGGCAAAGATCCCTTAAGTAAATGCATAAACATTTTGAATGTTCTTTTTTAGGATGTTGATGGAACTGGGTGGTTTATTTTCTTTAAATATATTTTCCTGACTTTTCTTTTGGTAAAGACAACTACAGTGCCAAATTACATGAAGAGCTCCTTATTGACTGAATAAAGGTGGTGGGGTTTTTTTTGGCATTCGCAGAAGAGAGAGGACTTTTTCTTAAAGTTTCAAGTGTACTGGTCCATGAATTCACACGCTTCAAGAGACCCTGAAACCTAAACTACAAGTGGAGTATTTCTCAGCATCCTCCACAGCGCCCTCCACAGCTGCCAACCAGAATCAAGGGTAGCGAACTTAGAAAGTAGTTTGTGTACACTATGAAGAATTTCTCATTTTCAATTCCAGATGTCATCTACCAGCCTGGTACTCATTTTCGCAACTCAACAAACACCACAGGTCTGCCTGAAAGGCAACCAAGAGATGAGCAGTTAGCTCAGGTAGAGATTGCTGTACTAGGAGTGTTATTTATGACAGCCTCCATAGGCAATTTCATTCTCATACTGGTGCTATGGAAGAGAAGAATGAAGCTGTCTAGGATGTACGTGTTCTTGCTTCATCTAAGCATTGCAGACTTGACAGTTGCATTTTTTCTAGTTCTTCCTCAGCTTTTTTGGAAAATTACAGATGTTTTTGTGGGTCCAGATATCCTGTGCAGAACCACCAGCTATCTCCAGTTGTTCAGCATGTTTGCCTCCACTTATATGATAGTGGTTATGGCAATGGACAGACTCCAAGCAGTGTGTTACCCTATGGTACCCTTCCAAAAGAAAGGAGCTCTTTGGAATGCTTCCATCTGCACCAGCTGGTTAATTTCTTTGGCCTTCAGCATTCCCCAAGTATTTATCTTTCAGAAGAGTGAAGTATCTCCAGGTATCTTTGACTGTCAAGCAGACTTCATTGAGCCCTGGGGCACAAAGCTGTATGTAACTTGGATCTCTGTAGCTATTTTCTTCCTTCCTGCAGCTATCCTGACTATATGCCATGTTAGGATATGCAGAGCAGTCCAAATGAATGTGAGCTTGAAAAACTACAGTCAATTTCAAGTAACAAACCAGAAACAGATATTGCCATCCCAGGCAAGTAATGAGAACTGTATGTCCAATGCCATGATCAAGACTATAAAAATTACAGTGGTGATTGTTGTCGCTTACATTGTCTGTTGGTCACCTTTCTTCATTGCACAGTTGTGGACTGCATGGCACCCCAGTGATGCTAGAACTGAAGGTAAGACAATTCATGAAGGATTTCACACCCATCATCATATTGCTACACATATATACCTTGGGATTATCAGTACACAAGAGCAAAGTTTAGTTTTGTATCAATGATTTTTCCTGGTTATGCTTAATCCTTGCAAATATAACATGTTTGCATCTATCTTCCTCCTCCCAGAACAGAATAATTTATTACAGTTAAAGACAAGTGAGTTAGACAAGCTAACAAAACAATTCTAAAAGTATATATACAGTAAAAATACAATAAAAAGTACAATAAAAGTATTAAAAATATAAAGCTATACACTAATTCAGCAATATACTTGGTAGATCCTGACATTTGCACAGAATCTTGTGACTGTGTCCAAGGTTCCAAGCCCAAGGTCAGCCAGAAGTTCTTCCTGGAACTTTTTGGGGAGTATATGCTGAATATAAGTGTGTCTGAGGACATTGTATATCGGGCTATGCCACAATACATGTCCTGCCATTTTAACTTCTTCAAAGCACAGGACAGGGCCAGAACGAGGGGGAATGGCGCCCGGGGCATGCATGCACCCTGTGCCATGCCACGTCACACCCTGGAGCAACGCCCAAAATGCCCGCCTACCAAGCTCTCTTGCACCAGCGTATGCTTCTGGGGAGTCATGCCCTCCGGCCCCCTTGGCGCTATGCCACTGGCACAGGGGCATACATGCTCTTGAAATGGGATGCTATGATATCTCCCTTATAATAAGGCACATGGGAGCACACTGAGACAAGCCAGAGTGAAAACTATCCTATCTCTGTTCATATGGCTTACCAATAAGACATTTTTGTCTCATAAAAAGAGTCAAGTGATATCTTTATAATAGTAAAGAACATTAGAAATGTTCTTTAGGAATATTATTGAGATTTTAATTGCATCTTTTCAAATATAAAAATTATGTCTTTTCATAAAATTTACAAAATCTATTGCACCAATCTGACAAGTATAACAGGTTAAATATGTAAAGCACTGAAGTGTTTTCATTAAGCGTTCAAATTACTCTGACAGCATGGAAAAATGTTATTAAGAATCCCACCTTGAGCTATTTGATAGCAATGTGGTTAAGCTATATAGTTGCTGTACTCTTAAATGAATGTTTTATGAAAAACTGGAAAAGCTAAAAGTATTCCTTCATTCACTAACATTTTCAATTAGAAATAGTATAAAATACATATAAAAATATGAGCAATGGACTGACCAATAACATGATTTTGAAAATGTATAGAAGCAAGAAGACATTTAGAAAGCCTCTCTCAAAAGCAAATTACAATAACAGAACAGTAAATTAATATGCTGAAGATCAATGGAATTATTTCAATGTATTTATGTACCTTTGGTGAATTACATGTAAATTCTTTTCCTTCCAGGTCCAGTAATAGCTGTTCTTATGCTCTTAGGGAATCTCAATAGCTGTGTCAACCCATGGATTTATATGTACTTTTATGGTCAAATACCACACTGTTCAAAGAAAAAAGTGGACAACATCGCTGCTCATGAGGAGTCCACCAATACAGGCAGTGTTAACTTGGGAGAGAAAGATACTGAAGACAATATTACATCAGTATAACAACAGCAACTGGTATTACAGTTTATAGTTTGTGCAGACACATTTCAAGAAATTACTTTGCTAATTTTGGGAAGTGTGTATAGTGGAAGAGCTGGTTTTCATGTATGATATGCACATATTTTAAATGCTAAGCAAAGATTCAAAAGGTCACTGAACAATGAAAAGGTCAAACTCTAAAAGGAAAAATTGAACATGCATGTCCAACATTCAGTACTGGATCTACACATTTCAATACATGAATTTCCAGGTCCTTCTAAATGGACTGTTACCTTCCAGCAAACCCAGTTCTACAGATTAGAGTCTACCACTTTTAACCCCTACACAACACTGGCTCTCTTTTGGCTGTGGTGTTGCTTTAGACTGTAGTTAACAAATGCAGGAAAGTGAAATGAAGTTCTTTACCCCATTTGTGAAAATGTGATAAGAAAATAAAAAGTAAGAGGAGAAGACTATGACTGACAACATTTAAAGGGACCATGCCCATCTCCCCTTGAACCTTTTTATAAAGAATCTACTGCAAATGTAATTAACCCTCCTTTGTGCCTGATAATGTGCTTTAAGGTTGAGCAATACATTTGGCTCCATTTGGGATTGAAACCAGTGGTGTATTCTGTTCGTAGAAGGAGTCCTTCCTTTCTTGGAAAGAGATTTTGCTAACAGACGGACACCTTCCTTGAATAAAAGGGCATCATTGAATCTAACCCTGTGGTTTTGATCCAAATCATGGTATGTTTCCATGTTTTGATCCAATATGCCTCATTGGTCTGGGACAGAATAATATTTTAAGAACTATGTGTAGGCTGAAGGCTGCTTCATGCTTTGTGCCACATTACAGACTCATGTTCTTGGTAACACAATGTTCATGCATACACAACTTTTAAAAATCTTGTGTATGCAACCAAAAGACAGTATGGAGAAATGCAATTATCCTTGCTGCGCACCTTTATGCGTAAAAGGGATGCATATTTACTTTCAGTGTTATTGTATTAATTACAGTGTGGGTCTGTAATAGGTAATATGTAAGTCAACACCTATCAGTCTCAGTTATAAAAGGAGAAACATTACAGGTTTCTTCTATGGAGAAATAAGATTGACTCAGGAAGCACCACAGCATTAAAAATAAGAAAGAGCCAACACAGATTTTGTGTCACATGTTCAGCTGTACATGTGTTGAGTATAACATGAAAAGTATTCCATGCACATACAAAAAATCAAGTATACACGGGCTGTGTACCTGCATTCACTGTAACTTGTGGACTGGGCTACTGAGGTTAGGATTGTTTGGCCCACTATGAAAGCTGCAATTGATCACTTCTAAATTAGACTTCCTACTTTCCCATGTTCTTTTCTTCCAAATTTCCACTACTACTCCTTTCCTGTAAAGGCAGTCTCCATATTTTGATCTATGAGCATGAATCAATTACTGGCACTATCCTTTGAAAATCTTGGCACAGGCATTCATTTCTTGACATGACCTTTGGCTCTACAAACAAGTTTTGTAACATGGTAACATTTGCTTTCTATCGGCTTGGTTATTGACTTACAACACAGCTTATTGTACCCACAATGCCCAGAGGACATAGTTTCATTATTTTAGTAGCCTTCGCAGTGTAACCCAGAGCAGAGTTACACCATTGTAAGGCCAAGTTGCACAATATGATTTTTAAAACGAAGAGTTGGATTTATATCCCACCCTTTCTCTCCTGTAAGGAGACTCAAAGGGACTGACAATCTCCTTCCCCCCCCCCCCGCCCCCACAAACACCCTGTGAGGTAGGTGGGGCTGAGAGAGCCCAGAAGAACTGTGACTACCCCAAGGTCACCCAGCTGGCATGTGTTGGAGTGGCAGAGCGGGAAATCAAACCCGGTTTCTCCAGATTAGAGTACACCTGCTCTTAACCACTATGCCACTGCTGCTCCTTATAAAAGGTTATACCTCTGGAATTTGAATGGGACTCACTTTTTCTGTTTCTATGCAGCAGCTGCAGGGAACAGATTTTAAAAAGTCTACAGGGGAGGCAATTTGGCTCAAGACTATTGTGTGGGAGGAGGAGGGGCTCCTACCTTCCCCATCTGCATCTCTTTCCTGAGCCAAAATGGCCATTGAGGGAATTATTTGCCTCATTTTGAAGCTGCATGGACAGTATTCCATACTGCATTGTATAATTTGCATTAGAACCCAATGAAGTCAGTGGAGTTACAAAGGTGCAACTTTGCTTAGGATTTCTCAGAATATTGGCTAAGCCTAATTCTATTGCAAGACAAATGATCTAATTCTCATTGGAAGCAAGTTGCTTATTATTCTTCTCTATATTTTACTAGAATAAAGGGTGGAAACTATTACATGCAAACAGCTTTTATTTTGTTCTCTTATAAATAAATTATGTGTATGTATCTTTAGAGAAATCTGAAGGCCTGCCAGATTTATCTTTATACTTACATCTGTTTCTTTATATGTTGTCAATATTATTGCTAGCAGTATGTCATTTTTAAGAATATGGCCTAAACCTAAACAAACATAGGTGGTATTTTCAATATTCTCTCAGAGGAAGGCAAGATAGCGCCAGATAAAGATCTTCAGCTGCTCCACTGTTTCAGTTTTTTAATTGTGTTGTAAAGATCATGTGATTATCTTAGGTCGCTGACGCAAAGTTAGAGGTTCCCCATGCCGCAGGAGTTCTGCGGCGTAGCGCCTGTTTCAACGCCAGTTTAGCAGGCGAAGGAGGTCGGGCGGAGTCGTACTTTTCATGTTTTTTCCCGCTTCATTGACCTTCATCGCCTGCGTCCTAAAGACGCTGCTCCTCCGACCCCTGGAGGTCGGAGGACAGTGTGGGCGGGCCGCGATGCCCTTGCAGGCGACGAGAGGACACCTGAGTGGGCGGAGCCGGAGATAAAGCGTCTTCCGGCGGGCAAAATACGCGCATCAGCCAAGACGCTCCTCTCAACAACCCTTTAAAGGGTTGTTGTTTAGGGCGGCTTGACGCCGCCCTGGGGGGAGGGAAGAAGAGTCAGGTCACCTTGTGCGAACGGCGGCCTGGGGGCGCCTTTTTTGGCGCCCCCAGGCCGTCATAAATGGGCCGTGCAGAAACGGCCTTAGATGCTGTATGTTTTTAAAGCCATGTTAATATCACTGCTTAAGTAACAGATATTTGTTGTTTAACATAAAGAACACATATTTGACTAGGTATTTCACAAAAGGAAGACATAGCCATAGATGTGCTGTATATTTGTGCATAGAAAGGTTTGTTTTCCCCCTAAAGATTCAGCTCATGTCTTCTAAATGGCATAATGTACTCATTAGAGACTCCCAGTTTAACGGACATTATAATCTATAGCTGTCATCTTTTTATTCAAACTCTCCCCACCACCAACAGAGCCCTCGTCCTAGCACCTAAACCACTTCACCATTGATTGGTGAGTATGATTGTTACCATGACTTTTCCCTAGAATTGCAGGAGACACACCCAACTTATATAATGCTCTGTCACATTGCTTCTTTCCTCACTCATTAATGGTTGTCACAAGGAACATCTCAGAATGCTCAAAACAGCAGTTACATCCACGGTACTGCCACACTTTTGAGATTCATGCTTATGTTCACTAAACTTTTGTTTCCTATTCACACGTTTACAGACTGTAAAATCTCTTTTCCTACTCTTCTCTATAAGTGAAATGAATCAAGGACAGTGTTCTTGGTTTTAATGGTCTTCAAGCAAGACAGCACTCTTGTCACTTAACACGCTGGTAATTTTGTTTTATTTCATCAAGTTTTATTTCACCTGGTTAACATTCACCAAATGCCACTCAGGGCCCAATTAAGATGTACTGAGGCCCTAAATGATGCCAAAAGACCTCATGGTGGTGAAAAGTACCATCACACAGCGGCTGACTCCATAGATTTTTCAAGGCAAGGGACAAACAGAGGTTGGTTAAGTGGTCCCACACTGCTACCAAAAATGTATAAAATGAGACATTTAGAAATATCTTTAGCAATATTTAGGCCTCATAGTCTGAGCTTCTCACTGTAACTGACTTAATTCCTGTATAAATCCAGCTCTGATGCTGGTATTGGAGTATATATGTATCTATGCATGTATTATGCACATTAGTTCAATTTCTTTTTTGTTTCTACAGCCGATTATACAAAGCAACATTGCAAATTAAGCTGTGTTGTCAGTTCTTTTTGTAGTGTACTTAACACAGTATAATCTGTTATATACAACTAATAATGACATAGCTTAATAAATCAGAGTGCATTTTTAATTTTTTTAGGCATTGAGCTTTGATAAACAATCTGTATAACATCTTTAACTCTATTTTAAAGAAGTCTTGCTTATTAATGTAAACAGCACAAGGGTTGGGGCTTGGTATCTGACACTAAAGAAAATATCCTGGGCCAAGCTATTTCTTAAGAGTGGCTGATGAATTCTCAGACTGATATGGCTCTAGTAGAGGTGCATACAGATTACACAGGAGCTCTTAGTTTTTAAATGTAAACCATGCCATCATACCAGTGCATTTTCTCTGAAGGGAATGGACATTTTTAGCTGTGATATTCATGTTGAATAAATATGTTGTCTTTTCGTTTTTGACAATTTATTCAGAGCTGCACGCATTTTCACACTGAGCTGCATGTTATGTGAAGAGCTTTGTCAGTAATTTTTTGCCTGGGAATCTTCTGATCTGTTTAGGACAACATGAACAAGCTTGAAAAACATGCCCTAAAGAGAGTTACTTGGTCTAAAACCATTCATTTCAATGGGCTTAGACTGGATTAACGCTGCAAAGGATTGCACAGATTGTAACCTTTCTGATCCAAATTCCCAGCAAAACCTGAATTCCTGGGTAAAATGCAAGGGGAAGGGTGGCATGTAAATTGAATAAAAGAAATAAAAAGAGGTTAAAAGTATTCGTGTTTTGTGCTAACAAGACAAATCCTCACAGACAGAGTAGCAAGAATTCTTGAAGAAAAAACATTTGTGGTCAAAGATTATGGCTATCAACTTGATACCTGTAAATATTTATATTAGAAAATGTGTCAATTCAGACCTATAAAGGTCAAAACTTTTATTGTTTGTTTCTTTCACTGCTAAAAATCCTACAAAAATTCAACTGAGCCAGATGGTGATTGTATTTGGTAGAACTTCCAGTCCTTATTTGTTCAAGGAGGGAAGGAGAAAAATTCTATTGAATCCAGCTGTGGAGTAAAGTTTGCAAAGCATTCTTCTTGTCTCCCCTACCTTCCACTCTGCAAGTAAACACAACTTTATGAAAGGCTACATTGTAGCATTTTGCCAAGTAAGTCAAAGAAACGAAACGCATTGGCCTAGATCCAAAGGTCCTGCTCTGCAAGTGGAAAGTCTACTCTGGGGGTATTTTGGAATATCCCCTAAGTTTCTGAAGCCAGCTTTTTTTTGTGGGGGGGGGGGGGCGAGGGTGAGCTGCAAGCAGAGATGCAAGATCCCAATCTGTACTAGCAATTGTGCTTTCTGCTTACACACTGTGAACTTTTTATCTGAGGCATTGTCACACCTGCTTTAGTTCCAGAATTATTATTTGTGAACAAATTTGACTCAAGGGACTTTAACATTTCTGACTCTCAGACTTTATAGCAGCATCAGACAAACAACTCTGAGTCTACTCTGCTCAGCTGACAGCTGTAGGCATCATCAGGGACAACAAAAACATTGTTTGCGAGATCTGTTTTTCAAGCATGTGAGCCATCAATTTTCATCCCAGACATCATGCTGGGGTGCCTCCTTACCCTTCAAATGATCTTGAGCTGCAGAAAACGCACATGGAGAAGGGGCAATTGACCTTTCCCCTACCAGCCATTCTTCATCCTCATTTCCCCCCAACTTGCTGCCATAATTTGTGAAGAAAGTAAGAAAGGCAAAAAGTTATCTGATAAATCTGATCCTACAAAATCAAATTAACAAGAGGGAAGGAAATAATAATGGTACTGATAAATTATACTCTTCTATGAAATGAAGAAAATGTTTAAAGAGGATAATACAAAACAGATGAATCTCCATGTGTTACTTTTATCCAGAATTGTATACTTCAAGTTTCAAGTCATCTGGCAAGATTGCTTGAAGCTCAAAGCAATAGGAAGGGAGCCAGCAGGAGCCTGTAACAAATGAGGAAGAGGAGGAGGTGTGTGTGTGCGTGTTCTGCAGAATGTAACGCCAAGAAAAAACAGAAATGTTATTTGATCAGGATGACTCACAGAAAACATGTCTAAGAAACAGAATACAAGTGGAGTTGCAGGGAATGCGATAAATAAGGTGGGGGATGGATTCAGAAAGAAAAAAAGAATCCTACAATTGCTTCCATCCCATTTCTAAGTTTTATGTTCATGTTTTTCTAATAAATAATTATTGTTCTGTAATCAAGGGAATGCAAGGGTAGGTATAGAATAAACTAGACTTCTCTGCTGGAAGGTAAGAAATCGTTCTCCAGTTTGAAGTATGGGTTTCTAAAATGAGGATGTAATGTTACATATTCCAAGCAGCAATTAAAATATGTGAACGGCTAGCACATGTTGCTATTTTTAATTGTTAGTGGCAATTTCATGATAGTCACAAGCTGTGATTTTTAAGTGGGATTGTTTGAGTGCCATTTGTTTTATTTACTATTTTATAAAGACAGTGTTGGTGAACACAAACATCTAGATCATGCTTCTATCATAACATTACAATAAGGCTATGGCCTTGTTCCTGTGTTAGTGAATGCATGTACATCCTGCATGTACAAGCATACATCTGTTTGTAAGAAAGAGCCAATGTGCATTCACTTAAACAAAAATGGGGACCAGTACCTGAATAAATGGAGGGTTTTAATCACATGTTTAGTTGAACATGTGTTGAATATAATTTCAGAAGTATTTGATTCATGTATAAAGAACAACCAAATGTATGCTGTACATGAATGACAATGAAAATTCCTTGTAGCATTTAAAACTGGTTCATGCACTTGGATGACACAGATGCAAAGGAAGCCAAAGGGAACAGGGCCTTAACAGCTCTGCAGAATACAGGATTTGAGCTAGTGTTGCTTTTGCAACTCCGGCACAACAGACCTGACTTGTGTGCTGTTCTACATAGTCAGTAAAGAGGCAGTAGCCGCACAACTTTTGTCATCTGAAGGTATATCTAAGGAACTATAACAACAATTCCATCATTTTGATTTTAGTACTCCTAAAACACTTTAGGACGTTTTGATTTTAGTAGTACAAGATCTGTAGATTTGATGCTACAAGTTTTAAAAACCTTGTACTGTGATTCTGTAGGGCTTATGTGTACATAGCTATGTAGTCAAGACCCCCCCCCCCCATTTTTTTAAAGTGATGGAAACACAGCCCGAGACTGCTGGTGAGAGCTCACAAAATGGCACTGATAAGCAAGTCCGAGGACAGCAAAGCAGTGTGGGAAATGTTATAAGAGATTAGCAAAGCAAGTGAAAACAGTTTTACAAAAGAAATGCTTCCAGAAAACCATTTTCAGGAAAGGATCACTTGGAAACAGCAATCAAATAAAACGTTTTGAAGCAGGAAATAAAATGTTTTGTGCTAAAACCCATGTGGAACTCCATGCATGAAACTTTTTATTTCCTGCCTCAATACATTTTATTTGGTTTGTGCGGAAAGAACCTATTTAAAGAAGGAAATGGGGAAAAAAGACAATCACTGGAATTAAGAGAGGAAATAAACATCACTCATGTGGAGAAAGAAATACAAGATCAATTTATCCAGTTTTATACAAGCACTCTGGATGAATTTTAAAAAGGCACTCCGGATGAATTGGCTATGAAAGATATTATGAACATACCTGTTGAAAAGAATTACTACCAACATGGCAAGAAGCACACATTACAATGATTCACAAAGAAGGGAACAACCCAGAATCACCATAGTCATACAGACCTATATCGCTACTGAATGTGGATTACAAGTTGTTTACAATGATTATGTAATCAAATTAAGATGTATAAATATGCTAATCCATGGAGACCAGACAGAATTTGTACTGAAAACGTACATGAAAGATAATCTATGATTTGTAATTAATGCTAGTTTGACACGTTAACCACCAGAACAAGCTAGTTCTCTCTCTTTCCCTTCCTCACTCCACCCAGTCTAAAAATTATCTCCTATTAGTAGGCAGGTTAATGTGCTTGTCTGCTGTGTAGTAAGGAGGAAAAAGCTCTGTACAAGTGCAGGGGGGGTTGGCATTCAGAGGAGCGATTATTCTTTAGATTTGTCCCTTTCTTAACACCACTTCAGCTTTTTGGCCTTCTGCAGAAACCACTTCTTTTGGGGCAGAAAGAGTTTCTAAAGTTTAAAGCTGTCTAAGACTTATGTCTCTTCAGTCCTTTAAACCAAATCCCTGATTTTTCAAAGGCTGGGGGTGGAGGCGTAAGGACAGAAACTTGACTATTTGTGACTAAAAGGAATGCCTAAATTCAGAGGCATCAGTTCCTTTACAAATGACAGCAAACTGTTTTGCAGTTAATGTTTTAAAACAATGATCAGGCTAAGTGAAACTGAACATTCATTTTTCTGCCTCTGCCCTGCCACAGCCCCCCCAATTCTCAAAGCTAAGCCCCCCCTTGCAAACAGAGGAGGGATTTTTTTTAAATGGTGAAAACCTTCAAGCAAGCATGACTAACTCTAGGGACTGCTGGATATTTCCTCTTCCTATACCTGAAATATTTCCATGTGCTAGAACTTTTGTGCAAGTGGAAATGCAAACAAACAAACAAAAAACCTGCTTGTGTTAAGTCACACATTTTGTAAGCCTGCTTTATTTCCACTAGTATAATATTTTGTGCAACTAATTTCTGGGTACTATAATTTATAGGGAAGATAGTGCTAGATAGTGCTAGGCATTATACAACTTCTTGCATTAGCAGAATCACATGATGTCCATTTATGTTGTGTTTATTTATTCCTGGATCTAAACAAATATGTTTGGTCACTTCAGAATCTGTTTTCCAAAAATGTTGTATCTTTGGCATTTTGATGATTGACTGTTCAAATGGACCCGAGTTACATGCTCCATTTTGGTGATCAGCCCACATGACCTTGATACATGTGTAGGGATGAGCTGCTGACCCAGCAGCACCGTAAGTAGAGTGCTGGAACACCCTCAGGCGGCTCCTTACTTATCTTCTGGTCGCGACCGCTTCCCCACTTCCTCACCTCCGATGAGTCACTTGGTCATGAACTTTACCTGGCTCACAACCACCGGTGTCCCCAGACAAAGGGACAATGGTCTTGCCCCCAGGTGAGGATTAGGCCCAGACGCTGATGCTCCTCTCCGCACGTAGCAGCCAGGTGAGATCATGCATCACATGATGATCTCTCAGTCTCCCCGCCTCTCCTCGCTCTCCTCGATTCCCCGTTCCGCCTCTTCTACACGCCCCCGCTAGAATCATAAATAAAAGGTGCCAGGAAACCAGCACGCGGGAGAGTCGCTAGGAAATTCACCGGACACCCAGCTGCTTCCGCTGCTGGCGCTCTCCACCAGATGTTATCACCTGCGTCTCGGCTCGTTCTTGCGCTGACCTCGCTGACACTCGACTACAAGCTGGTGCGTCGTAAAACCGGGGAACTCCTCGAACCTCCACTCTGCTTAAATGCGTCGCCAGGGAAAGGGTCACGCGATACCGCATCGCCCGGCTGGATCGGGCGCGATCCAGGGACCCACCTTCCGGTATCGCCTCGTCCCGCTGGATCGGCGCTATATCCAGGGAGACCTGAAGATCCTAGGATCACTCTCTCGTCCGACGGAACACCCGGTAAGTATGGAAGCTTTGCAAAAGCAGGGCTTATGACAAGCACGTTAATCGAACTTCGCGTTAAGCGAAAATGCAACGCGCAGAGGTGCTCCATAAAGAGAGGGGAGCTGCGCCGAAATTGGTTGAGGAGATTTGAAGCTCACATGTCCATGGTAAAACCGGAGGGGGGGACATTGAATCTTTAGAATTGGGGAAAACATCGGGCGACTTCTTCGCGACAGAGCCTCGAGCGCCGATGTCACTGCTACTGACGATGGAGGGTGCACAATGTTATGTCGCCATCAGCCTGCAGGTCTATGGCTCCCCTGCTGTAGATCGCCTCTCCTTTCGACCTTTCAACTGTCAAGGCCTTCACCCCGAATTTTCTCTATCCTCTAAATTGATGCCTCGTCCTCCTTCTGCCCCCCCATTGCGCGCCCGCCTCCTTCAAATTCTCCGCTGCTTTCGGCCGCCCCTCCCCTTGCTCCGCCTTCATTTTCTGGAAGCCATAGCACCTCCGTCAGCGCCACGTAATAGGCGCAGGTTTTCAAAACCCTCGCAGAGAACGTATTAGCCACGCACCTGCTTAAAAGGAAACTCCTGACGGAAGACGATGCCGCATATCCTCGCCCTATGGCGCCCCCTCGCTTCCACTTCCACGGATACCCGGCGAGGGAGGGTGGCATTATTCGGGCGGGTTGTCGAAAGTAACCGCCCTTTAGGTTATAACATTCCTCACCGAAGCCCTCCGCCAAAGCGATGCAGAGACGTGAGGAGTCACCAGCCCCTATGTGAGAGGCATGCTAGAAGGCAGTCGCAGCGGGAGATCACCTAATGGTTCCGGATGACTGGAAGACCACCTTTCGCGATGCTTTTGAGCCCTCTCTGCACAATATGTGATCTGGGAAAGCCGAAGTTCCGCCAGCAATGTTTGGCTTAGGGGAGTTTCGGCTTCGGGCGGCGCCTACACCACTGCGCAAGAAGCTATTACGGCTTCAATGCCTTCGGCCAACCCCAATGATCAGAGTTGTCCTGCCAGAGGCCACCCTTCACGATTAAGCTTTTCTGAATGCTAAGCTCTACAAAGAAGCGCTTCATCAAAGTTCCCAATGCCGGCCAGCCAACCCAAAGTTTCTCCGCCCATCCGGCAAAAACCCCAAGAGCTCCTACGCTGAATTCTGTGAACAGGCTCCAGGAGGCTCTCTAAGAGGCAGGTAGATGAGTGAGGGAGGCCCAAAATCGAGCTCCTCATGCCGCCCTGCATGTAAGGGAGAACGCCTCCACTGGAGTGCCGCGAGAGCAATCACGGGCCTGGGCAAAGATCCTGAACTGGCCGATATGCTATAAGGCTTTTGCCAGGACATCGGATCCTCCGCACCACCAAGCTAGCCTCCTTCGCCAAGCAGCACTCTCCAATCCGCCAGGGGACAGCCCCAGGATGATTGCTTTTAATTCGCGGCAGGTCAGGACACTTCCGGAGGGAGTGTAGGCAGCCCGGCGGGGGGGGCCTTTGCCAATCCCCAATGGAGGGAGGGTCCTCCCCCCAAAGACGAAGGCCCCCGAGGCCGCTAAAAACCTCGATGCCCCCGGTGCCAGAAAGGCTTTCACTGGAGAAGGTTTACTGCGTCCGTCTGGAAACTCCACGCCCGGGCATCTCTCCAGCCCAGGACCAAAGGGGAGTACTTCAGGAGCAGCAGACCCAAACATCCAGACTCCACACCCAAAACCACCCCCCCTCTCGTGGCATCCTTCGCTCACATACGCACCCAGCCCACCTCCTTTAAGTTCCCCCACGGAGGTCCTCGATCGCCCCAACCCAGGTATGTAGCGATGCACCCATCCCTACCCGGGACCATTGGGCTGGTGCTGCCAAAGGCCTCCGCCGCTGAACAGGGACTGTTCATCGTCCCCCGGAGTCATCGAACTCCACGCTAACCAGGGACCCATCCATCTCCAAGTCCTGGACCTGAACATCCCGCAGGAGTTGCCTTTTCCAGCGCGAACCAGCTGCGCGACAAGCTGATCCTCCTGCCCCATGCGCTGCCCGCCATCGGACGCCAATAAAGGCCACGCAACTCCCGGCAGCCATCAGGCGCGCAGCCAGTACCACTCATCATGGCGAAGCGGTGGAAACACCCATCGGAAGCTCCCCGCCCGCATCTGGAAGCTCACCATGGAGGGGTGTCTGTTCAAGGACCTGGTGGACACCGGGCGCTGATGTGACCGTCATCAGAGCAGCCGAAGTGGCTCTGACCAGTGGCCAACCGGTGACCTGTCCGCGACATCTCCGGGTGGGGGAAAAACAAACCGCTGGAGACGGAGCTGCCCGGGCCCGCTCACGGTCCACAGCCCAGGAGCTCGAGCTGACAGCTCACAGTCCGGCCCCATCATTCTGGACATCCATGTCAATCTTCTGGGGAAGAGACTCCTCATGAGCCAGGTGGGTCAAAATCGACTCCTAGTCTGGGATGGATAAGCCCATCAAATAACACAGATTATTGATCCCTAATTGTGCTCTTCTAAACTCATTTTCGAACTTCCGCGAAGGGAAACTAATTTCCCCCAGCACTTTTTCCCTTTCTTTTCCCTTCTATCTTTCTAACCAGCAAAGGGCTGGGAGGGCCAATTGGCTGACTGGCCCTCCCTGGATTACAATCTGGGCCCGCCCTGGTACGCGGCAGCACTGCCAGGACAGGCCCCAGGTTAAAAAGGGCTGCCGCCATTATGCCCCTAACAAACCAAACTCTCAAGTTTGGGTTATGGGCTGCCCTAGCCTGCCTGGCAACTTTGTACCAATACCACGTTCAAAGCCAGGCGCTTAGTCAAAACCGCCCCTTAAGGAAGCGGTCTCGGCGGGCAGCACTTCAGCCAAGACTCGAATTCGATTACAAATTTTGCACCACTCCAGCCTTCCTGCGTTAACCACCAAAAATCACGGTAAAGCGCCAATCCCCACTGGCTTGAAGAAAACCCCTCCCCTGTGTGTGGAAATCCACCCCTATTGCCTAATCGCCTTACCTCCTGATGTATTCGTCACCCCCAAAAGCGCTTCCCTAAAGTCCCTTTTGTAAGTTTACCCAAATTAGCATTACGCAGCATACCCACAATTCCCCAGGGTCCGCTCGCCGCTCTCCTCTCCTTTGGAGGCTCCGGACCCTCGACTTGGCGCACTCTCCTGATGACGCTCTGAAGCCAGCTTCCATCGGGGTTAAGTTTCTACCCTCTGCCCCTCTCCCTGTCAAAACAATTTCTAAAGAAAAGAGGAGTAGACGGCCCCCAACAGAGCGCATTAAAAAGCAACCCCTACGCCAGGCTGCAAGATAAGCCATTCGCAGATATAGTCCTCTTACACCAAACACCTAAATCCAACAAAACTTGATCTTGACCTCCTCCCAGCCATGCGGCTCTCCAAGCCTGGCAGGACCCAGCCCCTCCTATAACCTGGGGAAGGGGATGTGTTTCAGTCCTTCTTTTCCTACAGATCTCCTGGCGGATCCCCGACTTCAGCCATGATAGGCCAGCTCCATGGAATGGCGCCAGGAGGAAACCAACCCTCATCCTCCAGAGATGGAACGCATTCTCTGGAGGATTCCCCGCCCAGCAGCCTGCTAACGGAAACGCCGCCACCGACGCCCAGACGGGTCCAAGGACCCTCGGATGACCTGGGGAACGCCAAAGGCGACCGGGCCAGCCAAGCTCAAAGAGCTGCTGCGCCAGCAAGGCCACCCCCGCAGATCGCCGAATCTCTGACCCTGTCGCCCTCTTTTGCAATCATCACTGCCAACTTCGGCGACCCACCATTCCTGTTGCCTGCTCGTTTCTGCTGCTCCTCCTGCCAGTGGCAGTCAGCCACCCCTGACAAGCTTCTCGAACCAAACCAACACATCTGGGAGCAATTTGCTGCCGCTGCCAACGCTTCGATCTCTTCTGCTCTGGGCCAGTAGCTCTAGGGAGTCGGGGAGCCTGCTAAGCTTTCCTGCTCCACTTGCTCCCCTCGCTTGCAAAGCTCCCTTGGAGACTTCCTAGCGGAGTCTGGTTTAAGCCCCCTTTATGAATGCTTAGCCCATCAAGTATTCTATGAGCGCTGACTGGGGACCCGATGCGTCAAACTCCTCCCGGCCGGCGCTCTCTCCCTTGTCACCAAGACTGTCGCCAATCACAAGTCCAATACTTGCGCCCGCATTGCCGGCGCGGCAAGACGAGACCGAACCCGACCGGGCCCATTCGGCACCGCTCGCCAACTGGAACGGGGCCGCATCGCATCGTGAGGACATTCCCCGGCCGTGTACTGGGAAATGTCCTGCTTCCCCAAGGGTTGGTTCTGGACTTGCGGGAGAGAACTTTCAACTACATCCCTGCTCGGCTTTCTGCTCGGGACTCTCTGTTGCCTTAGCCGCCTCACCATCGTCCTGCCTCAGGCTCCACCTCCGGGAGCCCGGATGCCGTCGCCGCCGCCCACTCTGCTCCTCGACCACTAATTTGCCGGAGCGGCAGCGGTTGCACCTCTCTCTCCGAGGCGGAGTTCGCTCTCCCTCAAGAACAACTTCCCTAGTGGGAGTCCCCGGACTCGCTTCCTCTACAACGCTTAAGACCATTGTGCCGGTTGGCCTGTGCCCCTTGCTTGAAGTCCATCAACTCCACCTCCATTGCTCTGGATGCTCTTGGCCTCCGAAAGCAGCAGGAACTGGCCGTTCAAGCTTAATTTTAGATAATGCGTGTCAGCTATTGGATTATTTGTTGTTATTTTGCATCACCAAGGTTGTGAGAATGTACACATGATATGTGTTGTTTTAATCTTTTCCTGATGAATTCCCATTTGATTCATATGAAAGTGCGGAACTGCAAGATGTTGTATCTAATCTGAAAGTATGGACGCTTTGCTCCCACTGAGGTGGTCAGCCCTCTGGAGCTGGCTACCGGGGGGATGGTTAAGTGCTATTGTACAGCTCTGCACTGAAAGCTTGATTGTGTGCCTTCATCGTGGGATCTTGTTTCATTCAATGTATATCTAATATTACGCCTGTAACATGGTGTAAGAAACCCCTCGACTCTTCCCTTACATACGCCCAACCAAGTTCTAATAATGTTGCATCAAGAAGCTCGGCCAGCTTGGCCAAACGGCGGAGGAGGCGAGCGTCCCCTTAAATCGCCCCCTAACGATTCGGCCTCCCTTCTAAATGTAAAAAAGGAAGAGATAGTAGGGATGAGCTGCTGACCCAGCAGCATCCGTAGAAGTAGAGCTGGAACACCAAGCGCTCCTACGCATCTTCTGGTCGCATCAGCTTCCCCACTCCCTCACCCCCCCCGATGAGTCAATGGGTGCATGACACTACCTGGCTTCACAACCAACACGGGTGTCCCAGACCAAAGGGACAATGGTCTTGCCCCCAGGTGAGGATTAGGCTCCAGGACAGCTGATGCTCACCTCTCCGCACGCGTAGCAGCTAGGGTGAGATCATGCACTCACATGATGATCTCTCAGTCTCCCGCTCTCCCGGATTTCCCCCCGTTCCGCCCTTCTACACGCCCCCGCTAGAATCATAATAAAAGGTGCCAGGAACCAGCACGCGGGAGAGTCGCTAGGAACACGGACACCCGCGCTCCCGCTGCTGGTGCTCTCCACCAGATGTTATCACCGCGTCTCGTCTCGTTCTTGCGCTGACCTCGCGGCACGACTACATACATGAATGGCTTTTACTGCTGATGATTCAGACAATGAATCCACTGTATATCAGTTTATCTTGCCTTCCTTTCTTTAGTGCTCTTGTTTCAACTGTGGATCATTCATTGTTTATTGCTACCACAGGAGGTAATAAAGGATTTTATAGATAATTTGTACCTCTTTGGCTTTGAAACATTTTTACTGTATCATCTTGACTATGTTCTGACACATAGAGGTTTACTGTATTATTTGTTTTGCTTAGTCATTCATTCCATGTTACTAACAGCTTTTAAAAGTATTACAGAGTTGTGCTGTGTGCCAAATAGTTCTCAGGGCACATAACACTTACTTCTGTTATATGTATAATCCTATGGTTCCAGTACACCAAGTGGAGCAGCTGGATGCCAAATTAATCCCTTGTACCAGTATATCTTGAAGTTAAGCATGCATTAGGAGCCCATTCCAATGGCAAATCACTGAAGCATAGATAGAATGGAATGCTAGGGCATTGATGCTGATATTATGACTCTGCCCACATAGCATCCAGAATTGGTGCATTGGATGGGGAAAACATGATTTAGTGGGTGTTCTAAGCTTTCTCCAACCATAGCCTCCCTCCATCATCCCAGTGCAGAAAAAGAAGTGGTATATATTAAATGGCTCCCATTCAACTCAAGGGAGAAACAAAAATAAATACCTGTCCCTGACTGCCTCCTTTTCTATGCTGTCATACAGAGAGCATTTATTTACTACATTTATACTTTACAACACTCGCGCTACTTCTCTGTTTTATCCAACAGCCAATCACACCACACTATACAAGAAAATACAAATCTCAGACAGGAACCCATAGCTCAGATAACTGTGCATGTAGCACAGAGTTACATCACTTTGGCCTCATGTTTTGCTAACACAGCATGCAAGCAGAAACTGCTGGTAGAAGTGTCCATTGCCTAACAGTCATGGCTGATGACAAATTCAGGATGAGCACATTGCTATCATTTGTCTTGTCAAGATTTTCCTCTTTACACAACTACCAAACAGGAACCTCTACTCCTCTTCCTCAACTGGGGTTGCAAGGCAATTCATCCCATGAAAGGAAAGGGGTCTCCGTGCCTTTGTCTGACTTCTGCAAATATCTCATGTTCTGCCTCATCCATGCAATGTTTAGTTCCTGTGAACAAGAAACAACGAACAGCTGAAACTGTTTTCTTGTAAAACCAATGGAATCTCACAAAAAAATAGAAAAAAATGAATAGGTTCAATAAAGATAACAAATACGAAATATTAACTACTAAATGTAGTGGTCCAAACAATTTTTGATGCACATCCTTGACAATTTCCACAATGGTTTTGTGCACAGCTGCATGAGACAACTATTGTTCTTTGTGGTTCATTGTTTCTTGTGGCTTCATCTTTTGCTAAACGCATGGACAACTGACCAGAAATTGTATTGTAAAAGGGGACTTTTAGTGACCACTCAGTGACAATTGCCATCCTCTGAGAAAACTGTCATCACCCTTTGAAATGGCCTGTTATTTCACATGTCAGCTCAAACAACTGACAGCCAAGCATGGAATCAACAAATGGAACAATGATGATTAGAACTGTTACAGGAAAATAAAAAGTCTGACATTTTGGACTATTACTGTAATTATACTTCATATGCTGCTGGACCTTTCCAGCCTTTTCTTTCTTAGTTTGCTTTTCTTAAGTATCTCCACTTGACCTGGGGATGAGAAATTGTTCTTGATTTGATTTCCCTTTATATTCATTTATATTTTTGTCAGTAGTTTCATTCCTCCTCTCATTTGTCCTTGGTTTTGTTGGTTTTTGCTGTTATTTTATAGATTTGTTTCTGAATGCAGATTATGCAATTTATATAAAATTATATTAGTATTTATATGGAGAGCATACACCATTTTATACACACAATGTATAATGATGATTATTTATGCACAAATAACAATGCGAATGTGTCTATTGCACAAGTAAAATGCCATGCAAGGAAACAGGAAAAATGTATGGAAATACAAATTATGAGTTTGCACAGGGGAGGAGTGAAATCAAAATAAAATAAACAGAATTTATGTAATGTCTGCATATATTGCTCAAAACACTTGCAAGTATATGTCTGCCTGCATACAGGTGCAAATGTCAAGGGGAAAAGTAGGAATGGCAGAAAACTTAACATTCATAGATCAAAAAAAGGGGAAAAAACCATCACTAAGCACCTCAACTCCAAGGATTTTCAAAAGAAGCTTAGTTGCTGCTGCCCTGAAGGTAGAAGACCAAGTGATGAATTTCAAAGTAGTAATATTAAAAATCATGAACCAAAATAATCCAAACCAAATAGCTGACAGGACATACACCTAGAAATATCAAATCTCTCCATATAACAATGGCAAGTGTGCTTTCCTTACAGTATGATTTATTTGATGGAGAGCATCTCAGTCTGACAAAGCTTGTCCTGAAGACACTTCTTCTGATTGACATACTTACATTGCATGTGTGCTAGTAGCTGATAATGATAATCTTTCAACTAGAATGAATTTTGCTATCCCTGGGACATGATCCTGAGGGCTGTTTTGGAAGTTGTAGAGAAATGTAAAGCATCTGTGCTTCAGTTTTCCCCATTTCTGCTGCAATGCATAAAGTAGAACTTCCAGATCTCATTTATGGTGTAGCTCAAGAACTCCAGAAGTGAGGTAGACAGATCTCAAAAATACAATCCTAAATTATTTCATATGATTAATAGATGTAAGCTTACTTTAAAATCAGACTCTCTATTTTTCCCCAATCAGGGCTTCTCTCGCAGTCTTTTTTGTGTGTTGGCTAGCTTTCTGGGTGATGATGCAGATCGTAGCAGCTAAAACAATTTTTACACTGTTCAAAAACTACACCCAGGGCCATATTTACAGAAAATGGGGTCTGGGCAAGCTTTCAAACTGTAACCTCCAGCCTCTTGAAATCCGGATGTTATGCCCATATGGATATACCCCAAGACTGCATTAGCCTTTTTTGTCACTGAATCACACTGACTGCTCATATTTAATTTACTGTCCACTCACACCCCAAGATCTTTTTCTCACACACTACTATTCAGTAGTGTATTCTCCATCCAGAGAGAAAAAGGGGGGAAAGGGAAAGAGAGAGAGGAAGAAAGGTGGGAAGAGAGAGATAGGGGGAAGGAAGGGAAGAGAGAGCTTTGGTGACAACTGCAGTGGGGGGGGGGCAGGGGGAAAATCACCCACAACACCACTACTGCTACCCACAGTGGCAAAAACCTATGGTTGCTTTAAAATTAAACTTTATTTACTTCCAGCTAAGCAGTGTTGTGACCAAGAGAAGTTTGGGGGAGGGCACAGGCCTGAGAGGCCACTCCATGACTGGCTTGTCCCCACTGCCAGTCTCCTCCCAGCCACCATTCGGGGGGGGGGTGAAGAAAAGTGGCCCACATTCCCCTCTGCCACCACCCAAGAAAGAGCCCGTAGTTGCTTTAAAATTAAGATTAACTTACTTCCAGGCGAGTTGTGGCTGGGAGGAGACTAGAGACAGGGCCAGGGCCAGAGAAAGAGTGCTCTCCCTGGCCCATTGCTGCCCCCAGTCTGCTCTCTGCCACAGCACTGCTCACCTAGAAATGAATTAAGTTTAATTTTAAAGCAACCACAGGCTTTTTATGGGGTGGTTAGAGGGCAGCAGTTAGGGTACTCTCAGGCAACTGGTGTCCAGGGCAAGAGCCCTACCTTGTCCCGCATTTGTTATGCCCCCTCGCTGTACTATTCTGTACTTGAGGATCACCCCTTTTTCTGTTCTTTAGGGATCTTTTTCCTGTAGACCACACTGCACATAAAGAACCACTTTCTCCTTTCTTCAGAAATCTCTTTCCTACTCCTCTCCTCAGAAAGCTCTCCTTTTCTCTTTCTCAGCAAAATCCTATAATTCCTTCTCAGGAATAAAATTTCTTTTCTGTAAACCTTCCAGAGGGTTAAACCCATGGGAAAACACAAGTTGTAGTTTTTTAACATGTCTAGTTTCACCTCTATTTTGCTAAACATTTAAAACCACTCTTACTTGAAATCAGTGAGATGTATCACTGGGCACAATGGGTTGGAACTCGATGTAAGAGCCCATTCTGGTGACACTGTTGAATATTCAAGCAGGTCTGACTAGCTGCAAAAGAATGTACAAGAAGTGTTTTTTTAAGAACCCCCTGGAAAAATATATACTTTAAAGTACAGTAAGAATATACAGAGATAATATTTAGACAACTGGCAATACACAGAAAATATGCTTTATGCAACTACAAATGGGGACTTGTGCAAGTCAGTTCATTTCCCTCTTCCTCCCCTTACCTACATTGTTTCCGTTTTCTCTTCTGGCAGCCTCATATCCTCTCCCCTTTTTATGCTTCCTTAAGCTCTTCTTTCTACTTGCCCAACCAACCTTTATTTTATCTGTTCCTATTTCCAGATTTATCAACTATTGATTAGCTCATTTATATCCCATCTTCTCACCTCTGGGACCCAGAGCAGTTTACATAATTCTCTTCTCCATTTTATCCTCAACATAAACCTGTAGGTTGGTGAAGCTGAGACAGAGAGAGATTGTGGCCCTAGGTCATCCAGTAAATGTTTATGGCAGAGTGGGGATTTGAACCTGGACCTCCCAGATTCTATTTTGACACTCTACCCAATTTTATGCCAATGTTATGCCAATTTTATCCCTGAGCCATACCTGCTTGGATGGTAGGAAACTTGCATTGGGCACGTCACCCCCCCCCCCCCGTATTTTCCTCTCTGCATTATTCTTTCCTGCTGGGAACCCCATATCCTGTCCCTGCCTCATTCTCTCCATCTCAGTGATTCCTCAACCCATTTTTTTAATCTGCATCCCATTCTTCAGTTATATTTATTTACTTCATTTATACCATACCTTTCTCCACACTGGGAAGTAAAGTAGTTTACAACATTCTTCTGTCCTCCGTTTTATCCTCACAACAACCCTAGGAGGTACATTAGGCTGAAACTATGTGAGTGGTCCAACATTACATAGTAAGCTTTATAGTGACTCACTAGTAATTTGAGCCTGGATCTTCCAGACCCATCTCTAAAGCTCTAACCTCTGTTTCACACTGGCTTTCATTGAGTGGCTACTGTTGTAAGGTAGTAAACAGCCAGGCCTAGGTGAGTCATGCAAGTTATGTGGCATCATGTCACTCAGTGCTTGCTGCCAGGCCTGGCCCCAATGAGTTTTCCCTCAAAGACCAAAACAAAAGGCCGCAGCCTTGGAAGGGGCACTGCCCCCCTGTCTTTTACTGACAGAATCCAAGACAGGACTGCTATGATTGCCCAGCAACAGCCACTAGGGACTTAAAGCTACACATGCTCCTTTTAGTCATATTTGGTTGTTTGAAACCACCAAATGTTTATTTCTGGGGAGATTTTAAATTTTTCTGCAAAGCTCGGGTGTATTACAGGTTTGTAGAAAGACCTGTCATTCACACCTCCAATCACTAGATTTAAGTATTCTCAGATTTTCCCACTTTGAGAATTAGAATATCCAAGTGGAAACCCACAAGGGCTTGATGGAAGTATCTCATTCCCCCCCCACTATTTCCTCTTTCTCTTTCTTGAAAGCCCCCATACTATAGCCTCTCCCCTTTCCCTACTTTCTTCACTTCCTCTAGTGCTGCCAAACTCCAGGTGGGACCTGGAGATCTTCTGGAATCACAACAGATCTCCCAACTAAACAGTTCCCTTAGTTTCCCTTAGGGTTGCCAGCTGCAGGTTGGAAAATTTTGGGAGATTTGGGGGTGAACTTTTGGGGTGCAAAGCAACCTCAGCAGGGTATAATGCTGTTACCACCAGGAAAATGAACAAAATATTTTCCTGAAGTCAGGTTGCCTGGCTACACTGGCTCCATGTCCGGACACGGAGACTTGTGTGGTTCAGAAGCCTCCATAAGGTTCACAGAGAACGTATATGTATGTTTGTACCAATGCTATATGATTTCCCTTGTGTTTGTGTCATTCTAGGATGTAATAAAAGCCCCCCTTAGTTGAGTTTGTGCCTACAGTTTAGGATTTTAGTTTAACAAGGTTCTTCAGTTAGGTTAAGGTTCTATTAGTTTTAAGCAAGCCCTGCCAATAGAGATATGTAAAGGCATGCCTATAAGTATAAGTATTAGAGTTGGCGTTTCGGCTCAGTCCGAACTGCGATTCGGACCGAGCTGTGCGAGGTTCGGGCAGGCTAGGACACCACTCGTCCGAGCAGAGCAGTTCGAAACCCAGTCCCTCTGAACTCCATGAGTTCGGAGTGGCGGCTTGTCCGAAAAGCAGCTCGTCCGAGCCTGTTAAAAAATAACCTCCCAGCAGCCAGCAAGGTTTGCGTGGCTCTGCTGGGGTTTCCTTCTTCCCCTTTTTCTAACTTTCAGCTTGAACTACCCCCAGTCCAAGCTGAAAGTTAAAAAAAGGGGGAGGGGGAGGAAAACCCAAGCAGAGCCACGCGATCCTTGCTGGCTGCTGGGAGGAAAAAAAACCTCTTTCCCACACCACAACTCACCGCTGCCGCTTCCAAGCCCTGACCTGCACTCACAAGTCCAAACAAGCACCCACCCAGCCTCCCTCGCCACGCTTGCCACCCTCTTTCCCACCCCACAACTCGCCGCCGCCGCTTCCAAGCCCCAACCCGCACTCACAAGTCCAAACAAGCACCCACCCACCCACCCACCCACCCAGCACGCACGCACGCACGCACGCACGCGCGCACACACACACACACACACACACACACACACACCCTGTGGTGCACCACTTCAACCCCCAACCCCCCCTGAAAACTCCATTAATTCATAAAAAAACAAACCCCGCCCCCAGCTCATCCCACCAAGCCGGCAAGAATTGCGAAGGGGCGCGCGCACACACACACACACACACACACACACACACACACACACACACACACACACACACACACCTCTGGCGCCCCCGTCCACCCCCTCCAATAACCCCCCTCCACCTGAAAAATTGACCCCACTTACCCACTCGCTGCTGCTTCTGACTCAGACTACTGATCAGTAGCAGGCCAGGCCGTATGCTGCGGCTGCCTGCTGCTGCTGAAAAAAATGCTGAAAAGCAAAAAAAACCCCCAAAGAATCTTGGGCAAATGTGCCTGCACAGGGCACATTTTTAAAGGTATCAGTACAAAACTTTTAGGGTATCTTTGGATGACTGTCCTGGTCATACCCCCCAAGTTTGGTGCAGTTTGGTTTGGGGGGGCCAAGTTATGGACCCTCAAAGGGGGTGCCCCTATCTTCTATTAGCTCCCATTGGAAACAATGAGGGATAGGGGCACCCCCTTTGAGGGTCTATAACTTGCCCTCCCTGAACCAAACTGCACCAAAATTGGGGGGAATAACCAGGACAGTCTTCCAAAGATACCCTAAAAGTTTAGTGTTGATACCTTTGAAAATGCATTCTCTGCAGGCTGAAATGCAAAAAACCAGCAAAAAAATAAAAACGCATCCGAGAATCTCCTTTAAGGTTTCCCTAATGTTTAAGTTAGAAATGTTATTTTTGAAATTTGTGTCTGATAGTAAAAGCAATAGCCTGTAAAGGTCTGATATTAAGGGACAAGGAAGTTGGCTCTGGAATGCAGCTTAGACCAACGTCCAGCCAACTCTTTGATAAGGACAAAGACCGTCTTTGGACTTGCTAATCGAATCTGTTGCCAGCACCCAAGGGTCACCCAGCCATTGGAAGACGTGCAGGGACCACCATTGGACAGTTTGAACTTTTCTTTGTTACAGCAAAGTGAAGCGGGAGCCTGAGGGCATCACTGAAGAAACAGCCAGCTGATAATAGGATTAGCTGAGTGCGATAGCGAGTCACCTGGAGTTTTATGAATAAAACCTTATCGGCTCTCCTTCAGCACCATTGTAAGATCCCGCGGGAAGACAGCTGACAGCGGGATTTGGTGATCCCATTCAGAAAAGTGTAACTGTATCTTGTTTGTAAACTCTCTTGTTTCACGATTGGTGTTTTGGGTGAGGGACTTGCCCCCTCCCCTCCCCGTTCCTGCCCCTTCTGCCCTCTTTGAAGTTTGGGAATAAAAGTTCTTGCACTGCGTTGCAAGAGGCGATTCTCTCCTGACCGAGCTGTGACCACCATCTGCAATAAAATCCTTTTGCTTGAAGAACATCGGCTTCCTGCGCCTCATTAAGTTGCTGAGCTGAAATCACTTATTGTTACCCAAGCTGTAGCGGTAACAATGCCATAATACTCTAGAGTAGCCATTTCCTCCAGGGGAACTAAGGTTGCCAACCTGGAGCCCCCCCATAACTGCAGCTGAATTCCAGATGACACAGACCTGTCTCCCTAGAGAAAATGGCAGTGTTGCAGGATTGTTATATGGACTGTATAGCATTATACCCTGCTGAGATATCTTCCTCAGACTCTACACCAAAATCTCAAGGAATTTCCCAGCCTGCATCTGGCCACCCTAGTCAGACCTAAGCCCAGTAAGTCCTCCCTCAAAGGCCAAAATAGGCCTGGAAAAAGTCCTTCTCCCTTCCCCCAGCTTTTTTTCTCTGAAAAATTGAAGCCTGGAATCTGTGGTTGCCTAGCAACTGTTACTGACAGAAGCCATTAAATGAAGCTATGGGCACTTATTTTATCATTTTCTGGCTTTATAAACCCCCAATGTTTATTTTTGAAGATTTCCCATTTTTATACAAACCTGGCCCCTTTTAAGATTTGTAGAAAGATCTGTTTTGCCCATTCATGGCTCCAGTAACTGGATTTAAATATTCAAAGATCTGGCCGATTTCACTATTATGATTATGAACAACAAGCCACAATAACTAAAATGAAAGTGGTATGTTCCAAGGCATTATACCCATGTTACAGGTGTGCTCAAGTGGGTGGCAGATGATGGTTGTTTCCAGTTTCTCCAGCTTGCAAAATTCAAGAGTGATCTTTGGCTGCATCCTTGTGCTATTGTGCTACAATAAATTTGGATCTGGATTTTCTGTGTTGTCAGGATAATTCAGAACAAGGATACAGGGCAGTGAGAACACAATATCCAACCATGTTGTGGGTGTACCCTGACTGTCCACCGTTGCTTGACTAGGTTGACTTTTGGTTTGATTCAGCAAAATTCATCTTAGGCTTCTTGTTTTTTTTCTTGTTGCACCAAAGGAGCCGATGCTTGTGCAACTATATGTTCTCAGGTACCTCTAAATAAATAATCTGCTGAAAAAGAATTGTGGGTTTGTCCTGGTGATATAACAGTATTTCTAACCTAAGTCATGGGACAATGCCTTCACATTTGCTTTCCCAGCAGAGGATAATATTAATGTAAATCATTTTTCACAGCCCACTGCCCTTCAGTGCCTGAAACGTCAAAGAGAAAATTGCATTTCTCTCAACAGGAACTATTCTGCTATTATTCAGGTAAATGTGCCCCGAATCCAAAAGCTCTCCCTCAGAAAAAAAATAGATTTAAAAAATCAGACAAACATCCACAAGGAATTTGTGCTATTTGCTGAACCTTTTTAGAACTTTGATTCATCTGTACTCACTATTCACTATGTCAATATACCAAATTCTTTAAATTATGGTAAGAAATCATTACTCCATGTACTTTCAACTGTACAAGCATAGTTCATGCACTTGGTATCTTTAATATCAGGTGGTCTGATTTTACCTTCTGGTAAATGGTAGGGAGCATGTTGGCCCATGGGTCTGTTTGTGCTACATTCAGGATTGAATAGGGAATCCACTGGTATGAACTAGTGACTCCATGCAGGCACTGTGGATGCAGTCTGTGATCTGGGGTATTATAGCATCCTTTTCTGAACCACTCAGATTGTCCAGAGCACAGTGATTATTTGTACAATCTTACAGAGCAGTGCCAGTTTATTCAACAGTACTTCTTAGTCTAACCTGGATGCAATCCCATTCACCCCAGACACTTTTTGAAGTGATGTTAAGATGGCTACAAAATTACTATTGCACATAATTGCAGGTTTTGCATGAATGCTTCATTTTCAGGGAGAGGGGTGGGACTGCGAGGTAGTCTGAACCTCACCCTATTCACTTTGCTTCATGGCTAACGTGGTCTGCTTGCATATTCTGCCTGTAATAAACACCAAATGTAATAACCACCCAATGGGGAATGTAATAACCACCAAATGGGGATCATTATGATATCAAATACCTAGCTAATCAAATCTAATTATTATTATTATTATTATTATTTATTAAACTTGCTATACCGCCCTATCCCCGGAGGGCTCAGGGCGGTGAACAACATAAAGTCATACAAAAAACATAAAAATCTTAAAACAGGTACATTCTACAATAGGGCCCGCGAGACCCATATACCACCCTCTTCCAAAAATGAGGAGGGGTCCCAATGATGTTAGGGGACCCTACTAGCAGGGGGGGGGGGGGCGGGGCATTATCGGCGGCTGGACTCTCCAAAGGCCCGGTGGAATAATTCGGTTTTACAGGCCCTGCGGAACTCTCCAAGGTCCCGCAGGGCCCGAATAGCTGGTGGTAATGTGTTCCACCAGGCCGGTGCCAGGGCTGTGAAGGCCCTGGCCCGTGTGGAGGCCAGTATCTTGGATAAATGGCATAAAAACAATTCTTCCTGACTCTATTCTGAATGGAGGAGCATTTTTACCTGTTTGGAACCTCCACTCTTGAAAATTCATCAAATGAGACACTTTTCACAACCGTTGAAAACTTTTGTCAGAATTGTCCTTTTCCCAGTTTGGCTAAATACATAGCTAGATTATGAAAAGGCACAGGTGATCATAGAGAGGCATAGATTTCAGCTGGAAGCCAGTAGTATGCCACTATGTGCCAGTGTAGCTTTCCCCTTATATTTTTTGGAAAAACTACACAAACTGATTGCTACTTTCTTTGCAGCCAGTAAAAAGGCAGAACTTATCTCTCTTTTGGAATAATCACTCTGCTGTTACTCAAACAAGTCTGCTTGTAGTGTCCAAGTCAAACTAAAAGAGATTTCAATCACACGTAATATAGCAAGAGTGACATAGGCTGCAGCCAAATTAGACTTTATTGAATCACAGAATAGCATTGCAAAGTTCTGTACAATGATTTTCAGGAGACAAGAATGGTAGCAGAGAAGAAAATCTTCCTCATTACTGTTGCCACCATCTAATAGGTTTTTAATGAGCTATGTGGTACACACTGTCTGATTTATGTTCTTAAGCCTTCCATCAGTCTGTGTTAAAGCTTTTTTGGAAAACCCCAGAGCATTCTGAGGACCAGTTGAACCCAGTCTCAAATGATATCACTACTATCCTGCTTGCTAAAAAAAGTAGATCCTATCTGTGTCTGTCTGTCTGTTTAGTTCAGCCCTTTGGTTTTAAAGCTATGTTTACACAACAAACTGAGAATATAAAATTACAATATCCAATTCTCCAATACCCATTCTCACATAAATACATTGGTGCATTTTTGTTACTGCAAAATATTAGAATGAAACACAAATGCTCCTTCCTTTGGCAGATTTCCTGACATTTGGCTGTCACTATTTGGATGTATCAAGAATATACATTGTTTGCTAATGGAAATTAGCCACAACTAATTCAGCAGCAATGAGCAAATGGGCTATTTCTCCCAAGGCTTATAAACACCATTGCCTGGCTACAAATCCAAGCACCTTTACAATTGAAATGATGGAGAGGGTGTGTTGGAAGCAATTTGTTTTGTTTAGATGACAGTTCTTAGCAGTGCCAAGTCATGCAACAAACCACATTAACCTTCTAGAGGATTGATCAGCTATATAGTTCCACCAGTGATGGATAGAACACTGCATAGTACAGTGCTAGAAGCTTTCTATGAAAAAAAAAAAAGCAAGGTCACATATTTAATGCAGCCCTTTATTTTGGATTGCACATTTCACAAAACAAAGTTAGCACTGTGTTATTACCTGTTTTTTTACATTAGTAGACTTAAAACAGAAAGTATAAAGCAGGAAAAAGGTATGATTTGGGGATAACAGGAACTGCGTTGCACACAAGGCAGTGCTATTTGATTTCAAACCAATGTAATATAATTCAAGCAAAATTGTTATATCTTAATTTCTGTAACACCTTTTGTGATTTTATCGGCATGATCCGAGAACATATATACAAAAATATACACAAAATACTTTCTTTCTATAATCTTCTAACTGTGGCTTTCCAATCATAATTCAATAACTAAATACAGTACATTCATGAATTAGTATAATTCACAAACAACGTAGTCATATATAACAATATTGTTGTCAAAGTAAGTACTCTGTGATATAAGCAAGTTCTTTAAAAAATTTTTACAATAAATATTCCAGAAGAGCAGATAAGCTGACTGTTGTGTCTGGAGGAGGTGTCCATATAAAAGGCACAGTGCAAAAGAGGATGACCTCCAAAAGAGTCACAAACAATTCTTTAGAAACATGAACATCTACTAAACATCCAGTACTAATGCAACATTTTCGACAGGAGTGTTCTTCTTCAGAGTTATGATAAGTAGTATACGCTGAGGGCTGAGACAAATTGTTTCACGACAGCGAGGGAGGCACTTGGCCAACTAGTCTGGGGTAGGCGTGGGTGTGTGTAAATAATCCTGGCCAATACTCTTTACTCACCCAAACAGAAGCGGCAATTGGCTGTGACATTGGCGCGGGCTCACATTGAAGTCAAAATAGAAGAAGAGGAGCAAGTGGCTGAAGCTGGCGCTGGGACTGGGGTCCAGCACCAGGATGGCGTTGTGCAATGGAGGAGCAGTGCCAGTGGGATGCTGCAGCCCAGCACCGGCAACATGTCATGCTTGCCCCCAAGCCATCTAACAGAAGGGCTCACAGTTTGTGGCCAGGCTGTGTGTGCTCTGAGACATAGATGGCAGGCCCAAACTTTTGTGAGAGCCGTGCCAGGCGCTGGCATTGGGGCTGCGGCAAAAGCCCAACACACTCCGGTCATGGCACCACCATCAGGTGCTGCAATGCCACAGCCACCCAGCAGACCTCGGGGAAGTGATTTTCTGTTCCCCAAGTGATTAAATGGCCTTCGCCTGGGGACATTTGTCCCATATGTCCCTCTGGGCCCAAGGGAAGGAGGATACGGTTGTAATAGCAGGAGATAATTGTGAGAAAGAAAATTATCTTCTTAGAGAATATGAGTTGGCCCATGGGCTGGCTTCAATCATACAGATTGTGGACTCATGTAGAACCTCAGTGCTAGGTCTAGGATCGCACACAGTGTGAATCACCAATCTGAACACAATCTTCCTTCTGAATATTGTGGTCTACAAGCCTATTTAACAATCCTAGACAAGTGAAAAAACAGGTTTATTGAAACCCTGCTGGGACACTAAACGTTTTGCAGGTTGTTTTGGTTTTTACAGGTCATAAGCTGTACAGTTCTAGTCTACAGAGCTGGAGTGTGTCTCCCCCACAAAATCATAACAGTCAGTATGGTTATCAATTTAGAAGTCTCATCAGTGGTCTTGCTTTGTTACATTTCATTCCAAAATGTACAACATTGAACTCTCTCACACACACACGTCCCTACTGACATGCAGTAAAAGATTAAACATCTCCCCAATATCCAGGATTGGTTCATATTTTTGGCAGCTCATACACAATCACCTGCTATTAGGGTTGCCACCCATTAGATGATACCTGGAGATCTCCTGCTATTACAATTAATCTTCATATGACCAAACTCAGTTCCCCTGGAAAAAATGGCTGTTTTGAAGTGTAGACTCTATGGTATTATACTCTGCTAAGGACCCTCCCCTACCCAGAACCCCCCCTCCCCAAATCTCTAAGCATTACCCAACCTAAAGCTGGCAACCCTACCTGCTATCATAATTGCTTACAAAGCCCCCACATGGAAAACTGGTTCTTTACAGCATCTCTGAGATTTCTTCTGACTGCAAAGCTCACTGGTAGTCTTATGCATGATTATGTGAGGAATGCTAAACATATGAGCCAAGCCCAAAAGGTAATGTTTATAATATTTCTGTGTTCCAAAATAGAGACCAAAAGAATAAGTAGTAGTTCAAACAGCTTTAATCTAAAGAGCAACAGCTTTGTGCAAGCCCTTTCAACTAACTGAACCGCCTGCTTGAGCATGTGACTTTAGGGAATGTCTTCAGATTAACACACTGGACAAATATCAGAGAATATCTTGAAAGTACAAGTTCTGTCACAACAATGTTAGTGTGTGTTGCTTTTTTCTATTTCTTGAGGTCACGCTTTGGATACAAATGTCACCCCAATCTCAGTATGTTTATTTGTAATTAAGCAGCTTTTAATTTAGTCAAATTGACTCCAGTGTAAGTGCTTGCAAGTTTACAGACTTCCAGAACAATCCTTTGTACACTTCTCAGCTGACTGACTTCAATAGTTTTAGAATTGTGTAACTCTGCTTAGTATTGCACGCTTAGAATCTAACAAGGTTGTTGATTCTAACAGTGCAAGAATATTCAGATACTCAAGCAAATGCTCCTTTAGACAGCAGAGCAAAGCTTGCATTTGCTAATTGTAAAAAGCATCAGCTACCCCACTTCTAATTTACAGCCTCCTGAAGACACCCTGCTACTCAGCACAATGTGAAGGAACTGAATTATGTTGTGGTGAGTCAGATTAGAAACACTCCAGGGGTGTAAAATAGCACATTTCCCATGCCATCTGAAGTACAGCTACTCTCATCTAAGTCAATTGATTTAGGACTGTGGTGTTCTGCTTCTAAATAAGGAAGACATGTAATGCCTTCAAATTCCTTGTAGCCTCTTGTTATACCTTTTTTTTCTGGCTGTTACAACCAGCAAATCCTGGAATTACAAAGCAAGCAGTGGGGTTAATTAAGTTTGTACAAAACATTGGTCTTTTAAGCCTCCTGGAGCAGGTTAACTGGAAAGGTAGCATAGACATTTCTAAAAAACTAACTGAAAAAAATTCTATGCAGCAATATTGCTGTTTCATATTTATTTCTATAGCATCACAAAAGGCTCCATATGTTCCAGTTCTTTCAACATTGACTACTGTTTCCTTTCGCTACTTTCCCACCCAAAGCTGGACTAGAGAATAGTGCCTTTGGCCCCTAAAGTGAAATTAATGTTATCCAGATGATGTGATGGCTTATTTGAAATCTGAAGGTGGACTCTAAGGCCTCAAAAAACTGAGCACAGCTAAAGAGTTCCCTGGCTAAGCTTTGAATTTTTTAAAAAAAATTGTGCACAGAAATAACCCTGACTTCAAAGATAATGGATTCACTCAAAAAACTGAAACACCATTGCTCATGACAGCTAGGGCGGAGGACAGAAACCAAAGAAAAGGATCAGTTTTTTTAAAAAAAAAATAGCAGTAATTTTCAGTGTCTATTTCCTGATAGAAAGTATTGAGTAAAATATTAGATTAACCTATGCTTTAAAAAATAGTATCAAGATTGATTTACAATCAGGTATAATAAAAGAGTAGAACATGTGGTCAGGTAGCCAAGAAAGGGGTAACAAAACATCCTTACTAGGAAATTAAATCCTTATTTACAGAGATTCCAGAAGTAATCACATTACTGCTGCCTCTTGGAAGAATTCAATTCCTGTAGGACTAGAAACTGTCCAAAGCTAAGTTTCAAAGAAAACTCTGACCTTGTTTTAGAGCAGAAATCTTGACTGATGCCTGCTTTCTGCCTCACCAGTCCTGCTTTCTGTGACAAATATAATTATCTAAAGTGTTTCAGGGTTTTTTTCCCAGCAGTTGAACTACAGTGATAATTATACTACAGAGAATATCGGCTTTTAGCATTCATGATTTAAGTGTTACATTTTTCTCTCTCTGCAACAGGTCTATTATACTTTCTCAGTTTTGAATATGACAATACACACATTACAATCTGGTATGGGATGATTGTTACAATTTTATAACTTCAAATGAGAGTGAAAGGCTGAGAGAATGAGAGAAGAAGCCTATTATCAGAACCTTGTTCTTCAAATCTTGGTTTAAAGCAGTAGGAAGACTCCTGCCCCTTTTTCTCCAAAGTAATTACTTTTCTAAAAATAAGAGTCATTACATTAGAGTATTTGAAACAAGTACATCCTTTGAGAACCTCACATCTTGCTTTGATGAGAATCCTTCACTTCCCCAACTTAGTATTTCATTATAGTGAAGTAAGTGTTTGATTTAGAGTGCTGGATGAACACTAAAGGACACTTGGTTTAAACATCCCCTCAGACATGAAGCTTACTAACCCTCCATATACAGTGGCAATAAAACTTTGAATATAAACTCAACAGGCATCATTGGGGGAGACCTTCTCTGTGCTTTGTTGTTCTTCAAGAGCAACTGGGGGTCACTGTGTGGAACAAGAATGCTGGACTAAATGGACCTAAGCTTGCCAGCCTGATGCAAATAGTGGGACACTTATTGGGGTGGGGCGGGATGCTGATCACCAGCAACTTCACTTTTAGCACAAGCTGGAAGTGACATCATAGTGTGGGATTAATGATCTCACATCCACTCAAAATCATAAACTTAATAGTTTTGGATGAATGCAAGAGCATTACCCAACATGGTATCACTTCCGATTGCACCAGAAGTGACATCAAGTCACTGGTATGACACAAATCAACTCCCTTTCCCAAACCATTTTCCCCCAGCCACACAGCTGGACAGTGGCAGGCAGCATTGGTTAGGGGGGGAATGTCTCCCACCAAAATGGAAGGTCTGGTGTACCTAGATGAATCACTGGTCAATTCCAGAAGGGGAACATTTACTCTCTCATTTAGAGAATGGTCTGGAATTTCATTACCCTCTGCCAGAAAAACAAACAAGGTAATGAGAGGGTTTAGATCATGATGGTGGATAGCATTCTAAGACCTCTTCTTTCTCTGCCTGTAACTGTAGCATAGGCCATTGCTGCTACAACTGTGCCAGCACTGAGTTTACACCATTATAACACTGATGAGGGCTATGCGATAAATAGCTGGATCCATCTTCCTGATAAAGGGTGTCATAAAGGTACAGGGTTAAAGACTGATGTAAAAGCAAGATACTGTTCCAAAGAAAATGGATGCCTCTCAGAAAATTTTGAGATCCATCTTGAGTGTCAAGCCTGGACAAGAAGTCAGGAAAAGGTGATCCAAAGGTGTGGTTGACTGGGCAATGGGGCTTGCTAAGATTCATTACCTCACCCTAAAATGATTTAATCTGGGATCCAAGCAGCCTATTACTCACCCTAGTTTGCACACATCCCAACAATTAATCAATATTCAGGAGAACCGCCCAGGCATTTTCTTGCATCCTAAGGACCCATAAAATCTCTCCTATCTTTTTGCTTGAACCCTAGAAAAGCAATCAATCCCCTCTCCCATCTGTGAGGCGAACAACACATTTACCCCATCACACAATCAATCCACACTGTGGCATGGAGATAATCACAACTTAATGTAACATGCCTCTGAAGATGCCAGCCATAAATGTAGGTGGAACGTTAGGAGCAAAAACTACCAGACCATGGTCACGCAGCTTGGAAAACCCTCAACAATCAGTTGATTCTAGCCATGAAAGCCTTCAATACTATTATAAATCAATTCTTTGTCTCTGCATTCTCTGCCAGATTTCTTCATACTGGATATTAATAGTAGTTCTTTGACCATTCATAGTGTGTGTGTTCTGCAGTGGCATACCGCTAATGGGGACATGGGGTATTCCATGTCCTGGGGTGCACACCATTTGTTCACATGGGGGGCGCCGGGTGCCAACTGGGTCCTTGCGGAACCTGGCCAGCACCTGGTGGTTCCCTCCATCCTGCTCAGGTGAGTGCTGCAGTTAGGGTTAACCCTAACCCCCCATATGCCTCTTGTGTTCTGGATCTTGCATCCCCCCTTGTGTGTAGGCTCTTCTTTTTGTTCCTGGAAATGCTGGTCGTTTTCCTCTTCAGTTCTGCTTTTACTGGATGTTGCTTCAAGACCGGTAACTATCACCCATCCTTGAAACCCTATCTAACTTTTCTCTTTGTCAGACCTTGGATGCTTTGTTTGTGTGTGTACTCATTGAGTAGAATATGTTCTTGGTTTTAAATAATTATTATCCTTATACTTAATTTGCTAAGGATTTGGAAAGTCCAGTGTTGAACCCCAAGCCAATGAGTATGCCCATTGGTTGGAAGTGCATCCCTCCAACATTCCAACCACCTTTCACCTCCCTTCCCAAGACCTGCAGGCCTAGGAAAGTGAGTTGTGAGGAGAAGGGGGCCCAATCCTTCGTGCTGGGCTCAGCATGCCCCGCCTCCCTATTTCCCAAGCCACCCAAGTAAACAAGGAGGAAGGGGAAAACAGCCTGATCCTCAGCTAGCTGAGCCCTGCAGGGTTTGGGAAACAAGAGGGGGACAACAACCCTATCCTGACCACCCTCTCTGCCCTGTCTAGAGCCCATTTTATTTCATTTTAAAATGAGTGTTACTGCTAGTTTTTAATAAAACACAATTTGTTAATTGTACAACTGCCTGCTCATTTAAGAGTATGCCAGGACAATCATGGTATACATAGGTCAGGGGTCGGGAACCCGCGGCTCGCGAGCCTCATGCGGCTCTTCCGCCGCTGTTCTGCGGCTCCATGAGCCAAGCCGCGGGGCCCATCTTCACCCGCCCTACAAGGAGCAGGGCGGTGGATTGCTTCACTCGCCTCGGCGGCCGGGCCAGGCCGAGCCCTGCCGAATGCCACCTCCGCCTCTGCAAGGAGCAGGGCGGGCGACTATCCGGGCCGCCAGGCCGAGTGAGCTGTTCCCATCTCACTCGGCCCTGCAGGCGGGGAGCCGGAGGGCGTGCGAGCGAGTGGGGGGGGAGCGAGCGAGTGGGCGGGGGAGCGGAGGGGGGCGTGCGAGCGAGTGGGGGGGGAGCGGGGGAGGGTGAGCCAAATGGCTCTTTGAGGGGAAAAGGTTCCCGACCCCTGACATAGGTAATCAATCCCAGTTACCCCCTCTCACTCTCCATCTCCAGCTAATTTCCCTGATGTCAACTGCCTGCTGAGGGTAACAATGCTGACTCATGCACCAATGTATCTCCAAGTTAAGACAGCATGTTTCTGAGTTATGTTGGTGCAGGGCATACAAACTGGCTCTAGGATTATGCTATCAATTCCATACTTTAAATTGCCTGTCTATTTCAACATTGTGTAGTCAGCATTGTATTATTAGAGATATGATCTCTGTAAAGTAAAATAACTAGAACAGTATAAACAGAATATATCAGATATTCTGTAGGTCAAGGGCTCTGTAATATGGAATGGTGACTTTTTGATCTTTCCGAATCAACCTTTTTATCCCTCTTAAAAGAAAAACTTAACTCCTGAGCATATCAGGTCACAGTAAATTAGCTTTTACCAAACAAAACAAAACAACCCTTAGTGGTAATGAGCTTCAGGTGCCCTAGGAATTTGACATTAAAGGATTTGACATTACATTTTCACAAAACCAGCTTTCACCCTTTTAAAACCAAATCTGCTGATACTATTTCAAATCCATATTTATAGTTCAGATTGGATGAAAATTAATAGAAGTGATTAATTTTCTCTTGCTACTCTCTAGGTAGAAGTTGACTGGCTTTTGTCTTTTATACTGTTCTAAATGAGTCTCATTCAAAACTAAAGAAAATGGGTTGCTTCAGAAACAAATCTACCAAGAGCAGCCAGCTGGCATCTGGAATCAACTGTACAAAAATGAAGTCTCCAAGTACTTTTGAGAGTTAATGCAGATGTTATCATACAGACTTCTCCTCAGCAACAAGATTCCTTCAACTAAACTTTTAGAATTCAGAACACCTTGCACTGAAATGATGCCCACAGACTGCGAAGATGTGTAGGGTAGTACATTGTTTTCATGGAATGAACATCCCCCACTCACCAAAGTACCATTCATTCATGTAATTATTGTAAGAAAACAAATGGAATTACAATGGTAGATTCAGCTGGGTAGCTATGTTGCTCTGAAGCAGCAGAAAGAAAGTTTGAGTTCAGTGGCACCAACAAGACCAACAAAGTTTTATTCTTGTTATAAGATTTCATGCGCAAAAGCCCATACCAAGAATAAAACTTTGTTGGTCTGCCACTGGAATTACAGTGATTCGAATCCCTTCATTTCATTAAAGGCTCTCCTGACACATTATGAAGTTCTCATGTTTGTTGGGCAACTCTGAAGCAAACAATTAATGGAGGTTTTGTGATTCCCAGACTCTCATGTACCCTTTTCTCCTTGTGACTGGGTCAGGCAGCTTCAGCATTTCCCTCCACACATTTTTTCTGTTGCTTAAACAGACCACCCTCCACCTCTCTTCCCAAGACCTGCAGGCCTAGGGAAGTGAGTTGTGAGGAGAAGCTGGCCCCAACCTTCGTGCTGGGCTCAACATGCCCCCCTTCCCTGTTTCCCAAGCCACACAGGTAAACAAGGAGGATGGGGAAAACAGCCTGATCCTCAGCTAACTGAGCCTGTGGTTGTGAAGAGAAAAGATGCCCAATGCCAATGTTGTCTTCTCTGCTAGGAGTTTTTGTTTTTGTATGTCTGAAATGCAGCAGGGTGATCCCTTGAATGAGTATATTATCCAAACTGGATGGGAAAAAAGGTATAGCTAGAAAAGTTCCTTGCCAATAATTTCTAATAAAACCAGCATACTTTCCCGTGTCTCTGGCAATTTAAAGACAAGATGCTGTAAGGATGTGTGATGTGTGTTTCTGTTCCACCGTTCTGACCTTGGCACATTCCTTACTCTGGGCTGTGCGCCCAGGATGGTTACTGCCTTTAACATTGCTACGCTTATCATGTGTGATTTCAGCTTGTGTGTTTGAAGCTTGTTTTTGCTCTATTGTGGGAACTGTGCTTGGGAACTCGGGGAGGGGGCCACCGTGTCCATAAAAGCGACATGCTTAGTCTGGGAAGGTCAGAATCCGCATTGCGTGTATTGTGATCATCGAAGTTTATGGAATAAATGAACTGAACTCAGTTGCTTTGTTTCGAGTCCTTTGAGGTTCCTTACATTATGCGGATTCTCCATAATCTATCTACGGACTAAGCCTGGTCAAGCACCATCCTTCATCCGTTTTGTGGATCCCTGGTGTCTACCAACATGCAGGGATTGAATCCCGAGAGCTCGTCACAACTGGAGGGCGAAAAGACCGTGGTAGCCCCCAAAGAGGGTTCCCTGTCTTCCTTCCATACAACGGCCTCTCTGGAGGAGCCAGCGGAGCCAGTCTCCCTGGTGACCCTCTCCAAGCCCCGGCTCAGCCAGAGCTTAGCCTTCCTCCAACTGCAAGAGCAAGTGGAAGAAGTCCCCCTGATGGCTCGGCGCACAGTTTCGGCCGGACGCTTGGAGGTGCGTCAGGACTTCTACGATCCCGGTGGCGGGGTGTCGATGGATCGTGCCCCCCTGGAGCGGCACTTCACCACCCGTACACATATGGATTACAAACCGGTGATGCGTAGAGTGGAGGAAGCAATCGGGGTTTCCACCATCCATGGAGATACCCAGGAATCCCTGGCAAGATTCCTCGACCAATATCTCGAGGAACCACCTCCCGAAGATCACTGGCAGAGCACCGGTGTGCGTCCTAAGGGCTTGCGTCCTCTAACATCCCTAGAAACTGAGGATGAAGTGGGGGAAATACCTAAAAGCTCCAGAGTCAGGCTTACCTTCGCTGAGGATGCCCGCGCCCACGAACCCCCGGACTTAGCAGATCTCGAGGGGGCTACTGCCAGACCTCTTGGAAGTGCCAGCGCCCAGCTTGCTTCGGGTCGGCATGAATTTGGGCGGGCTACTACTCTGTCTGCCACGGAACATCCCCCCGTATCGGTTCCGGATCTCTGGGAACAACTGGAAGCCCTTGAGAGGACCAAACGTGACTGGGAACAGGAACGGGAGGCCCTCGAGAAGGAGGGTGAGGCCCTGGAACTGGAATGGGAACAGGAGCGTGAGGCTTTCAAAAATGAACGATTGGCTTTCGAACTGGAACGCGAAGCACAACGCTGGGCCCTGGAAGCAGAACTGTCACGAGAGAAGGATGTTCTTAGAGTCCAATATCTCAAAGACCTCACCTCCCGTGACCATGTTCTGGAACACTCCAGACTGGAACTCCAGCGCCAACGTGAGTGCCTTAAAGCACTGGAAAACCAGGGTGAAGTCGAAGCGGCAATGCAACGCAGGGACCGCGATAGACTGCAACGTGACCGTGAGGCTCTCACCCGTCGGGAGAGGAAGTTGGAGGCAAGGGGAGTGCTGCTCCAGAGGGATCTGAGGGCGAACCCACCACAAGCGGCCCTTCCCAACACCGGCGGCGCGGCTCGCCAGCCCATCGTCCCTAATCGCACCGCTCAGCAGCCGGCAGCTCCTTTGCAACCACGAAGAGTCCTACTCCCAGTGCAGCCTCCGGCCCCGGTTGCCCAACCACCACCCGCCCTGGTTGCCCAACCACCGCCCGCACAGGGACCGGCCCCGGCTCCACAGGGGCCGCTGTACGGCGGAAGGGGCTATCCGCGCCCTCACATCCCTGCACGTTTTGATGGGACGGCGGCCCGATTGCCTTACTTCATCTTGCAGCTGGACGCACATACGATCGAATTTGATGATCTCTATAGATCCAGGAGGCTGAGAAAGTGCGCGACATCGGATCCGTGCTGGACGGGGAGGCGGCTGAATGGTTTGTGGAGCTACATGAACTAGAAGGGGCCCCTGAACTTCAAACCGTAGCGGCCTTACTCCAAGGACTGCGACTACGTTTTCAGGATCCTGAGGAGGTGAACAAAGCCATCAAGACTATTAAAACGCTCAAGCAGGGCAATAAAACCTTTGCGGCATTTGCTCGAGAATTCCAATTGGCCGCAAGCAAACTCCCAGATTGGCCCGAACGCATGAAGTGTGAATACTTCCACGACGCGATCGCCTCGGAAATTTGCACCTGGGCCTGTACGGTGCGTGAACCGCAAACCATTGCTGAATGAGTTACAACCGGCAACCTGATTGCCACCCGACTCACCCGCGCTCAGACAGGGAAAACCCCAGCCAGCAAGCCCCCCGTCAAACCGGCAGCAGCGGCCGCCGCCCCACCAAAGAAGGCTAGTGCGGGACCACAGACGACCGAGTCCACCTCCGACCGCCGCCGCAGCCTTGGATTATGCTTGTATTGCAGAGGCCCGGGCCACATGGCGGCCAATTGCCCTAAGAAACAGAAGGCGCCTACCCCCGCTCCTCGCAAGTCAACAGCGCGAACCCCACGTAAGCCCGGACCCCAGGGACCCCAAGGAGCTGCCCAAGCCGCCCATGAGGGCGAGCCCAGAGAAACCGATGACTGCGAACCTGAAGGAATGAGCCTCTCATCCGCCCCCGGGGAAGAGATTCCTGCACCTGATGCGGTGAGTGAAGGGGGAGCCCCCATAACCATTATGGCCACTCTGACCAATACGTCCAAGCACACTCATATTTTAGCTTGGTCACTCGGGCACTCGTGGATTCGGGTTGCTCCCACTGCCTGGCAGAGCAATTAGGGCTTGAACGTATAGCATTGGCCAAACCCATCCCCACCCAAATGGATGGCAGTCTGCTAGGCACCGATGGCCCGGCCCGTTTCAAAACCCAACCGGTGCTCCTACGATGCGCTGAACACTGGGAAAGACGTAGCTTCATCCTGGCTCCCGTTGCCAAACATCCCATAGTGCTGGGGATGCCCTGGCTCCTCTCCCATGAACCCACCATTTTCTCGGGGCAGCGCACAGTCCGTTTCACCGATCCTCCTTGTGGGGATCACATGCACGAGGGGGAACCACCGGCAGAGGCTGATGAAACACCTAATGAGCCCCAACAAGTAACCCCTGCCATAGCCCCAAGCCCGGAACTGGCCGGAGTTCCCAAACAGTACTGGGATCTAGCTAAGGTCTTTGAAGAACAGGAATGCAATCAACTCCCCCCCCATAGGGACACGGACTGCAAAATCCTCTTGGTCCCAGGAGCACAACTCCCCAAAGGTAGAATATACCGGATGAGCCCAACCGAGGAGAAGGAGCTTCGTGCCTTTCTCGATAAAAACCTGGCTTGGGGTTTCATTCGCCAGGCCACCAAGAGCACCCACGCTGCCCCTGTGCTGTTTGTGAAAAAGAAGGATGGGACCCTACGTCTTTGCACTGATTACCGTGGTTTAAATGCTGTCTCTCTATCAAATAAATACCCCTTGCCCCTAATCAAAGACCTCCTCGATGCTTTGGGAAAAGGGCGTATTTTCACCAAGCTAGACCTGAGAGAAGCTTATTATTGGGTGCGGATCGCTGAAGGGTTCGAACACTTAACAGCCTTCAATATGAAGTTTGGTCAATATGAGTACAATGTAATGCCCTTTGGATTATCCGGAGCCCCAGGGGCTTTCATGTCGCTTATAAATGACGTCCTGCAGGATTTTCTGTTCAAGGGGGTGGTGGTGTATTTAGACGATGTCCTTATCTATTCCCAAACGGTGGAAGAGCATGAGCGACTGGTAAGGGCAGTGTTGCAACGTCTACTCGAGAATTCTCTGTTTGCAAAACTGTCCAAATGTGCCTTCCATCAGACCTCCATGGATTATCTTGGCTATCGGATCTCTCCCGAAGGTCTGGAAATGGATCCAGCAAAAGTAGCAGCAGTGGTGAATTGGCCCGTTCCCACCACCCGCAAGGAACTTCAATCCTTTTTAGGATTTGCCAATTTCTACCGTGATTTCATCCCCCAGTTTGCCAACATTGCCCTACCGCTCACAGACTTACTGCGCACCAAGGGGAAAGGCCCTTAGGTGTCACAACCCGGGGCTTCCCTCTCCTGGTCCACAGAGTGTCAAAATTCCTTCCAAGCCCTTAAAACTGCCTTCACCACAGAACCCATTCTGACACATCCGGATCCCTCCTTGCCCTTCATCGTTCACGTCAATGCTTCGGACAAAGCCTTGGGAGCTGCCCTCCTGCAGAAAAATAAAACTAATAAACTTGTTCCGTGTGCTTATTTATCCAAAAAACTGTCGGGTCCTGAACTTAACAGGACAGTTGGTGATAAAGAAACAGCTGCGATTAAGGAGGCTCTTAGTACATAGCGACATTGGCTGGAGGGGGCCGCTCGCCCTTTCCAAGTTTGGTCTGACCATAAAAATCTGGCCGCTTTGTCTACTCCGCTCAAAATGTCGGCCAAACAATTGAGATGGGCTGATTTCTTCTCTAGATTCAACTTCACTGTCCATTTTTTCCCCGGTAATAGTAACAAGATGGCTGATGCCTTATCCCGCTTGCCAAAAGGGGCGGATACCTCTTTACGCGCCATGCCTCGCACCATCTTAACGCCTGCTCAATTAGGCTTGGCGGTAACCCGATCCCAGACAGCTGCGTCCCCAACGCCCCCCCAACGACTGTTCCGGACGTCGTATCCCCGTTTCTGCGCCACTTGGAGGAGGCGGGACGACAGGAGGTTCCAAAGGAGGAATCCGACCCCCTCCTGCAATTGCAAGGAGGAGTCTGGCAACGGGGTGACTGCTGGTACGTCCCACCGGCTCTACGCAAGCAGGTGCTCCTGGCAGGCCATGACGCTCGCCAAGCGGGACATTTTGGATTTTTAAAAACGCTCCACTTGCTCAGGAGACAGTTTTGGTGGCGCACCATGCGCAAGGACATTGAAGCGTACATAAAGGGGTGCCCGATATGCGCAGAGGCTAAGGCCAGCACTGGTAAGCCCCACGGACTACTACAGCCCATCCCCCCGGCGGCAAAACCTTGGCAAGTGATATCCATGGATTTTATCACAGATCTCCCCGAGAGCCATGGGAATACAGTTCTATGGGTGGTGGTGGACCTCTTCTCCAAGCAGGCGCACTTTGTCCCATGTCCCACCATCCCCTCAGCGCCCAAATTAGCTAAATTGTTTATTCAACATGTTTACCGTTTGCACTCGTCGCCGGAGAGAGTGATCTCCGACCGCGGCCCGCAATTTATATCTAAGTTTTGGAAAGCGTTCCTGGAGATGTTGGGAACCGCCTCGGCTGTCGCTGCCCCGTACCACGTGCAGAGTGACGGCCAGATCGAACGGACCAACAGAACGCTAGAGCAGTACCTACGTTGCTACACCAACTATCATCAAGACAACTGGGTTGATCTCCTTCCCTTCGCTGAGTACGCCTATAACAACGCGGTTCATAGCAGCACCAACAAAGCCCCGTTCGAGGTGGTGTCAGGTCGGTCGTTTCCCCCGTTACCCCAACTCCCCGACCATGCGCTCCAACCCCCGGACTTTAATGACTGGATCCAGTCCCTGGCCGAGGGGTGGAAAACTGTTTCCTCCTCGCTTTCGCAGGCGGCGCAGAAAATCCAAGCGGACAAACGGAGAATGGATTTTCCTCTGCAAGTGGGTGCCTGGGTCTATTTGTCCACCAGAAATCTTAGGGATGTGCACAAATATTCCAAATTAGGCAAGAAATTCATAGGTCCGTTTCGGATCACACAGGTGATCAATGGGGTGACCGCTCGGTTAGAATTGCCCAACTGGCTCAGTAACATTCGTCCTGTGTTTCATTCTAGCTTACTCAAGCGGGCTCCAGATTCAGATGCCTGGCACGACCCAACGGAGGTTCCCCCGCCGGTGATCGTTGATGGCCACAAACATTATGAAATAGATGCTATTCTGGACTCCCGCTATGTTTGCAAAATCTGGTTTCTTGGGTGGGCTATCACTCTGGCCATAATCAATGGGTGTATGTTGAAAATATTGACGCTCCCCCCCTTGATCTCTGCTTTCCATAAAGCATTCCCTCTCAAACCAGGTGGGGAGGGAGCTTTCGTGGGAGAGGCGGAGTTGAAGGGGATAAAATTGAAGGGGATTAATATTTTAGCTTCATGGTAGGTAAGAGGGGAGCCTGAGGTTCTCCTAAACATTCCCATATAAACAAAGCATGTCTTTAAGTCTTCCTAAATTAGTGCATGTAGGTCACTTCAAGATGGTATGGGAACAAAACCTTTGAAGTGTATTAAATTCATTTTCAAGCATCCACAGTGGCTTCCAGTTGTTCAGCACAATTTAGCCCCAATTTAGCTCAGTGGGAGGGTAAATGCAGAAGGAATAGCGGGTGACATATAGTGGTTAGAATGTCAGACCAAGTTCAAATCCCAATGCTAGCACAAAATTTGCTGGACAGCCTTGAACTTGCCACTCCCAGTCAGCCTAATTTACCTTACAGCGGTGCTTTACATATAAGGACAGATTTGTGTAGTTTCCCAGTTGCTTCTATAGCTGATAATACAGCAGAAACAGGACCTCTTCATGACTGGTTTCCCCAATAGCATTCTCTTGCAACAGCTAATTTTCCATCATGCTTGCTACCAGGGTTTTTAAAAAAATCAACAAACGAGTACTGTCAAAGTAATAAAACATTTTTTTTGTTCCATCCCATCAGCTGATTAATAGCAACCCCAGAGGGTTTTCAATGTAAGAGATGTTTTGATTTGCCTGCCTCCACACCATGACTCTGGAATCTGATGAGATTTTTTTTAAAAAAGCAAGCTTGATTTAACAGATCTAACACTACATCAATATAATGATTCACTTGATGATTTTTTTAAAAAAAGAAACTAACAAAAGCTTCTTGGCAGGGGGAGAAACAGCTACCACAAGTGCAAGGCAGAGAAAATGACTGCCACGCAGGATTGGGAAAATCCAGATTTCCCCACCTACTTTGCTGCAATCTTTTCCTAATCTTTACAAAAAAGCAGATTTGGGAAAGATCAGAGAAAAGCTGGAGAAACCCAGAAGCACAATGATGTAGTGAGGAAGAAGGAAAAAGCCCACTTCTTAACATCATAAAACCTATAAAACAGAGAACAGAATAGCATATATCACCCTCAGCAACTTGGGAGTGACAAGATAAAAAAGTACTATATAAATAAATAGTGCAGAGTAGGGGGGTCACATGACAGAATGGTACTTTATCCAAATGTGCAATTGAAGAATGGATAATTCTCCCAATCCTACTATACAGTTCGCTATCAGCATCTAGTGGTGACAGAGGGTAACAATGATATCCAAAGATTGTCTCAATGGAAAATTGCAAGAGTCCAGTAGCACCTTAAAGACTAACAAAATCTCTGGCATGGTATAAGCTTTCATGGTGACTGACTGATGTTACATGCATCTGGAAACACTGGTAATTAACTACCAGAATTCAGTGTGAGCCATGGTTTGTGTGAATAGAATACATCAGATCACACAAAATACAAAAGTTTCTCATTTTCAGATAAAAATATCTGCAAGGTGTATTTCCAGGTTTTCTTAAACAATATGGTTTTCTTAAACAATATGGTTTTATATTTATGATCACTGAGGAAGGCTGAATAGGCCAAAATGATTATGTTCCTATATTGGTCATTTATAATGACTGTATCATCAACTGTGTAGTTTGCATTCCAGGCCCTGAGATTTTAACAAACCTTTTTGTATACACCATGTAATAAATACAGTTATTTTGTTATACATTTTATAGTTTTTAGCTCAGGTTTTCTAATTGAGCTCTTTCCCCTTTTTTGTTGTTTGCACATCCCATACGATAAATGGCTAAGTAATCGAATGTCCACCAACGGGGAAGCAGGACTCACAAATTCCCTTCTGGCCACGGAGCAGTGGTGGGCTCTGCAGGCCCCCATAAGCCCTCCTGCCACCCCCAACAGCCAGCCAGGGCTCACAGAACAGCTGATCTCCAGGCCTGACAAAGCCCTCCCGCCTCCCCCCACCTGCAACACCTTGGCCAGGCCCACAGAACGGTTGATCCGCGGGCTTGGCAAAGCCCTCCTGCCTAGCTCCCATTCCAACCATCCCAGTTCCACCCTCCCCCACCCCAAGCCACATCTTTCCACTTTCCCCCATACCATAACCTTCAAACCCTCTGCCACTCCAATAATCACCTTCTAACCCTCTCCCACCCCAAGTTACACCTTACCACCCTCCCCCACCCCTAGCCATACCTTTACTACTCTTCCCCACCCCTCGCCTCACCTTTCCACCCCCACTCCAATACTAATATATTTCCTTTTCCACGCTTTGCTAGGACCCATTGCATCTCCACCACAACGGGCTTTGCTGCTAGGTGATTTGTAAGGCCCATATCACAATATCCACAGTCAAATCTGTGGATACTTAGATCCAGAGACTGGAGCTATGAACAGCAAAACAGATCTTTCTACAAACCTGAAAAAACATTCCAGGTTTGCATAAAAATCTGATTTTTTAAAACTTGGAATTATCCCCCACCCCCGAATAGAAACAGCACCTGTAGCTTTAAGAAATGAATGCCTTCAGTGGCCATTGCTATTCAACTATATAGTACTTCTGGTCTTGTTTCTATAAGAAAAATAAGTGTATTCTAGTCTTGGTTTCTATTAGAAAAAGGCACAGGGCTAGGGTCCTTTTCAGGGCTGTTTGGGCCTTTGAGGGAAGAGGTAAGGACATATTGGGAGTAAAAGAGGGCCCAACTGTTTAATAGCAGCAACCTCATGAAAGCCAGTGAATTGTAGTGATGAGAGTTCAAATCCTCATTCTGCCATGCCTTTGGCCCAATCACACACACTCAGCTTACGTCACAGTTGTTGTGAAAGTAAAACTGAGGAGAGTAGAATTATGTAAGTTACTTCACATTCTCATTGTGTATAAGGCAGTGAATAAATGAAGTAAATAATAAATATAGTTGATGAAGGGGGACAGATAAAAGGATGGTTGGTAGAAAGATGGAAGTTGAGGACGCAGAGCCTGCCAGGAAGAGGTAAAGATGAAATATACAGAGGATTCAGGGGAAAATGAAACGCTTCTCTGCAAGTTACCCATTGGGTAACTGAGTCTAGCCTGGTTGTCACAAAACAACTTGCCCAGCTCAGCTAGCAATGTGCAACTGGCACAGTATAACTTAACCAGAGTTTATCTGGGAAGACACTGCCAGATAGACAAAAGTTGTCTGATGAGTGGAAGAAGGAAAAGGTTATCAGGGGAGAGGAAGATAAAATAAAGGGGAAGGGGGAAATGATCAGCAAGTTTTGTGGGCCCCTCACTTGTTTATACTAGATCAGGGGTCGGGAACCTTTTCCCCTCAAAGAGCCATTTGGCTCACCCTCACCCGCTCCCCCCCACCCGCTCGCACGCCCCCCTCTGCTCCCCCGCCCACTCGCTCGCGCCCCCACCGCCCGCTCACCCCCCCCCCGCCTGCAGGGCAGGCGGAGATGGGCCCGGCGGCTCGGCCTGGCCGGCCGCCGGGCAAGTGAAGCGCCCGCCCTGCTCCTTGCAGGGCGGGTGAAGAGGGTCCCGGCGGCCGGCCCACTCGCTCGCTCGCACGCCCCCCTCCGCTCCCCCACCCACTTGCTCGCTCGCGCCCCCACCGCCCGCTCACCCCCCCCATTTGCAGGGCAGGCGTAGATGGGCCCGGCGGCTCGGCCTGGCCGGCCGCCGGGCAAGTGAAGCGCCTGCCCTGCTCCTTGCAGGGCGGGTGAAGAGGGTCCCGGCGGCTCGGTCTGGCCGGCCGCCGGGCGAGTGAAGCGCCCGCCCTGCTCCTTGCAGGGCGGGTGAAGAGGGTCCCAGCGGCTCGGCTCATGAAGCCGCAGAACAGCGGCAGAAGAGCTGCATGCGGCTCGCGAGCCGCGGGTTCCCGACCCCTGTACTAGATGAAATCTAGATCTCTTAATCAAAATGCCAGAACTTGTTGCAGCATCCTTCTGAGTACATTTTTAGTGACAGCTCTGTACAGTTGCATAATCCATGAAAGGATTCCAAAGGGAATAACCAATTTTTGCCAAAGGCAACTCCTTTCGGTTCACTCCATTTAGTTTACCAGTGGGCCATGTGTACTGAAGCCTGAGCACAAGAATCTTATACTTATTGTGAACAAATCTATACTGGGTAGCATTTTGGTCGTTGGCTCTTGTTCTCATATGTGGCAGATGTAAAGATATTACTTTCTCCCATTTCTGAAGACAGACCCCAAAATCAACCCTCTGTATAACAGTGCCAATAGCAAGCACTTTAGAAACACAGTTAATATTAACAGCTTACTATAAAACACCAGTGTTTAACTAAAAAAAGAAATAAGGCTGGATGCTGTACAATGTGAGCAGTCACACTACAGAATTAGTGATTACTCCTCTTGTTCTCCTGAAATTGCACATCTCTAGACCAGGGAACCCTCAGCAACATAGTGGAGGCAGTATTGAGGGGGGAACTGGCAAAAGCTATGGAAGAGGAGGGGAAATGGAAAGGTCACTTTGATTCAAAGCTCCAAAATAAAGGCATCTATAGTAACTGTTTCTCAGACAGGAAATGTGATATCACAAACTGCAGGAAGTGCTACTTATAAACTTGAAGAGGAAAATTTTAGTTACTACCCTGTTTCCCCGAATATAAGACATCCCCGAAAAATAAGACATAGTAGAGGTTTTGCTGAAGTGCGAAATATAAGGCATCCCCCAAAAGTGAGACGTAGCAAAGTTTTGGTTTGGAAGCATGCCTGACTAACAGAATACAGAAATATAAGACATCTCCTGAAAATAAGACATAGCGCATCTTTGGGAGCAAAAATTAATATAAGACATTGTCTTATATTCGGGGAAACATGGTTAGTTAGTGTTCTACACTGTACTTGTTTTATTTTTGAGGTTAGTTAGTGTTCTACACTGTACTTGTTTTATTTTTTAAGTGGGCACATTTGACTAACACTTGATTTACCTCAAGAGGGCTACACTCTAATCAGTAATACAACTAAGCAATAAACTCTAGACACCAAAATGTTGAATTAAATACAATGGTTGCCAAGAAAAAAAGGACACTTGCCATTAGTTATAAAATATGCCTTCTGTCAAAAAAAGGAGTGTAACAAACACTAAGAAAAAGACTGAACTGAAATAGTATTTTTAGAACTACAAGTATTTTTCTGAAACTAATGGTGTGAAACAGCTGCCTGTAGTCTTCTGTTGGATAATGGAACTCATCCTTTCAGTTTTTTAGAGCTATGCTCAAGTACTATGTTTAGATTTATTCATGCTTGATAATGATTTACAAGCTGGACTTATCTTAAAGCCACACACTTGATTTTGAATCATTCCCCAGGAATGTGGATAATATTACATCATGAATCATTTAGGGTAAAGTGTTATTTTTCTGCAGAGCACATTTTCTGAAATTTGTTTTCATCCTGATAAAAAAAATTGAGTAGTGGAAAGAAACGCATTGAGAATTGCAAAGAATTAGTTGAAACCACCACTTTAAAGCTTTTATTGTATCATAGTCACTTCAAATGTTGTGAAACAATTTTCAACAATTTTGAGTTTTTCTTCAGAAAGCAGATTTTCTTGCTCCAGCTTGGCAATAAGTGCTTCCAGGGATTTGAGTCTGCCTAAAGTTTTTTGTTCCTGTGTTTCTAAAAGTGCTATTTTTGAGTGCAGCCTTGCAATTTTTTGCCAGAGTTGCTCTCTGTCTATGTCTTGCCTACAATATGAATGTTCCATTTGTAGCACTTCAAGACCGCCATCACTGGTGATGCATGTAGATGTTCCAGCTTCAATATCAATTAATTCCTGGTCCACTGGAATAACTGAGCCTTCTAATAACAAAGGGTTTTTTGAATTCTCTGAAGGAACGATAATAGTCATAAAAGACTCTTTATCCCCACTAAACTGTTCCAAAGCTTGGGACACGGTGTGGAGCAACAATGACTTTTCACTCGATGGCTTGACTTCCACTGTACAGCATGCCATATGAGACCCCAGTTCATCAGGTGGAAGGGTATTAACAGGTACAGTCACATTATTATTAGATTCCAGAGATGGATCCAAGGTTTTAAAATCTAAAGGCTGTGAAACTGTGGCTTTAGGATCTGAGATGCACTCAAGACATGACTGAAGGTTGTGAACTGTAGTTTGCAAAATTGTGGTTGAACCACTAAAGAGATGATCTACAGCTTTGTTAAAGCTCATGGTTTTTGGAGTGCAGGAATCACTGGTTGTTATCATCTGTATATCGGTTGTTATTACCACAGGGTTTGTTTGCTCTAAAGTCTGCCTAATGGAATCATCAGGGTATATAATTATGTCTTCAGATTTCACTGCATCCTGAAGCGGTACTTTCTGTTGAGATGACTTGCTTAAAGTTGTGCAAAGTGCTTTCCTATAAAGTCTTTCTTCAATCATATTATTCATCTTTGGTGAACAAGGTTTTAAAAAACTAGCTGTTGTATTCCTTGGGTTTTTATCTTTGACATGTTCTGTTCTTTTTTCCTGTGCCTTTTGGAAAATTTCTTTTTCCTAAGGAAGGAACACATTCTACTTTATTAAGTAATCATTTATCATGAGCCATTTTACAATAAATTCTTGTTATTCAATGCATTCAATAAGTTGGAATGGAAGGGAAAAATATTCCATTAGAGAACAGAGTCCTTCCTCCAACAGCAGATTCCTCTTTAGAAGAAGAAACCTTTGAATCCAACCCACTGTGTTGAATCCAAATTTGCGTGAGCGAGTCTGTAACAGAGTTCTTGGTCTTCTTCCCCCTTTTCCTCCGGCTGCCTGAAAGATAGATCCTGAAGGTCAGGACTAGAAGTGATAGGGAGAACCTTGGGAGTGTGCAATATAGAATTATGTGCTGCAGTGGGAAGTCATATTCAATGGAAATACTCTTTCAAAATAAACTCAGGATATTGCAGGAGCTCCTGGTTCATGCATAGAAAGAGCTGTTCAAGTGTCAATGTGCAAGAAATCCTGCCAGTTGCTCCTTCTCATTGCAGTCCCTCCCCCAAATCATAATCACAGCTTTTCTGAGGAGATTCCTGCACTCCAGTAGCAGCTTTTCAGAGGACACTGGGACTGGAGAATGACAAAAAGAGACCAGAAAGATACCATCTGCAAACTTCATTTAAGTTGCAAATGTTTTGATTCAATACACGAGTAAAATCTTGTTCCTCAAAAAGAATTCAAGTAACTGTGTAATTAACTAGATTTTAGGTTAGCGGCACCAAAATTTCAGGAATTTTTCAAGAGACTCTGCTGATGATATCACCCAAGTTTGGTAAAGTTTGGTTCTGGGGGTCCAAAGTTGTGGATCCCCAAAGTGGGGTTACATTTTGAGTGTCCATAACCTTAGCTCAACCAGCAACCAAGCTAAAACACAAGAGTTAAAATCCTTCAAAACTGGATTTTTGGTCAGGGGAGGAATGTTTATGTTAGCACTACCAACATTTCAGAGTATCTTTAGGAGACCCTCCTGATGATACCATCCAGATTTGATGAAGTTTGGTTCGAGTCCAAAGTTATGGACACTCAAAATGTAACCTCATCTACTATTAGCTTCCATTGGAAACACCACTTTGTTCTCCTGAAACACCACCTTTGTTCTCCATTGGAGCACCCACTTTGGGGATCCATAACTTTGGACCCCCTGAACCAAACTTTACCAAACTTGGGTGATATCATCAGGAGAGTCTCTTGAAAAATTCCTGAAATTTTGGTGCCACTAACCTAAAAACTGCGCTCCCTGGTGGCCAGCAAAGTAAAAACCTTAAAATATTTTTTAAATACACCTCACTCGCGTATAAGTCAGCAAAAAATGTGCTGAAAAATTCGACATATATGTGAGTATATACGGTAAGTAAATTCTGAACCTTGCTCCCTTTGACTTCTCCATTTATAAAACATACAAATCTATAACTAAGTAACTGTTGGACATTTACCCTGGTTTATGAAAACATAAGGTATAAAATATATATTTTGATAAAACAACCAATGTTAAATAAATCTGCTAAATACAGGGTTGGATCCAGACAACTTCCCTGTTTTGGAAAGAGAAGGGACAGTTTCTTTTGAGACCCGGATGGACAAAAGCCATATAAAAAGAGCCCTTCGGGGGTTGGGCGGGATATAAATTTGAAAAATAAATAAATAAATAAAAATGGAGGCTGTAGTAAGAAGGAGCATTAGGTTAGATTGAGTGAAAAGGGGGGCCAGATCCAAAACACCAATTCAAATCCAATGCCAAATTGCCACATTGGAAGGGAGAGAACAATATGGTGTGAAATGAAAATGAAGATTTGACATCCCAAACTTGGCTGTTGCATTTTAACTGGCCATAATCTAAAATACCAAATTATCTTAAAAACTGTTAAGTCTGAAATTAAGAACTTTTCACATGCTGTGGAGAAATATCAGGGCACCACCAGGGGATGTAGAAAGGCCAGGTTCATCAAAACTTGTGTCCAGTAGGTGATATTTCTCCTAAAGCGGGATTCTGAAAAAAGCTGGGCTCAGAGAAGTTTGAACAGAGAGATTCTCTCCTTAAAACAATTTGGATACAGAGGGCTGAGAGTTTTTGTTTGGGTTCTCTGTTGTCCCATATTATTAAGACTGAAGTCCCAGTCTAACTGCCTAACCCTAACCAACTATGACTAGCAGGGGATGGGAGCAGTAAAAAAGAAGCGAAGAATTGTTATAATGGATGATGCAACTGTATGGTACACAGTAAGTTTATTTTATTTTGATTTTTAATTCTTTCCTTTTGCATTTCTCATTAGGGGAAAGAGGTATTTTACTTCACCATAACATTGTGTCAAAACTAGAATCACAGAAGGTATGGATACTCTCTTCATCTCACTTTACCCCAAGTTTCTGTTGATTGTTCGGTGGGACTGGGAAGTGGCGAGGGACTAAGAGTTACCAGATCTAATGCTGAGCTAGCATTTTCCTCTGTATAACAAATAGGCAAATTGCCTGGGTATGACTGGGGAAGAACTACACAGTTGCTATGGGCTTGTATGTGCATGTCAAATGTCCTGTATTTAAAGTACACTAAATTAAACCAGAGTGTTAGGATGCCAATACTAGCTAAACAAAGTATATCATAGCTCCATAGCTCACATTAACCCTAACAAAGTATATCATAGCTCCACAGAATTTTGGCTTGACCACAGGCTCAGCCTGCATGGCTGCAACAAAATTCTGTTAGCAAACAACAAATTGTGGTCTCTCCATTGAAAGCAAATATCAGTAAACGTAACAGGCAGTGGCATATCTGCTCGGAAATGGGGAGTACCCCTTGTCCCTGGTTGCCATTAATCTGGTCATGTGGAGGGTGCAAAATTGGTCCCCCCATGTGACTAGGTCTGGCGCGAAGACGATGAGGCAGCAGGAAGTCCTGCTGCTTTGTCATCTTTGGCCTCCCTCAGCCCCATCCACGTCGTCATCGATGTGGGTGGGGCCGAGGATGCCGCACCCCTGGGAGAGAACCCTCTAGGTAGAGCAGAAGAGACTGCCATCCTCTGTCAGGTGGCCACACCCCAGGTGCCCCCCCTGAGCCCCACCCCTGGGTGTTTATAAAAGCACGTGTTTTTATAAGTGTTTATAAAAGCACATCTCGGGGGTGGCAGTCTGTTCTGCTCTCCCCAGAGGGGAGGGCAGAAGCCGGGCTGCTGGCTGCCGGCCTCTTGAAGTCCCAGGGAGGGGAATGGAGCTCAGGAGTGGGGGCAGAGCCCCACCCCCTGGCACAGTGGGGGGGGGAGGTGCCCAGAGACAATTTGCCTCTGGGCACCATTCCCCCCCCATACGCCTCTGGGAACTTGCTACAAATCTGATCACATTAACATGAATGGAAATAATCCCACTTCCACCATGATACAAAATCGCATATTAAAATTATCACACAGGAAATTTCTAATTTGCTCTGTTGTAGTTTACCTGATTATCAGGTGCTGAAAAAATAGTTGGCACTGCAGTTGTTTTCAAATATCGAATACCCCATCGCACATCAAGGGAGTCTGGTGTGAAATGGTCACTGCAGAGAACCTGGTGCTTGCTGGGAATCCAAGTGTCACGTTTCATGTTCCGTAACCATTTCTCCAATCTTTCTTTATCATTGAGAGGAAATCTGCATCAAAAATGTGTATGAAAGTGAATGATAAAAACAAGATTAAAAACATTATATATCTAATTCTGAAGCATGCCCTCTGCCAGTGGGTACCTAAATTGGTAACATTGGAGCACACTGAGCCCTAAAAGATGTTTCTGCAGACTTGGTGGATACCCTAAGTCTACAGAAAAATCTGAAAACTAAGTACATATAGGGGGTTTAAATCCCCTTGAATTAAAAAAACAAAACGAACAATGCTGCCTGCACATACACAGACCACACTTATTTATACAGACATTTTTCTAAAGGGAATTAAGGTTGCAATGGAATTCACCATATTATCAGTTGAATATAATATTGTGTATTTATTACACTGCCTTCCAATTCTGTAATCCATTTGTATTATACTGCCTCATGTATGCACCATATTGCATTATTCTCCAGTCACATTAACACTAGCATTGTAGTGCACTACAATTGATTCAGTTAATATGATTCAGGTAATATGAAATTGTACACCAAGTTTATGGTTTATTATGACAGAATAAAAACTATGGTAAATATTGCTACTTGCTGTGACCTTGATAGCCCAGCATCAAGCAGGATCATCCCCAGTCAGTATTCAAAAGGGAGACAACCAAAGAATACCACAATTGTGATATGGAGACAAGCAATGGCAATCCACTTCAGAACTTCTCTTGCCTTCAAAACACCACCAGGTAACTATAGCTCCACTATGACTTGCCAGTATTTTATCTTTTACTATCAACTCACATAGGCAAATCGGCATTTATGGGGACTGTTCTTAAAAAGCTATAGTAAAGAGATGCAAAGTACTAATCATGCAATAAACTCTGTCCTGTCATTCAGTCCCATAAATTTTCTTTTTTAAAGATCAGAAACAAATGGCACAAAGCCTGACAGCACCAGTCCCAGTTCAGTACCTGATGCAATAAGGGACCACAAATGGAGGCTGCACATTAAATGCAGTCATTCACCTTTTGGGGGGAAAACCTTAAAATCATTTCAAGCATCATCTCACAACTTCCACTTTCACAGCTCCTACTGGTAAGCCTTCAATGATTAGCACAATTGAAGTGGGGTTCACAGCGGCAAACACCAACTGTGTAACACGCATCTTTCCTTACAAAACAGACATGTGACAGATGTTATTGGACTCAAACTGGAATCAGAAAAAAAGACGCATGGGTGTGCGACTGCATGAAGGGCCATACATATTTACGTGGATCTCACTGGATAAAGGAACGAGTATGACACAGGCGTGTCCGCCCTCAAGAAGTGAGTGCAGCCAATCGGCCTTACTCCGGAGCAAACGGTCGCATGGACCAGAAGCGCCCTGACTCGCGAAACCAGCTCCCTACCGAACCCAAATGAATGCAAGTCAACACACTCGAGTCAACTAGGCAGCCTATCTGCACTCACGGGTAGAAACTGAGCTTGCGCTGGTCTCGGGCGCTCTGACCGGCTCGGTTCCTGCAACAGGTGGCCGCACAGTAACGAGGCATCACGGGGGCTCTCCAGGGACCAGAGGTCCCCGCCCAGGCGGTACCTCCAGCGATGACTCCTCCCCCTTTTCTTCCTCAGGCGGGACAACCACAAGGCTTCCGCTTCCGGGAACTCTCAGTCCCCCTCCCTTTTTTCCTCCTTACCACCGGAAGTGCCATTCCAATCCTGCGTCGTCACTCAACCCCGGAGTGACTCGCGGGGCAACAACAGCGGTCCACGTGCACCCAAGTGCTGCGTCGCGTGACTCCGGGCAGCCAATCGGAGAACGCTTCGTGTAGTACTGTCGCCCTATTTCCTTGCGCCGCGCCTTGAAAGGGATGTTATAAGGGAAGCGTTGAGGAAACTGACGGAGAGGGAAACAGACCGGTTGACGGGTCGGAGGCGAATTAAGGTGAGAGATCATGCGTGGTCGGGAGTTGTTATTTGTGGCTGGTAATAAGTGGATCTTTCGCTGGTATTGTAGGGGTGCTTGGCTCGTTCACACGGTTAGTGCGGCTGGCTTACAAGAGTTCAAAAGAAGAAAGGGCGCCCGTACCCTAGGGGTGGGTGTCAGTGGCCTTCACACTCATACAACAAAGAATCCCAGAAATGTAGTGTCCTAGGTCTGGTGCAGGGGTCGGGAACCTTTTCCCCTCAAAGAGCCATTTGGCTCACCCTCCCCTGCTCCCCCCACTTGCTCGCACGCGCCCCCTCCGCTCCCCCGCCCACTTGCTCGCTCGCGCCCCCACCGCCCGCTCACCCCCCCCACCTGCAGGGCAGGTGTAGATGGGCCAGGCGGCTCGGCCTGGCCAGCCGCCGGGCGAGTGAAGCGCCCGCCCTGCTCCTTGCAGGGCAGGTGTACAGGGTCCCGGCAGCTCGGCCTGGCCAGCCGCTGGGCGAGTGAAGCGCCCGCCCTGCTCCTTACAGGGCGGGTGAAGAGGGTCCTGGTGGCTCGGCCTGGCCGGCCGCCGGGCGGGTGAAGCGCCTGCCCTGCTCCTTGCAGGGTGGGTGAAGAGGGTCCCGGCGGCTCGGCCTGACCGGCCGCTGGGCAAGTGAAGCGCCCGCCCTGCTCCTTGCAGGGCGGGTGAAGATGGGCCCCACGGCTCGGCTCATGGAGCCGCAGAACAGCGGCGGTAGAGCCGCATGCGGCTCGCGAGCCGCGGGTTCCCGACCCCTGGTCTTGTGTGTCTGAAGATGGGGTAAAGTCATTGCTCAATCTGTGGGGTTTATTTCTGGGTTGATGTGCCTTTGCCAAACTTTGGGTCTTGCTTCCGACTGGGAGCGATCCTGTGAATCGGTGTCCTCCAGAACGTGCTGTTGTTAACAGCCTTGCTCAGGTCCTCCAAACTGAGGGCTGTGGCTTGCTTTATAGAATCAGTCTGTCTCAGGTTTGATCTTCCTCTTTTCTGCTACCTTCAAACTTTCCTGGCGTTATTTTTCTTTTTCAGTGACTCTTTTCTCACAATGTGACCAAAGTACAGTAGCTTCAGTTTAGTCATTTAGAGCCCGTTTTATCCTTGGAAAAAGTGTCATGAGCTGGAGTCCATAGGTACTTGTTTTGTTTGGGATGTGAGTTCTTCCTTGAGTTTCTTAGGGATGTCCATTCTTACACATTTTTCCAGTAGGCCTTGGGAGCAAGTCAAAAAGAGCTGATACAAAGGAGAGTAGTGCTCTGGATACAGTTAAAATCCAGTGTATTGCATCCTGTTATGAACAGCAGTTCTGCTTTTTGCATTAGATCATTCTTTTGACGGTTCCTTTCTGCCAGACTTCTCCATTTGATGCATGATTTTTGGGCCTGTTTGAGTGTGGAGCCTTTCAGCTGTCATAGCAAATTTCCTATTGTGTCAATTCTATATTTCTAGACCAAATGATGGCTTTTGTTGATCTAAGTAGAAATGAGAAAACAGGAACAAAAACTATGTAATACCTTTTACTAAGATGGACCAAACTTATGCAGTGTAGACCCGCAAAAGAAGGCTATCATCTCAGATCAATGACAGCACATTATTCTTTGTTAAAAGGCTGTGTGTGGATTGTTATGTGTGATTTTTCATGGTGGAGATATTTCCTATCAGGCCAACAAATTGTGCTTTATTACAGTTGCTAAAAAGTGTGCAACTGTGACTTTCCCTTTAGTTGCCAAAAGGTAGATCCACTTGGTTAATAGTAAAATAAGTAAAAATTTGATTTAAAATGCATTCTTGAAAGATCATTTTATTCTGGTGTCAGTCTTTTATTTTCTAAAGCATAGTTTTTGAGTTTGATAGATGTTTGAAATACATGGGGACATGTTGATTTTAAAATAAATAACTGACTAATGAAGACTGCAAAGATCTTTTAATGCCAAAGTTTTCTGACAATTCCCAACTTCATAACTGTATATTTCCTGTAATTTTATATTTTAATGCATTCTGAAGGTTAAGTTGCTGTAACCTGCAAAACACAAAGTGAGAACATAAGTATTATGTTAGGTAATGTTGGATTGGTCTGGTATGGCAGCTATTGCTGTACGTGGGGATCAAAGAAAACATGGTCCCATTTGTTTGTTTCTGAGTATTCATACTATGAGTTTGTCACTTCACTTTTGCTATATGCATTTTCAAAAATTCTCAAAAGTCTATTTTCATAGGTGATTCCCTATTAACATGAAGTTGTATGCACATCCAGATCAAATAACTGTGACACTCTGTACATGAGCATCCTGAAGTCTTTGAATTGGATCATAATAAGTGATATCACTCTGACTCTTTCAGACTTGATAACAGAAATAAGTAGTTGCTCTGAAATGTTAACATGCAAGTCTAACCAAGTTCCTTGTACTTTTCAGTTATGACTGTGTAGATCAGAGGTCCCCAAACTTTTTAAACAGGGGGCCAGTTCACTGTCCCTCAGATTGTTGGAGGGCCGGACTAAAAAAAACTATGAACGAATTCCTATGCACACTGCACATATCTTATTTGAAGTTAAAAAACCCCTCAAACGCTGCCTAATTGCCAAAAATCATACAAAAGTTTCAAAAATACTGGAGCACCAGACCGCTATGTCTGCTTCGGACGCCATCTTTGCCAACTTTTGATGCCCCACTGCCCCATGGAGGCAGCAGTGATTCTGGAAGGTTCTTTCCCAAGGCAATCTACATATACTCAGAGAAATTACATTAAACTAGGTTTGCCAACCTCCAGGTGGAGTCCAAATTACAGAGATCTGATACGGTGGAGAAAATTACTGCTTTCAATGACACTGTTTTCCTGTTCAGCTTCCCAACACACACACCAGTTAATACCTGAGTCTTCAGGAATTTTCCAACCCACCTTTCTCACCATTAGGAACCCAAGTGACTTACATCATGCTCCTCTCCTCCATTTTACCTTCACCATAGCCCTGCAAGGTAGGCTATAGGGACTGGCACAAGATAACCCAGCAAACTTTCACGGCGCATGTGGAAGGAGGGGATGGAAGGGAGAGAAAGGGGAATAAAGAGAAAGGGCAGCAGAACGAGGGGGATGGAGAGAGCGAGGGGAGAAACAGAATGGGGGAAGGGAGACGGGGAAAGAGGGATAGGACAGCAGAATGCAAGGGATGAAGAGAACAAGGAGAGAAACAGAATGGTGTGGAAAGAAAGAAAGGAGGATAAAGAGAAAGGGCAGCAGAATGAGTGAAATGGAATGTAAGGAAAAACAGAATGGGGAAAAGAAGGGAATAGAGAGAAAGGGCAGAAGAATGAAGGAAATGGAGAGAACAAGGAGGGGAAATGAACGCAGCCAGCTCCTAAGTTTTTACCTCAGTCCGCTCCTTGGCTCCTCACCACATGCAGGGATCACCTTGCAGGGTCACAGTTGCGCGCCCTCCCAAGTGCCACTGGAGGCCGCAGTCCAGCGGTGACCACCCCAGACCCAGAGTTCCTCTCCTTCTCCCTGACTGCCACGCAGCTACGAGCTTGATTTTCCCTTGGTTCTTCAGAACGTGCTCGAAGTGCGCACCCCCAGCAGAATGGCTGAGGGCACAAGTGACACGCGGAGTTTCTGTTTCAGTGGGATCTGCTACTGCTGCTGCGAGTCACTCTCTTTTGCCCTGGCACAGCCTGCAGAGCTCCCTGCCCTGCTAAAGGATTCGCTTGCAGGACGAAGGGCAGAGAGCAGAGCTGGCGCCCGCAGACATTCATGGCAGGAGGGGGACCTGCAGCATCCCATGGGGATATACTTCAATTTGGGCCTGGAAGCGCACCACAGAACTAGGGCCGCTGGAGGGGTCTGCTGCCTCTGCACAGCCTCCACCCCCCACCCCCGCTGCCGCCGCCCCAGCACTTTGAGGCTGTTTCCATAGTAGACACTCTCCCGGCCAAACCCCCCTCCGCAGGACAACCAGGTGCTACCCTATCCCCACACTTCTCCTCTCCTCCTCCTGCAGGCAAAGGGCTGCAGGAGGTGCCAGGGGTGCTGGTTCCGGTCACTTCCAAGCTGGTCTGCTCACGCACATCCCCGCTCGCCTTAGGCAGCGCCTCGCGCCAGCCCTCCTTGCCGAGTCTGATGCACTCACGCGAGGACAGCCCTGCCTTCCACCCGCCCGTTGGCCTCACCACTCCCCCAGGCAGCCCTGCTCCATCCCGAGCCGGCCAGGGGCCTTCTGCAGCCACCCATGCCAGAGGCAGGGCGCCGTCCTTGCAAAAGTCTTGCAGAGCAATGCGAGCGGGAGGGATGCCCGCATTCCTCCCACCTGCACGCTCTGCAAGACTTTTGCAAGGATGACAGCCCTCCTAGACCAGGACCACTTCCTGCCCAGGTGGATTCCCCCCGCCTCCATCGCTCGCCGCCTGCCCCCTGACACCTGGAAAGGAGAACACAGTGGGAGGGCCGAGTCAAACTCACCTCCAAAAGAGAGAAGGAAAAGGCAGGGTGCAAATTTATCCTTCTCACTTCCCTAATTCAAAGCAGGGCAAGGAGGCGTCCTGGGAGAGGCAGAGGGCCTCGTGTCTTCCCAGGAAGAGCTGGCGCATGCAGGCTGCACAGAGGGCCAGGCAGCTCACGGTGAGCAGGTCACTCGTCGAGTGGTTTAGCATGCCGTGGAGGGGGGGGAGCATGCCGTGGAGGGGCGGCCGTGAGGCAAAGAAGGGCCAGGCTGCTGCAGGCACGCAGGTTCCGTTGGTGGGCTGGAGCATGCGCTGTGGGAAGGGGAGGGGAAAGGAAGCATCGCCTGAACTGGAATGCAGGGAGGCCACAGCCGCCCCGCCTCACCGCCAGACCTGCGCCCCACATCAACGTCTGCTGGGGCCTGTTCCTCCTCTCCCTCCAGCCCCCACTGCACGTGAATGGAGCTGTTGCCGCCATGCTCGGCGGGCCGGATAAATGCCTTCAGGGGGCCGGATTTGGCCCCCGGGCCATAGTTTGGGGACCCCTGGTGTAGATGATATGCTTCAGCCACTTACTCTGAAGTTTGGCATCTAGATGAGTTGATAGCTATTTCTTTAGCTACAAAACATTTGAAACGTTTTTCAGTAAATAAGAATTGAAAGCCATAGAAAGAATAGAAAGAATAGATAGAATAGAATGAATGTGAATAGAAAGAATAGAAATACAATACAAAAATACCATGGAGACAGAATACGAAATAACGGAAGAATAAAAGGATATAAAATAAATAAGGAAGAAATTAAAATAAATATGTTTGCAGATGATGTATTACTGATAACAACTAACCCTGAGGACACAATGAAAGAGTTAAAAATAATTTTAGAGGATTTTAAGAAATATTCAGGATTAACAGTGAATATGGACAAGACAGAAATATTAGGAGTAAATATAGAAAAGAAACAATTTAATAAAGAAATATTAAAGAAGAAAATCAAATATTTAGGAATTGTAATTTCTACCAGAAAAGATAAGATGTATAAGTATAACTATGAAAATAGATGGAAAAGAATTCAAAATCAAATAAAAAGTTGGGAAGCAAAAACCCTATCTATAACGGGGAAGATAACAGCAGTAAAGATGTGTATATTGCCTAAAATCTCTTATTTATTTAGAACACTATCAATGGAAATTGCTAAAAAACAATTTGAAGAATGGGATAGGAAAATAAAAGCATGGGTATTTAATAAAAAAAAATGCGAGAGTGATGAATAAAATAGTATATATGCCAAATGATCTCCTAGGCTGGGGAATACCGAAAACCCAGGAATATTATGAAGCATTCCAGATAAAAAGCTTATTAGATATTAATGAAGATAATACTTCAAAATGGCTGAAATTTGAAAATGAAGTAAATAAGGGAATAGGTAACCATGGTATTTATATAAATGATTATAAAAATCTTACAAATAAAGTAATAGGTCCAAGAAAAGTGAATATGGATATTTGGGAAAAATGGAGAAGTAAATGGATGCCTGGCATTCTGGATAAGGCCCCAGTGGGGAGCGTGACTGGAACAGAAGGTGAAAAACTTATAAGAAAATTGAAAGAAGAAGGGATACATAAAGTATAAGATTTAGTTCATGAAGGAGAAATCATACCATTACAAAACTTAATAGAATTGGGTGGGAGAGAGAATTGGCTGGCAATAAGAGGATTATGGGAAAAATTAAGGAAATATAGAATAAAAGGTGAATGTATAATGAATCAATGGTTAAGACTCCATGAAACAATGAAAGGGAAGATTATTGGAGTAGTTTGCAAATATATAGTAGAGGACAAAGAATTTATGATAAGAATGTTGAAACAAAAATGGGAAAAAGATGATTTCTTAGATGAAGAAAAAATAGAAAGAATAATGGATAGTATGTAGAAGATAAAGATTGAAAAATATGTGGAATTAGAAAGAAAGGTTATACTTAAATAGTACAGAACCCCAATACAGCTAGCCTGTATGATTAAAGGATTAAGCCCAAAGTGTTGGCATTGTGGAGAAAAAGGAGCATATTATATACATATGTGGATAGAATGCAAACCAGTGAAAAAGTTTTGGGAAAATATTTTAAAATATGTAGAACTACTGGTAAAAGTAAAATTTGATGTAAATAAAGAATTATTAATTGTGGGGATAATAAACGACATTAGAGTGAATAAAAGTTTGGAACCAATGTATAAAATAATGATTAGAGCAGCACACGCAGTGTTGGGGTTGGGCTGGAAAGATAATTAAAAAATGGACAGTTTCAAGATGGTTGGAATATATATGGGAACAAATACAGCTAGAGATATTTGAAAGACTGACAAAAATATTTTATGGAAAGAAAAAATAGAAGATATTAAGAAGATATGGACAGTGTATAAAGAATGGATTGAAGAAGCCGGATTTAACGAAGAGCCATGGAATAAGAGAATAAGAAGAATGAACCTCCTGCTGCTTGCATGAAAAAAAATCAATAAAGGGGGAGGGGGGTGAACATGGGAAAATGTATAGATGAAAGAAAAATATTAAATGTAACAAATGTATAAATACTCTATACAATAAAAAATTTATAAAAAAATAAAATTTGATTTCCCTTTATAGTATTTAACTAGGTGGCAGTTTCTAGTTTTTATTTCTCAAATTATAAGTTTTCCTTTGAGGAAAGTGTGAAGTCTTGTTGCAGCTAAGGTTTACCTTGGCCTTTGATTTACATTAAAACTGCAATCAGATGTGCTTTAGCTCTGTTACTTGAGTACTTATGTTATGACCATATATTTTCCCTTCCAGCCCTGTCAAATCGCACCAGTTCTTAAACATGATACTTGGCAGTTCTGAGAATTATTGGATGCTTACTTGAATGCTATTAGGCTCTGACCTGTATTTAGTCTCTGGTATTCTGCCATGCTGATCTTCACCATTTTCTCATTATTCTTGTCACCTCGCTGTATAAAATGGACAATGGGTTACTCAGTAGTGGTATTCATAGTGGTTATGGTTTTCCCTTACCATTCTTAATCATTTTTTCAGTTAAAACTGAAGTGATGTTTCCTTCGAGCAAGTGTGGGTTAGTGGTTACTGTATTGGACTAGCACATTTGGGATCTGGATTCAAATCCCCAGTATGCCATGGATGCTCACTTGGCAACCTTGATCTAGTCATACTTTTTCAGCCTAACTTACCAAATAAGATTGGTGGTGAGAGGACAAAATAGAGGAAGATGAAGAATCTTTAGGCTATTTTGGATCCCCATTGGAGACAGCAGCAGAGTATATCACAAATATTGTCAAATACTGTCCTATCCCCGGAGGGCTGAAATTATACCTTTTTTGGAGGAATGTAAGCAAGTGTTGACAGTTTTAATGGAGGGAAATGTTATCAGCTGTCAAGTACAGGTTTCAATTCTTTGTGTTAATAATTTTACTCTTGGGGCAGTGTTTTACACAACAAAGCAGTTGTTTCTCATATTTTGTAGAACAACCCAAGCCTATGTTCTCACCTTTTCAAGTGTCAAAATAGTTATCCTTTTGATGAGTGGGACAAAAAGATAAGCCTTAATATGGGCTAGTTTGGAACCACCTTTTGTTCTTACATTTTTAATTGGTCGTAAAGTATTATGCATCTCTGTGAACAGATAGAGTGAACTTTTACCTTGAAAGTTATCATGGATTTTGTCAGTTTATAAAAATAGGTTGCAGAAGCACAAGAACACTGTATGTCTCATGTTCAAGTATGAACTTCTATTACAATGAGTGAAACTCAATAGTGCCTAACTGTGGCTGGCTTGTGCTCATATATAGGTGTGTTTAAAATAAACTTGAACTCTATAGATGTGGAAACAGATCATGAATACTTTTTAATGGTTCTTGAAATAACTGGTTATATTAATTATGGGGAAAATAAATGGTTTTACAGTAGGGCCTCTTATTTTTGTGAACTGTAACACCCCTGAGGCTAGTTGAAAAGTAAAATTTATTTATTTTATTTATAGCCTGCCTTTCTCCCCAGTGAGGACCCTGAACAGTTTTCATCATCCTACTCTGTTTTATCCTCACAACAGCCCTGTATGTTAGATTAGACTGAGTACGTGTGACTGGCTCTAGATCACCCAGGAAGCCTCTGTGGCAAATTGGGAATTTGAACCTGAGTTTCCCAGATCCTAGTCTGACATGTTTAACCACTATACTGTGATGGCTCTGTTTCTTTTCTAAACTGTCTAATGTGTTTTTATAATGAGTATGTAGCATTAAGTAAATAACTGAATAGTGAAATGGAGTTTGAGTAAAATAACGGTAGTGTTTTTTTTTAATCCCCCAGGTGGCTTAACAATGGCTACAACACAATCTGTCTTCATATTTGCACTCTGTATTTTAATGATAACAGAATTAATACTGGCTGCAGAAAATTATTATGACATCCTAGGTGTTCCTAGAAATGCATCCGACCGCCAGATTAAGAAGGCGTTTCATAAGCTAGCAATGAAATATCACCCGGACAAAAATAAGAGTCCTGGAGCGGAAGCAAAATTCCGGGAAATTGCAGAAGGTAAGCATAATTTCATTAAACTTGGTAACATTGTGACAACTGTTTTATTGTTGGCTTTCCCTTTTTTAAAAAAAAATTCCTATGTTGTGGCAAAATTTAAATTTCTCAAAACATGCCAAAGACATTCAGTTACTCGGGTTGGTGTAGCTGTGTACAGGTAACTCTCAGGGAACAAGTATCTTGTGAAGATGGACTGTAACCCCTGAACATCTGGGGAATTAATTCACTTCCCTCCTGTTAACAACATTAGTTGAATCATCTTTGGAAACTACTATAGACTTAGACTACAGCTTATGACATCCATTTTCTTAGTTGCTGGTAAACCGTAGTTCTAGTGGACAAGGGTTAAGTGAGACAAAGTCCTGTTCTGAACTGGTCCATTCAAGCAGTTTATGTTTGACCATTTGAAACTGAGTCCTATGTATCATCTCTTTAAAGACTGGTATATGTGTTCGATGAGTTTCCAAGACCATTCTGGCAGGTTCATTGTTTTTTTCTTGACTCATTGGATTTTCTTGTTCCTGTGCTACTATTATTGTCTAATGTCCCCCCCGCCCTTCCAGTGCTGTTTGTCAACCCCTAGTAACCTTTTCATCTTTGTGTATAAATCCATGAATCATTGTCACACATTTTTGGCATCCAAGTCAGTTTTGAACAAGGGAGATGGTAGTGTTCTGAAAACATATTATCCTTGATATGAAATTGAATTTGCAAGTATAAATGAATGCATCCAGAAAATAGATCTGCTTTTAAAATGTTCAATTAAATGTAATGAACTCAGTACTAATTAAGTACATGCTTGACTGGAATAGTTGTGAATTCTCTGCTTTGTGGCTACCACTCTTTCCAAATTAGATCTTTCCTATTTCACTGTGTTGGAGTGGGAATTATTTTTAAAAGGTGGATATTGTAAAAATATTAAGGGAATTCTTCTTGATATACAAATAGCAGTTTCTTTACCAAAATTGCTACTTCATGGCCTTGAATGTGCAGAGACAATTAGCCCTACTGCCAAAGAGACTTTAGAAAAAGCCGTGTGAGTATTCACACAAACAAAAGCTTTGCTACTGTCTCACTTTTCCATTTTCATTGTTTAATATGTGATTGTAAAAATGCTTCTTACATTTTTCTTACAGCCTATGAAACATTGTCAGATGAAAATAAACGAAGAGAATATGACCAGTTTGGCCATGAAAGAAGCAATGGAAACACTTTCCAGCAGCCATTTAACTTCAATTTTGATGACTTGTTTAAAGACTTTGATTTCTTTGGCCAAAACCACAATACACAGTCAAAAAAACACTTTGGAAATGATTTTCACAGCAATCAGCAGGCATACAGCAGGCAAAGACATTCCTTTCAGGAATTTTCCTTTGGAGGTGGACTGTTTGATGACATGTTTGAAGACATGGAAAAAATGTTTTCATTCAGTGGATTTGACAGAACACATAGGCATACAGTGCGATCGGGAAACAAATTTCATGGATCTAGTAAGCATTGCAGAACTGTTACCCAGCGTCGAGGAAACATGGTTACTACGTATACAGACTGTTCTGGACAATAATACTTAAGTTCCCTTTGTTTTGTGTTTAATTACTTTCTTGTTCTTTGCTGATAAAGTACAGAGGATCTTCTGTGAATGGTGTGAGATTTATAGTTGAATCAAAATAATTTAGCTGCTGCAGATAAGCTGTAGCAAAACTGATAACTTGCAGCAGAAGGGCAGCAAAGGCAGAATGGATGAATTATTTCATTAACTATACATAGAACTTGCATGTGGGGGAAAGTCTCCATATGTAGTGTTAGATTCTATTTTTAATAATATAGAACCAGGTTAACAGATTACCTCAATGTTATGTTTATTCTTTACACCTGGCAAAGAATGTTAGTGGTGCACTAGACATTGTAGAAACAGGAATCTGAGAACATTAAAGTGTGTGTTATGGAGTGCTCATGTTTTTGATTCGCACAGCATTTTTCTGCTGTTAACTTGAGTTGTGTTTTGTCATACAAAAAATACAAAATACAACCGTGAACATTAAAATTTGACTGCATTTTAAGTGCTATGATCATTTAAGGTTAACTTTAACATTTCTTGGTAAATATTAAGTACAAAGTAGAGGATATATTAGCAGGAATTGATTATATTAGCCAGGCACAGCTCATTCTCTTGCCCAGTATTTCAGATTGCTCTATTAGCTCGTTGTATACATCATTCATGGTCTTATTTATGCTGTTAAAATGAGGGCAAAATATATCTGATCACCACCTGATGTGAATTTTTTTACCTGGTAGATATATACCTATTTAGGAACTGTTTCTTCCTTGCTGTTTTAGACTTAATAGCTTAGAGACTGGGATATAGTTCTCCCATACTCGTATAGGCAATCCTGCCCGTTGGTATCTTCAGTGTTTCATTGACTCAGTGCAATCCTATGCAAAGTTATTCCAGTCCAGTATTTCATTTGGTTTAAGCTGGGGTAACCACATAGTAGAAAAAAGCTGAGAGCTTGCTGACATCTTTTTTGCCTCTAATCCCTATGCTTTATGGTTCAGCTGCCCTACAGATGTTCTACATATGACTCTATGGTGAAATTGACTACCTTGCTTTCTGAAGAGGCCATAAACATGTAATCATCCTAGCAGGTGTGCCAGATAATTGGTAGTGTCCCTCAAGGCATAACAATAACTAAGCTGTTCTTGTCTCCCTTAGTTTTATTTCTCCCTGGGAAATTCTGTTGAACAAGTCCCTGATTTCTTGTTTACATTGATGGCTCTTATGCCACATTGAATTGCAGATGAATATGGACTAGCTAGATATAAAACTAGTCTGTATTAATATATTAGGTGTAGAGCTTTAAGTCTGATGTTCCTGTCAACCTGACGATAACATTCTTTTCAATATAGTTCACACATTCATCTGTTCATCCAGTGTAGAAAAATAAGTGATGTACATGAGTGAGTGAACCACTTTCTACATAATGGCCAATTAAGCACAAGTTATTTGCTGCATAGTGTGGATGAATGTCCTTTGTAGCAAGATTTTACTTTCCACTTTCTCCAGGGCAAGCAACACCACTTCTTTTAAAAAAAAACTTTAAAAACTCTTTTATTTTTTCATCATACACAGGAACAAAAATAAACATGAACACTTTCACACCATTCCCACATGGTAATACAAAACAAGAACATGAAATACAAAAGGAAAATAACCAAAAAAGTGACTTCTTGCTATGTCATTATTGAATTCTAGTCCATTCTAGGTTCATGCATCTAATTAAAATGAAACAATTTATCACTTGCACACTCATTTCTAGTATTCTTTTTCAGTCTGCTGTTTTATTTTAAATCTCAAATCTTGCAATAATTTATCTTCTATCATACTTTTTCAATATGTAGTCCATAAAAAGTTTCCAGTTTTCTACAAACTTCTCAGTGTTACTGTCCTTCAATAAGGTTGTTAATTTTGCCATTTCTGAATATTCTGTGATTGGTTGTATCCAATCATAATTTGCTGGTATTTTTCTCTATTTCTGCGTGTGTAATGTCCTTGCAGCAGTACATATATGCATGAAAAACAGTCTATATTTGATTTGGGATACCATCTCCAATTAGACCCAGTAGAAAAACTTCATGTTTTTTCTTCATTGTTATTTTCAGAATGTTTTGTATTTCTTTGAGTATCATGTCCCAAAAGGATTTATCCTTTATACATAACTCTCACATATGAAAAAAGATCCCTCATGTTTTTGGCATTTTCAGCATCTATTAGATATACCTTTATACATTTTTGCCAGTTTTTTGGCATCAGATATCATTTACACAACATTTTATAATGATTTTCTTTCAAATTATAACATGCTGTAAACTTCAATTATCTTTTCCATAATCTCTCCCACTCTCTAAATTAATATTTATATTGATATTTGTGGCCCACTTAATCATTTCAGGTTTTACAAGTTCATCCTCTATATTCCATTTCAATAACATGGTATATATTTTGGTAATCAATTTCTCATCATTTGTACAAACCTTACTTTCAAATTCTGTTATTTGTGTATCAAAACCCGTATTCTTTAGATCAGTTCTAAATGTCTTGCAAGCAGCACCACTTCTAACACGATTTTAATTTCTTCACTGCCAGAGGAGGGCAGATTTGCCAGTGGGCACTGCTTTGCCCCCAGACATCTTTCCCCCACCCCAACCAGCCTTTACAGTCTCTTGCACTGCCATCCACATTTTCCCTCTTGCCCTGCTTTCAATGTTGTCAGCTCTTTCAAGTCACAGAAAAGAAATTCACTCACACGGGCTGAGCCGAAGCTCATATTCCTCTGCATTCTCATATTGATAAATTAAGTTGCGTGCGGAGGTATGGACACTCGTTCCATTAATAGAATCAACAACATATTTGTTGGAAAAGAAATCGGCCGCTGCCCAATTAACCATATAACAACCTTGAACCTGGGCGAGCATAACAGAGCACATCCTGGCCCCCAGGCAGCAAACCACTGAACCTGGTTATAGGGCAGCCCCAGCTGACCCCTCAGGCCCTTCGGACAGAACCCCTGTCTGGCATATCCCCCAAGGGTACTGGAACAGGAAGTTACTAGGTGCGACATGGACACGAACCCAATTTGTGACATCCCTTCCTGTCAGGCAGAGAGCTCTCAGCACGGCCCCAAAGCTTGCCGCTCTCTCGAACTCTCTCACCGCCTTGGACCTCATATGGAGGCCCCCGATGTGGGAAGGTCTGGCATGCAAGCTACTGCCTTCCCGAATAGGATGTGCTCTTATGCCCAAACCGCAACCGAGCTGTTAACAACAGCTCCTGCCCCAGCTTCAGCAGCCCAGAGCCACTACTCAATGCGTGCTGTGAAGCCACTGCAAAAGAGCATGTCGAATGTCATGTAGGCAGATGTCCTGGCCCCAATCTGACAAGTGAACTCCGTCGGGCAAAAATAGCGCTTCTAGCGCATAGGATATGTCACCATGGGGAATAACATCCCCTCCAATATCCTTTACCACCCGGGCTGCGGACCGACAAGCCTTCACCCTGGCGTTATTCACTCTGGCTGGAGCAACAGTATCCCTCCAAGCCCTGCGTTCCAGTAAGCACGACCAGAACAGCTTGGTCTGTGACAGCTTCCAATGCAGCATGTTCAAGTCAGCCTTCATGAGATTCTGTAAGGCCACTCACTTCAGGGCCGGAATATCGTTCTCTCCTAACTGTATAACAACAGCCGCAGGGAAGCCGAAATGAAGTACAGAGCACCGTAACAAGGAGAGTAGAGTTCATCACTTCATGCCTCGTCCCGCAAGCCAGCGAATGGTAACGGAAGCGCCTAGACCCAGCTTGGCTCCCCATCCATACCTTGCCGCGTACCGACCAGCCCAGTATACAGTGCTGTGGCCCACCAGCCATACTTGGTATCGACGTGCTGCCGGAACTAAAGAATAAAAACAGAATTATAAGGAGAGGTGAGGCCGCACATACACACGGTAAGCTAAAGACTTCCAGCGGCCTATAGCCTGGATCTCAGCTGCAAACTGGCCCTCTTGAGCAGCCAACGTTGCCACTCCAATCCGGAATGAGTGAGAACCAAATTGTTCTGCAGGTAGGCCCATAAACTGCAAACAATGCCGCAGGACAGCCGTAAATTGAAACCTGGACAATGCTGACCCATCGCCATAGATGAACAGGGGACCTGGACGATCTGGGCGGACGGCCAAAAAGCAGTCATAGTGGTAGGGGAACCCAGGGGGTGCTGCAGACAATGTTATTTGTGTTCCCTGACGCCGTTGGTCCGTTTTAGATCTGGCCAGCCAGACCAGCAACCCCTCCACCCCAAGGGCAGAGGGGGAGAATATCAGTTCTAAAACATGGCCACTTTTTCAGCACTGCGTGGTACAGGGAATTGCTTTTCTGCTTTCACGGGGTGGTGATTATTTTTGGAACAGTAAGATCAATATAAATGCAGTTTAAAGGACTAAGTCAGCAATCTTGATTACTGAGTACAATGAGATCAGTGCCTTTTAGAATTAGTTGACAAGCAAAGTTAAGAGATACAGGCCTGGGAGAGTTTTCTGCAAAAAACCCTACATTTCCTTTTGTGTAAGCAGAAAAATGTGCAGAGACCTCACTACAAGCCCACTGTGCAGCAAAGAGCCCTGAGGTAAGCATTCCATGCATAATGGGCCAGTTTCCCTGCAATGACAGAGGAATGGTCAACACGTAACGAGATGTGCAAGTATAAAATGTTGTGATCCAATTCTGAATGTTCAAAAAACTTTCCAAATGCAGGGGCGGGGGGTTGAGTGCACTGAGAGCAATTTGTGATCCAGCTGTGGTCTGAACAGATGGGTGATTGACAGGGATGCCAGCCTTTCATTGGCAATTCCTGGGAGGATTGGGTCGTGGTAGTGAAGACTTCTTGTAAGTCTTTTGAAACAGGAAGTGAAATTATGGTGTTCTATGAATTTCACAAATCGATAGGTTTTCCACAGAGATTTCCTAGAGCGTGACTTTTATATTCTATCTTCCCACTGCCTTCCATTGAGGGGGCACATGGTGCAACACTAGGAAGGTCTCTTGCCATTACCAAGTAAGTAGTAATCCTGAATGATTGAGGATTCTTTGTCTTGATAAAATGGGTTCATTTAACTTGGTTTCCCATGTTATGAGTGTGCACTAACCTCCTAAAAGAAGCTAATAACATGGTACTGTGCTGATTTTACAGATGACTATATAGTTGGACTTAGTAGCCAATATTAAATATCTTAACATTTGTGGGGTTTGGACTGCAAGGCTTTAAGGTGTCACGTATTTTCCATTTTGCTTGGTTTATTTGTCCATTCTTCACCACCATATATTTCAATAAGCCCTCTCCCCTACCCCTTACTGCATTTAGAACTACGTACTGTATTACATCAAGTGAAAAGGCAATGAAATAGTATGCCAGTAAAACATGATGCATCAGAAAATTCATTCTAATATCTGAATAGTAGTCACAAATTAGTAAGCTTTTTAGTGAAAGCTGGGATTTCACAATAATTTCTAAGAGTGCTCTAAAACTTTAAGTTTGAGGTCTTTCAAAATCTTCAACAGCATTATGTCACTTTTATAACAATGCATTTATCCGATAACCTCGGAATTCCACTCTAGGACTTTGCTGACGTTTTGGTAAGTTTACCTTTCAAAGCAATTCAGTAGCTTGCTGTAATTGTCACCCGTATCAGTGCCTAGTATATATGGTAAATACTGAAGCAATGGGAGAAACTTGTATGCCTTTTATTCCCCTCCTGCTAGATTAATCAATCCCCTCAGTGGTCTGTTACTTCTGTGTGTCCCTCACTTCTACTTTTAGACATATTTTCCTTTCTTAAAAAATTCGAACTTATTTGTCTTTGTAGTTTTCTAGATTCCTTTCCAGCTACCGTCTGTCTTGATTAAAAACACCAGGGACAGTTCCTTCTTTCCTTAGAACCTATATCAGATCCTTCGAGTTACATGGCCTTTCATCTTTCAAAAAAACAATGCAGGTGCAGTTACTGTATTGCTTTTGTAAAGAGTATTTGTGAACATCCTGTGAAATCTCAACAAAATGAAGCGCTTTCTACTAGCAAGGAGTAATCAGTTTTCTGCCTGTTTTATAAGAACAGCCCTGTAATGATGGGCATGATTAACAGGGGACTTATGTCTTGTAGTGACTTCCTTCTAATACAATGTCTTGCAGTAAAAAAAAAAATCATATCTTCTAGTTTGAGACCTATAGTATCTGGTGGACAGTAGGTTTATCAAAAACAAGATGGATCTGAGAAACAGCTGTGACTGTATACCTTAAGAGAAAAATAACCTCGGCACAGGTGTGTAAGCACTTTAAAAATGTAAATCCTGTGGGGGAGCGTGTCTGCCTTTCCATAGTGAGTGTCTAGGGGTTAAAAGAAAATTACCACTACTGTCTCAGGGGAGTCAAAACAGATGATGGGAGATATTATTTCAGCTACTTTCTTACTGGTAATGCATGGCCTATGTCATCAGACACTGCTGAAACTACTTTGGGAGAAACATTTTGAGGACTCTTAATTACTCCAATAGATCAGCCTTTGAGGTTCTCCTAAGCAAGTATGTAAAGGTTTAATGGCTTGTAAATGTTTTCCTATTACATTTGTTTATACCTGGTTTTTTACTGCAGTATAAAGCATATAGTGACAATATAGCTTTTGAACTGAGCTATTGTATGAATTACCACCGTGGAGTAATTTTCCTGCTTGATTAAGTTAGTAATGCTACCAGTGAATATTGAGGCAGACATAATTTTGTAAGTATGTTGCCTTCTGGGACCAAAACTGCATCCATCTGTAAGTGATGAGTAAATGAGAAACAAAACTGAAATGGAAGCTAGTTACTGTAAAGGATGCAGTGTTCAAGGCTATTTTGTTTTTAGGAAAAGGCAGCTCTTGTCAATAGGTACTTAATAAGGGTAAATCTAATAGTAGAATCATGGAAGGGTACCATTCAGGCCACCTAGTCTGACCCCCTGTTCAATGTAGGATCAGACTAAAGCATCACTGACAAGTGTTCATCCAGTTTCTGCTTGAAGACTGCCAGAGACAGGGAGATCATCACCTCCCTGAACAGCTGGTTCCACTGCTGAACATTATTATGAGTCCTATCCCCTTGCTGCCAACAGGAAGTTTCCTGCCCTCCTCTAAGTGATAGCCCTCAATGTTCCCCCTCAATCTCCTCCCAACTTGAACATTCCCAGGTTCCTCAGCCTTTATTCATAGGACTTGGTTTCCAGGCTCCTGCTCATCCTCATCACTCTCATTTGTACCTGCTCCATTCTGTCCACTTCCTTTTGAAGTGAGGCCTACAGAACTGTACACAATGCTCCAGGTGTAGCCTGATCAATGCAGTTCACAGTAGGACTTTGACATATTGCAGTTTTGATGTTATCCTTCTATTGATGAGTCCCAAGATCACGTTAGCCATTTTTGCTGCTACATCACATCAACTGCTCATATTCAGCTTATAGTCCACCCATACCCCAAGATCTTGAAATTGCTGATTTTCTCACTTTAATATGCAACTTTTCCCTGAAATCAGCCTCCATCCCTGAAGACTGGAAGATGGCCAATGTCACACCAATCTTTAAAAAAGGATCTAGGGGGGACCCGGGAAATTACAAGCCAGTCACTTTTGACATCTGTTCCTGGTAAATTAGTAGAATCTATCATTAAAGATAAAATTATAAAACATGTAGAAAAGCAAGACCTGCTGAGGAAGAGTCAGCATGACTTTTGCAGAGGCAAGTCCTGCCTTACAAACTTGAGGGTATAAACAGGCATGTGGATAAGGGGGAACCAGTGGACATTGTCTACTTGGGTTTCCAAAAGGCTCTGACAAATGTCCTCCCCAGAGACTATTGAGAAAACTCAGCAATCAAGGAATAAGAGGGGACGTCCTCCTATTGTAACGACCCAAAGGACCCCCCAGAATATTATTTATATATATTTCTGCTTTAAAATCATATTGGCAAAAGCCAGTTGCCAAAAGCACTCCTATGGGTGTAGGTAGCAGCATGTCCAAAGGTCACAGGTCTGCTTTACAAAATCTAATCAAGAGGATGAGTTACCCCAGCATAACCTGGAGGTCTCATTTTGTTTGTGGGCAGAAGCTTGATTACCTCACCTTGCAAAGATACTGTTAAAGACAAAGAATATGGAAAGCCACTTTAGCATCAGATACTGTCATTTCCCTATCTCTCCTGGAAACCAAGTCATCAACAGATGGTTGCTTCTCTGCATCTCCTCTTCCCATTGTTATGACTCCTAAACCATTCACCTTATCCTGATCTAAATATCTCAGCTAAATCTGTATATCCTGGGCAGTAACTCTCAAGAGTTAATCTGCATGGAAGTCTTTTCAGCATTTCCTCGTTTAGCTTAACAAAGCAATTTTGGCCCCATTGTCACGGGTTTAGCAGTAGACGAGCTGACCAATTACTTCAGCACCCCCAAACACAGCATGGGAAGTTCCAGAGAATTTAGAAAAATGAAACTTAAAACTCACTTGTTCCCGCCCCACCTGGGCAAAAGGGTATAAAAGTTTAGTTTACCTGCAACATATTGCTCATTGCCACATGTTCTTGTCTCTGTTGAGACATGAATTCATCCTTCATTGGGTTCCTGTGCTGGCATGGAATCCCTGCCTTCTACTTCTACCCTTCTAAGAATCGTTAGGTAATGTATTACCTCACAACCCTCCCCCCTCCTCCTCTATTATCCAATCTATCTTTTAAAACCTTTTTTCTATCTTAGGAACTTGAATGTATGTGCTCTTATGTCTCACTGTGTGTTTGTATTTTGAACCAAATTTATATAAATATTTTAAACTCAATTTGGACTCTTGCTACTCTGTGGAATATCCATTGCTAGAATTCCTTCCTCGTATTATACCGTCTAAAAGATCCCCTCTCGGCCCCTCTTGCTGCCAACGTGAGGGCTCATTCCCCTTTGCTACTTTTGTGCTGTTATATTTTTAGCAGCTGGTGGAGAATCCCTTTAATAAAATCCTTACCCCTGTTAAGGCTGTAACAGTTTTGGTCGAGGAATGCGGGCAGGACCTGCTTTGCAAAAAGAGCAGCTTTGCTGGTGAGCAGACGTAGGGAAGTTTCTGGCATTGGAATTCTGCAAGAGCTTTATTTAAACTGTGTGTGTGTGCGTCTAGAGACGAAAAAAAGGGAAATTTTGGGTGGTTTTTCCTTCATCTCCTGATCTGCCTCATCAAGACACCCACAGCTGGCCACTAGCTCCGTCAGTGAGCCAGTCTGTATTGCAAGTGGGTGAGGTTAAGGTAGTAACCTGGCAATCTCTGCTGCGGGAGGAAGAAAATCATAATTTTAGTTTAGGGGGATTGTGCGTGGCAGGGACAATCATACTGTTAAGGACCCCTTTGTGTGTTAAAGCTAGCTTGTTCCCCCCTTCCCCTCCCCTTTTGAGAAAGGATCCATAGTGCTTGTTTATTTTGTGGTTGCCTGTAAATTCCGCCTGAAAGGCGAAGTACGCAATAGAGAGAGAGGCACCCGCGAGCTGCTCCTAACTATAGTTTGAAAGTGCTCTAAGTCTGAGAAATACGTTTATTTTATTAATCGCTGTGGCCTTTAAGAGAAAGGCACCAGCACTGTCTAGTTGTTCTAAGTCCTAGAAATCCGTTTATTTTAATAGATTCGCTGTTGTCTTAAAGAGGCCCCAGTGAGCTCCTGTCCTTAAAAATACTCAGTTCTAAAAAGTTCTCTGCTGTGGCTTGTAAAAGGCAGCCCCAGCATTTGCCCAGTTCTAGTGTTTTGGCTGTGGTCAGTTAACCAAGGCACCAGCCGTTGTGCTCCTGTTCTTTCACTGTGGTCTTTAGCTAAGACTCCAACCATTTGTGTTTAAAGTGTTCTCTGAGCTGTCTGTCCATAAGAGACATACAGGCAGCCCTTGATTCGTGCGTCTGTTCCTCCAGGAAGGGGCATTCTCATTCAGATTTTTGCCTAATAGCTGTCTGTCTGCAAAAGACATCCAGCCTACTTTTGCTCATTCACTGCTGTTTGCGTTAAAGTGACATCAGCAATTTCTATCCAGCCCAAGGGAAGCTTGGAGACTACTTTTAGGATATTTTAAAACATTCTCTGCAACTTAAAAGCCAGCAGTAAAGCGGCCAGCCTCTTGAAAGAGACCCACGATAGGAAAAAAAATCATTCCCATTAGAAAGTTTATTTCAAGTGTTTTGCACAAGCATCCACATTTTAGCGCACAGATCCTTGATTGTGTGGCTAGCATCAAGGGGTGTCGCTGTTGGCAGTAACTCAGGCAACAGGACATTCTGGTAGTGAATCCCTCTCACATGAAGAGGCAGTTTTTCACTTCCTATCTGTGTGAGTCCATCTAGAACAGGTACACACTCTTAAAATAAGGAGTGGAACCTAAAAGCCACCTGTGTTATTGGCCTGCCTAGTAAAGGACCCTCTTCAAATAAAGAGCAAAGTCCTCTTTTCTTTGTCTATAAGGATACCTCTTCAAATAAAGAGCTAAGTCCGTCCCTGCGGCAGGTATAATATCACAGTTTGTGTAAGGAAAAAAAATTAGCAGGAAAAACCTTTTCTCTTTTTAATATGTCTGCAACTATAGTCTCTAACAGTGCCAAAAGCATTTTAAAAGAGGAGCTTCATTTTGGCACTAAAGCCCATAAATTGATTGCTCAACAAGGACCTGACCCTTGGGCAGCAGATGCATTCGATTGCCCTGTCCCACTCACAACTTTTCTTGAGAATTTCACGGTCTTATGTAAAGCCAAGAAATGGGGACGGTCAAACAAGGCAGCCACCGGAGTGTGGGGTTTATTCAATGCACTCCATGCTGCAACTGACCAAGTTAGACAGGCCTGCCACACTATTAAAACAATGAAGGCAGACCATGATAGAGAGCTCACTGCCCTTAGAGAGGCCCGAGACACTGAGATTCAAACCCTTAATAAGGTCCATGATAAAGAACTGGCTGCCCTCAAAGAGGTAAAACATACAGAGATTCAGACCCTTAATAAAGATCATGACCAGAAAATCAAGGAAAAAGATGTGGAAATTGAAACTCTTAAAAAAGAGCACGGCACGGAGATTCAAACTCAAGTCCAGGAAATAACAGCCCTTACTAGAGATAATCTGGCCCTCCTTGTGACCTCCCGAACCCACCAGGCAGCAGCAGACGAGTTAAGAGAGACCCAGCAGCTTCTAAACAAACGTGACCAGGAGATCTCCAATCTCACTGAACAATTGAACGATACCCAATCCGCAGCCCGTTTCATGGCTAAGGAACACAAAACTAAGGTACAGGAGGCTGATCATTCTGCCTGCCTCCAGGAGATTGCCACCTTAAAGCAACAATTTGCTATGCAGAAAGCCGTTGTAGCCTCTATCCACCCCAAAGGCCTCTTGAATTTTTCTGACTATGAGTCCCCAATAGAACCTGAAGTTCCTGAGGATGCCATGGCAACCTCCCCTCTTAACCCTGAATGGGAGGAAGCAGTTCCTGTGAACCCCATCAGAGTTAGGCAGGTAGAAACCACTGGTCCTAGGAATACTGTGGTGCACAAGGAAGTTTTGGAAAGGATCCCTTGGTCAGAATCTGAAGTACAAGCTGTTGCTGCGAGGCTAGGACCCCTGAATCAGACCACAGGCATTTCCTGGATTCTTCAAGTTTTTCTGAATTACCCCTCAGCTACTGGCGCTGATGTCTACCAGTTAGCCCGACTCTGCATTAAAGGACCTGAGATTCATGCCATTAATGACGCTCTCATTAGTCAGGACCTGGAGAATCTCTCCATAGTACAATGGGCCAGGATAGTGGCACCCTACATTTGGCATGATCGCACCCTAGAGGGTCTCTACATTTTGGAAATGCAGGCTCCAGGCGAAAGCCCACTGGCCTATGGTGCCCGCAAACAATTCCTTGCTGTAATGGCACAACGTGTCCCATCCACTGCACCTGGTGTGTATGATTATAATCAGGACGATTTTAAGAGAGCCGTGTATGCTGGCCTAAATGCCCAAACCAAGATAGCTCTTGGTCCCGTTGATCCCACCAGGCTTCCCTGGTTGGAATTTTATGAACGCCTCAGGCTGACCGCTGACATCTTAAGGGACTCAGGTTCCCTCCATGCTAAACCTTCCAAAAAGAATGGTGAATCCCGCTCCACAGAGCCCATTCAGGCAGTCACGTATGCAAATAATGGCCCTCATTCCACCTTCAGACAAGGTGACACACAACGTAATTATAAAGACCCTGGAAATTATTGGGACAGAAACCCAGATCGCTCTTTTGGAAACTCCCGTGGCCCAGTCTATGACTCCCGTTATGTTCCTCCTCCACAACCGGCTCCCAGCCAGCGGGGCAATGCCCCTTTTAGAGCTCCAGTGCTCTACCAGCCGCCCGAGTCTAAGCAAGCTCCTGCTCAGTCCGCCTCAGAGGCCAGTGCTTTCCAAGGTCGTATCTGGGTGACCCTCAAAGGCCTAGGTTACGACATGTCTCAGTTTGACCAGGTCCCCACGGACACTCTTTTAGCCACTCTTTGTAATGCCACGCTAGTGCCCACCTCAGCACCCTCTGTGCCAATGCCCCAACCCATCTCAGCTGTCACTGTTCCCGCAAACGAAACCCTGATCGCATAGGGATGCCCAGGTTCCAAAAGGCTCCAGCAGGAAACCACCAGTAAGAGAGTCAAAATTAAGGCAGTGACAGGAACCCATGGGAAAGAGAACACTGCCACTTTAAATTCAAACCTTCCTTCTCTGGGACGCCCCACTGCCAAGGCGATAAAGCCAGCAGAACAAGAGGGTGAACCCAATAAAAAGATTTCTAAGGCAACTCAAACTTCCACACAAGTTCCCCAAGACTCCCTTAAGAGAGTATGGGAAAGTTGGCAAAATAGAATTGTGAAACTGGAGTGTTTTGTTAGAAGACGGACCAAAATCAATGCTTTGCAAAAGTGCATTGAGAAACAGGATTCAAAAATTAAACGGCTCAACAAAAGCAATCTGAAGCTTGGAGAAAAATTAGAAGCTTGTCTCAAAGACAAAACGCAAATCCAGAGTGAACTTGCTCAAATGAAAGCTAATTTGCAAAGTGCAGAAATTAAAATACATGTCCTAGAAGAGAGCAACAGGAAAAATGATGAAGCCAGTAAGGCTGAGCCACTCCCAAATCCCCCTCCTTCTCAAGGGGATGAGAGGATGCTTGGTGTTTCAGTTTTCCCACAGCACAGACTGAAAAATGTCTTAACCTCTGAACATGTGCAAAGTTCTGATCTCAGGACTTCAGATAGCCCTCCAAAGAGAGAACAATTGGCTTCAGTTTCCCCAATGCCAAAACGAAAAGAAGCCATAGCCTCTGAGAGTGTGCAGAGTTCTGCAGTCAGGACTCCAGTTAGGGAACAATTGGCTGCAGCTGCCCCTGCAGAAACGGACCTCAGAAATAAAACGAAATGGGAGCAGAATAGCTGCTCAAAAGAACCTGCAACTTTTGGCAACGATCTAGCACTAAAACAAGCCATTGTAATTCTTTTTGTTACCGCTGGAAGCAACAGAGAGAATTTGGAAATGTGTTTGCATCTTTTGAAATCTGGTACCCCAGACTTCAGCTCCAAAGTAGAGCCTCCAGTTTCAGAAGCAGTCATTCCTGAGAAATCACAGGCAGGTACTCCAAACTGCCTTAGAAGAGCCAACAGAGCCCAACACAAGCAAACAGAAGGTGGACCACACCTTCAAGTGACAAGAGATTACAAGGCTCACCCACCCGATTGACTGATTTTGCATAAGATAAAGTGATTAACCTTTTTTCCCCAACTGTAGCAAAATGAGAAGAGCTTCAGCCCCAATTTTTTTTGGAAACCGGGGCGGGGGGGGAGAATTTAATTCCAACTTTTTTGCTTTTATTAAAACATGACCTATGTTGTCTGTTTCATATCTTTGCTGCATGACAGCTCAAAAGGTGGAGAAGTTTTAAGTGGTGAAAAGTATGTTCTGTTGTGTTCTACAGAAGCTCCTCATATGTTCTCCTTTGTGGAGAGATTTTTCATTTGCCTTTGTGCTATGTTTTTGCCTTTACTCATTTAGTTTTAAGCTTTTATTTTTCTTTAACCCTTACTGGATAGTAAGTAGCCTTTTACAGAAAAGTGCCACTGTGTTAAGAATATTCTGCAATTTGTTTTCACTTTGTTTTTGTCTTATTTTTGGCTGCAGTATTTTTTTTTGAACATACATGTGTTTCCCTATTTGACCTCAGGTGTTTTTCTTTTGTTCCCCAATTGTGCAATCCAGTCAAATGGCCTAAGCCTTTTCCACTTTGTTTCAAGTCTTTCTCCCTCTCTCTTTTTGTGTTTTGAGGAAGGGGAACTCATTTTCCCAATCGCCCTTTTGGTTTTTATTTGGTTCTCTCATTTTTTTTTTTATAGAATGGAGCCTGCCTCATGACTCCTTCAAACCCAATGCAATTTCAATTTTCAGCCTCTTACAATCAAGGTGTGCTGTTATAGCTCTGCAGCCCCTTGCCCATTTCAGTTCTGCCCACTTTATCCCTTTGCCCCCACTTGCTGGGTGAACTGCCTCTACCTTTCATTTTCTGTTTTCCCCGCTGTGCCATTAGGTTTCCAAACTAGTACGAGTGATGTGGTACGTGAGAAAAGCCTCCACTTTCAGTGTTCTCCTTTTCTCAAGGGGGGGTGACAAGAAATTTAGATCTTGCATCTCCATTTTTATATTTATATATTTTATATAGTTGTTTTTATAATTTGGTCACTCAGCATGCATCAGATATGCAGCATATAATTTTTGCAACCATCTACCTCCTTTGAAAGACCTTTTTTTGATTAAGGCCGTTTCCGCACGGCCGCCATGCGCCCCCACGCCGCCAAGAGGTCTGCTGGCATGGGGGCGCAAGCCTGTTCGCACGCAAGCGTGCGAGCAGGCCAAGCAGAGGCCCCCGCAGGAGAGGCGGCTTCGCACGGAGCCGCCTCTTCCCCCTTCTCCGCCCCACTCACAATGTCGCCGTCGTTGCCTGCTGGCCGTGGAAGCCCGGCCCATGCTGCCCTCCGACCCCTGGAGGTCAGAGGACAGTGTGGGCGGGGCTTCCACGGCCAGCAGGCGACGACGGAGACATTGTGAGTGGGGCGGAGAAGGGAGACAGCATCTTCCCGGTGGCGCGGTTTGCACCGCGCCGCCGGGAAGACGCTTCCCCCCCAACAACAACCCTTTAAAGGGTTGTTGTTTAGGGCGGCCTGTGCGAACGGCGGCCTGGGGGTGGCGTTTTTACCGCCCCCAGGCCGTCGTTTTTGGGCCGTGCGGAAAATGTCGACAGAGAGAAATTCTTCTCTCTTTCTCACAATACTAAAACCAGGGGGCATACATTGAAAATGCTGGGGGGAAGAATTAGGACTAATAAAAGGAAACATTTCTTTACACAACGTGTGATTGGTGTTTGGAATATGCTGCCACAGGAGGTGGTGATGGCCACTTAACTAGATAGCTTTAAAGGGGGTTGGACAGATTTATGGAGAAGAAGTTGATCTATGGCTACCAATCTTGATCCTCCTTGATCTGAGGTTGCAAATGCCTTAACAGACCAGGCTCGGGAGCAGCAGCAGCAGAAGGCCATTGCTTTCACATCCTACATGTGAGCTCCCAAAGGCACCTGGTGGGTCATTGCAAGTAGCAGAATGCTGGTCTAGATGGACTCTGATCTGATCCAGCAGTCTCTTTCTTATGTTCTTAAAGTGGTAGCTTGAAATCTGAGGGATGTCAGCTAGTCCCATGAGTTGGCAGCTTCCTTTATGACTCCTAAACCTGTTTGCTTGAGAACTGTGGGACATGTCTACTGGAGATAGGAGGTAACACTATCTTTATTATTTAATTTAATGTGTTTATGTATTCCCATTCTGTTGTTGTAAGTGGTAAATCACCAGAATAAACAAAACAAATATGGTTAAGGCCTGCATTTCAGGTCATGAGTGAGGTCTAAGGAAGGGTGGGGATGGGCTGCTAGAATTTGTTTCTTCAGGACTATTTCAGATGGAATAGCTAATGGCCACTTTTTTTTAATGGGGCGGTTAGTAGTCCTCTTCAAAGCCACATGATTGAGACGTCACACATTTACAGACACCATCATAGGCACAATTCCTACTGGTATGTGGAAGTGCTGCCCTTTACTGAGACATCTCCAGACTCTGCTGTATGAATCTCAGGGCCAAACAAGATGTTAAATGCCCACAAGTCCGACCCTGAACACTGATGCCATTTTAGAGGTGACATAAGTCATTTTAAAATGTCATAAAGACCTGATCCTGATTGGGCCTGAAGTGCAGCAGGACCAGGCAATCTTGTCCAGCTGCCCGCACACTTTTTCAAGTACTGAAGCCTCAGTAGGGGGCTATTTTGGTTCTTAAAACAGGTGGAGAGGGGAAAACAGGATTGCCTGGTCTTACCATCCTGCAAGCTCAATCAGGATCTGGCCCTCATGCCATTTCTAAATGGCATTGGTGCTCACAGGTTGTACTAAAGACACCATAACATCCAGTTTGGTCCTCCAGGTTTGGAATGTTGGAGGACTGGAAACCCGAGTCTGGGATTTTTTGCTTGCAAAAAGTTTGCTATGGTCCAATACTCTTTTGTAAAGTTAAACAGAACCATTTTAAGAGGTCTTACAAATCATTTTTTCTAGTCCTTAAATCTTCCATTTTCTTTCCTTGTATTTGCCAAGAAGGCATGCCTACATGAATTATTCAAAATCAGGTGTAAATTTGACATGGCAGCCCCTTTCATAGTGGGGGGGACCCCCTCTGGAGCCAGTGCAAAGACCAAATGTGCTGGGGGGTTACTTTCCCTGACCCAGAAGCTAAAGCCAGCACAAAAAGCTGCACCGGCATGGCTGGGGACATTCCAAGAATGGGCAGGGTGGGGGAGAACTGACATTAGTTGGCTTCCTCCTGCCTTTGTTCAGGGGATACCAGTGCTGGGGGTTTGGACTTACACCACCCTTTTGGGTGACCCAAGCCCACAGAGCCCAATGGAGGGCTTCTTGGCAGCTGGGAGGTTTTTTTTCCCCAGCCAAGCTGCTGACAAGTCCTTCTGGAGGTGGCCGCTGTAGGCTCTGGATGGGGCTATAAGACTTTGATGTATGCTTCAGAATGCCTTGTGAAAGGACTGTTACATAAAACTCAAGTTTTCTCTAAGCACTGTGGATTTTTCATCTCTTTAAATATCTAAAGTGAATGAGCAATTTGAAGCTTATCTGCAGTGCTTTTCTTCAATATATTTCTGTTTCCAGAGAGTGTTGTCAGTTAATTTACACAGGTTAGTGGTTAAATGCTCCTGCAGTTTATTCACTTAATCAATGCACCAGTCATTAGTATTCTTTTATCTTTTTCCAAGTGAACCTTTCCTTCAAATACCATACACCGCCAGAATATTATTCTTGTGTCATTGAAAAGATGTTCACAAGAACAACAAAACTGGTATTCAGGATCTATATGTATAAATGTAAGACATTGTCTTGTATTGTATGGACATATTCTGATGATGGGTAGGCAGTTCCATTGCTGATTTCCCTTCCCACTGTAAGCCTCCACTGTACCTGTTCCTCAAGACTCTGCATCCCTACCAGGAGCAGAAACTTGAAAGGGTGGGGGGAGAATTCAGTGAATTGCTGTGGTGGGCAAGAGAGTGGTGAAATTAGGAGGAGTAGGAGTTTGGATTTATACTTCCCTTTCTCTCTTGTAAGGAGACTCAAAGGGGCTTACAAACTCATTTCAAAAGAAAATATATAGTCATACCTAAGAATAGGGGGGTATCTTAAAGTACTGTATAATGGCACAAACTTTAGCAGTGATACAGTAGCAAAAGTGTTGGCAGTGCCATTTTGCTCATTCTCGTTTACAATAATAATGCTACTATTCCTGTGTTCCCAAAGTTAACAAAGGATAGTTTACCTCAATCTACAAGAGATTTTTTTCATTACTGAATCTCATTTGTAAATATGGCAAGAGTGCAGTTTCAGCTTTTGACAGCTGATGACACTTTTCCAGTAACAGGGTCTTGCTGGGTGACTTCTTTGTTCCATAAGCAGCCAAAACAATAAACAAACAAACCCAACCTGAAAAATAAGCTAGGAACTAAAGAGGTTGAGGAGCCTAAAAATTATCCATTTGTATATATTAAATACATACATTCTATTGCACTGGCCTATATTCTTAATAATAAATCACTATAATTCTTAATAATTCTTGTTATTCTTAATAATTATTCTTAATAATAAATCACTATACATAAAAATGTCAATGTAAAAACATGTACAACATGTACAATATCATAAAATATGTCAAACAAAAATAAAACTCAATTGTAAAAATCAAATACACAATATCTCAGAATGTAAAATAAAAAACCTAAAAAGACTTGATTGTGATTAAGAGAGCAATGGCTTATCAAAAAGCTACTGACTGGATATGATTTTGAAGGATGCATATCCATTAAAATATGTGTTGGATCTAATTTTTCCAAATAAAAATAATGTCTCTATATTAATCTGTTAGATGTTTCCTTCTCTGTGGCTGAGAGAGGAAAAACAATATTTTTTTCATATGACTACTTCATTACAAATGCGATCCTGTGCAGAGTTGTTAAGTGCCATCAAGTTGCTTCCAACTGGTGGAGACCCTGTGAATCAATGTCCTCCAAAACATGTTATCGTAAACAGCTGTGCTCAGGTCTTGCAAACTGAGGGCCAACGCTTGTTTTATAGAATCAATCAATCTCATGTTGGATTTTCCTCTTTTCCTGCTCTCTTCAACCTTTCCTAGCATTATTGTCTTTTGCAGTGACTCTTGTCTTCTCGTTATGTGACCAAAGTATGACAGCTTGTATTTAGTAATTTTAATTTCTAGGGATACTTCATGTTTGATTTGATCTGGAACCCACTTATTTATTTATTGGTGGTCCTTGGCATTCATATGAATGAATACTTTATTATAGTCAAGAACTAAAATTTGCTACCAAAATACAATATATGGTATTCCAAAAACTGCCTTCCAAGACTGCATTTCAGAGGAATATACTTTCTGTCAGCTTTCTTCATTGTCTAGCCTTACATAGTTATAGGAAATATTCATTGATTAACCTGATCTTGGTTGCCAGTTTCACATCCTTACATTTAAGAATCTTTTCTAGTTTGTCATGGCTCCCTTCTCAGTCTCCATCTTTTGATTTCTTGGTTGCATTCTCTCGTTTGGTGTATGATGATGGAGCCAAGGAATAGAAAGTCCTCATTGTACACCCTAAATCTGAATAATTCTCCAGTAGGCATTACTGATGTTAAGCTGTGGTCCTGCTTTGGCACTTTGTCTTTTAACTTTCAGCAGTAGTTATTTCAAATCTTCACTGTTTTTCTGCTAATAATGTAGTATCATCAGCTTATCTCAAATTGTTAATGTTTCTTCCCCAATTTTTACTCCACCTTCATCTAAACCTAATACAGCTTTCCTTATAAGTGCAGAATTGCTCCAATTTTTTAAATACTTTAACCACTGGATGGAGACAATACACTAAACTTGTTAGAGGAAAGGCTTTTTAAACATGCATTGTTCAGCAGTGTATAATAAAAATACCAAATGAACAGAAAGTGGAGTAAATTGATACATCTGCTAGATTTTTAAAAGTTTTTTAAATTTACACCAAAATCACTTTAAAATTATGTAAATGAAAGAAAGTACTAGAAAGATAATTATTGTCAGAGTAATGTATTTTCACACAGTTAATATTATTAACGATCTTCAGCTCACTGTATTTTAGTATAATATTTATCCCTAAGAGGATGATAGATTCAAGGAGTATATTTAGAAATACAGTGATAAATATTGGTCATGTAGGACAAATATATGTTGGCTAGAATTTCTGCACACCAGATAACCTTCCAGCTTCTCTTTTGTTTGGACTTCTTCGCTTCGCTGAGATTTTTGCCTTTTTTGATCCAAAACTGTGACTGGCTCATTTTCATCTCCTGCTCATCTCTTTCTCCTGGGCGCTTTTCTTATTTACAGTCATAAGGCACTAGAAAGTTTCAACCTGTTACTTAAAGGAAGACCACCAAGGCAATAGGAAAAATAGCCTGGCCTGTGCCAGCATCTAGTAGAGAATGGCCAGCTGCAGAGAATCCACTTCCCCTCAGTTTCTGACTCATAACATTCTGCTCAAGTTGCTGTAGAAGTAAGGTCATAATCTCATGGGTCTCTCTGATGCTCTCTACAGCTGTTTTTGTTTGTTTTTGCATTTTGTAGATTGTTCTGGAGATCGTGTGAGGTGCAAGGTGTCAACTTCGCTGCAAAATTACCTCAGGCCTCTAGTAAACCATCTGTTCTTCTAACAAAGGTCTTAAAGTTTCTCCCATTTACTTTCTGTCATATTTCTTCCACACTAGCAGCAATAATAATGTTTTATCTAGAGACACGAGAGGCCTCTGAACTGGGAAAAGAATGATGATAATATGGAATAATGAATGCCTTCACACCTGGTGCAAGTGAAGAAAAGCTTAGGTTTCAAGTAGGGAGTAAAAAGGGAAAGTGATGAAGCCAGATATCTGTTTTGCACTAGTGAGTACCATACTGCTATACCTTATTGGGTCTGTAAAATACTGTATATGTTTTCCTCAAGAAGTTTATCTCATGCTTTTTTAAAAAGTGAATTCTTAAGAAAGTTAGCTTTTGAATAGGAATGTAAAGCTGAGAAGACTGCAATATTAAACCATGAAAATATAACAATGTGCTTTCAGGGCTGTGAAGTTAATTCAGATGTGAAGCCAATTCACAGACAAGCGATATGCTTATTATACCATGAATCCTTTGATTTATTTTAATTATTTTCTCTCTAGAGATTTCTAGGTATAGGGGTGTGATGTGGGGTACAAAATTACATTTGAAAAGCTGGGAAGAGGGCAAAGAGAAGGCAATTTATCTTAGTTTAATTATTAAAATGGAAAATACCAGAGTTTTATCTGATAGCATATCACTCTCTTTGTCCGAGTAATTGATTTCTTGGTACATGGTACATAGGTGCATAGTTATAGTATAGCAAAGGAAAAGTGCACTGCACATGTTCCAAATACTCTGTTTGGAGAGTATTGGGGGTATGTGTGGAAATGTTTCATGTCATTCAGAGCAGAGATTACCTTTCTCATCTGAAATGAAGCTGAAGCCCCTTTGTTACGAATATATTTTGTAACTGCAAGGTAAGAATTCCATGATGCAGAGTGGCAAGCTGTAGTACTTCAGTCAAAGCTCTGCTCATGAGTCACAACATGGATTCAATCCCAACAGAAATTGGTTTCAGGTAGCTGACTCAAGGTTGACACACTCTTTCATCCTTTCAAGATTGGTACAACAAGTACCCAACTTACTGGGAGATGAATGGGGAAGGCAATGGCAAACTGCGAGGAAGCCCAGGGTTGCTACACAGCAATGGCAAAGTACTTCTGAACATTTGTTGCTTTGAAAACTATAGGGTCATCATAAATCAGCTGCAACTTGATGGCACTGATTGAGCATGCCTGATTTCAGTAAGGAAATGAGGTATGAGGTCCGATCACACATTTATTCAGTAGAAAATCCCACTGTTATATTGTGACCACTCCCAGATGAATATCCATAGAACTGAAGCCTTAGTATGTAAAGTATTAAGAATGTTCTGTTCTGCTATTATATACGTAAAGGTGTATGCGTGGTTTGTCTGCTAAATTTTAGTGTGACATTTCTTTTCCACCTTTCCTTGCAAAAATTTGTGTTAGAAGCAAAAAGATTAAAAGGGCTCACATTGACCCAAACTGAATTAGTAATTTTCTGCTCTGCCTCAAAGTCAGAGTGAGTGCTGAACTGAACCAAGCACTTAGTAGGTCATCTGCAATCTTCCCATTTCAACTGGCTGCATTTTGCCAGCCATTTTGTGAAAGGGATTTGACACAAATCCACACCCTCAACCTAGGTCCTCTTGGAACCTTTCCACCCCCAACACCATACATCAAAAATCAAGAAAAGAGGATGAGTACTAAACATTTTAACAGCAGGGTGAAAGCAGGATAAACCTGAAAGTTGTGAAATAGTATGATCATGCTGACTAGGGAAAAACTGTGCAAATATAAGCTGGGACAATGGTGACTGGAGTCTGCTGGGGAAGAGAATAACTGGATTGGCTAGGCTAGGTTGATAGTTGAAAGCCAACAGTCAAGTCACATTTTGTTGTAGTGGTAGAAAGTGACCCTGTAGGGTTTTCAAGGTAAGAGATGAATAGAGGTGGTTTGCCATTGCCTGCCTCTACATAGCAACCCTAGACTTCCTTAGTGTTCTCACATTCAAGTACTAACCAGGGCCAATCCTACTTAGGTGCCAATATCAGGGCAACCTGGGCAGGTGAGTGGGGGCTTGAGCCCCAGGCATTCGTGGAGGGATGCATGAAGAACCCCCAGTCCTTTATGGGAGGAGCAGCAGTCACTCCACAGCATTGAAGGAGCTTTAGAAGCCATGCTGAGGCATTGGAGGCCTGGAGGAGGGCACCAAGGAAATTCTTTCCCTTAACTTCCCCCCCCCCCGCTCGAGCTTGGCCTCCATTGCCCCAGCACGGTTTCCAAAGGCCCTCTTCAAATGTTCCAAGTATCCCCTTTCCCCACCCACAAGGTTTTTTCTTTATCCCTAGCCCCCTTTCCCCACCCACAATGTTCTTACTTTCTCCCTAGTCCCCCTTCCTCCATGCACAGTTTTTAGGCTAGCAGCACCAACATTTCAGCGTATCATCAGGAGACTGTCCTTATGCTACTCCTGAAGTTTGGTGAGGTTTGGTTCAGGGAGTCCAAAGTTATGGACTCCCAAAGGGGGTGACCCCATCCCCCATTGTTTTCAATGGGAGCTAATAGGAGATGGGGGCTACAGTTTTGAGGTTCCATAACTTTGGCCCCCCGAAACAAACTGCACCAAACCTGGGGGGTATCATTAGGGCAGTCTCCTGAGACCATGAAAGTTTTGAGACTGTGCCTTCAGAAATATGCCCCGCCCCCAGCCTGCAACCCCCATTGACAGCAATGCAGAAAACTCAACGCAGAACAAAGATTCTTGGGCAAATTTCTGGGATGTTCCTGCAGGGGGTGCATTTTTGGACGTATCAGCACCAAAATTTCAGGGTATCATCTGGAGACTGTCCTATGGGACCCCCAAGTTTGGTGCAGTTTGGTTCAGGGGGTCCAAAGTTATGGACCCTCAAAAGGATAGCCCCCATCTCCTCAGCAAAGAATGGGGGATGAGGCACCCCCTTTGAGGGTCCATAACTTAACCATGTGACTACTTTCTTATGTAGTTCGCAAAACGCAGCATTCAGACTCTTATTAAGGAGCATGAAAGACACTGTCGGCTTAACCATCCTGAAAAATCTGCAGTTGCAGAACATGTATTAAACAAAACTGGACATAATATTTTATTTGAAAACACTGAAATTCTGGACAATTCAGAAGGTTACTATGTCAGACTGCACAGGGAGGCCATTGAAATCCACAAACACCAAGACAATTTCAACAGGAAAGAAGAGACTCTGAGAATTAACAAAGTTTGGCTACCAGTACTTAAAAACACCAAAAGCAAACCCCAAGGGCATGCTAAGTTCATGAACAACAGACTCCACCCAAACACAGGATTTGCATTCACCAATACTGCTGCTGCTTCAAGGCATGAAAAGGTGAATCACTCCCTGGACTGAAAAACCCCACCCACAATACAATACTATCAGCCACATCTTTGCACAGCAAGTTTCACCCAAACATTTACTGATTGGTTCCCCACCCTGGGACATGGACAATATATACCCCACTAAACATTCCTTTCTCACTGGACACAGTGTGTAGCAGACTTCCCTCTGTGATACACCTCTGAAGATGCCAGCCACAGATGCAGGCGAAACGTTAGAAACAAGATCCACCAGACCACGGCCACACAGCCTGGAAAACCCATCACAACTGGACTAGAGGAAGTTGAAAAGCTGATGAAGAGATGTGAAAGACAGAGGAGCCTGTTTGTAGTGGCCCTAGGTCATGCATGTGGGGTGAGGGTAGGAGTGGTTGCAACAAAATTCACGTTCTTTTGCTTCAACTAGTGAAAGTGTCAAAATTCTCTCAGACTAAGGTGTTTTCCGGCAGACAAAATATCCCAGGGGAAAACCTGAAATTTCTGTAGTATAAACATATATCTGTTACACATAAGAAATGCATGGCCACTGTGAAGGGGAAATTGTTCAGCACAGCTGGTGCTTTATTTGGCTCACTGAAAGTTCTTAGACTTACTTTACACTAAAAGGTTTAAAATTAACCCTGAAATAAATCTTGGCTTCCCTTTTGAGCATGGTATATTGCTGAGCATTGGGGCATAAAGACCATTGTAAACTTTTGCAGTATGAGTAATGCCCAAACAGAAAAGAACAAGCTGCTACACTAACCTCTTGACTTCAGTTGTCAACAAAAGCTCTGTGTATGCTTGCTCCAGAAACAAGTAAGGTCTCCTGGGAAGTGTAGTTCCCACCAGACTGCTTTCAGCCTCAAGTGAACAGGCTGTTTTTTCCAGCCTGCACTTTCAGGCTGAGCTAAGGTAAGTGTGTGGGTTGGGGGCGGGGAGCTGGGGGATGGGGGATGGGGGCAGAAAACGCAGAGTGCACACTGGGCACAGTATGACCTTGCTACGCCTCTGTCCAGCATAATTAATAGGGTTTTCTTTATCTCCTGGCACATATCATCCACCAGGGTGACCAAGGCTGTTTCTGTCTGATAAGCAGGTCTGAAACCAGATTAGAATGGATCCAAGCAATCCACTTCAGGAATCTCTGAAGGCACCATGAGGGTTCCATTTGTGTTTCCAGGGCCTAAAGGAAATGGAAAGAGGAGATGGGTAACAGATCTGGCTGTATAACTTAATATATTTACTTAGATTAATATATTTAGTGTTCATTTGATAAAAATGAGCAAAACTCAATAGATTCCACCCCAGATCATAGCTGTCATGGGCAGCCCAAGGTGGCTTGGGACAGTGCTCTCAGTGATAGGGAAGATTTATGCTAAATTGTTACTGAAAAAACTTCAACTGTGGCTTTCCCACTCTGGTGCAGTGGGGGCTGAACAAATAGGCTTTCGTAAGGGGAAATCTCTGGACCACGCCTTGGTGCTATTACACCTAGCCAGTAAATACTCAATCAATTCATAAAACAAACTCTACGCTGCCTTTATCGATTTAAAGGCTGCCTTTGACTCTGTGCCGAGAGTACTTCTCTGGGCAAAACTGGCTGCCCTCAACATTGATGCCCGACTCCTGTTTTTAATTAGGCAACTGCACACAAATACCAGTTGCTGGATCAAGTGTTCCCACAAAGGCCTTTTGACAGACAGTATTTCAATTTCCAAAGGGGTCAAACAGGGCTGCGTCCTGGCCCCCACACTTTTCGATCTTTTCTCTCAGCAGTGAACAGCCATGCCCCAAAACTGGGTACATCCCATGCATCAATTCTGCTCTATGCAGATGACGCTGTCCTCCTCTCTTGATCCAGAGTTGGCCTCAGACGCTTAATGAAGCGCTGTGAGGACTACTGTGAATCCAACAGACTGACAATTAATTATGAAAAAAAACCAAGGTATTGGTCTTCTCTAGGCGCTTTAAGCAGCTCACATGGGCAATGAAAGGTACCCAAATTGAACAGGTTAAGTGCTATAAGCACCTTGGCCTCTCATTCTCCTTTAACCTTTCATGGGCAACCCATAGGAAGGCCGCTCTCCTAGCTACATCTAACAGTATGTCAGCATTACTACGTTTCTTTTACAGCAGTGACCACTCCTTTATCTCTCCTGCCCTCAAATTTTTCAATGCCAGAGTCGCCTCGAGATTGCTTTACGGAGTCCCAATTTAGATTCAAGTTATTATCCACTCCTTGAATTATCTTCAATCCAATTTTTTTCATAAGATAACTGGACTCCCAAATTGCGTGCCCTATGCAGCCCTTTGTCTGGAGTTAGGTCAAAACTCCTTGGAATCAGCCGCTTGGCTGAGGGCTTTTAGATTTTGGCTGCAAATTAATTTTCTCTCGGACTGTAATTCCCTGGTCCACCATCTGCTCTCTGACACCCATTCCAACCCTTGGTTTTCCATAATTGAAGAAAAAATGGCTTCTATTGGACTGTCAGTGGATTTACTTTGCCCTTTGTCCTATTCAGAAGCTTACAGAAAATTAAAAGGTCAACTATTGGACAGAGAGTTCTCTACCCTAATCACTGCAGCCAAGAAAATGTGCTCCCCCCTGTATTTTTCTCTCCCATTTGAACGGGGCCACTTGGCACACTACCTGTATTGCTTAATAAACCCTGTTCAAAGGAGATCCATAATGCTCGCCAGGTTTAATGTTATGCCTTCTGCCTTGTTACATGGCAGTTTTAATAAGCAAGAAAAGGCTAAACGATTCTGCCCGTGTAATGATGGCTCAGTTGAATCTTTGGCCCACCAATTACTACACTGTCTCAGATTTAAGGAAATCAGATCCAAGTATGTGAATCTTACTCCTTTACATTTACCCCATCTCCACGATTTAATTAGATTACACTACTTGTTGGACAATCCTGATCCTTCTCTCTGTATGATAGTGGCAGACTTTCTCCTGGAAATTACTAAATGCCAGTAGATTTCCTTCGACTTAACATTTATTTCCTGTATTGTATATGCTTTTTAATCAGTTTTTTATTATTGTTGTACTGTTGTCTATGCCAATAAAGGCTTGCTGCTGCTGAACAATAGATTCCACCCTAGATCATTGCTGTCACGGGCAGCCCAAGGCGGCTTGGGACAGTGCTGTTGTCACTCCGCCTCCCTGCCTCCAGAGGGCTTTCCGGTAGTGCTGGGTAGTTGAAAATGCAAACCCACATGCTGCCGAAAGCACTCCGTAGATCTAAATTGACTTCTGCCACCTGGGCCACAGAGTACTTGTCTGTGAAGCTGGGGTGGAAACCAGCTAATGTCAGCTCCACCCCTGGGAATACCCTGGCCCAGGGGCATATCTGCCATGGGGACATAGGGAGTCAAATGTCCCCAGGCACCCCTATTTGGTCACCGGGGGAGGGGCAAACATTCAGGTTTGTGGTTTTTGTATTTTTAGTGTTTTTTAATTTTTGGCCTGCAGAGGGCACAGTGTTTAGGCTAGCAGCACCAAGTGTTCAGAGACTTTTTGGGAGAGACTCCTGATGATACCACCCAGGTTTGGTGAGGTTTGGTTCAAGGGGTCAAAAGTTATGGACTCCCAAAGGGGATGCCCCATCCCACATTTTTTCCAATGGGAGCTAATAGGAGATGGGTGCTACACCTTTTTGGATCCCCTGAACCAAACTTCACCAAACATGGGTGGTATCATCAGGAGAGTATCCTAAAGATACCCTGAAAGTTTGGTGCTGCTAGCTTTACAATTACACCCCTGACAGCAGGCACCCCCAAATTTCCCCAGATTCTCCTTTTAACCCCCCCCCCTTTGGCATGGATTTAAAGGGAGAATCTGAGGTCCCCAGTTTAAACATTGAAAGTGATACTGTTTCAGGGTGGAGGAGAATCCACCCCAAAACAGTATCACTTTCAGTGTTGTTTTAACTGGGGACCCCAGATTCTCCCTTTAAGGTGGATTTAAAAGAAGAATCTGGGCTCCCTAGTTTTAAACACCATTGAAAGTGATGCTGTTTGGGAATGGATTCCATTGGAAGTGTTTTATGAGAGATGATGCTGACATTTGTTTGGTAAATGTTTTGCTGGGGGTGATTTGTGAGAGATTTACATGCTTAATGCCCACTTACACTGGCTTGGAGCTGTTTCTCAGGCTAACAACCTACCTCATAGGGTTGGTGTGAGGACAAAATTAGGAAAGAGAGCTGGTGGGGAGATAGCCATGTATGTTTTTCTGGGAGTGGGAGGTGTTTTGTGAGCTGATGCAAAAAATCATTGTTTGGTAATGTTGGGGGAGGGTGGCCGCCCATACTGGGGGGTGGGGGCGGTGCCAAACTCAGGTTTTGTTCCCAGGCTCCAGTTTGTCTGGATACACCTCTGCCCTGGCCTGCGCACCCCCCCCCCCCATGCCAGTGTCCAATTGGACTCCAGCACAGTTCTTCAGTGGCTCCAACTTGGGGTTTTTCCACCAGGGGACTGGTTGCCAGCAAGAGTGATCCTTGTGGCAATGAAGGGGGCAAACACATGAAGTCAGAGTAATCCTGGATACTCACAAGACCAGATTTATAACATTTACGAGCACAGGCATCCATTATACCAATAAGTTTGCACAAATATTTACTTCTTATATAAGAATGGATGAACAGTGCAGATCCAAAATGCAGAAAAGAAAGATGACACTTCTTAATAGTGTGTGTTAAGAGGTTTTCTTAGCAGAGAATAAATGGCATGAGTTCACTGTGAATTCTTCTGACATTACTATCTTCTGGTGAAACCCACTCAGGAATGACTCATAGGTTAAATGCTATTTTTCTCTGTCGGAAGTACTACATTTCATTCCTCTAATGTCACAATTAACCAAAAGTACAATGTTAATGACTTCACAAGGAGATAGAAATGGGATAGTAAAAGAGAATTCACAGCATAGCATTAACAGTGTGCAATTTTGCAGAATGGGGCCTTTGTGGCTTGCTCCTTGCTGTCCTCTGCAGATTTGTTCGAAGTTGGATGCTTTTATTTACCCTCTAGTGAAATGCTTTCTTAACTAACCACAGTAACACAGCTTTCATTTCAATAATCTTTCATTACTGACAAAGGATTAGAACTCTTCCAACTGGGAGACTTTTGCCTTTATTGTGCACAAAGTTAGTACCCGATAAATGCTTCCAATATAGTGGTAACAATGAACACCTAAACCAGTTCTACTTGGAATGAAACAATAAATGCCTTCATCTCTGTTTCAAAAGATATTTTGCTTGGATGTGAAATCTAATTGAATTCAGTAGATCCTTCCTTCCAAATAAGTGGGCATAAGCTCATGGCATAAGGCTGCGGGTCCTGCTTGTAATTAAGCTTATGGACATTTTTAAAAAGCGGTGGCTATGTTAAATGCACACAGATAAAGGATTGTAATTTCCATTGTAGCAAGAGTCTCATCTCACTGCTAAATCTGTTATCTACATTTCATCCTGCAAAAAGACATCCTATGTGTAGAATAAGCAAACCGAGTGGGGAACAAATGCTATAGGTATATTTGTTTTGTTGTCTTTCCCCTTGTCTTTTTTGTACTATTATCCTCCCTCCATCTTATATCAGCAGTCACAAAAGCCTTGGATTACCCAATTTGATGATGCCAAGCCATTAGCACCAGGAATGCTATCTGCAGGTCGCTCTGCTTTCTTTGAAGTAAGATAAAATGTCCATTTGCTGAACAGACAGGCATGAATTATATTTCTGCATATGATCTGATAAATGTCTTCAACAGTGATTTGGATGGCCCAATTACAAGATGTGATGGGGATATGAGACTGGATCATCATATGTGTAATTTAATCTTTAAAAGGATCTATGGGTGGGGTTAGGGGATGAGTTGGATAGTTCTGCTCCCAATACTTTCCACCACCCCCACCCCCTGGCAGTTTCTTGAAACTGTTCTTCCTAACTTGCATCAAACCTGGCAGGGAGAGAAAGCCTGGCTTTCTTTCTATGCTTGTCTCTGTCAGTGAGAAAAAGACAGGCTTCCTCTCTGTCCATCTTTCCCTCATATTTGTGCTAAGCAGCAGGTTCCTAACTTCTTGTAATTATGGTATTTATTCTGTTTTCTCATGTTGTTGGAATACAAACTCCCCCCATATCACCCTGCAGGACCCTGTGGTTCTCCAGAAATGCCTTCTGGTAGTCCCCAGTCCAGGCTTTTTTGACCCTGCCCCCAGCCTGGTGGAAGTCCCTCTCTGATGAAACTAGGGCCCTATAGGATCTTGTTCAGTTCTGTAGCGACTGCAAAATTGAGATGTCCCACTGGGCCTTTGGTTGAGGCAGCTGTGGCAAAACTCAAATGTTTCTGGCCCCCCAAACCCTTCTCCCCCATCCTGGCTTTGTTCTTTTTACTGATCCTCCTTCCCTTTTATTAAGATACATTTCGATTGGGAAGGAGGTATTAGGAACTTAGAAATCACTTTGTCTGAGGAGTACCATCATGCTGAGTTAGTTTTAATGGGTTTAATGGACTTATACTATTTGTTACATATTGCGTGGAATGATTTTATTGTTGTGAGATTTGTCCTGAAATGATTTTATTGTTCATCCCCTGAGTGAGCCTTGCCTTGCCCTGGGGTAAGATGGGGCATCAAATTTAGTAAATAACATAAATATCTGGATGTAGAAAATGTGTGAGCTAGTTTCATTTCCCAAGGTTTTGGCTTGTGTTAAATTTGCAAAGTATAGTACTGTGACAAAACTGGTCTCCACCTTTCCTGTTTGAAATAAAATCCCAGCTGGGGTAGACAGCGAGTTGAAGCCTTTTCTTTCTATATCCTGTGTTTTAGTCCCTAACAATTTGGAATGATGCTTTCAGGTGCATTAGGCTAAACCTGAAAATTGCTTTGTGAGGTACAAGTCCTTTGCTGGATAATTATGGTGAATGTAAATTGTATCCTGTGCCAAAAGCCCACAATGCCTATGACACATCAACAGAGTGAATTCCACCCTGACAGAACTTGAATTGTATGTCTGACGCTACCAAGGTAGCATTATTCTCTGGGGTTTCTCACACCAAAAACTGCCAAATTGAGTGTCACTTTCTATTGAGATTGGGATGTGAGCCTTTGCCTGTGAATGGAGGGGGTATTAGAAAAATTCATTTCCCCCCCCCACCCATGTTCAAGATTACAAGGATTTTTTTCTCCCGCTTCACTTGCTCATCAGTTTTCCATTTCCAGATGTGGTTGTCCCAACAGAACAAAAAAAGATATGACAAAGTCACTCATCACTGTGACTTAAGACTTTCAAGGTGGTGTTTTCTATTTTTTTCCCCCTGGGCTGCTTCTACCTCACTTTAGTGAGCAGCACTTGAGATGCAGCTTCAAAAACATCAAACTCACCCTTCATCTGTCTGTAGTGCTGCTTCGATTTGACTTTGTAATAACCCACATTTGATTCATTTCCCAAGGTTGTAAATCTTTCTTTTTTTAGCACACTGGTTTTAAATTCTTCTGTGGCAATGGAACAGCAACACATAGCATTGAGAATCTGCTCTCTAATGAAAATGAGCTTGATTTTGAGCAGTACAGACAACTTGAAAAATCCGTCTAATGTATTTTCCAAGCAGAGAAGTACAAACTGATTGGTATGGGATCAGTCTGAAACTATGAGAGATTTGTATGGAAATGTATAATTCCCTGTTCTTTTCGGTCCTTGCATGTGCTGGATTCTAGGCTATTTAAGGCAGATCTTATCACGGATTTATTCTTCTCCTTCCAAATCATTATGAAAAAGAAAAAACAGAGGGGGAGGGGAAATCAATACAATTCATTTGCCCTTTCCAATGGCAGATTAATAAGTACACAAGGAAATGTAACCGATGTCTTTTGTCTCTAATCTGATTTACCACGTGTACTTTCTTTCATGAGGCTATAACTGGGTGCCGCAAATCCCATTATATTTAATAGTTGTGCAGATTAAGAATTTTTTTTTGAAAACAGGACTGATCTGCATGAAATCATGTAATCTGAATGACTGCCACACATGCTGAATATTTAAATCAAATAAAGACATACATTTCTTAAATGGAATTTTATTCCTTTATTGCATCATGTTAACCAACCATCCTTACTATATTCTTTTTACCTGAAAAAAAGGATAATTCTTTATGGTATTTTAGGGGCTAGAAAAGAGGGCTGAAAAAGGGATTCTTAATTGGAGTGCTTGACATTGGAGGAGATTGCATGTCTACCTCTATGAAAATCTCCAGAATTATTAATTATGCATAACAAGATAGTTGGATGCAAATGTGAAATGTAAAAGAGCAGAAATGAAATCCCATCTCTTAGAATAGAATAGAATAGAATAGAATAGAATAGAATAGAATAGAATAGAATAGAATAGAATCTTTATTGGCCAAGTGTGATTGGACACACAAGGAATTTGTCTCCGGTGCATATGCTCTCAGTGTACATAAAAGAAAAATACATTTGTCAAGAATCATAAGGTACAGCACTTAATGATTGTCATATAGGTCTAGTAAGCAATCATTTATTTATAGGTCTAGTAAGCAATCTCTTATTATAGTTACTGGGAGTTTAATCAATGACTTCAGCGCTACCTGGATTTAAAGGCATAAGTAGAGGTACCTTCTACCTTGGTCTGGATACTAAGTGTTTTTCTGCCATTCCATTCCAATCCTGGCTTCTAAAGCTAGTGGGAAACCTTCAGCTTTTGGAATTTTCTTTTCACTTTGAATGGCTTTGGAAATAGTTTCGCAGCAATGGAAGCTCATCTGAGTCAATTTGGCTTTTCTTGGGTCTAGTCTCCCAGTAGAAAGCTACTGGAAGGATCATTTACAGTTCTTGCTTTTAAGTTAGAACTCCTTGGCTGTGCCTTGATTTCTGACTCTTCCTCTTTTTTTCTTTTCTCTGTCCTGACTCTTCCTGAATCCTGCTTTCTACCAGCTTGCTTTTAGCTTTTCCTGTCATCCAGCTTTTCTGTGGTCGGCATATGAGAAAAGAGTATTATTTACTGGGCCCTTGAGCCTATTGTGGTGCCTACCACCTACCCTAGGGAGCTACTACTGTAGCACTGTCACTACTGTGCCAGAATGTTGTTGTTGTTGTTGTTGTTGTTGTAGATTTCACAGCTGCCAGATCTTTAGCTGGTTGTTGGCCTTCATTACAATTCGAGCCTCACCCAAAAGCCTAGGAAGTTGTAATGTATCGGCGTAGTATTCATGCGGATCCCAGCAGGGCTGCCTTCTGAATTTGACAGATGTTAATTTTTTGTCAATTCGAAGATGTTTCAAGTGCTGCCCTAGTGTTTTTGGGATGGCGCCCAGCGTGCCGATTGCCACTGGGACGACCTCAGCTGGTTTGTGCCATAGACGCTGAAGTTCGTTGTTGTTGTTGTTATTATTATTATTATTATTATTATTATTATTATTATTATTATTATTATTATTATTATTATTATTATTATTATTATTATACTTCATAGACCGCTCAACCCCCGGAGGGCTCTGAGCGATGTACAGGGCCCATAAACAAGGCCAATAAAACAATAGATATAAATATAAACATTAACATTAAAACCCTTAAAACTTACATAGCAGCATCCACATAAAATTGAAATGAAATTACATTATGTATTTGTTTATTTATGGCGTCCGGTCCCAAGGCTGGGAGGGGGCCAGCAGCACCGAAGATGATGGCCACAAAAAGCCAGACCCTCGGGGGAGGGGGGGCAGCCATGTTTAGGCAACTGCTAATCTGAAGCTGTGATAGATTGCACACACACAAAAAGAGAAAAATTGAGGTTTAATGGTGCTTGCCAGTGGAACAAGGTGATATAAGAATTCCCAAAGTGAGTGGTAACATCAAGGGGGCTGTGAGAGATTTGGGGGTAGTAGAGAGGTGGCAGAGCATTTTGAGGCAGTAGATGGATGGTACAGGGATTCCTGGGACAGCTGATGGGGAAAAGGTCTTCTTGTGCCATCCTGGTGACTTGTGAGTTTTAAAAGAAAAGCAGCAGCACTGTGTAGCCTGGGGTGGGAAGGGGAGCCAAGACAAAGAGCCCTTGGCAAAGAGCCAACAAAGGCATATTTATTACTCAATTTATGTGCCCTGTTTTACATGGTTCTCTCAAAAAGACATTCCTGACTGCTACTCTGCACCATGGCACACCGTACTTCACGGCCTTCCCTACATCATATTTAGTAGTGCTTCAGTGCAGTCACCCAACTTCTTTCCAAGCAGAGAAACAGGCTGAAAATTACTGAATGTGGGGCTCTAAGACTTCTTAGTACCTTGCAGCCTGGTTTTGAGAAGCTGATATCCCTGCACCAAGCACATCCATCCCATTAAAACTGTGAAGATGCAAACATATGATAAGATGCAAACATAACCTTTCATATTACTAAAATAGTTCAATAAATTAGTTTACTAGGTCATGTTTTATTTGTGAAATACGTACATGTGTTTACAGTGTTAAAAGTCTTTCTAAATTTGAATACACTTAATATCAAGAAAGAGGTGTATGTTCATATGTGTGTGTGGTAGGGCACTAGGGATGCGACCTAGGAGCCAAGGGGGTGGCAGCCTGAAAATGTTTGGAAACGATTATGGGGAAAACTTCCTAGGAATGGGAAAGTGGCCCTGATTGGGTAGGCTGACCTGTGCTCTGATTGGTGGAGCAACCAGCTGACTCAGAGAGGGAAGAGGTATCTCTCCGAGAGGAAAAGTTTTATTAGCTTTTGAATTTGAATTCCTGCGAGATAACATCAAGTCTCTTAACTGCGAGTGTTAAACATCTACTCTGAGGGAATTTCTGTCAGGGAGTGGAACTGACTTGAGATATACTGAATTCAGTTCTGAGAGCAGAAAATACACCGACAGAACTGGGAGTTTTATTTAGTTGTCAAAGCTAACGGTGGATTAGTAGTGAGACTTTCCACAAGTGACCATAAATAAAAGAGAAGGGTGAAGAATTCCTTAACCAGTTAGAATGGGAATTATACACACAGGTGGATTTCCAGTCTGGCATATAAGTGTTCTGCTAAAGTTAACCTCAGGAGGAAGATTTATGTGGTTAGCTAAGGTCGATTCCACATGGTACAAATATCCCAGGTAGATGAAGGAAAATATCCTGGTTTGGGCAAGAACATAGCACAGGTCCTGTTCCTAAAGCGAGATTATCCTGTGATATTTCTCTCATCCCTGGTTTTTAAAAAAAGCTAAAATGTCAATCTTTTTCAAAAGTCCTGCATTGAACCCCCTTCCGTGGGAATACCATGTGTGTGCAACTGCTATATTTTTCTCACCCCACCTTACATCATGTCAGTTTCATTTCTGTTGAGTTGCAACCTGCCCTTTCTGAAATATTTCCCAAGCAAGTTTTCTGTTCTTTGACAGCTCTCCTGGGAGCCAGGCAAGTGAGCCCATGTGGGAAAGCATGTTCCTGCTCATTCTCGCTAGCTGAGTTTCGCTCGCTAGCCAAGCTGCAGCCTGGTCAGCCCAGTCCTGCAGCTCTGGGCTCACATTCCCAATGGGGTCTTGTGGGGGACTGATGGGGAAAGACCTCTCAAGCACCCTGTGACAGCCCCCAAGACAAGTCAAATGCTATTTAGTATATCATGGGAGGACGTGTGTGAGTGTCTCATTATATGGTTTATTGCACACCTTTTAAATGTGGCTGGGATATAGTGCTCTACCCAGTATTGGTCAAAAGATTTTACTTTGTATAGCACAATGTGCTTGTCATTTTGCTCACTGCACCAGCTCCTTTCCAAAGCTAGATAAAAGTGTGTTCTGTTTGGTTTTCCCACAGTTGCTGTGGATCTGCCAATCAGAAACATTGCCTTTGGGGGTGGGGAGGAGCCAATCAAAATGCAGCACACCAGGGATGGTCAAGCATTCGTGGCTGCGTCTGCATTGTAAAAACAAAAAAAGCTGGGCTTGTACAAAAGAAATAGAAATATTTCCTCATGGTCTTAACTCAATTCCTTCACAGAAATGGGCATCCGTGCGAAAGGAGAAACTGGGATAAAATAGAGCTGGATTTTAAAATATCAAATGTAACCTGGCATTATTATGCTGTGTGGAATCGGCCTAACAGTGTCAAGACTGTTTGTGTACTTGTAAAAGGGTACCAGTCTGTTAAAACCAAAAATCATTGTGAATCCAATAGCCAGTAACATCTAACTGAACCATCTTAAAGAGCCTCTCTTAGCATCTAAGCAACTGAAGAAACTTATAAAGCTTAATTAAGAACTGTGCCTGTATATAGTTTGTATAGTTATCTCTTATCTTATTTCCATCTATTTGGAATATCTCCTAATCATCTAGTTTGTTTAATGAATTTTACTTCTGTTCATTAAATTTGCCTCAGTTCTCTGGCGCCTAGAAAAGTGGGGTTTGCCATAAGGGAAAAACAGGCTCCTTTATCCTTTCAGGAGATCTTAAGATTGAGCAGATACACCATAATCAAAACAGCTCAGTTATAGAAAAGGTGGCAAAATCTGCCCAGTATAGTTAGGAGGCTGCCTGAGCCTGCCACAAATAGGAGGGTAAATGGGCTTGCCACAGAAGCATGGTACTATTCATTGCAAGCTACTATACTGTACCTTGTTACAAATCAGTGGTGGAGCTACCAGGGGGAAGGGGTGCATGTGTTGTACCAGGCATGCACCTGGGAGAGGCAAAAATCATCCCACCCCCTTTCCTCTCACCCTGCCAGACCTGGCCCCGCCCCACCAGCATGGCCTGTTTTCAACCCTACTGGCCCCATGCCAGTTTTCTGCTGTTTTCTGCTGGCTAGAAAAGGTAAGTAGGGGGCATGGGGGAGGGGGGAAGGGACATGGGGGAGGGTGGAGCCCACAGGGGGGCAGAAAACACAGAGTGCACCCCGGGAGCACTCCTGCCCAGCTACGCTTCTGTTACGAACAAGGAGTGACTCTGTTAACAGGGTTGCCTCCCCTCTCGTCTCCTGAGATTTTCCATTTCCCTGCAAATCTACTTTGCTGCTCCAGCAGCCCTTCACAATCCTCTGCATACCCACCATGCTGATACTGCTCACCAACTGTCCAATACTTCAGCAGTCACCCCCTCTACCTTCAGTGTCTTATCATACCACTGCTGTTTATCAGCTGCTGAAGATGGCTAGATCAAAGGCTCAGAACATCAGTGATTGTAGCTGTCGAGCTTGCCTGCCAAACCTGCATATGCAAAGTGATGGCTCAGTGCAAAATGACATGTTGATACAGCACTTTGTTGCTAGTATCATCTCTCTCCCACACAAACATTAGCAAGCAGAAATCTTTGCTGTGATATATAAAATTGTGTTGCATTAAAGCTCAGTATGGTTTGGAACAAGGATTTCTGAAAGACTGTCCTTTCCCATAAATACTACCTGGCAATTAAGATTATAGGGAGCGGCCCTCCTGATTGTTCCAACAACCAAATAAATTTGTTTGGTAGTTACACAAGAGAGGCTCTTTTTAATGGCAGTATCAAGATTATGGAACAACCTCCCCAGGAAGGTGTGCTTGCTCCCTTTTGATGTTTAGGAGGCAAGTTGAAGATGGTTTATTTAGGACTACATTGGATTAATTTAGTTGCTTATTTTCTTTATTTTAGTCTGTGATTTTAAATTGTGGTCTTATGTATTGTGGTCTTATGTATATTTTATTGTGGTCTAATGTATATTTTATAGTTGTTGTTTTAATTACATTGTAAACTGTCTTGAATTCTGCAAGGTGGAAAGGAGGCTAATAAATGTTTTAAATAAGTAAATAGATTTTTAAAATTTATTTGTTTATTATTGGTTTTGCTATACCACCAACCCCTGAAGGGCTCTGGGCGGTGTACAATCCAAGACTAAACATATATAAAACCTTAAATAAATAATAAATTTAGAACACAACCAGTCCATATAAAATTACAAAAATTACAAAAACATACAGATGGCAAACCACACAAACTCGAACTTTACCCTCCTGAGGGGAGGATTTGGCCAACATGCTTGCTTTGTTATTTCAGTTCTGTACCTCTAGCTGAAACTCAAGGCAGGTTACAAAATATAAAAATAAATTCAAACAGCAAATGCTTCCAATAAACAACACAGCGAGATTAAGGTTATGGAGCTGAAAAGTAATACAAATGAAAAACTGTCTAAGGCAATACTATCTAAGGCATGATGTACCATAAGTTATACTTTTTAGAAGCATACTACTTTGTTATACTTTGTAGGCTATATTTTGTAGAAGACTTTGCTCTGCTTTCTATAGATGGGATTTAAATATGAATCTATGTGGAGTTTCCAGTAGCATTTAAATATCTCATTTGGAAATACTGGTTAAAGCCTATTACTTCCAAACATCTGCCCAGAAGTAATTGCCTTTCCCCTGAGCTTTTTAAAGAAATTCAGAATCAGAAACCTTTATTAGGCATCATGTTAAAACTAGGTTTGGAGAGAGAGAACAGCGCAGCACCACATATACAAAACAATAAACCCCTCCCAAAAGGAAATACAAGTCTCCAAACATTTTACCAAGTACTTGGCCACCATCTCTGTTATCATGCTATCCTGATTATTCAGGAGAAAACAAATCCAGGTTTTAACAGAACAGTCCCTCACAGAGATGGGCATGAGGCAGGTCTAAAGCTAGCATACTTAGGGTAGGTCTAAAATCAGGTCTAAAGCTAGCATACTTAGGGCAGATGAACAAAATGTGTGCCAATGATTCCACAACAGTGGTACAGTATGAGCAGACCCATTCCTGGTTAACAATATTTTGAAATCGCCCTGAGAACAGGGCAGAAGGAAACGTGTTACTTCTAGCCCTTGTAAGCCCTTGTAGCCCATCTTTGTTTTGGCGTAAAGATTGTATTTGAATACAATTTGGGTTTTCTTAAGGACAATGTCAAAATATAGGGGAGAACACAAATTTCCTGCACTTCTAGTTAGGTACTGATATTCTTGATCAAGTAGGCAATCCTTGATTGTATGAATCAATTCATTAGGTGCTAACATGGGGAGAAAATCCCAGAAAAGCCTCAGAGAAGCCAGCTTTTTATCAGTGAGCGCCTACCAATCAGAGGCATAAAGGTCTGATATAGCATGGGGAGACAAATGTGTACTCAACGCTATTATTAAAATAGGACAAGCTATTTAACAAAATTAAAATATGTTGTATGCAAAATTTAACAAGACAAGCACCAGCATGGTTGGATATAGTGTCTTTAGATTTCCTAGGGAGCGAAAAATGCAACAGTAGGGCATCTGGATCCAAACCAGCTAGGCGCTGGAGGCTGGATTTGTCTTCCCCAATCCTGGTATTGAAATCACCCATTGCAAAGAACATCTTAGGATCCCACATCTGACATAGAATTGAGAGATAATTAGAAATTTGGAGCCAGTATAGCTCACACTGTTCAATTCGAAGAGAGAGAGGAAGCTATATATTAATTAGCAGTAGGCCAAAAGAGTTCAATAAAAGGGGCTGAGCTAGATTTTCACAAACAGGTAGAATCTTGACCTTGATTCCCATATTGGCAGCAAGTAAAAGAGCCAGCCCAGCCTTATACCATCCCTTCCCATCGGACCTCAGAGCTGGAACACAATATGAGTTGTAACCTGGAAGATAGATAGAAGATGACCATATTTCTTGCAAAAAAAATAATGTCAGAGTTCATCAAATAGTTGCAAAAGTCTAGGTTGTTTAGTTAATTATAGAATTTAAAGAAAAGAAATAGAAAAAACCCAAATAGAATAATAGTTCAAAATCTGGAGAAGGTCCTAGATCCACTGTGCCTTTGGTTTTTGCCCTTTGGCTCATATTTCTGACTACACCCATGCTTAGATATTTGAACCTCAGAGCTCAGCCCACTGTAGGCTGAATGTATGGCAGGGGGAGCATGATTGTGGCAGTGGTCCCCATCCCCCTAATATTCATGTGTTGATATGTTCTGTGTACATGACACCTATGGGCATGTTGTAGGCTTTCCTTGCATAGTCAGTATTCTGCAAACACTACCTGTATGTGCACAGACGTGCACACGCAGCTGATTGGTGTACTGAAATCTTGGATGGAGTTAGGAATGTAGTTCCTTCTCCCACATGTTTGCATGAGTTCACAAAAATAGCATTTCAGATATTTGAGGTATGGCTATGGCTTTTCTGTGGTAAAAGAAAACATGTACCTTTTGGATGGCATTGTAAATAAAGTTAAAGGCAGTCCCCTGTGCAAGCACTGGGTCTTTGCCAGGAGTGACATCATATCATGATGTTTCCTAGGCATACTATGTTCATGGGGTGATTTGCTATTGCCTACGCAAGTAATTACCCCCAGAAAGCTGGGTATTCGTTTTAACTGTCCTCAGAAGGATACAAAGCTGAGTCAACCTTGAGCTGTCTACCCAAAACCATGAATTCAGGTTGTGAGCAGAGCTTTGTAGCTTACCACTCTGTGCCACAGGGCTTGTCTGGATGGCATTGTACTTTGGGCAAAATGTGGCTAGAGGATGGCTTTTGACCCAAGGCCTCACTAAAAAATCCGGAGTTGTCTTTGGTTCTGCCCTAATTACTTCCCTGGAACATAGGAAGTTATGAATAAATCATATTCATTTTCCAGTTTTCAAATTACTTTTTTCTGACCCTGTTTTATAAGATATAGTTTTCTTGGGTTATAAATAAAACATAGCACAATGTGGGAATCAATATATTTAGCATACCAGACCAAAGACTTACATATTCTCTGCTATGAAGCTCTATCACACTAACATCTCATTAAGGGAAACATGCCTGTGCTATGGTACCTGCAGAGAATTAAAGAAAACAATTGCTTTTGTAGCTTGCGTGAGAAAACGCTGAAAGAAATGACCTAAGTTTCAGGGATGGTGGTTTGTGAAAGGCAACATCATCTGTACAAGTCCTTAATGTTAATTCCTAAATTTGTTCATAAAACAGTGTTTGAAAATATTTGCCTAGAGTTCTCTCCCAATGAAAAGATTCATTAGTAACACATGATACACATATCAAAAAGAATTTGTTGTTTGGACCACAAATCATAACAAAACCCATAATTCGATATACAGGATATAGAAGGTGACCATCGATAATCATTTGATCACTAAACTATTGTACCAAAGGTAAAAATACATTAACTCTGCCCAAAAGCCATATGAAACTAATTGTTCAGTGTTGCTGACAAATAGAAATTACTGGTTCTGGTGGGTTTTCCAGGCTGTGTAGCCGTGGTCTCATGGATTTTGTTCCTAATGTTTCGCCTGCATCTGTGGCTGGCATCTTCAGAGGTGTATCACAGAGAAAAGTCTGTTTCACACTGTGTCTAAGTGAGAAGGGAAAGTTTAGTGGGGTATATTGTCCATGTCCCAGGGTGGAGAACCAATCATTAAGTGCTATGCAAAGGTGTGGTTGAGTGCATTGTATTGTGGGTGGGGTTATCAGTCCATTTTTTAACTACTGGGAGCCAGGCTTTGCTAATTTTTAACATCTCTTCTTTCTTATTGAAGTTGTCCTGCTGTTTGTGAATTTCAATGGCCTCCCTGTGCAGTCTGACATAGTAAGCTTCTGAATTGTCCAGAATTACAATGTTCTCAAATAAAATATTATGTCCAGTTTTGTTTAACACATGTTCTGCAACTGCAGATTTTTCAGGATGGTTAAGCAGACAGTGCCTTTCGTGTTCCTTAATACAGGTCTGAATGCTGCGTTTTGTGCTTCCTATGTAGATCTTTCCACAGCTACAGGGTATGTGATATACTCCTGCAGAAGTGAGGGGGTCTCTCTTGTCCTTTGCTGAGCGTAGCATTTGCTGTATTTTCCTGGTGGGTTTGAAGATGGTCTATAGGTAATGCTTTTCATCAGTTTCCCTATTTGATCTGTAATTCCCTTGATGTATGGTAGAAATATTTTTCCGGTGGAAGAAGTTATTCAGTCCTTCCGTTTTTCTTGGTCTTCTAATGGCTCTTCTAATGGCTACTCCACTACAGAAATCAGAAGAGCTTTAAGACCAAGAAAAACCCAGAGGACTGAGGAGAAACAGCCCACCCTGGGACATGGACAATATACCCCACTAAACTTTCCCTTCTCACTTAGACACAGTGTGAAACAGACTTTTCTCTGTGATACACCTCTGAAGATGCCAGCCACAGATGCAGGCGAAACGTTAGGAACAAGATCCACCAGACCACGGCCACACAGCCCGGAAAACCCACCAGAACCAGTTGAATCCGGCCGTGAAAGCCTTCAACAATAGGAATTAATTTTTCTGGAGTTGATCAATGGTGTATTACCTTAGTAATGCCTTTTTACTAACTAGCAAGCAAGCTAGTAAAATGTGGTCTAGACAATGCTATCGTTAGATGGATTTGAGATTGGTTGACTGACCAAACTGAAAGGGTGCTCACCAATGGCTCATCTTCATCCTGGAGAGAAGTACCGGTAACTAGTTGTTACCAGACCAATCCTTGATGGGTGGATGGGGGACTCTGTTTTAAGACAACAGTGTCTTTACCCATCCTGCCAACCCTTTGGGTACCTAGTAGTGTCTTACCAAAATAAGGAGCCCATTCTCTGCATAGTGGATCCACAAGGGCAGTAAAATCTTGTCTGAATTTGCCCTTGCCTATATCTGCCTTACAAAATACCTGCCTCACACCCTTCCTAAATGGATTAAGAGAAAACAATTCCTCTGCCTTGGAAAGCATTCCCATCTCCAGCCCTGGACTACCCGCCCTACTAAGACAAAAGACTTGCTAATGTATTTGCTTTTTCCTCTAATTTTTCTCTAAAGACCACCCTATTTATATTGTCATTGTTTCATAGCTGTAATTTAATCAGCTGCCTTCCCCCTTTTGACACTCCCATCTTATCCACTTCAGCCAAGTGCTCAACCCATTAGGCTATTGTCCTTTCCCTTCCTCTCACCACAGTGAGAGAAGAGATGAAGGACACGGAAAGATGTGGAGAAAGACTGTTTAAACATAATGAAGCTGACTAAATACAAGCTGAAGGAAAAAGGAAAAAAGCAGAAAGAGGTTGTTTAGACATAAGCTAAGAGGAAGCTGAATATAATTTACAACGTATGCTTGACCTCTATTAAGAAAACAAAATGGCTAACAACAGAAATTATAAGAAGACAAGAAAGTAAGTCCAATGGACCAGTGGAAACGAAAACACCTGGCAAACATGTGGACCTAAACCAGAAAATTGAGTACCTTATAGAAATGACTACAGACAGATTGAGTAAAATAGACAATGATTTACAAGAGGTGAAAAAAGAAATAAGCCAAATCAAGAAATTAGAAGCCTTCATTACGCAAATTAAAGAAACTTTGAAATATAATATTGAGAGACTGGACACAATTGAAGAGAAAATGGAATCTCGACATCAACAATTTGAAGAACAAGCTGATATGATTGCCCTACTTGAATTGAAACATAAAGAAACAATGATGAGAATAAGGGGACTACCCAAGATGAAATCTGAAAATCTATCTCAGAGAATCCTGCCTCTTTTGATGGAGATTTGGGGTTTACCAGATGATGAGGCCATTAAAGAACTAGACAGGATCTATAGATCCAACTCCAGATATTCAAAAGGAAAAATGTGCCCAGGGATTTTATAGTTACCTTTGTAAGAAAAAGCACGAGAGATGAGATCTTATGAAGTCATTCAACATCAAAGCTTTTTTGGGATAATCATGAATTAATCATGATGAAAGATATCCCAATTTGCTTCCTGAGAAGCAGGAGAGATTATATATTCCTGGTGGATATTTTGAGAAACAACAAAATCACCTTCTGATGGGGCCCATTAGAAGGCGTTTCCTTTTCTTTCAGGGAGAAGAAAATCAACATTACATCTGTCCTATAAATTATCAAGCATGATCAATCAGATTTTGTGAGGAGAGACAAGTAAGTCAAAATGTTAGGATCATATTAAACATCATTGAATTGATAGATAAAAAACCTAGTTCTGAATTTGCTTTTATATTCTTAGATGCCCATAAAGCCTTTGATCAGGTCAACTGGAATGATATGTTAACAGCATTGGAAAATTTGGGACTTGGGGACCTATTTTTAAATGAAATTCGGGCCATATATAATAAGCAAAAAGCAAGATTGAAAATAAACAATGAGCTATCAAAAGGAATAAATACTGAAAAAGGGACTAGACATGGGTGCCCACTCTCCCCATTGTTATTTATAATAGTGCTGGAAACCCTATTAAACCAAAATAGAGAAAATAAAAGATTTGAGTGTATCAAGATCCAAGATGAATCATATAAGTTAAGGACATCTGCAGATGATTTAATTATATTTTTAAACAACCCAATAGAAAAAAATTGGTGATTTATTATTGTTAGCTAGTGGGGCCCGGCCACGCGTTGCTGTGGCAATTGTCCTTCTCATCACAGTCCACAACCCACACAGATGTCCATGCAGGTCCAATGATCTGCAGCATAACCTTTTGGGATGGTCAAATGGAATCTTTCCCTTTTCAATTCACATTGTTATATGGTGGTGTCTTGTTTTTTTTAGTATAAGGTAACCCTTTCCATTCCATAACGGAACTGTCCAGAGTGCGAATCCCACTGTCCATAAGGCTGGTTGACACGCACAGTCCTGGCTTGGGTAAGGCAGAACTGGGGCAAGGGGGCTACCCCAGTCAGGCAGCAGAGGCAGGGTAATGAGGCATTCAGATCGAGGCCAGCTCCCTGGGTTCTTAAAGGGCCATGTGCAAAAGAAGCGGAACCAGTAGTGTTGGTCCGCCCCCACCCTGCGGATTTTCTTAAAAGAAAAAGGCGAACTCCTGCTTGTAGTAAAAGAGACCTGTGGCGAATATGGGTGAAGAAGTGGGTAAGTGGTGGTTGGATGTGCGGGAGGCCAGAGTGAGGTGTGTGAGGATGAGCCAGATGTGTATGAGAGTATGTGTGTTGTGTGGTAGCAGTGGGTGAGGCACAGAGAGTGAAAGTTACCTGCGTGTGAGGGGGGGGGAACCCACCTGACTTCTCACACAGCAAAGTGTGTATGTGTTTCACTTCCACTCGTATTACCTAACAGTATTACCTATTTACTGTTTTAATTGTTTTCACTGAAAAATTGGGGGCCGTTTTGGCGTTAGGGCATGACTAACAAAGTCACTGTTAGCTTTTTATATATATAGATTGAAAGTTTGGGGAATTTAGCAGGCTTTAAAATTAATAGGAAAAAACCCAAAAATATTAAATAAAATTTGAGTAAAACTAAGATTAAGAAATTAGAGAGTTTATCGGGATTTAAAGTAGAGGACAAAGTAAAATACCTTGGGATAATATTACGGAAAGAAAACCAAAATGTATATCAAAATAATTATGAGAAATTGTGGAGCAATATTAAAAAGGATTTAATTTAATGGGAAAAATTAATCGCTCCCTATTGGGCAAAGAAGCACTAATTAAAATGCTTTTCTTACCTAAATTTAACTTTTCCCCACAAAATATCCCAATTATATCTAAGAACCAACCCTTTCAAATATGGAAGGAGGGACTAACCAAATGTTTTTGGAATGGGCGCAATCCCAGAATCAAATACATATATTTGACTGATGATAAATATGGAGGAGGTTTCAATCTACCTAATCTGCAGCTATACCATGATGCCAATGCACTAAATTGGATAAAAGATTGGATTCAGCTTCAAAATGAAAATTTATTAAAATTAGAAGTAACCTCTTTCAGGGGTGGTATGAATTGTTATACCTAATACACACACACACACACAAAATACATAAAAAGATTACATCCATGTTATAAACATCTAATCAGATTGCCATTATTAAAAATATGGATGAAATACAGAAATATCCTATATCCCAAAATTCTTCTCTGAATTTCCAAAATGGAATCATTACAAATAAAAGACATGAATGAAAATAAAAATTGGCCTAGATATAAGGATATCCTAATTCATATTGGACAAGTTTATCAACTTAAAACAAGAGAACAGTTTAAAATTAATGGGATACAAAGTGATTGGTTTACATACTTTATAGTTGTTTCAAGAATGACTAAACAAACTTCTGTGGATAGTATGCTATATGGTAACACAGCAGAAAATGGTGAGTAGGCTTTATAAGATTATCCTAATTTATAGAACAGAAGAAGAATTAGTGAAAACAAATATGGTAAAATGGGCTCAAAATTTTCAAACACAGATTGCTTGGGAAACATTATGGAAGAATATATACAAATTTACTACAAGACTGGAAATAAGATAAAATATATTGAAAATGTTTTACCAATGGTATCTAACTCCTCTTTCACTGTCAAAAATCTATAAAGCCTGCTCTCCGAATTTTTGGAAATGTGTGAAAAAGGAAGGGTCCTTTTTCCATCTGTGTTGGGCTTGTAAAAGAGTGAAGAAATATTGGAACATGATCCACAAATGTATCTCAGAAATGTTAGGAATTCAGTTTGACAAGAATCCACAGCTATACCTTTTAACCATGATCTAATAAGATACAATAATTTAATTTTTAAACTAATAACTGCAGCTAGAATGGTTCTTGCAAGATATTGGAAGTCAAAATACTTAACCTCTTGGTAGAAATGGATGGAAAAGGTCCTGCAATATAGAAATATGGACATATTAACAAATAAATTGAAAGAAAACATGGATATTAGAAAAGCAATCAACTGGGATGTGGTTATGACTTACCTTTGTAAGAAGACCAGCCTTCAGAAATTCCTGATGGAGGAAATTTGAAATTTGATATAAATCTGATTTATGCTACAATATTAACTATCAATAAGAGATTCTTAGGTTTAGAAACATAGAGAAGGGATTAGTTTAATTGGTTTATTAATGAATGAGTTTGATGTTCAGCTGATTTATTTTCTTATATTTTTTCAAGATTGACAATGTACTGAATGATGAAAGCAAACTGAATCCAGCAAAGATGGAGGTCCTATGGGTGGGTCACGGGGAGATGCTGGCCAACTTTAGGCTGCCTGTGCTAGATGGCGAGGCCTTGTGCCAGTCTGGGGATCATCCCTGGACTCTGGGGTTTCCATAGAGGCCCAGGTTGTGAATACAGCCCAGACTGCGTTTTGCCATCTTCGCCAGGCAGGACAGTTGGATCTTTAACTCTCCCGTTCTGATCTGGCCACAGTGATCCATGAAACAGTCACCTCCAGATTAGATTATTGTAACTCACTCTACGCTGGCCCGCCCTTGAATCTAATCCAGAAGTTGAAACTCATTTATCATGCAGCTGTGAGCTGGAGCCTCGAGTCGGGTCCATGTAACACCTGTCCTCTTCCCCCTTCACTGGCTGCATTTCAAGTACCGAGTTATTTTCAAGGTTCTGTTTTTGACCTTTAAGGTCATGAGTGGTCTTGGACCTACATACTTCAGGGACCGCCTCTCCGCATACTGCCCTAGTAGATCCTCCACTCCTCAGAAGGGAACTTCCTGGAAATCCCTGGCTTGAAAACTATCTGGCTGGCCTTGACAAGGGCCAGGGCCTTCTCAGTCCTGGCCCGTACTTGGTGGAATATACTCCCATCTGAGATCAGGGCTCTGTGGGACTTTAATAGTTTCCACAGGGCCTGTAAAACGGAGCTATTCTGCTGGGCTTTCCTGGATGGCCAGCCAGGTTAACATCTTTTCCTGGTCTCCTGGGGGAGAGGAGGGGAGCTGGGATCTATTAAAATGTGTAAGTCATCATCTGGACTTAGGGTTATTGTATTATTATGGTGTTGTTGCCGCCCTGAGCCCCTAGGGGAAGGGTGCGGTATAATTTTTTAAAAAATATATCTTAGCCATTTTCACTCTTGTTTCCATTTTTTCTTTTCTTTTCTTTTCTTTCTTCTTCTTTTGTTCTTTTTCTCTATATAATTAGTTCCTTCTTATCTTATCTTATCTTCTTTTTTATTTTTCTTTCTTCTTCTTCTTTGATATTCTTGATTATTTTGGAATTGTTTTTCGAACTATTTTTATGTATCTTTTGAAAATTAATAAAATTTTGCAAAAAAAAAAAAAAAAGAATCCCAGACTATTTTCGCCCCTAGTCTTAAAGTCACATAATTATTTTCTTGTTATTTGGGGCTTTTTGTGGTAGCCGTGGAAATAGGATCTGTGCACATTTCCTGACACAATATTATAACCCTCTGGCAGCCAACTTTTGCATAAAATGTGACTGCTTTAAATTCCTTCTACATCAGAACACCTGTGAATGTGTCTTGTCTGCCACAGATAAAAGCAGGAACAAGTTTCTAAAAAAATCCCAGACAAGTATAAACATTTCTGCTGCTTGCTTATGTTTTTCAGAGGATAATAAGTGTTCTTAATAATCTGCCAAACATGCTGTTCAAATTATATTTTGAAATAAAGCTTGTACTTGCATTTTTTTGCTAATGAGCTTGTCTATGTGCTGTACATCCATCAAAGAGTGAATTTATTTCCTACTGATGGCAAGAAGTAATGAGCAGCACCTTGAGACTGAGAAAGAAAGCTTGTCTGTGCCATTATTGCCACTGATTTGACAGATCACTCTTGTTGCCTGTGCTGTGGCAAGAAATTCAAGGAGATGTGCAATAGAGTGAAAAGGGCTGTAGAACACAGCAATGGATATGGTTCTCTTTTTCCTCTCTGCACTTGCTGGCTGATGGGAGCGGTGAGTGCCTCTAAGTACATCCAGACAGCATTCTCCCCACAGTAACTATATCCAGCCCCCTTCAAAAGAGACTTCTCCTTTCCTCACCAGAGCAGCAAACAAGATATGGTGAAATTTCTCCTTCTGTTTAAACTATTTGACTAGGATCTGGGAAACTGAGATTCAAATTCCCACTTTGCCATTTGTCACCTTAGGTGAGTCACACTGTCAGCTTGGACCAGGGCAAGTATTTGGATGGGAGACCTCCAGGGAACACTGAGATGTGACATGGAGGCAAGCAATGGCAAACCACCTTTCAGCATCTCTTGCCTTGAAAACCTGACAGGGCCACCCTAAGTCAGCTGTGACTTGGTGGCAAGAAAAGTGGTGGCAGTTTGTTTGAGGGGTGCTGCAGCTACTATTGCCAGACAGAGGAGGCAAGCATGGCAAGAAAGGTAATAGACCTCAAGTCATATCCTACTTAGACATTCACAGAGTTACCAAAAGGCCATGTGAAAAATGTGTTGTTCATTTAAAAGAAGTTTAGTGGGATGTTGTTTTCCTGGTGATGTTATTTACTTGCTTTAAAAATGTCATCTGCCCATTCCAAAATACTAAGGGGATAAGGACATCCTTTTCCAGGCCTGTTGGCAACCCTACCCTCAGGTGGCATCAGCCTTCTACTACAATTTGAAGTGTTAGGAGCAAGTCAGTTTTACACTAAAGGGCTTACAAAACCCCAGCTTGAGACATAGCAATGGAACATGGCTGCTGACATTTGCCAGTATATTTATTGTATGAACAAGAAAAATCATATTAAATCCATTATTCCATAAAGCGAGGTAGAAAGGGTAGGGCAACACTAGTAACTTACCTATGCCGGCGGGGATCACTGCGCACTCAGTACGATGTGCATCTACCAACGCAGCTCTCATAAATAGAGCATCAGTTGAAGACATCTGCAAAGTGGCCATTTGGTCATCACCATTGTCTTTTGTAAGGCATTATAAGCTCCAGTCCTGGGTGGCTGCCAAAACCGCCTTTGGCAAGAGAGTGTTAGAGCACATACTAGAAGACCATGTTTAACCCTCCCTTATTGATGGGCACTGCTCTAGGAGTTCCCATCAAAATGTCCTTTGCCTCCAGGAGAACGGACCATTGAATACGCACTGTGAAGGGTCCTTCTCCTGGGGGATAGGAGGACATCTTGTCCCTCCCTGGTCTAATATGTCTTACAGTCGTGCTTTCTCATTCCTAAGTCACATACAGTTGATGTTCAGGTTAGCCTTCTTGTTTAGGCATTGTTATGTTTCTCTGTTACAATGTATTCTTGGTTCTTTGTTTTTTTTCTGCTCTGTCAGTCAAATACTGTCTTAAAATGGAGTCCGCTGGCAAGACAGGAAGTTTGAAAAAAGTAGTTCCTGCCTCCCAGAGAACGGGGTATGAAACGGGGTTTCAAGATATCCTTCTATCCCCCAGGAGAAAGACCCTTCACAGTGAGTATCCAATGGTCCGTTTTCTAAGATTCCTTCTGTTTGAACAGTGTTTAAGGCAGATAGCTCTCATAAATGAGACAGGAGAATTCTGCACTTCTTTCCCACACACCATTGTTGCTTTTAAACTAAACATCTATCTCCCATCTTGTACTTGGAGTTGTTCTGTGTTCAAAAATTGGAACTGCCCTGATCAAATCTAGTTTGGCACTAACAGACCGACCATTACTTCAGAAATCTGACATTATTTTGAATTCTCAGTAAGGCTGTTGATGTGATGAAACTCCTATCTCTAATGAAGGAGTCAAAAAGGGAGAATTTTGCAGGCTTTTAGCCAACAAGAAAAAATTGGCAGTGATAGCTGTGCTAGTTCCAGTGCATGTGATTAAGTAAAGCTCAAATTCATCAGCTTTCATTGCTTGATTTCAAAAATTGTTTCTTTACATCGATGCTACCCTCTCTAAAGCAAAGGGTTGGGTAACTGTGATGTATTAGTGAAGTTGGCTCAGTTCCACAGGGGTAAGATGCCGTTATGCCCACCACAGAAGCTATGTGTAGTGTTGAGGCATTAAATTGATTTGCAAATAAGCTTTTCTTTGCAAGACAAAAAAAGTGGAACTCCTATGATATGATAAAAAATGGACTTTCAATACAGTTTGAACAATAGGAATTCTTAATAGAAAAGAATCTGGTGCTGTGTAAAATTTTGTAGACAGCTCAGAAATGGTATGGAAGGATTTCCTTGGGGCTGTATGACCTTGTTGTCCTTCCCCCTGTGGTGGGTACAAATATTATTACAGGTTCTTTACTGAGAGCATGATAGTGCCTGTGAATGGGAATATTCTTAACTCCCCTTGCTGAAATCTTGCCGGGGTCGGGTGCAGTGGAATGGGGGCCTGTATTAGAAAGCGGGAAACTGATGAAAATTGTTCTCCTTTTCTGTAATAAAGGTAGTTAGGCTCAAAACCAGTGTTTAGGATGTGGTAATAACAGTAAAGTCTAAGTAAAATCCTCTATGACTATCTAATCTCCCATAGTGAAAATTATTGAGGCTTATAGCCTAACAAACTGGTGTCTGAGCAAAAGTATAACTTTGAGTTTGGATAAAGAAGGCTTGTTTGTTCCTTGTAATAATCCACAATCCTGTTTACACATGTGCTGGGCAATGGGGAGAGAATGTACTTATGGTAATAGAAATGTATCTGTATCTAGGTACCATGCGCATAAAGGTCTGGATCATGCATCTAATATGTAGAAGAAACAAAATTCCACAAGCATAACTGGATGTCAACACCTTGCGTGGGTACTGAAATGCTATTTCATTAATGGTGGCCATCAAACCAACTGAAGAAATGTTTGGCAAATCTCTAGTTTCATATGGTCGGTCCATCTACTCTCCCTTCCTTGTATTGGAATGATGTGGAAAACTAATAGACTGATCAGTATCAAGTGAATATTGATGACTAATTAAAATATAGAATGTATAGATGGGTATAGCTTAAAATAGCGATTCTGCTTTAGAAGAATGATATATAAGAGAAGGCAGTTGTTGCTAAAAGGGTGATGCAGTGGTTAGTGTGTGGATTCAAATTCCCAGACAACCTTAAATGTTACTGAGTAACCTTATGGCAGTCACGTTCTCTCAGACTAACCAACCTTGTATGGTGACTCTTCAGAGGATAAAATGGAAGAGAAGAAAACCATATTATTATTCTGAGCTGTTTGGAAGAAGAGCAGGATAAATGTGTGATACTGAATGAACTTACTCATTTAATAAATTTTAACTGTGCTTTTCAGCCAGAGCAACCAAAATCCCAAAGTGGCTTGAAGTAATTAAAAATGAACCTGAAAATTGTGTAAGATGTACTTTTACTGCAGTCTTGAGCCAGGCATTATGGAAGGGTTCCTCTTCTTTCTCTGGTGTCTTTTGTATTCTTGCGGTTTGCTGCTGTTTTGGAACTTTACTTTTGGTGATGCTGAACCCTCAGCTCATGTTCAAGACTACAGTAGCTAGGTCACTGAGGTGCTCCTGGAGAAGTATTAAATTCAGGTCAAAGAAGAACATACTGTTGGCAGACAATAAGTCAGGCAGTTTGGATGAAGAAGATGAAACATTAGTAGGAGTTCTGAAACTTCATCCAGCTCATCCAGCTACTAGTCTATGAAAAGAATAACTTGAATAGGTAAGGGTCAAGACTGAGTGTGCCCTCTGAATATCTGTTATGTAGTTTTCAATAGCTGCAACTGATTGTAGTTCCATCTTGGGTTCTTGTAATCTGTGAAAGAATAAAATTTGAAAGAGGGTCAGTTGTTCATGGATGGGGGTGGTGTCAAATACTAGGGTGAAGCTGGCAAATACTGTGATTTAAGAGCAGTGGCTTATGTGGGGCTTCTTCAAAAATTCTATACTCATATTAAGTTGATTCTTTGCCTTCCTCAATAATAACTACAGACAGCCCAATCTAGACTAGACTGGCGGGTAGGGATGGTACTGCTACAGCACCACCATGCCCCCTCCAAAATTAGTTTAAAAAACCTTACTGGGAAAACCTCCCAAAGGGAAAAGTGAAGATACGCCATAGAAAATGCAGCATATCTCCGAGGCTGGGCCCGCCAGCTCAAGGAGGCTAAATGAGTGGTGGAAGCCAACTAAGGATGCCCCCCACCATGCCCTCAACATGCTGGCATAGTTTGGGCCGGTGCAGAGTGCTGATGGACAGCTGGGTGCCATGGCTGGGTGTCCCAGGGCCCGGCTGATTTGCCCCTTCACTAGGGTAAATGCCTGGGGGAGGCAAATACATTGGCATAAGCCTATGCCACCTCCAAAGGGGGATTTGCCCCTGCTGGATTGCACTGCCCAAGAGACAGAACTTGGCAAATATCATTATATTCATTATTCACAGAAATGTCAATACACAGAGAATGCTTTATGTGCATTGCCTACAGAAATTACATTAAAATGGTATTAATATTTTCGTACATGGAAACTGACAAGTCTATACATGTCTATCAGACACAATTCATAGAAGGTAGGAAACATATATGTGTGGGTGTATATAAGTATTCTTGTGGTTTGCTGCTGTTTGTGGTTTGCTGCATACATGAGAGAGACAGAGACAGAGAGAGAGACCCTAGTTTTATTTGCAAATTACACTGCATAAACAATGACATGTCATTATAAACTTGACACTTCATAGATTTCAGTTTGACATGATAAAATGACAGAAAGATTTTACTGTAAAACACCATCTACTGAAAATAAATATTACTCTAAGATCGAACACTTTAGCTTTATGAAGACATTGTTGGCAACTTTTTATGTACTTTGGGTAGACTGGGCAATTTTTTCAAAACCTTTGCCAAGTATGTTGTAGCTGTCTTGTAATAATATGGGGCCATGTCTAAGTGTCATGCTTTGCATGCAGAAGGTCCCAGGTTCAATGCTTAGCATCTCCAGTTAGAACCAACTTGTAGTAGGTGATGTGAAAGACCTCTGCCTGAAACCCTGGAAAGTCACTGCTAATCTGGATAGACAATACTGCTTTTGGAAAGACCAGTGGATTAATGGAGTGTCATGTGTGTCCAATTATCTTTAAGTTATCTTTAAGCTGTTCAAAAACTTCAGTATGTCTTAGACCTGGTCCAGACTATTTAGTTCAACCCATTGCCTATTTCATGATGTGGATGGGGTATCTTATAGCTGGAAGAGTTAGCACATGTCCCTGCCAAAGATATGCATTTTGGAGCACAGCATTTCTTCTATTTGCTAATCATTATACTGAATGGCCGAAGACTTGTGGCCAAGAAGGTAGAGGCAAAGGCTACATTTCTTTATCATATTTTTGTTTCTGTTGCTTGCAAGTGTATTGCTTCTACTCTCTGGACAGCAGGAAGCCTATTCCACCACAGATAGGTTGAAGCTTGAAAGAACCATAATAGATGGCACCGAGATTTCTTTTTGTGTAAAATGAGCAATGCAAATGATATTTGAGAAATCCGTAATGCTACTTCCCTCCCCTTTTCATTTGGTGCCAAGCAGTGCAATTCTTGCATGTTTTTTGCAAATAAATCCCCTTGTTCATATGTAAAGAAAGTGACTGAGTATGCAGTTTAAAATGAAAAGAGGGAAATTAAGCTAAATTCCTTCCTGCTCCTTTCTTTGCTGGGGTTGTTGGGTTGACATGGGCTGTTTTTACACTGTCATAATGCCCCAGGGATCTTACATGCCGCGGCGCTTTTCCCAGTTTTTGACTCCGTATGGCTCCCCAGTTTTTCCTGGGAGTCGAGGCAGGGCTGATAAGTAATGCTCCTGATGTTTCCGCATGACCACAGGCTGTGAGGGAGAAAACGTGGATTTTAGATGGAAATTCTTCAGAATCTGCCAGGCTCTTCACCAAGTTCTGTGGTGGGAAAAAATACTTTTTCCACCATAGACTTCAATGGGGATTTATGTTATACCCAGCTTGCTCTGTGGTAGAGGTTTCAATGGGAGGCACTCTGGTGGGGGTCTTGCTCTGGATGGGGGCATTTCCTGCAGGACTGCTGTTGTGAGTCTCCTGAAAGATTTGCTGAATTTGTGTGGGAGAGGAAAATGCCATGGGCACCCAGTTGAAGGTGAACCTGATGCCCACAGCATTTGTCCATCCCAAGCAAACTTTAGCAAAAGTTAGTTGGTTCCTTTCAGAAGATTCTGGGAAATTTATGAGTGTGTAAGCTGGCTGTACATTTTTGAAGATAGAGGCGTCAGACTTTCAAGGTGTCTCCAAGAGGCCTCCTTGTAATAGCATCCAAGCTTGGTGAGCTTTGTTCTGGGGGTGGGTTGGGGTGTGAGTTGGGAGAGTTCTGAGAGAACTCAATCAGCAGGCTTCACGTGCAGGAGTGGGGAAACAAAGTAAACCTTTTGTGGGCCCATAAAATTGAATCCCCAGAAGCAAAGTTGACCAAGCCTGGACGCTATTACCAGGAGGGTCTTTTGGAGCCACCTTGAAAGTCTGGTGCCTCTATCTTCAAAAATGTGCAGTCTGCTTACACACTCAAAAATTCCCCATTGGCTACAATGGAGCCAAGGCACTGCAGAACAAAGAATCTTGGGCAAATTTATTGGGGTGCCTGTCAGGGGTACATTTGTAAAGCTAGTGATACCAAAATTTCAGGGTATCATTCAGTAACTATTCTTATGATACCACCTGAGTTAGGTTCGGGGGGGCAAAGTTATGGACCCTCAAATGGGTAGCCCCCATCTCCTGTTAGCTTCCATTGGAAACAACAGGAGATGGGGGCACCCCCTTTAGGGGTCCATAACTTTGGCCCCCCTGAACCAAACTTCACCAACCATGGTTGGTATCATCAGGACAGTCCCCGAATGATACCTGAAATTCTGGTGCCACTAGCTTTAAAAATGCGCCCCCTGCAGGCCAAAACGTCAAAAACACCAAAAACACCAAAAAAAGCCCAAATTCCTCAGATTCGTTCATATTTGGACAGGACACATTTGGACAATTTTTGTCCAAATATGCCTGAAATCACACAGAATCCGAATCTGGTATTTGTTACATCTGAATCTCCAACCCTACTCAGTATTATCTGCTTGACATACAGAAAATCCCTGGGTCAATCCCTAGGATCTCCATTTAAAAGGACCAGGCAGCAGGTGATGTCCAAGACCTCAGCCTGCAACCTTGGAGTGTCACTGACAGCCTGAGAAGGCAAGTCTGACCTTGATGAAATGTTGGCCTGATTCAGCATAAAGCAGCTTTATGTGTATTCATTTTTTACATACAGGAGATTTCCAATTCTATCCCCAAACCAATAAAAATAGCACAGCTGGGAAAGACACCAGATAGTTGCTGCTAGTCGGGGTAGAGAGGAATGGACTGCTTTATGGTAAGTTTAGCAATATCCCCCACTCAAGGCCAAATAGCTAACTATCCAATCACTTTGGTCAATCCAACACAAAGGCGAGCCCTGACACTTGTTAGATTTAATCCTATGCCCTCTTCTTTTCTCTGTGGTAGGTTCAACAATCTTGATAAAGCTCAAAGGTTATGCTCCTGCAACCAAAATCAGATTGAAACCATAGCCCACTCCCTCCTCCATTGTCCAAGAACTATGGGAGTCAGAGCCAGATTTGTAAATTCCATCACATTACTTACCATGGCTCTTGCAGACTTGGTTGCTATTCCAAACCTTTTGAATAACCCTGACTTTGTTATTTACTGGTCTGGTTTTCACCGGAACTCTCTTTCTATGTTCCTGACATGTCTTCAATAAAAGCCTTGAACCAATCAAGTGATTTATTGTCTGAACGGGGAATCTGACATTAAGAGAGTTTTGGCAAAAACCGCACCGAACTCTTGATAATATGAGTGCAAGATTCCCACCCCCATACGAGAAGCAAACAGCTCACATTGTCCAGCCTGGAGTCTCCTCTCAGCCACAGAACTCCAAGGCAACATCCAGAAGTGATAAAACAGCACCTGCAAAAGCGAAAGCAATTTCCCCCCAGTGGCACCATCATGACAGCTGGGCATGTATGCCACTGGTTAGGCAGACTGAACATATTATACTTGTTTTCGAAATTGCTTCTTTGGCTTCCCATGGCAGGGAGTGTAATATCATGGCTTCCCCTAGGTGCCATTTTCTGTAGATACGCCCGTGGTTATTGTGTACAGTCAATCACACTCTACCTGAAGATTTTCTGGAGAATTTGATGAAATAGATTCTACTTAATCTGGTTGCTTAAATGTTTAGTGTTGGCCTATACTAATGTGTGTGTGTGTGAAGTGCCATCAAGTTGCAGACAATTTATGGCAACCAGGTAAGGTTTTCATGGCAAGAGACATTCAGAGGTGGTTTGCCTTCCTCTGCATAGCAACCCTGGTACACCTTGGTGGCTGAATATGAAATATTTATTAAAACGAAATCCAGTCTGAACCCCATATGCTCTACACTTAAGAGTTGACTTCCCATCTTGAAGCTGCTTAATCCCTTATGAGACTCAGATCTAACTTCTAATTAAGATAACGACAAATTAATTCAGCTGCATAGATCAAGCTCATCCCACTTTCTACCTAGGGACACAGGCTCAGTATTCCAGTAATATAATGCAGGCAAATGTGAGGAAAATATATTGCTGACAAAGTTCAAAGAAAATGAATGGAGCTAAAGAGCCACTCTCCTGATACAGTGGTTTTTGCAACATGCAGAATGACATAGGGTATGCATTTTCAAACATACTTTGTTTTTTAAAAGGCCACAGATATCAGGAATATGATGCACATCACATTTGTGATTGATGGCTTTTGTGAATTGGGCAATGTGTACATTCATGTTTTGCCCAATTCACACAAGACAGTGACCATGCATATTGGGTCCACTGCTTTCCTTGCAAGCATGCCTGGTGGACTCCCAGGTCCTGGGAACAGAATGGAATGAAATGCCTGCAGACAGCTTTTGCTAAGAAGTAGATGCTTTTCCAAAATATTTTGTATTCCCCCTTTGCTTCCCTTGTCAGTGAGTATACAACAATTCCACTCAGAGTAAACTAGCTCAGCTATGTAGTCTCAGAATACAGACCACAGTCAGCTTATATTGGAACAAGAAGCACACCATACACAGTATTCATTCCATAGGAAGGTTTATCATTCAGTAGAGGAGAATATATATACAGACCACTTACATACATAGCATGGAACAAACAGACAAAATGCTACGCCAGAACCCGGTTTCCTCACAGGGTTTCTGGATTGTTCAATGTAATCACCTTTATATTTTTGTTATCCAATCATTGTAAAGATAATCTGTTACCTGCTGGAACTGGTATGCATGGGTTTGTTCTGGTCTTGTCAGTCCTCTGGTGATCTAAGATACTGAGTCAGCATCCTTCTGTCCAGGAGATGATCTATGTTTGCTTCACATATCCTGACATCCCAAGCTTTCATACATGTTTTAGAAAGCAGATCATTAAAGAGGTCTGGATCGTGTCCTCTACTCTACCAACTAACTTGCCAGCCCAGGCCAAGCCAATTACTAGAGTTGATAAGGCCAGAAGCAGTTTAGATGAGTTCATTCATGTGCTAGAGTGCAATATAGTGATCCTTAGGATTTAGGTCATTTCCCCACTCATCTTTCGTTGCGCAGTAGTTGCGGCAAATAAACTGTGGGCCTGCTGCATTCCCCACTACCTAAGCAGCAGCAATGCAGTGACCCCGGCTCTGCCGCTCTCCTTCCTCCTCAGCATGCATCATATCTTCCCCTGGTCGAGCAAAATTTCTGAAAACCCCGCAGCAACCACGGGGGAGAGCGAGGCAGTGGGGAAGCTGGAGGGGTCACTGCGGGTTTGAATTTCCCACCGCACATGGTGACGTGAACAATCAGGGCACTGTGGGGCATGCACAATGCACACACAGCATTTCCTTCCGCCATTTTTTAACCAGGAAATCACGTGTCTGCACGTCGCTTCGCGCGCACACGGACACAGCTTATTTTCATTGTTCATTCAAAATGATTAATCAACTTTTTTTGATGGATTCAATGGATTCATCTCATGAAATGGAGGAGAAAGGAAAGCGGGTACTTCCGCGTTCTGCAAATTTTCATGCCACAGCACGACAGCCAATCAGAACCAATTTTTTTAAAAGGAAAAAAGGCATTGGTTCAATTTGCGATGACGACTGCGCGTGTCGACGTTTCGTCGACTATTGCAGGGTTTTTTAAAAACATTGTTCCGCCCACAAACCGGCGCTCCAGCCAATTGGAACAGAGAAGCACCCTGCCAATGACTACTGAACTGGTTGTGGGGAATGCTGCATGTTATGATGCTCGTGGCTGCCGCGAGTTTTACTACAGGGACAAGCTGCGGTGGAAAGTCAGACCTTGCGCTCAAAAGCACCGATTCAAAGGAGCGCGGTTTGGCTCAACGTTATTTTTTAAAGTGGGGAAACGACCTTAGTTGTCATTAAGATTCTCAGCTGCAGGTTGGGAAACACCTGGAGATATGGAGGGTGGGTACACCCTGAGGAGGGGGGGTTGGAGTGACTTCATTTGGGTATAATGCCATAGAATCCACCTTCCAAAGTGGCTATTTTCTCCAGGTGAACAGTTTCCCTATTCCCTGGGGGAGGGGAGGGGGGGGAGAGAAATGAGGCAGTGATTCTGTGTAACAGCAGTGCAAAACCAGAAGTGATGTCATTGCATCATCATAATACTCCAGAATCCTACAGTATCATCCTGATGCTACGATGTCACTTTGGATTTCATGTCAGAAGTGATGTCACACTATAGCGTGATGCTAAATCATTTGCCCCTGTGCCTGAATTTGGATGCTAGCTATGGCTGACAAACAGAACTTGAACAGAAAGAGTGTAGGAAATGGACCTAGCAGTTCAGATATAGAAAGTTAAGTCTAACAGAGCAGCAGTGGCATAGTAGTTAAGAGCAGGCGCACTCTAATCTGGAGAACTGGGTTTGATTCCTCTCTGCCCCTTGAGCTGTGGAGGCTTATCTGGGGAACTAGATTTGTCTGTGTACTCCAACACACACCAGCTGGGTGACCTTGGGCTAGTCACAGTTCTTCAGAATTCTCTCAGCCCCACCCACCTCACAGGGTGTTTGTTGTGGGGGTGAAGGGAAAGGAGATTGTAAGCCTCTTTGAGTCTCCTTACAGGAGAAAGGGGGGGATATAAATCCAAACTCTTCTTCTAAATCATTAAAATCATTTGTAGAAAATCATGGATGTGATTTATAAAATATGGACGTTGAGCTAAAATCCAACAGATGTTACAAAGAAAGCGGGAGTTCATGAAAGATAGCTCACATCAGCTGATATTTAAAAGATAAAATTGCTTTCTGTGAACTGCATGCATAATATGCTCCTCTGCAGAGTAGTGCATGAAAAATAACATTCTTCATGTCTTTAACAGGAGACAGTTTGTGACAAATGATGATTCAGGGAAACTGATTGCCATGGGGATTGAAATGTTAAAGTCTCTTAAGCTAAAGAGAGTCATAGATTCTAGTAGCAGTAAAACCTGTTGAATGGACATACAGTGGGCTCAAGAAAACTTGGTGGGCTAAGGGTGGCCACTGTGGGGAGTAGTCCCTCCTGCCTTTTGTCATGGGCCATCCCCTGGTGAGTGATGAGTCCTCAGGAGATGAGCAGAGCCCAGTAAGCCCAAACTGGATTGGGAACCAACAAGGGCTTGGCTTGGAGCAGCCAGGGCCCCTGCAGGCTTTACGGGGTAAACAACAGACAGATCACAGCTCAGAGCCAGAAGTGCCTGCAGAAGCAGGCTGTGCATCTAGCCCTGCTCCAGCTGCAGAGACTCAAGCATCTAGCTCACCTGAGCGCACATGTCAACAAAGGCAGAGACAAAGGGAACTGTTGCACATTAAACGGAGAAGTGCATGCCTGCTAGCTCACAGAAGGCACCTTCTGCAGCAGGGGGAAGCAGAGTCTTCACAGGATAAAGCCTAACATGCTGGAAGACCCTATATAAAGTACAAGTGGCAGGCAAGTGGTAGGAGCAGCAGAAGCGATTGGGGCGACAGGAGTAGTGGACGAGTGGCTGGAGATGGCAGAAGTTGTAGGTATGGGGCAAAAGTAGCAGGGGCAGCAGATGGTAGAAGTGGTGGGGGGGTGGCAGAAGTGGCAAGGCAGCAGTGGCGAGGCAGCAGCAGGAGTGGCAGGGGGTGGCAAAGTAGCAGGTGAGCAGCAGGGGGTGGCAGGAGTAGCAGGTGAACAGTAGGGGGTGGCAGGAGTAGCAGGTGAGCAGCAGCGGGTGGCAAAAATGGTGGCGGCAGCAGGGGATTGCACAAGTGGCAGAACTGACAGAAATAGCAGAGGCAGCAGGAACAATGGGAGAGCAGGGGGTGGTGACAGAAGTGGTGGAACATTCTACAACAAACATTCTGTGGTGGAGCAATTTACAATCTACATTGAAACAGGCAAAGAATTATATCTCCCAGCACAAATACATCAGTGGGAATGTACTGTTTCATACTCACACACTCATACACACACACATTCCTCAGATGCTCAGAACTGGAATGAAAACACTTCAGCTTTCATCCCTTCCCCCTCTCCTGCAGCTGCAGAGATAGGGGCAGAGTGGTAGAGGAAAACATTCCCAGGCCTGCTTAAGTAGTAAGCATTCAGTAGACAGAGACATGGCAGTAAGCATTCATGGCAGGATCCAGGCTAAGACACTAGATGGTCATGATACATGAGTTAGCAGTGTGATGCAGCAGCCAAGAAAGCCAATGCAATTCTGGGCTGCATCAATAGGAGTTTAGTGTTTAGATTGAGGGACGTAATTGTACCTCTCTATTCTGAATTGGTCAGACCTCACCTGGAATACTGTGTCTAGTACTGGGCACCCCAATTCAAGAAGGATACTGACAAGCTGGAATGGGTCCAGAGGAGGGTGACCAAAATGGCAAAAGGTCTGGATTCCATGCCCTATGAGGAGTGCTTCAGGAGCTATGTTCAGTTTGGAGAAGAGAAGGTAAAGGGGTGATATGGTTGCCTTGTTTAAATATGTGAAGGGATGTCATGTTGAAGAGAGAGCAAACTTATATTTTGTTGTTTCAGAGACTAGAACAGGGAGTAATGGATACAACGTACAAGAAAACATTAGGAAGAACTTTCCTAAACATTAGGAAGAACTTTCTGATGGTAAGGATTGTTCGACAGTGGAATACACTGCCTCGAAGTGTAGTGGAGTCTCCTTCTTTGGAAATGTTTAAACAGGCTGGATGGCCAACTGTCAGGAGTGCTTTGATTGTGTATTACAACATGGCAGGGGGTTGGACTTGATGGCTTTTGTGGTCTCTTCCAACTCTATGATTCTAAGTATGCCTGAACGTTGCTCCCAAGATTGGAGAGAGAGATGCTCGAGTGATCCAAATAATAGAAGAAGCTAGCAGGCCCAGTAGCGGAGAGGAGAAACATGAACAACATGGAAATTAAAGTTGCAACTGAAGGTAAAAGCGACTGTCTGCATCGAGAAAGGGTACTCTTTTGAAGGGCTTAAGAAAGGAAAGAGAAGTTGACCGATCTATTAGTCCTTCAAATTCTCATAGAAGTTGAGCATTACAATGTATCCATGATGAAGTAGGACACAGAGACATGGAAAGAACATTGGACTTAGCTAGAGACCGATTCTATTGGCATAAAATTGCAGCTGATGTTGACTACAAGTGCAGCACCTGTAAGAGGTGTATTTGAAAGAAAGCTCCAGCAGAGAAAGCAGCATGCTTAATGAACTTAAAAGTGTACTTGGGTGGGAAGGCGCGACGAGGAATGTACCGGGAGTATTATGGTGCTTATTGATTGGACAGGACATGCCGACGCTTATACCGTCGAGATGAAGCAGAAACTGAACGGTTGCTGTCAGCTTATAGGAAGGGCTGCCGCCGCTATGGTTTTCCAAAGAGAATCCATAGTGATCAGGGTGCAAACTTTGAAGTGTGTGTGTATGTGTGTAAAGGAGTTTGGCAGCAGGCTGGGTGCAGGGGAGGGGTCAAAATGTGCCCTCCACGTGACCCCAAGAAAAATAAACCAGGAGTTGTCTGCGCTGCTTCATTACGGTTTCTGCTAGAACACTTGTGCCTTGCTTTCCTTCACCTGAACATTTCATCTTTGTGTGTGTGTGTGGGGGGGGGCACTTATTCTTCGTCTCCTTCCTGACCACCCTGCAACTACTTTTAGATGATAAAAAATGTCATGGAATCATTGAGTTGAAAGGATACATATCAGCCATCTAGTCCAGTCCCCAGCTCAAAGCAGGATCAGCCTTAAGCATCCCTGCCAAGTGTTTTTGTAGCTGCTTCTTGAAAACTGCCAGACAGAGAGGCCCTTTCCGCAAGGCCTTTCCTGGCCGCCCAGGAGCGGCGTGAAGCCGCTCCTAATAACCTCGCTCATTTAGCGAGGTTATTCTAAAACGTCGTCTTCCCATAGGGGCAGTGTGAACCGCACCGCTGGGAAGACAGCGCTTTCCCTGTCCCCTCCCCTCCCCTCATCCTCCAGCATGCTCTAGAGGCTGTCAGGGATCCACCCACGCAGCGTGGGCAGGTCCCTGACAGCCTCCAGAGCGATGCTGGAGGACGAGATGAGTGGGGGGGGGGGATGCAGAAGAAGCAGCTCCGTGTGAAGCCACCTCTTCTGCACCGGCTTCTGTGGGGCCGCTCACATGCTCCTGTGCATACGGCCCCCACCCCTCCACTGGCATAATTTCTCATAAAATGTGCGGAAAGGGCCAGAGAGAGAGAGAGAGAGAGAGGTGATGACCGCTCTAGGCAGCCAACTCTACTGTTGAACAACTCTTAAGCAGATTCTTAGGCATGGGCCAAAAAAAGTGGTGTGAAAACAGTGTTAAATGGTTTAAAGCAGTGTAAAAGGGTTTACACCGTTTTCACACAGCTGTTTTTGACCCATGCGGAATCTGCCTTACTGTAAATTTTTCCCTAATATCCAGGTGGTATCTTTCTGCCAGTATCTTTCTGCCTGTAATTTAAACCCATCATCCTCTGCTGCTAGCAAGAACAACACTCCTTTCAAATAAAATGATGTGGGTTTTTTTCTTTTACCTTACCTTCTGTTTATTTTAAGACTGTGTTAGCCCAATAATATATATTCTGCAATGTGATTGGAACGTGTATTATGCATAGGAGGATGGCTTTTGGCTCTTGGACTCTATGTTGTTTTACAGTAGACTTAAGCAAAGCTGTTGAAAATGCATGCCAGTTTTCATATTGTGTCTTCGAGGACAGCTCATTGAAAATTTTAAAAAGAGGGAAAACTATATATTGCCAGAATTGGCAGGATAGCTAAGTACAACCATGTTCTTTTTGGGCTAAAAAGGCAGATCTTGCACATCAAAAATCCTGGGTAAACTTTTAACAAAAAGCTGCAGACGTGGAAAATCCCTGCAGCACCACAAAATGTCAGGCATGAGTGGTGGAGGAAACTGACAAGGGGGACTTTAATGGTCAGGTGGGAAAAATAAGACTTCTCCTCAACTCCTGAGCTCCTCACAGTAAAAGGAGACAACTCGCAGATGACTTGGGGGGAAAAGTTGGTAGATTTGTGTCCTCCAAAGAACTTCTCAAGCAGACAGAAGTCATCCTGAAGATATCTTGGGGAAAAAGTTGGGTGAAGTTCCTCCCCGAAACACTTTTTTCTGTACTCAGGACGTCTTATTTGTGTCATTCACGAAACGGACAGCCGAGCCACTCACCTTTCCGGGGCTGCTTCTAACAGAAAAAAAAAAGGGGAAAGGCAAAATTCACTCTCTTGTGTTCCAGATCTAACTCACTGAAAGTTTACATGTTTTCATCTGAAGTTAGGAAGGTGTACTCTCAGTACCACAGAAAATGTATTGGTTATCCCATTGCTACTACATCCTACTGTATCAAGGACTTATATACTAGCTTTGCAGATATTATTACACTATTGGCTTAGTGACTTCTGTTCTACCACCCAAGTCTGAACACTGATGCTAAGGAACATGACAAATAGGAACTTCCATTGGAGGAAGAGTCCAAACTTTGCTGAGCAGAGTGGTAGGATAACAAACCATGGAAGGTATAAAATAATGTGGTGAAGTACAGGAGATAACAGGTATACATTTCATGTTAATATTGTCGCACATACTTGTTGTGGTTTCACGTTTAACATGCGCCGAAACCTCATTAGCCCTGGCGAAAGCCAACTTCCATGCAAACTGATTTTATTTTCAGGAGTTTAATTTTGGGTGATGGTACAGATGTACAAAAAGGGATCCATTGACTTCTCAGCATGTGTGGATGACTCTCATTAACGATGATGAAAGACTTTCCTGTAGAAAAGACCAAGAAAGAGGAGGGTCTCTGGTGTCAATGTTCCATGAAGACAGAAGAAATGATCTATAATACAGTGCAATAGCAGTAGTGGCCTATTAGATAAATATTCTCTTAAAATGTCACTTTGTGATGTGATGTATAGATTTATAATAAAACACATAGCCAGTGACCTCCAGTTAAACAGAAACAAATTATTTTAAAAAACTTTTTTTTCTGAGTATCCCCATAAGAACTCTGTGATGTGGAAATACTATTGTAATTAGTGATACATTAATAAGGTTCTGTTATAGCTTTGCATATTGCCATTTTGAGCCTTTGCATGCCATTCTTTCATTATTGATGAAACGGATTCATTTATTTCTTTGATGCCATTTTTGCACCCATTTCCCACCACTGATGCAAAAATAAATTTAACAGGACAAATTTTAAAAAGCAAAAACATCCAAAGGGTTTAAAAAGTCAGGAAAGAGTTTCCAATTGATTCTCATAAGGGAGATGTGAGATTGAGATGGGATTTTCATGTGAAAATGGTGGAGGTGATGGGGGTGAAATTCAGTAGCATCCTGTGCGGAGCACTTCATTGCTAACTTCTGTCATATAGTTGTTCTTTTGAAAGTACTGTGATGAGAATTTGTATCCTTGAAATATTGAATCATAGGTATTGTTACATAAGGAAGCTGTCACCTCTACAGACCAAGTGGGCCCTTCACCTTGAGCCCAGCTGGACTATGTGGATGTATCATTTGTGCGAACTGATATTTCTTTACGTAGTCAGCGTAATTTTCATCATCTTAGTAGTTCTGTAACAGTTAAAATGTGTCCAAGGAATTCCTGAATTCTTAATTTTTCATTCACTTGGGATGCAGTCAGTGTTCTCTTGCTTGCTGTAACTCAGTAGGTGAAGCTAGAACTCTAGTCAAAATATTGATTTTTGCTGGGCAATAAATACTATGCATAATTGAATCTTATGGGAATGTTCTATGAAGGGCAAGGATTATTTTTGCCTTTGGCTCATCTTTCAATAGTAAGTAGAGTATTGGTCTGCAGAAGGCTATCCAGAAGATCTTATCTGTGCAAATTTAATATGCCAGTCAATGAGAAATTTAGGTGCACATATCTTCCTTTTAGATGTTTCATGAAACATCAAAATAATTGTATCCAGGACATTCCTTATCTCTAGGGATAGAAGCTGTGTTCTTTTTCGATCTTCAAAAGCAGCTTATTCTCTTTACATCATAAAAGAATGAAATATTAGAATTAGTTTGTTATTCACACATTAGCAATGCAGGCCTCACTAACAAATGATCAGTGGTTGTCTCTGTCTTTGCATCAGAACCAAAATTTGTATTTGGTTCTTTCAGATTTATTTGAAATAAATTGTCTAAAATCACTGTAAGGGTGGCAGCTGTCTCTGATGGAAATAGCATATTACATCTGGTGGTCTTTGGAATGTATAATGTGAATATTCATATTTTTACCATGTCTGTCCATTCCTTGGTGTTTTGATTTTGAAATGTCTTGAGGGGCATAAGCTACAACCCTGTTGTTTGTGTTTTGACCCCAGGGATGATGGGGGTTTATTTTTTTTTAAACAAAATGAGTTCACTAGCAAGGAGACAAGAACTCTTGGACATCTTATCTTCCAACTCTTTGCCTTTGATTCTAGAAGTGAATGAAATATTCTATAACAAAAATAAGCCTAATACAATGAGTGTTAATTGTGGCATAGCTTAAATTATTTTACAAAATATATTCCACCTTTCAGCCCTCATAAGGGCCACCAAGTTGGCTAACAAATAATAATAATAATAATAATAATAATAATAATAATAATAATAATAATAATGATGATGATAATAATAAAAGCAACAATTAAAACACTGGGGAAAGGAACGATCACTGAGGTAAGGAACATCTTATAAAACAAAAGAAGATTTAACCTCTGCCAAAAGATTGCAATAGAAGGGGACAGACAAGTCTTCCTGGGAAAAAAATTACTGGTGCTGTGACCAAGAAGGTCCTTTCCTGGGCTGGCACCTTCCTAACCTCAGAAGGTAGGGGCACCCAAAGCAGGGCATCAGAAGAGGATAAAGAAGAAGACTTGGCTTTTATATCCTACTTTTCTTTACCTTTAAGGAGTCTTAAAGCAGCTTAAAATCACCTTATTTCCTTTCGCCACAACAAACTCCTTGTGAGGTAGGTGGGGCTGAGAGAGTTCTGAGAGAACTGTGACTAGCCCAAAGTCTGCTAGCAGGCTGTAGTGCTAATACAACAGATCTAACCCTCAAAGGCAAACAATTGGAGAACCAGTTGGACAACCTGCTGACCTGGCATGCACATACAAGGGAGCTCCCAATTTCATCTTTGTCCATGCACACAGGAGCAGCAGTGGCGTAGTGGTTAAGAGCAGGTGTACTCTAATCTGGAGGAATCGGTTTGATTCCCCACTCTGCCGCCTGAGCTGTGGAGGCTTATCTGGGGAATTCAGATTAACCTGTACACTCCAACACATGCCACCTAGGTGACATTGGCCACAGTTCTTCTGAGCTCTCTTAGTCCCACCTACCTCACAGGGTGTTTGTTGTGAGGGGGGAAGGGTAAGGAGTTTGTAAGCCCCTTTGAGTCTCCTATAGGACAGAAAGTGGGGATATAAATCTTCTTCTTCTTCTTCTTTCCACAGAGAGCACTTTGAAGCCATCCAACCAGTGAGGTGGAGGATGCAATCCCTAAACCCCAGCACCACTGATAGGTGGAGCCATCCATGTCAAACAGTCTTAAGGGAGATGAGCAATCCCTGTGGGTTTCTCCACTTTGTTAGACACTGTCACAGCACCTGCTATCCCCAACCCTGGGCTTTGGGCTCAGTGTCCCTGTCCTGTCCTGTCCCAGCCATCCCATCCCATCCCATCCCATCCCATCCCATCCCATCCCATCCCATCCCATCCCATCCCATCCCATCCTCTCAATGCTGTCATTCATGTGGGCAGCCATTGAGTAGAAGCACTTAGAGGGATACTATGGGAGTTCACCTCCTGAGGTGATTGGTGGATGGATGATATGTCTAGAACCATCAGTATAGTCTCCTGCTACCTTGAGGCTTTGCTTGCCATTGCACGGTGTACCACTGAGGGCGGAGATTGTTGTATGGTGACCAGGATGTCCTGTCCCACTCTGGGGCGGGGCCCCTGAAACATCTGCCCTCTCTTTCCTGCCACAGGCACTCCCTAGACCTGTCCACAGGGGCCACCTTCATCAGTATAGCTGTCCCTCAGGGCATGGAGTCACTGTTGACCCTCTGTTACTCCCTCCTTTACTTCCATATGGTTCACCTGCTCCCAGGGGTTTCCTACTCCCCCTCTGGTTACTCCCTTTGGGGATACATTAGGACCATCCCCTCCCTTGCCCCTCCTTTGACTGGCCCTGCCCTTTCCCTGTCCATGGGCTGGCTTCTCTTTCTTGCTCCTTCACTGCTCCTCCTCCCTCTTGATGGCGGTTGGCCAACTTGTTGGTCATGGCTCCTGCCCTGCCTGCTCCATCTCAGCGCTCTCATACCATATTCCCTTTCCTCATCCATTGCCTTTATTTTTGCCATTTCAGGGCTGATTATGGCACAGCTATCTGCTTAGGAGGTGGCTCTGATTGTGCTGTGAGACTTGCAATGTAGAGAATGAGGACAACAGAATAAAGACCAAGATAATAAAATACTAGCTTAAAAAGCACATTGGTAGAAAACTTAATTTGATTATAAAAGCCAATGGGCCTTTACCTTGCTGACATCCAGGCAATAATTCTATTTTACAGTTCTGTTAAGAGGAAATGACTTTTCTAACCTTGGCACCTCCAGAAACCCTTGAATTACAAGGGAACACAGCAGCTAGAAAGAAATTCTCACATTGAAGGTTTGAGATGCAGTACTGTGAAACACTGTGCCAAGTACTATTTCTTCTTCTCAGACCTTTGTTTATACAACAATGGGGAAATGGAAAATAAATTGAACAGTGAATAATGTAATGTTATAAGAGAACCTTCTAATGCAGCTGTTGTTCAGAGATTCTAGTGTGTAAGGGAGAGGCTTGCATTACCTGGATTCCCTTTGTTTTAATGTGATGCACAATGTAACCTGTACAATATTGTTGTTCAGTTGAGTTCCACTCTGCTGCTGCTACCAGTTTGGGAGTAATGCTGTGCAAGCCTCGGGCTAATGGCAAAGAAGCTCAGGTTTCCATGAGGGAAATAAATTTCTTCTAGTACAAGTGAAATATATTAATGTCAGGTTCAATATAAAATAACAATAAACTAGCATGCCATCGAGCAACTGAAGATAACAAATGAACTAGGCCACAGCAACCTTGTACAAAGTTGAAAAAGCAGAGCACAGTCACCCTCTTTGTATTTGATTTAAAACTGGAGAAAAGGTTTCTTTTCACCAGCCATTTTATTTACCAATTAGAATGCCCCTCTCTATTGGCTAGAACTGATAAATTTAATAGTATGATTTATTCTGAGACAAGAGTGCTCAGAAAACATTAAGTTAACAATGGAATAACTGGCAAAAGTTGAATAATGCAAAAGCTTATAAACGGCCCGAAGAACCCCTGGTAGAAACTTAACTACGACGAAGCGCCGCTTGGCCAGCTTGCCAGAATCTTTTAGAAACCAAAGGGGCCCCAGACCGCCCGATGCCAGTTTGTTGCAGGGGTGAGGGAGTGAAGGTGACCCTCTGATGGCCGGTGGGCTTGTCCTGTATGATGGCATGACAGCCAGGAAGGCGACAGCACAGGCATAAGCTGCCTGGACCTTCTGGCTGTTCTGACCTTCTTCCCGGCTGGGTGACCTCCTTGCTCCCTGATGGGTAACCTGCTTCCCCCCAGCCAGGTTAATCAGGCTTTGCCTGTGCTGGAGGGGGTGTTAGCCTACCCCTCATACCCTGCTCCACCCCAAAAACAAACCACAGGAAAGCACGGTGAGTCTGTTTGCAAGATTGAATCGGTAGAATGAGTTGCTCCGAGCCAGCGTGGAGATCTGAAGAGCGCCATACGGTCACTGGACATGCATCTTGGTTACCACACCCTGCTGGCTGTTCCACCGATACGACCGGATCCCAGAGAACTCCCTGATACTAGGCTGCACATTTACTCTGCTTTTGAGAAACCATTTTATAAAACGATAATACTTCACCGTTTTCCTTTCTACCTTCAGATACGATCTCCCTAACAAATAAAATTCCTTTACGAATCCATTCAAAGCCTCAGCCAAATTTGAATACCTGAGCAGAAACTCCAAGGAGCTACTAACGCCAAGAAGCCATTCTGCGGGTTACGCCGATATGTCGAGGAATGAATGCAAACTCTATTATCCCAACGCGGCGGCAATGGAATGGGCAGCTGATTACCTCTCAGCCCTTCGGTCCCAACATGGAAACAGAGAAAGTCCGTGACCAGAAGCTTACAGGGTCGAAGCGCTAGAACCCACCCCAAACTGCTCACAAGGGTATAAAAATACAGTGCACCCCAAGTTAAGTTCTCAGTGCTGGCTCTACAAGCTGGCTCTCCAAGCTCTGTGGTAGGCTCTCCAGGCCTAGCTCTCCAAAGCTCTTCAGACTGGGGCCCCGAAAACCGCCAGGCTGACACCAGGTTAGCTCCAGCTGCCTGCTAGGGTTTGGCAGCGCTTCAGCTACTCTCCATGCTGGCATAAGAATGCTTGCCTTCTTCCGGAACTTCTCTAGAAGCTGGGAGCTTAGATAACATATAGTCCCTGTTGCTTCCCTTCCCCTATCTATCATCCAAATCTATTTTTCCTCCCTGCTTATATATCATAGGAATTGTAGGTATGCTTCTCCATGTCTCACTGTATGAATGTTTGCACCAAAAACTTTATAAAAATGTTTAAGCTTCGTTTTGATACTCTTTTGCATTCTCTATGGAGCGTTCCAAATGTAGTCTGGTGCCAGCTGTCAAAAAGGTCCCACGGCCACCTCTCACACTGCCAGAGCTGAGGATTGTTCCCCATTGCTTCCTTTTTGAAAATCTCATTCCCTTCCCATTGAAGCCCTGTAACAGGGTGTGCCTTGGAGCTAGGAACTTCATGGGGAGAGGCTTTCCCCATAGCCCAATGCCTGGCCTGACTGTTCTGCTGCTGCAGTGGGAGGCCTCGATTCGGCCAGAGTTTTTTCCCACCCTTCCCTCCGCACTCCAGGTGCTCAATTGTGCTTTGTAGGGTTTTATGTATTCACAATTATATGTTCATGTCACAACTTGTTGGCAGTATTAGCATGGAGCCAGATTCATTTGGGAGTGGGGGGGAGTGCCCTGCATGCCCCTTTTCCTCAGCTTTGGGCATCCTCTTAAGGGATTTTTGGGTGAGTTCTTTGGGGACATGTCCAGCTCAGGGGCTGTCAAAGCGCCCTCACTCCAGTAGTAGGAGAGATCACATAGTGGCTGGAGCCCATGTGGAATCCAAAAAGCAGGGCCGGGGAGCAGAGTCCAGGCATTGTTACCAAGGAACAGGCTTTCCAAAGCAATTCATAGGTCTGAAGCAGAGCAGCCGGTCAAGGTGACACAGCTCACAGCTGTGATCTCTCTCTTATCAGCCAAGGGGACAGCTGTGATCTCTGCCCCATCAGCCAAGAGGACAGAAGAGGCCAATCACAACAGTCTTGCCCTCAGGGAACTGGGAATGCTGGCTACTCTCCACAAATGGTGAGCAACAAAACTATCCATGACACCTTCCCATTCAGCTAGATCCAAATGGGATCTCTGGCCCCTTCTTTACATAAAATAATGCATTTTTCAATCCCTTTCCTGCACAACTGTTTTAGTAGGGATTTTGCCAATTCCGCACTGCTTACAAAGAACCAATTTGAAAGCTCGATTTGAGAAATTGCATTATTCATATGTGCAGGGAATAAACCTCTGCCTCAACGTTGCTCTAAAGGAAGGGCCAGGCTGGGGGGACACCAACTTGAGGAATTACTAGAGGTGGATTCAAAGAATAATCCAAGATCCATCTAAAATTGCGCAGCAGATGGTTCTGGCATTGAGACCCATCCATGCACGAGGTGATATGCTTCTGGGTTACACAGCTGTGTTTGCTCCTCCACGCCTAGCCGGGATGTGCCGAGCTGTCATCCTGACCGCGTAGCTGGTTCATCCTCCTCTGAGCTACAGCTGCTGTTGTCTGCAAAGCCATGGAGTGTGTAAGGAATTCCGCCGAAGCAGGCTCAAAAGCTTTTGGGGTGGCAAAGGCCGTTTATTAAAGACGCTCTTAAGAAAGCTCACGTAAACGCACCGCAGGAATAAACGTTTCCCGCCAGAAGCACAGGTTATAACTCTATCCATCCCATCCCCCACCCGGCTTCCCATGGGAACGGAGGTCTCATCTCCCTCGCAGAGATAAGGTCTCCGCCGTAGGAGCTGGCCCGTCGCCCGGGCTGTGGAATGTAGTCAAGGCCAAGCAGCCGACCCGCTCATCAACACCACTGAATCCTTTACACTCTGCCTCCCTTAAAAAAGACTCCCCCCCCCGGGTTTGTGTGGAAAGGCGCGATGGAAAGCAGAAATGAGGGCGGGGGCGTCAATATTTTCGGAATAGACCCATTGATTATACCCAGAGGAATACCCCACCCACGAGACCAAATATTGTAAGCGTTTGCGATTAAAGCGAGAGTCCAGGATGGCATCAATTTCGTAATGCTTGTGGCCATCAATAATTGTCGGTGGGGGTCTCTCCGGCGGGTCGTGCCAGGCATCGGAAACGGGAGCCTCCTTGAGTAAACTGGAATGGAAGACAGGATGGATGTTACTAAGAGAATTAGGCAAGTCCAATCGGGCAGTGACATCATTAATTACTTTGGTAATCTGAAAAGGTCCCACAAATCTTTTGCCCAATTTTGAAAATTTATGCACGTCTCTGAGATTCTTGGTAGACAAATACACCCAGGCGCCCACACGCAGAGGGAAATCCGAGCGGTGCTTATCTGCTTGAAGCTTTTGGGAGTCCTTGGCCTGCTGTAAAGCAGTCTGGACCATTTTCCACCCCTCGGCCAGAGATGAAATCCATTGCTGAAACTCCGGTGGGTCCAATGCTTCCGCAGGTAGTTGCGGCAACGGAGGGAAGGAGCGACCAGACACAATTTCGAAGGGGTTTTTTTTTGTACTGCTGTGAACCGCATTGTTATAGGCGTATTCTGCAAACGGGATCAGCTCGCACCAATTGTCTTGGTGGTAATTGGTGTAACAACGTAAATACTGCTCCAGGGTTCTGTTCGTTCTCTCTGACTCACCGTCACTTTGCACGTGGTAGGGGGCGGCTAACGCCGGGGCGGCCCCCAATAACCCTAGAAAAGCTTTCCAGAACTTAGAAATGAATTGGGGCCCGCGGTCGGAGACCACCTTAACGGGGGCGGAGTGTAGACGATAAACATGCTGAATGAATAGACGCGCTAACTTAGGAGCGGAGGGGATGGAAGTACAAGGGATGAAATGGGCTTGTTTAGAAAATAAGTCCACCACCACCCACAAGACCGTGTTGCCATGACTTTCTGGCAAATCTGTAATAAAATCCATGGAGATGACTTCCCAAGGGCGGGAGGCCACCGGGAGAGGTTTCAATAGGCCATGGGGTTTTCCTGGAACGTTCTTGGCTTCCGCACAAACAGAGCAACCTTTAATATATGTCTCAATGTCCTTGCGCATTGCGCGCCACCAAAATTGACGGCGGGCCAAATGTAGAGTTTTGAGAAAGCCAAAATGTCCAGCTGAGCGGGCATCATGACAGGCCTCGAGAACCTGCTTACGGAGGGGGGGAGGCACGTACCAACATTCCCCCTGTCGCCAAACACCATTCTCCAAACGCAATTGGGAGTCACCTTCCTCCGCCGGTGGCTCGTGCAGCCCCGCCTCCTCGAGTTCCCGTAGGAAAGGAGAGACCAGGCTGGGAATGGGCGGAGGAGGAGGGGTGGACGTCTGAGATCGGGTGACAGCCAGCCCCAATTGGGAGGGGGAGAGAATAGTGCGTGGAATGTCCCGTAAGGCAGCTCCACCCCCCTCCCCGGGCAGGCGCGAGAGCGCATCAGCCAGTTTATTGGTGTTTCCGGGGAAAAAATGTACCGTGAAAGAGAAACGAGAAAAGAAATCGGCCCAACGAAGTTGCTTCGCGGACATCTTGAGGGGGGTGGAGAGGGCGGCCAAGTTCTTGTGATCCGACCAAACTTGAAAGGGGTGTTTAGCCCCTTCCAGCCAGTGGCGCCAAGTGGAGAGTGCTACTTTGATGGCCGCAGTCTCTTTATCCCCTACAGTCCAGTTGAGCTCAGCACCGGAGAATTTCTTTGATAAATAAGCACACGGAACCAGCCTACCATCTTTATTTTTCTGCAACAGGGCTGCCCCAAGCGCTTTGTCCGAGGCATCCACGTGAACCACAAATGGGAGATCCGGATCAGGGTGCTTCAGGATAGGTTCGGTGGTAAAAGCTGATTTTAATAGCTGAAAGGCTGTCTGACATTCTTTAGACCAGGAAAGGGGGGCCCCGGGTTTGGCAGTCAATGGATCTTTACCCTTAGTGCGTAAGAGGTCTGTGAGTGGGAGAGTCAGTTCAGCGAATTGGGGTATAAAGTCACGATAGAAATTAGCAAAACCCAGAAAAGATTGGAGCTCCTTTCGGTTGGTAGGGGCAGGCCACTGGAGGACTGCATCAATCTTAGCAGGATCCATCTTGAGGCCCTCGGGCGAGATCCGGTAACCCAAATAGTCAATAGAGGTTTGGTGGAAACAGCATTTCGAAAGTTTGGCAAAGAGGGAGTTGTTGAGCAAGCGTTTCAATACTTCCCGAACCAATGCTTCATGCTCTTCCATGGTTTGTGAATAAATCAAAACGTCATCTAAGTACACCACTACTCCCTTGTACAATAAATCATGGAGAACTTCGTTGATAAGGGCCATAAAAGCTCCGGGGGCCCCACTTAACCCGAATGGCATTATTAAGTATTCAAACTGTCCAAACTTTGTGTTAAATGCAGTCAAGTGTTCATAGCCTTCAGCAATTCTGACCCTGTAGTAAGCTTCTCTCAAGTCCAACTTAGTAAAGATGCGTCCTTTGCCCAATGCGTCTAAAAGGTCCTTGACCAAAGGCAAAGGGTATTTATTGGACAGGGAGACTGCATTGAGACCTCGGTAATCTGTGCAGAGCCGTAAAGACCCATCTTTCTTTTTTACAAACAATACAGGAGCAGCATGTGTGTGTTTGGTAGCCCGCCGTATGAACCCGCGAGCGAGGTTCTTGTCTAAGAAGGCACGAAGTTCCTTCTCCTCATTGGGACTCATACGGTAGATTCTACCCTTGGGCAGTTGCGCCCCTGGCTGTATTACGATTTTGCAGTCAGTGTCTCTATGGGGTGGCAACTGATCGCATTCTTGCTCCTGAAATACTCTGGCTAGATCTTGGTACGCCGGTGGGATGCCGGTAGAATCGGGAGCAATCGCTGATGAAGCCAGGGGGGGGTGTGTGTCAGGAGAAGTCGAGTTTTCCCCCCAATTCATGTGTTCCCCGCAGGGAGGGTCAGTGAATTCCAAGATCCTTTCTTTCCAAAGGAATTTTGGTTCATGTAACAACAACCATGGCATGCCCAGAACTATGGAGTGTTTGGCCACTGGCGCCAGAATAAAACTAATTTTCTCCCAATGGTCGGCGCAGCGGAGGAGAACCGGTTGCGTTTTGAACTGGGCCGGTCCTTCGCTCCCGAGAGGACTGCCGTCCATTTGGGTGAATGGTATGGGCTTAGCCAGGGGGACTTGGTCTAGACCCAGTTCCTCCGCCACCTGGGGCCGCATTAAGCAATGGGAGCAGCCAGAATCTACAAGGGCTGAGGCTATAATACGAGTATGCTTAGCGGGGTTGGCCAGAAACGCTTGGATTGTGATGGGGGCGCTGCCTTCACTCACCGCGTCTGGAGTCGAACCCATGTCCATGGGGGCTGAAGAAAGGCACACAGCTGCTTCCCCCACCTCTGGGTCGCCTTCAATAACTGCCTTGAACGCGCCTGTTGGGGGCGGCCCGGATTTGCGTGGTGACTTGGCAGATGGGGTGCGCGCAGCCGGAGCGGTTGGCTTCTGTAAGGAATTCCATAGAAGCAGAAATAAAAGGCTTTTTGGGTGTAAAAGACCGTTTATTAAGACATCTTAGAAAGCTCACGTACACGCAGTGGCAGGAATGGCATTTCCCGCCAGAAGCACAGGTTATAACTCTATCCATCCCATCCCCCACCCGGCTTCCCATGGGAACGGAGGTCTCATCTCCCTCGCAGAGATAAGGTCTCCGCCGTAGGAGCTGGCCCGTCGCCCGGGCTGTGGAATGTAGTCAAGGCCAAGCAGCCGACCCGCTCATCAACACCACTGAATCCTTTACAGAGTGTTCCTTTGCTGCCGGTGGAGAGATTGAAAAGAGGTACAGCAGGCTTCTTTCATTTTCCAACCCATGACCAGGATGGATGGTTGGCCATGACACTGCACCACGGGGCTCTTTAAAGTTCTTTAGTCAGCATCAAATAGATTAAAATGTGACTGATAATCTGTAATAGTTCACATATCCTGACTTGAATGGCCTAGGCTAGCTTGTTCTTGTCAGACCTTGCAAGCTAAGTAGGGTCAGTCCTAGTTGGTACTTGGATGGGATACTACCATACTACTACAACAACCTAAGGTTACTACACAGAGACAAGCAATGGCAAACCACCTCTGTTTGTCTCTTGCTCTGAAAGCCCTATGTGGTTGCCATATTTGCCTGCAGTTTGCCTGCACTTTCCACCACCACCAATTGACATATTGTACATGGAACTATCTATAATCACACAAAACATCATGGTGCTTATTGTGTATTCAAAATCTTTTCTATTCTTGTTTATATTCTTTCAGCATTTGACAAACTCTATGGTAATATGATCAGCTTTTCTTCCCCCCTTTCTACTTCTTATAGCCTTGTATGCTATCAACAATCAACTGTGGTAGCACTCTTGCTAAAATATTAATTTCTCAATCAACTACATGTTTTTCTTTGCCTGGAATTTAATATTCTCCCTAGTCTTCAGACTCCAGTATCTCTGATGGGCAAACTGCTGCTCATAAACATTGCATTTTCTCCAATACCTAAGAAACACCTCGTACCTCAAAACTAAACTCCATTACTTCTTAAGAGCTGACATATGGGGAAGGATAAATCTCATAGCCTACATGAAATACCTGCTGTGATTAATTCCAGGACTTCGCTGCATTGCAACAGAACAAAGTTCCAGCAAACAGGAGTTTGTGATTGACTGGCAGCTTAATAGCCAGTTTTCAGTCAGTGCAGTGAAGTTGGAGATGATTCTGAGGCAGAGTGAGCTAAGAAATGGTTGTAGTGTAAAACTGCTCCATTCTCTTTTGGTAAAGCTCATCCTTTGTGAGGGGAAAAGTCAGGCAGACAAGAGAGATCTGTTCTGAGTTCCCAAAATATAGTAGTGATACAGTAAACTCACTAAAGTTACTGAGTAATTCTGAGGGAAATCCACTAAAGGAGAATAAGCAGAGTAGGCTTATTGGGACAGTGGTATTTCACAGAGACAGGAATGGATTTATTCTGTGGAGACACAAAAAAGACAAATCCTACTTAAAAACCTTAGTGTGGCGGGACATATCTGAGGTTTAGAATGTCCTAGGCAGTGTGGAAAAATCCTGCTAAAATATATATTTTACCATATGTAAAATATATTTTACATAAACATTTCCCAGAAGAAAAAAAGAACAGTCAACTGTAATAACATCTATGAAGTATTTAAATCTGACTGATACATTTTGAAGAACTAAGAAAACTAACATCTACTGAAGAACTACTAGTCTTAAATAGTCTAAGAAGCTACCAGTATCAGCTTGCTTGTATGTGGTCCTTATCAACTTACCTGCTTTATTTCATATTATTTGTTACTAAACGTCTTGTTGTTTTTAAAATAAATTTCAATCTAGTTCCTGTTCTTAATTTTTAAAAAGCCTCCGGTGCCTGATTGATTCTGACTAGAAAGGGTGGTGTTTTTTAAAAATAAGCAACATCCTCTGACTTACTGGGAAGTGCCTGGAAATCTGAGCTGAAGAAGCCCAAATATATTTATTTCTAGTACAGGTGGGAAAACAGTGAAATTACAACAAAATAAATCACTCACATGCTACACTTTCTATAGAAGCTAACAGTAAGGGCTGCTCAGAGCTTGCAGACAGGTAGTTATAATTTTGGAGGAAAAAATCTCCCAAGGGCACTGGTGGGCAGAGGGTACGTCACATCTGCCATGCATACAGCTCCCTTACAGATAGCCATGATTCAGTTTTCACAAATGATGTGTTAAAAAATTGAACTTACCTTGCTCACAATGCCTTTTGTCTCTTGTCAAGAACCCCATACAATCACACTGGTGATTTACTTGTAGTTTATAATAAATTTTGAGGGATTTCTACACAATTTTGAACTATTCGCACCTCTGAAGATGGCGACATTAAACATGGCTGCTTGAAACTTGTGGTGGAAAGCTTTTCTTGTCGCATGCTCACAACTTACCTGTGTCCAAGTGTAGCACATGAATAATTTAAAAACAGTATATTTATTGGTTTTTGCACCTGTAAAGTCAGAAATTGTCATATTGATATATGATTAGAACTTATGAGACAATGGGGCTTTCCCCACTTACCATTTGCTGTGCGCTACTCCGGGAAAATAGCGCGGGGTCCAGTGGCGCTCCCCACTTGCAAGGGCGGCAACCATGCAGCCGCCCCGAAGCTGCCGCTCTCCTGCCCCTTCAGCACGCATCATTTTTGGCGCTGAAGGAACGGCACCTTCTGACTGCCCCGCGTGGGAAACGCAACCCCGCAGCAGAATTCACTTGTGCCGGGAGCGCGCTGGGAGTAGCGTGCCGCAAATGGTAAGTGGGGAAAGCCCCAGTGTGAGAATGCACGAAGTATATTTATTCAGTAGAGCACTTGATTAACATTACCATTCTTAGTTTTGAAACTTAGGCGGCAGAATGGGTATGGCTGGAATATAAGGGAAAGGGAGACTCACAGTTTCTTTCCTATATGTCAGCTCACAGGAGACTCACTCCTGCAAGGGCAAAACAGCCAAGGAAAGCAGCTTGTATGTAAGTTGGTTTGTTTGTTCATTTGTTAACAACTAGGTCAGATAGATGGGTGCAGTCAAGGGAAAGCAGTGAATGAATGTGCAAAACATTTGCAATGCAATTTGAGAATGATTTTAAGTATTCAAAAAGAAACAAACCTTCCTATTTGTCAAGGGTATCCTTGCAATTGGATCACAAACAGCAGATTATTTACCTTTTACTGGTCACTGATCCTCTGTGATGCAGTGTGAGAACATTAGTTGTGTAGAAAGTTATTTCAGATGATCAAAAATAAACAATTCAGCTAGCAAGCTGTCTTTTAAATTGCTCCTAAGCGTGAGAGTTAGTGATTATAGAGCTCTTTAAATATAACCGCCACACTCACACACATCCCGTAACTTGCAGAAAGAGTAGTATCTGAATAGTATGGTCTTAAAATATAAATAACATGGTGCTCTTGATACTTACCATGGAAAAATACCAAAACTTTAAATATCCCATTGGACTTCTGTAAAAATAGTTTGTGTCTTGTCTTGGGAGTGGCTGCCAACAGTGCTGGAATCTGGCTCAGAGCTACCATGACTCAGAGGTTCCCAATGGTACATCTAGAAAGACCCTCTTAAAATACTCTCTGTGTTGCCTGCCTTTCCCTCATTAGGCAGGATGCTATTAGGCTTTCCTCTCCATGCCCGTCCATTCTCCTCATCTTTTCTCCCCAGGAGACAGGGGAGAAGCTAATGCAGCTTGGAATAGTTCCAACTGTTGGCAGATATCTGCTGTTTTTCTAATACATCAGATTTCTCTGTGTTGCTCATTATTCTTGTGTTTCAGCTTCTGTCTCTAACCAGCATGCCAGTCATTAAGCAGTCACATGAGGTGTGTATTTTCTCTCATGCCTTCTTCTCAATAGAATAATGTTTTTGATAAATGTAGTGTTGTGTAGGCATTTCTTCCCCCCACCCCGAGAAAGAAGAGAGAAACATGGAGATTAGATGTCTTGACTGCTACTAATAGGCCACAGAAGGGGGATGAAGAGGTGTGTGTTGCAATTGGACTGAAGAACACTAACCTGTATGTGAGATTTAAATTTGCAAAGGAATTTGCTTCTATATCTTCTATCACCTACAGCTGAGACGCCTTGTGCAGACAAGTTGACTATTAGTGTAGAAGCACCAACAGTCTTATTTAGAACTAGCTTTGAGAGAGAACTAATTCAATACTCTTTTCTCTAGATATTCTTTAACTGGAAATATTGGATTGCATCTAAACTTCTAAGAATAAAAGGAGCTTGTGGAAGCAGGTATTCCTCCTTTTAAAGCCACTGCTGAGGGCTGAATGATCCTCTGGAACAATATGCCCTTCAGCATATTTCTAGTTGCAAGAAGAAGAATCAAGAAAGGCAAAAAACTCATGTGACTTATTCCCAGTGCCATATAGCATATTATTCAGAATGATACTATTGAACATCAGCAGCAGCTTTATGGGGGTACACAGGCCACCCAGGAAAGAAAGATAGGTAAAATCTTTCCCTGAACCTCCTTCTAACATCTGACAGACCATCCAAAGCACTCACAACATTGAGTTGAGTGAACTTAGAACAGTGATGGCTAATTTTTTTGAGACCGAGTGCCCAAACTACCTTATCGGGTAGGCAGGCTTGCATGCCAGACCTTCCCATGATGGGGGCCTCAATAAGAGGTCTGGGGGTAGTGGAGGGCTTGAGGGTGCAGGCCTTGGTTCTGTCTCGAGCTCGCTACTCCCGGCAGGAGGGTGTGTCACAAATGGGTAGGTGCCCAAGTGGCATCTAGAAACCTCCTGTCCCAATCCCATGACCAGGGTTCAGCGGTACACTTCCTGGTGGGGTGCTGGGTTCAGCGGTTCGCTGCCCGAAGGGCCAGGGGTCAGCTGTGGGGCCTGACCATGACCAGGGTTCAGCGGTTCGCTGCCTGGTGGCCAGGATGTGTCTTGTTTATGCTCGCCCACTTCCTACAGTTATTGTTATTAATAAACCGGGCTGCGGCCATTTCTATTCCAACAAATAAGAGTTATCTTGCCATTACTGGGCAAAGCGAAGTCCGCACATCTGCACACAAAGCACTTTTCATCTCCTGCCTTGTGGCAAAAGACTGTGTCAGCAACATTGTAACAACCAACTACTACTCCTTTGCAGTTGCTGGTGACTGGGACACCTTCAGAATACTCTAGATTAGTGGTGGCGAACCTATGGCACTCCAGATGTTCATGGACGACAATTCCCATCAGCCCCTGCCAGCATGGCCAATTAGTTCCTCCATTCCATTACTTGAATCCATCTTGACTCAAGTCTGTCCATTATGTGGCATCCGTACCTTCAGTTCAATTGTCCAGTCTGACTAAGGTCTAGCCTGAGAAACTCACGATAGAGGGCTCTGTCTAAGAAAGAAGCACAGGGACAAATCTCATTACTTGTCTTCCTCTGTTCAGGTCAGCGAACTGGAGACTACCCTAGGCCACCCTTGAACTCTGTCTCTTGAATTCAACTCCCCTGATCCAATCCTTTCTGAGCCAGAACCAGACCCTTTGCTGCCAGGAAAACCTACTATTACTGTTCCCCTGCAGCAGCCTCTGCCACCTCTGCCAACCACTACACCTCTGGTGTGGCCACAACTTATGTTTTCTCAGGAGCTGGTCCAACAACTTCTCCTAGCCTGTGCTGCGCTATACAACACACCCTCAGTTCTGCCCCCTCTCTCAGCCTAATCCCAGGTGTTATGTGGCATTGTTTCCATTGCCTTTGCATGAATCTGACTATGAGGAAAGTGAGATTGATCCCTCATACCCCTCCGAATCTCCCTCCGAAACTTCTCCTGTTGAAAGGATTCCTGACCTGGTCACACCTTCACCCAGTGAGGACCTATGCCTTTATGGCAAATAAATGTTGAAGATTGCCCAAGTGCTGGACATTGATATATCCAAACCCCAAGGACAAAATCTTGAGACACTGTTGGAGCATCTCCCCCATCATGGTGGCATTCCCCATTCTGGAGGGCCTATCTGAGATGGCTACAAAGATCTTGGCCAAGCCTTCCTACTCCCCTGCCACCTCCAAGAGGGTAGGGAACTTCTACTCATGTACATATCTGATCTCTACCCCCCTTTTCATTCTGCTTTTGCCTTTTCTCTGGAGACTGTGCTGAACAGGTGTTTTGTGTCATGAAAGCTCATTTTTATTTCATTGAGTACAATGAATGCTCAACGTCTTCTAAATATTATTCAAATAAACTGCACCATTTTCTTTAGAATAAATATTTCTTTATAATTTACAAACAGATAATATGAAAGTATTATGGCATTTCACACTTCTTTTGTCAAGATGATAAATATGCTATCTTTATTTTACAGAAGCAACATGATAAAGGACACATTCAGTGAAAAAGAAGTTAGAAAGTGGAATTAAAAGATTATGATGCTAATGTCTCTTACTCATATGTACTGATTAGAAGAAAATTACTACTCTGCTTTAAAACTACCAGCAGCAGCACAATTTTTTAAAGATTTTAGTATCCTGTTTTTACAAGCATAATACAGCTGTGTCAAGCACAGTTAGATGCCTTAACAATGGTGAATTTGAGGTTTCTAGCAACTTAAAATATCCAGTTGTGCTAATTAAAGTGCCATTTAAAAAACTGTATAAATTATTCAGGTATTAGTTTTAGTTACACAATGTTCTGTGACTTATTTTTCCTGGGTGTTTAAAAATAGACTGGAAAAGATCATTCTATTATATAGCGTGTTATAATAGCTGATTAGTGTGTGGGATTGTGCATGGAGGGGCTTGGTAAGAAAGTCCAAGAGAGTCCTTCTAGGTGAGTGCTGTTTCCAGCCATGGGCTTCTCCTCTGGAGTCTGGACCCATCTTACCCCTCACCAAAACTAAATATATTAGTGGTATGAAAGCATTTTGACTTGTTTGTTCCAATGTAACTGATGATGATGATGATGATGGTGATGGTGATGGTGATGGTGATGGTGATGGTGATGGTGATGGTGGTGGTGGTGATGATGATGATGATGATGATGATGATGATAAACCCCAAGTGCTCAGTGGAGGAAACTAATTAAATGAAGGAAGTATGCTGAATGTCATCCTGAAGTTCACAGACAGGCTGTGATGAGGTATGCTGAATGTCACCCCGAAATTCATAGAGGGGCTGTGAAAAAACATTCCTCTAACAACCCTCATGTTAACCAGACCGCTACAGCAAAATACAATTAAAAAAATTACAAATCAAATTATCACCTTGGACTAAAAAATATTTGTCGGGTTTTGAATATGGATCTCACATTGATTACTGTGGAGACAAGGTGATTGATCTTGGACTTCGATCACCCTGTGCTTGGTTTCATGCTCTGAAGTGGTGGGATGAGTCCCCAGGAATGTGCTGCAGTGGCAGTAAGGTAAAGTTCAGCTCCCTGCCATTCAACCCTACCCTGAACCTCTTCACAGCCTTCTCACTCATCAGCATCCAATGGCAGAACACTTTCTTTCTGCTTCCCGGAAATACAATGGATGCTTCCAAATTACTTCTTTTGGAGCCCGAGAGGTGAAAGAGAGCAATTTCATGCCAACATTCAAAGTGCAGGGACAGGTCTACCACAGGATAGGAAGCCTCATGACGGGACCCCATCAGCAGTCAGCTATTCTTCAGATATACTTTGTTGGGGATGATAACAATGAGAGGGACATTCAGAGTGCTCCAGAGTTAGTTCACCTGACAGCTTGGTCATCCTTCAATCAGAGAGAAAAACCAAGAATATTGTTTACAGGGAAGTTTTGAGCACTTAATCTGAGGGAGAAATGAAAACTGTATGCTGAACAAGTTATTAGTATGGCTACATAGACCACAAAGCTAGGGGTGGTGATTATTTGCCTTTTAATGTTTTATCCTGTGACAGAAACTCATCCTACCGTTTGTAAATAGTTAATAGTGTTTATGAATTCATTACATTTGAAACTTTCACGGTATTTTTATCAGGTAACTTTTATATTTTCACTATGTTTTAATATTCTCAATGTTTTTAAAGGATCGTTATTTTTATGAATTCCTTAAATTGCAACCTTTAAGGGTATTTTTAAGCCGTACATTTTATATTTTCAGTATTTTTGCAGTATGTATATTTTAATGAATTCATGCAATTTCAAACTTCAGGGGTAATTTTATCAGGTACGTTTCATATTTTTAGTATTTTTCAGTAGTTTCAGTTTTTTTGCCATGCAAGGGAAGGGGAGGGAGTGAGGGGTGGCATGCAAGGGAGGGGAGGGAAGGGGAGGGGGCCCAGCATCTGGACATGGCCCATCCACCCTAGCGGAGGGAGGGGGAGGGGGAGGGGAAGGAGTGAGGGGTGTCAGGGAAGGGGAGGGAGTGAGGGGTGGAATGCAAGGGAGGGGAGGGAAGAGGAGGGGGCATTTTTAATCTCCGTAGCGAAGCACGGGTATCCTGCTAGTTCTTGAATAACCCAGAAAATATCCCTTTAGCTATCTTGACTGAGCATGAGAGGATGCACTCATTGTGCATAAGAAAAGCACTACATTCTTGATCTTTGTGCTTGGGACTGTGTATGGTAATATATGGTGTGTTTTTTCCCTTGTCATTGCTCTAATTGCATGCAACTTTGTTTTTTATTGGTCACTTTATCCATTTTGCTTATGTATACTCATCAAGCAGGTGGAGATAACTGGGTGCACTAAATGAGGTCTCACATTCCCCCAAATCATCAATATGTCAACTGAAATTAATTTGTGTAGTGAGAATTTATAGTTTCTTAATTATAATTCTGGACTAGCTAGATTGCAGGAGTGCCAATGGCAGTCACCCTCCAAAACAATAAGCTTTGAGAATTGATGGAGTCCTGTGGAATGCATTGAGGCTACATATAATTTTTAATCTGGAGATACAAACAAGCTTCCTTGGTTTGTCATGCTATCAGCACTGTCATGCTATTGTCTTGTTATAGAATATGGCATTTCAGAAAAATTTTGTAGAGTGGGAAAGAAAACAACCCTAGCAACACCAAAGAAGTGTCAAAATTTATGAAGGATTAAAAATCCCTCAGAAGTCAATTATATTGCAAATGGTAATACAAGAGATACAGCCATCCACTAAAAGACATTGTTTTAAATGTGCTGAGTCCGCTTAGCAGGCATTTGCAGTATCATAGTAGTGATATATTAAAAGATTTGTCACTTTTACTCTGTTGCCCACCTCCTCTGGGAGTCTCTATCATCCAAGCCAGTCCTGATAGATTGTGTATTTTTGTGCTAAGTAGTATGTTACAAATGTGCCTTCTGTACATTACAATAGGGGAAGTGGAAGAAGCAAATAATTAAGTAGTTCAGCATGAATGCAGCATGCCTAGATTTGTATATAGTCAATTGTGAGTGAAATTCTGCTTGTGGAACAAAAGGACTTTCCTAACAACTCCTCTCATTGCAGTCTATTATGTCCTCCTAAGATGTGGTCACTGATGTTTAGGGAACTGCATTTGGCACAGGGGTATAAAATATCAGGGGACAGGAGGCAAGGAATCAGTAAAATTTGCCTTTGATAGACAACCAATGGATATAACCCAGTATCACTTTGTACTGAAGTACTCAGTGAAAATAACAATAACCACTTGTGTAAATGGTATTTTCAGTGAACTCGATGATTGAAGCCTATAGATAACTGGCAATTTCTGGTATATTTATTTAGAAAATTTATATTCTGATTGAGGCATCTCACAATTAATATACTAAAAAAGTAGCAAAAAGTCCGTTTTTACTGGCTATGTTTTTACAGGGGTGTTGTGTAGTTTCTGAGCTGCATGGTTTTGTTTTGGTAGCATTTTCTCCTGACGTTTCGCCTGCATCTATGGCTGGTAGGCTTGGTAAATACCCTAAAAATTCGGATTTGGATTTATTTAGGCATAAAATTATCTGTATGTCCGAATAAGACAAATAACATATTCGGATATACTCAAAAAATTCGGGTCCGTTTGAATTTTTTTGTATTTTGGGGGTGTTTTTACACATTTTGGCCTGCAGGTGCATATTTTTAAAGCTAGTGGCACCAAAATTTCAGGGTATCATCCGGAGACTGTCCTGGTGATACCACTCAGGTTTGGTGAGGTTTGGTTTGGGGGGCAACGTTATGGACCCCTGAAGGGCCCCCCATTGTTTCCAATGGGAGCTAACAGGAGATGGGGGCTACCCATTTGAGGGTCCATAACTTTGGCCTCCCTGAACCTAACTTCACCAAACTCAGGTGGTATCATCAGAACAGTTTCTGGGTAATACCCTGAAATTTTTGCTGTCACTAGCTTTAAAAATGCACCCCAAGAAATTTGCCCAGGAGTCTGTGTCCTGCATGCCTTGGCTCCATTGTATCCAATGGGGAATTTCTGAGTGTATGAGCAGGCTGCACATATTTGAAGATAGAGGCACCAGACTTTCAAGGTGGCTCCAGGAGACTCTCGTGGTAATAGCTTCCAGGCTTGGTGAACTTTCCTTCTGGGGGTTCAATTTTATGGGCCCCCAAAAGGCTTATTTTGTTTCCCCACTCCTGCACGTGAAGCCTGCTGGCTAAGTTATCTCAGAACTTTCCCAACTAGTGCCCCCCCACCCCCAGAAGCAAAGCTCACCAAGCTTGGATGCTATTACCAGGAGGCCTCTTGGAGCCACCTTGAAAGTCGGACACCTCTATCTTAAAAAATGTGCAGCCAGTGCTTACACACTCAGAAATTCCGCAGAATCTGCCAGGCTCTTCAGCAAGTTCTGTTACTTTTCCCGCCATAGACTTCAGCAAGTTCTATTACTTTTCCCACCATAGACTTCAGTGGGGTTTTCTGTTATGCCCAGCTGGTTCTGTGGTAAAGGTTTCAATGGGAGGCATTCTGGTGGGGGTCTTGCTCTGGGTGGAGGCATTTCCTGCAGGGCTGCTGGTGTGAGTCTCCTAAAAGGAACCAGCCAAATTTGCTAAAGTTTGTGTGGGAGAGGAAAATGCTGTGGGCACCCAGTTGAAGATGAACCTGATGCCCACAGCATTTGCCCCTCCCAAGCAAACTTTAGCAAAGTTGGCTGGTTCCTTTCAGGAGACTCACACCAGCAGCCCTGTAGGCAATGCCCCCACCCAGAGCAGGACAATTTTTGTTCAAATATGCCCGAATTCACTCAGATTAGGGCCAAATCTAGAATTTGTTTCATCCAAATCTCCAACCCTAATCTCAAATCCTGGGGCCATCAGCGGCATGAAGAAGAAGGGGGGGAGGAATAGCCAAGGAGAGCTCTGCAACTGCATTGGGCCCTGGCGAATGCCACCCCCTGCCTGGCCAGACTTGGTCTGATGTGCCCGGAGGAGGTGGAACTCAGGTCAGTAGACAACAACAGTGGTCTTCCTCAGGCTCACTGGCCCACAGTTTAAGAGGCGTCTCCACATCATAGCACTCTTTTGCCTCTCTTTCTTGGGGCAGAAAAAGAAGGTCAGAGCAGGGCAGTGGGGGCAGGATATTTCCACGGCTGGCAGGAGCTGGCTGGGAAAAGGGATGTGTGGACTCTACCCTCCCTTGGCAAGTGCCTGCAAGCCATGGATCTTTAAAGGGACTCCAGCTAGCAGCCGCTTGCCAGGAGAAGGGGGAAGTGGCAGCATTTGGGGATCGTTTAATACTGCCAAATACATACAAGCCAATCTGAATGATTTGGATTGGCTGGCATTCGGGCAAAATATATTTGTGCTGAATGTAGCCCAAATATACCCGAATAGGCCTGGATTTGGGCCAAATAGATGATTCGTTACATCTAAGCTGCTATAGACCCAGTGATCCGTGCAACAGTCATCTCCAGGCTAGACTATTGCAACTTGTTTTTGCAGGCCTGCCCTTGAGGCTGATCTAGATGTTAAAGTTGGTTCCACATGAAGCCACTAGACTCCTCACTGGAGCAACACTGAGGGAACATATTACTCCCATCCTATGCCAGCTGCACTGGTTGCCAGTTGAATTCCGGGTTATGTTCAAGGTGTTAATTTTGACTTTTAAGGCCTTGAGTGGTCTGGAACCCTCTTACCTTCGGAACTGCATCTCCCCATGTTGCCCATCAAGGACATTATTATCCTTTCATTGGAATCTGCTGATGGTCCCTGACCCTAAGGATGTTAGGTTGACCTCAACCAGAGCCAGGCTTTTTCGGCCAAGGCTCCAGCATGGTGGCAGAGGTGTTTCTAGGGAAAATGGAGCCTGGGAACAAAATCCCCATGGGTATCTGCCCTGCCCCACTGTGACCAAACAATGATTTTTTTACACCAGGGCATTCCAAAGTCACCATCACATTATAGAACAGGCCCCAACTCACAAATCTGAACACAACAATGAGCCATGCCACACAGCAGAAATAATTTTTGAAAACATTTTCAAAATGCTTTCAAAATGTTTTATTACTGCTGTGAAAACATTTTATGGTGTTGCATCCAGTCCCGCCAATTGCCCCCCAGCATTGGAAACAGAACAGAGCAAGGAAGGAAAGGCTATCAGATCTCCAGAGACCAACCAAGAAGGCTTACTGGATAAAAGCCCCATTTGTCTCCACGTACTTTTCAATACCACTTGGTGGATGCCAGGAAATGCATCAGTGATGCAACAGTGCCATGTTGGGGACTCTGTGACTCACAGTACTGGAGAAAAGGATGCACACTATAAGTAGATAGATATAGTTAGAGTAGTTGACTACCTAAGGTAGTTCCTGATAAAAAAAATTCATCCAATTCTCACTTAAGTTATAGACAGTGAGCTATGAATTGATTATTAATCAGGTCTTCAGCTAACATGGTTCAAAGAGTTTCTCTGCTGTGTCATTCCACTGTGTCATTCCACTTCATTATTTGACTCAGCTTAAATTCAAATTTGTTTCAATTATTTTTATCATGTTCTAGCCTAAATAAAAATATGCTAACAATATACAACAATGCTATTAATTGAGACAAGAACCCATGTAATGAAATATCATGGCTATAAGAGAAAGAAATGCTTCAGAGTAAACTCAAAATATCTGCATTAATGTCCAGCAACAGCTAGCAGGTAAAACATTCTAGGAAAAATAATGGTGACAAGTAGTTCATGCACTTCTTCATTACTTGCCATCGAAGTAAAAAATGCATTTGGTATGTGTCAGTAGGGTTTGTTTTGAAAACGCAAATCTGTTGGTGACTTTTGTGGCTTTACAGGACAGGTCATTTCCTCCCCATTATAAAAGCATTTGCACATTTATTGTTGGAAGTTGGGGGGAGGGGGGCAGTATGCACAAGAAGTGCAGAGAGAAGCTTTCCTTCTGCCACCCATAGAAAGAAGAGCTAAAGGGATTAGAAAGGTTTAGATTAAAATGATATAAAATCTCACTTATGGCTCCTACACCAGAGCGTTGATCCTCTGCAGATAACCTGTATGCACCCTGGCTGTGACCTCCTTGCAGTGAACCCTGCTCATATATTACTCCTACGGGGGCTTTCCCTTCTGCTTGGTGTCAGAAATCAGTATGAATGAGGTGTGTGGATGGGAATTTCTCATGAATCTTCCTGGCCTTGCACTGCTTTTCAATATCTGCCTTGGACTATTAGTGCCAGGCTGGCTTGGTGCCTGTGAAATCACGGAGACAATCTTTTAAGGTGGGCTGTTAAGGTGGAACCTAAATGTTGCTGTTGCAATTATAACACACACATACATACACATGCACACACCGAGTAGTAACATAAATCAGCATGCTCTGGATGGATCACCTTGTGTGAAACCCTGATTGCGGGGAGGGAGGATTAAAGTATTAAAGGCAGCATTGGTTTGGTTTGCTGGGGAACGGGGCTTTGGTGGTGGGGGTCATTCTTAAGAGGGAAGAAGTCTTTTTTCTTTCTTTTTTTAAATGAGGGACACAGATAGGGAAGGGACATGTGTGAGGCAATGTGGCTGAGTGAGGCTTTGTGCCTTTTCACTGACCTGGCCAAAGAAGCTCCGTGGGCATTTGGTGGACCACAAACGGCAAAAACTTTTTTGCCAAAAGTGAAATGAGCAGCGCCAGATGGGTTACTTCTGGGAGGTACTGAGCAGCTGCAGAGGTCGGGGAAGTGCTGGGAGAGCACTGACTCCATCCCCAGACACTCTGGGCCACTGTTCAGAGTGGGCGGGGCTGAGACGACTAGGCACTGGCAGCATGAGGCACCCAAGTGCCACAAGTTAGTTGAGGCTTGCTTGAATGAGGGGCTAATGGTTTAGTCTGTGTGGGGGGACATTTTGGTGCCCCCCATGTGACCGGAATGGTGGCACCCAGGGACATTGGCTACCCCATGTCCTTAGTCAAATACGCCTCTGCATGGTGGAACTGTCTGTTGGCTGATACCAAGGCTCTGCGGGATCTTAGTCAGTTCTGCAGGGTGTATGAAACAGAGATGTCTCACCAGGTTGAGGTCACCACTGTCCCTATACTATCTTGCTGGCTTCCCAACCACAAAGTATAGTACTGCCATTGACAGCGGAAAAGGGAAATCAAGACAAACTAACATACTGGTTTTTACTCCTCTGCATGCCTGTCTGTTTTTAATTGGCATCTGGCCTGAAGTCCCTTTTACCCCCAGGATACAGATTTTGGAAGATTGGAAATTATATTTGCAGACTGAATGGAATGATTATGGTTTCTACCATACTGAGATGTATGTTTTAATTTTAGTGTTTTAATCTTAATTGTGAATTTTTAATATGTGTTATTTTTCTACGTTGGAAGCAACCCTGAACCTGTCTGTGGTCGGGAATGGGCGGGGTACGAATACAACAAAATAAATAAAATAAAAATAAATCCTTGATGGTTATTGTGTTGATTTTTTCCACTTCTAAAACCTGAGGCTGACGAAGGTAGAAGCTTCTGTTCTTCTAAGGAGAAAGGCAAAGGCAAAAGAAATGCAGCTAAACATGTCTTTAGCAGAGTTTAGAAGAACGTTAGGTGAAACAAGATAGAAGGCCTCTCCTTTGAATTGATATCATGATAATATTTTGTTGAAAATTAAGATCCATTTTATTTATTATTCATTAATCTAGGACTACACTTTTTGAATATTAGTTATTACTTGGTTTGGTTTGGTTTAATTGGTTTGATGTTCTTTTTTCTTTACTGTTCCTGCATATGTTTTTATAATGATAAAAATAATTTAAAAATTATAGAACAATTAGTTTGCACAATATGCAGTATTTATTGGTGTGGACCAATCAGCTTTCCATAGCTGCAGCTGATACTTCATGCGCCACTTATCAAATGTACTTTGGACCTGCTTCCTGGCTGGGGATGCTGCCACCATAAATTATGATGAGGTATTTCACAAACCAGCATGTAACAGCAAAAGGACTTGATGGAATTTCATCAACAACAAACCATGGTTGGTTTGGATGGGCCCTCATAGCAAGGAGAAGTTAGACTGAGTGGAACACTGGAGTCGGGGCAGCAGCGACTCAACCTGAAGGATCTGCTGGGAATTTAATCAGGGGTAGTGCCAAAGCATAAGATCCAAGTTCAAACATAATTGCAAACATTGCTTCAGCCCTCACACATGCTCCTATTGACCATGTAGTTTTAGTTGGTAGCAGCCTTTTTGAGGTAAGTGGCCCTCCTCCAATACTGCCACCAGAAAGGAGGTTGACAGTCTCCCCCATTTCCGCCAAATAATTCCTGCCCCCAGGGTGGGTTGGCAAACTCCTCTGTTCAGAGCAAGGTCAAACTCTTCTCACTCGTCCTCTCACATCTGCCACTCAATACATTTGGAACAGTTTTACTGAAGGTTTCTGAATCCCCTCTTGAACCCTGCATTCCCATGGACCTAACGTCCACCTGGGATACATCCAATGTTGTAGCCAAAAAAGTAGCCAAGAAATGTGCCACAGGCAATGTGGCCTGTCCTTTCTGCACTGCCCCCATTCACAGCCTAAAAGTTTCATCCTTGAGTTAACTAAAATATGCATCCTTTGACCATGTGGTTCACCTGGCCAGTCATGTGAACTTGGGGGTACTCATGGAAAAATTCAGTGTTCAATCAGCTTTTTGGCTGCCTGATGGGGTTCAAATTCTGGGGATCCTGGAATGTTGACAAGGCCATACCCATGGAGTGTTTTGTCACTTGTACAGCCTTTGAAATGTTGAGCACCTTTCTAGAATGGGCCATGAGAGACTGGGTGGGGTCATCCAACATCAGACATTACTTGGGCAATTTTTTCTTTATCTGCCCACCAGAGAGAGATGCACACTCATGTCATAAGAACATAAGAACAAGCCAGCTGGATCAGACCAAAGTCCATCTAGTCCAGCTCTCTGCTACTCGCAGTGGCCCACCAGGTGCCTTTGGGAGCTCACATGTAGGATGTGAAAGCAATGGCCTTCTGCGGCTGTTGCTCCCGATCACCTGGTCTGTTAAGGCATTTGCAATCTCAGATCAAGGAGGATCAAGATTGGTAGCCATAAATCGACTTCTCCTCCATAAATCTGTCCAAGCCCCTTTTAAAGCTATCCAGGTTAGTGGCCATCACCACCTCCTGTGGCAGCATATTCCAAACCACCAATCCTGCGTTAGCGTGAAGAAGTGTTTTCCTTTTATTAGTCCTAATTCTTCCCCCCAGCATTTTCAATGGATGCCCCCTGGTTCTAGTATTGTGAGAAGGAGAGAAAAATTTCTCTCTGTCAACATTTTCTACCCCATGCATAATTTTATAGACTTCAATCATATCCCCCCTCAGACGTCTCCTCTCCAAACTAAAGAGTCCCAAACGCTGCAGCCTCTCCTCATAGGGAAGGTTAACCAGTCCCTCAATCATCCTTGTTGCCCTTCTCTGCACTTTTTCTATCTCCTCAATATCCTTTTTGAGATGCTGTGACCAGAACTGGACACAATTACTCCAAGTGCTGATTAGCACCACTGCTTTATATGAGGGCATGACAATCTTCGCAGTTTTATTCTCAATTCCTTTCCTAGTTATCCCCAGCATAGAGTTTGCCTTTTTTACAGCTGCCATGCATTGAGTTGACATTCCCCATGGAACTATCAACTAAGACGCCCAAATCCCTTTCCTGGTCTGTGACTGATAGCACTGACCCCTGTAGCGTGTATGTGAAGTTTGGATTTTTTGCCCCTATATTAGCGTCACTTTTACATTTTGCTACATTGAACTGCATTTGCCATTTCTGGGCCTTACTCACCTAATTTATCAAAGGTCCGCTTGGAGCTCTTAGCAATCGCTTTGTGGTTCTCACCACCCTACATAATTTGGTATCATCTGCAAACTTGGCCACCACGCTACCCACCCCTACTTCCAGGTCATTTATGAATGGAGTTAAAGAGCACTGGTCCCAAAAGCGGATCCTTGGGGGACACCACTCCCGACATCTCTCCATTGTGAGAACTTCCCATTTACACCCACTCTTTGTTTCCTGTTTCTCCAACCAGGTTTTAATCCATAGGAGGACTTCCCCTCTTATTCCTTCATTGCTGGGATTTCTCAACAGTCTCTGGTGGTGGGGGAACTTTGTCAAAAGCCTTTTGGAAATCCAAGTAGACAATGTCCACTGGTTCACCCCTGTCCACATGCCTGTTTACACCCTCAAAGAACTCTAGTAAGTTTGTAAGACAGGATTTGCCTCTGCAAAAGCCATGCTGACTCTTTCTCAGCAGGTCTTGCTTTTCTAGATTTTTTTCTAGATTTTACATCAAAATCTACTGGAGAACTGATGGGAAAGATTCAAAATACTAACACACACAGCACTGCAACTTTTTAGCTTGAAGAATAGTAGAATGACAAAGAGACAGTCTGACAATACAAGTGTATTCAGTAGTACAAGGAGGGTCAGATATCTGGTGGGCGGGCAGGCAGGCAGGGGAAAGCCCAGAACCTCTGTCCCTCCCCTTGAGGAACCTTGTGGTCAATAGGGAGGCCAATAAGGAAGAAGGTAATTAGCATCTAAGGTTTTTTTTCAAGAAACACAACCCACAGAATAAATATTGCTAGGATAAAATAATTTTTTTGTTAAAGCTTTCATATGTTGCTATGAGGTTTCCTTTTCATTAAAAAAATTATTTGGAATTCCCCTTGACAGCTCTGCCATCTTATCCTGTTCTCTCTCTTTTTGGAACCAGTTAATCATCTGGATTGGCTGAGATCCTGCTACTGGGAATGGATTGTACAGAAAGTGGCGTTGAGGAACTGTTTTCAATTATTGATAACAAGAACTTCAACACTGTGAAGAAATGTTCATGAATCAAAGGGCTACTTGCTATATGGTACTGAATTACAGCTTCATTTAAAAGATATACAAAGGATTAACAATCCAATTTTCCTTGTGGTGGTCTTTAGGGAAAAGGTTATACAATAGGACTAACAGTTGATTGAAAGTAATTGAAAATGAGCTTCATTCCAAGGTAAGACAAGTTAGTGTGACCTGCTAGATTCTTAAGTTTACTTCCATTTCTTTACATTGATTAGTATCAGTTGTTTCCAACTAAGAGACTTTAGAGACCCTTTACTGATTGGCCATTCCCAACAATTTACTGGAATTGCAAAAACTGCATCATTGATCTTACCTGAAAAAGTAAACAGGATGTTCCATAACCTTTGCCCCTTTTTAATTGATTGCAAAGTCTTGAATGGAAAATTATTGGGGGTATTAAATTATGATTTTTTGGGGTTTTTTTGTAATTGATTAAGTCTATATTTTACAAATGAAGGCTTAAGAAACACTCAACAAAGAAAGGTATTGCCACTATGCAGAATGAAAAGAATTATTTGACCAAATGTCAACACAGAATGGTTAGAACTTATAGGCCATTTCCGCACGGGCATTAAATGGCAGCCTGGAGAAGGTAAAAACGCCATCTCCAGGCCGCCATTCGCACGGGGGGGCGCAGCTGCAACGCAGCCACGCCGCTCTTGCGCCGCCCACCCGGCCTGAAGCCGGCGTTTCCCCAGAGCGCTTCCCAGCAGCAGCTTCATGGCGCCTCCCCCACCCGGCACTTACCTTGTCCCCGGGCCTCCGGCGCGTCGCCAAGGCCTGGGAACACGCCCCCCTGCCCTGCACCGCTGGAGCAGGCGCACAGGGCCAGGGGGCGTGTCCCCAGGCCTCTGCGACGCGCTGGAGGTCCGGGGACATGCCAGGTCAGCCGGGAGCCGGCGCTCCGTAGCGCCGGCTGCCCGGCTGTTCCCAGGACTGTCCATGCGGACGGTCCCAGTGTCGTCGGGTTGGCGTCGGAAACGCCGACCCGGCCATTTCCGCCTTCATGCGGAAACAGCCATAGAAAAGCAGTGGGGTGTATTAGAAGTTGACGGTTTGTTAATTTTTTGGGGATTTTTGATTCAAAAGCTAATTGAATGTATCTTTCTCATGAATTGATTTTTAGCTACCATGTGAAGGAATTAAAGAAGCACAGGTCTCAGTATCACACAACATACTGTATCAAAATGGAGAATTTTTTTTCTGAAACAGAAATTTAACTATATATCAATCTGTATCGTCATTTTAATCCCATTCTTCTTCCATGGAGTTCATGGAGTACATAGTTCCCCCCCACACACACACACACACCAATTTTATTCTCACAATAATAAGATGTTAAGTAAGGTCGTCTGCCCTAAAGTCACTCATTAAGGTTCATGTGGAGAAATTGCAAGCAGGATCCAAACTATTAGCTACTACACTCACAACAAATTTCTTTAGTTAATACTACATTTCCCTAAAAGAAAGATGACCCTGAATTTAAGACAATTCCCCATGAAAAGATAATTTGCAGATGGCTTTTCTGTTGCTGAACATGGTAGTTACCTTATGTGAATTTCAGACTGCTCCGTGCTCCTGCCCCCCTTTTTTGAGAGCATGTGCAACAAAAACTAATCTTCCTTTAAATTAAATAGGTATATCCTGTTTCCACTATTTTCTCACTCTCACATGAACTTTTAAAGCTGTAAGTAATCCTAGTGTTACTTTCTTGGAAATCAGCTCCACTGAATTACATGCTTCTGAACAGACATGCATAGGATTATACCCTAAATATACTATGTGGCTTTATTTTTTGATGAAGTTGCTTTATTTCTAAAGATATAAACTGATATATTTATTTATTTATTTATTTAGAACATTTATTAGCTACTTTTCTACTTTATAAGAATCCAGGGTGGCTTACAATGTAAATAATGACAAAATACAACCTTATCTATATAAAAGGCAAGACGTATGGTGATGTCTCACTTTTTAAAGAGCTGTACAGGCATGCAAACAGTGGAGGTAGACCACACTGACACAAGCACTTGTATAATGTAAACGGGGCAAGGCCTACTGACTGCTGCCATGAACAATCACAGAAATGACCAGTAACAGGTTTCCAGAGCCCATTGTATTTTTTCAGTAGCTTTATTGCTAGTAAAATTATAAAAGACATTAAAACACTAAGTAAAAGCAATCATTTAAAACTGCTGGTTGAAAGAAGAACTAATTAAATGTCATCATGAATACAACTGTCTTCAGCTGTCTCCTAATGATCAAGAATGACAAGGTCTGGCATACTTCCCTGCAGAGGTTGTTCCAAAATCTGGGGGCTGCCACTGAAAAGCCTCGTGTACTATCAGATAATCTTGTTTTGGTTAATGGGACCATAAAGAGGGCCTCCCCCCTTTTATTTTCACAACAATAAGATGTCAAGCAAGATGGTCTGTAATCTTAGTGTCTGGGTGAGAATTTATGGGAGAGGACAGTCCTTTAGCTCTCAGTTCAAGCCATGTAGGATTTTAAAGGTCAAAAACCTTCAACTGGGCTTGGGAGTTGATCAGAAGCTGTGGGTAATTGCTGTAGGATTGAGGCCACATGATCCCAGTAACTGGTCCTAACCAGCAGTATAGCTGCAACATTCTGCACTAGGTGCAGCCTCTGAACACTCTTCAAAGGTAACCCCAAGTAGAGTGCATTGCAATAGTCCAGTCTAGAAGTAACTATGGCATGGATCACTGTGGCTAAAACGGACTGAACTAGAAATTGGCACAGTTGGCATGCCAATTGAAGCTGGGCAAAAGTATTCCAAATCATAGCAGTGTCCTGATTTTCTAGGCTCACCACTATGGTGAGCAGCAATCCCAAGCTGCACAACATTTCAAGGGGAGTGTGGCAATGGCCTGCATTTCTACTAACCCAAAGCACCTCTGTCTCATAAGGATTAGGGTTCACCTTCTTCATCCTTGCCAACCTATTAATTTCAATTCATTAGACTTAGTAGGCCTCCCCTCCCCTTTCAGGGTGACTTACATCACGATATAAAATACATATAAATAAACATCTAATTTTAAAAAATCCAGGAAACCAATTTACCCAATTATTCAATCCAAGAGGCAATAACAATCTAACAGAAGTGTGAATATCCACTTATGTCCCCATATAGGACAATAAACAATAGCAGAATGACAAGGTAGGGAAACCAAAAGGGAAAACGGAAAGAAATAAGGGAGGGATGTAAAAGGGGAAGAGGGAGGGGTAGGTTAGGGTTAGGCCTCAACCATATGCCTGGTAGAGCAACCCTGACTTACAGGCCCTGCAAAATTGCACAAGGCTGTCTCGTTAGACAGAGCATTCCACCAGGCTGGGGCCAGAGCTGAAAAAGTCCTAGCCCTTGCCAAGCCAACCAGACATCTCAAGGGCCAAGGATCACAGTAGGTTAATACTTCCAGATCTGAGCCATTTTGGGAGAATGTACCAGGAGAGATGGACCTTAAGGCATGGGAGGCCCCTGACCATTAAGAAGGGGCTTTGGTACATAAGTACTACCTTGACCTCCTAATCCAGTGCTTCACTTGGAGCCAGGCCAGGAGCAATGCATGGATGTGGTTTCAACATGGGGTCCCTGACAGGAATCTACAGGACTGTGTGTTCTGGACTAACTGGCGCTTACTGGAGCTAGTCCAAGGCTAAGAGCAGGAACCATTGTAGACTCTAAGCTTTTTAGTCTAGAATATCAACAGATTCCTAGGAATTAGGTGTGCAAGGGGAAAGTTCAGCTGAGTATCATCCTTATATTGGTGACACTACAATCCAAACCTCCTGCTGATCTCTCCCAGACTTCATGTAGATATTAAATAGCATGTAGGATAAGACTGAGCCCCCTGTGGAACCCTCCTTACTCTGAGTCAACAGCCGTGAAGCAGAGCAGGAATTCCTCAGTTAATCACCTTCTGCATCCAGCCCCCCAGAAAAGATTCCGACCACCATAACGGTGTGGGTGCCTTGTGTATCCAATACCAAGACATTTTTAAAACCAGTAGGATACCATGGTTCAGGGATGTGCAGCAAAAAAAATTGTATTTTCCAGATTTTAAATATATTGGACATATTCCTGGTTTTGCCATTGACATTTGGATCCAGGTATTTTCCAGGTTTCTGATATTTTTCAGATTTCCTATTATTCTGCATTGAGAATCTTTCTAGGAGAGCTGATGGTGTTTTTAAAGGTAATTTGCATCAAAATGGCCTATTGTTGGTGCCTGTCCTTTAAACAGACCTCAAATTTAAAAACTATTAGGATCAAGGGACCCAACCCTATGAACCCCTGAACAAGGTGCCCCTGTGCCACCTCCCACTGTTCCTTACAGGAGTAAAACTCCACAAAGATGTAAATTCCAAGAACCCTACATTTAAATTGGTGTTATTCTGTAATATTGGGTTTTAAACTGTAAAATGGTAATCTTGTAAATTGTTTTAGTTATAATAGTTTTAACATGTTCCATACACCACCCCTTTGGGGGGTGGGAGGGTTATCAAATCTAAAACAATAAATAAACAAACAAACCTCCCCCACAGAAAATGCCACTGTATACTATTGTTAAGCTCAAATAATGCAAACCCTGAGAATGTGAACTAGCTTAAAAACTTGAGAATCTACAACTATGTGAAATGCTAGGAATTTCAACATATGTAAAATGCAAAACTGAATACAAAATGTCGTGAATCCTCAAAATCTTACAAACCTCGACACAAGCTTCCAACTCCAGCAAAGAATAAATTTTTAAAGTTTTTCAGTTTTAAACAGTTGAAATGACAGGAATTTTTTACCTTAAAGGAGCATGGCAAACTGATACCAATCCTTATAAAAACAGAAACATGGAAGCGGCAGGAAAAACAAGTCTTGCAAATGCCAAATTCTCAAATATATGTATACGGGAAGACAACAGAGCATGTCCCTATTACAAATGTTTTAACTAAATAATAAAGTAATGCCCTAAGAATTCCTGAGAGTCTTTGGAGGATTTTCCTGGCAACATGCTTATTTCGATTTAGCTTTTATTTTCATTGGCTGGCAGTCTCCTTACTGGAATTTTGCAACCATGATTTTATGGATTTTATAACTATTATTATAAAAGAAACTTGTTGGGAAACCTTGCTCACCTTCTGTGAATT